>NC_068558.1:9312500-9937500 GCF_022201045.2 Citrus sinensis
TGTATAACTAGGCTTCAAGACAAGACCAGGCTATTAAGTTCCCGATAAATTGACAAAAGATAAGCTCAGCCAACTCAACATTGCATATGCCTCTTTCCCTAGACAACCCAAGAACTAAATGTTAATATGTTATTTCTTCCTCAGTCTTCCAAAAGTCTTATCTCACCATATCCAACTTACTAGCAATTCGAAATTGTTTTTAAAATTTCAAATTAATGATTGACTCCTGGATATTCAACTTACTAATTAATTCTTTATAACGTACTCTATTTTTCTATATTTTGAGAATAGAATCAAAATCGATTGAATTTCGAAGATTCAAATTCGAAATTCGAAACAAAAATTCGAATTTTCTTTTGACTTCCTTTGAATCTTGTCATTCCACCTCTCCACCTGAGGTCCAACCTCCCATTAATTCACAAGAGAAAAATAGAGAGAAATTTGTGTTTCTAACAATTCCCTAAACATATTAAATGGCACAACATGTTAATATGGTGATTCTTTTATATATATATATATATATATATTCTTTCTTTTTTGGGCTTCAACCTATAAAATCTTACTATCGATCATGTGAAAACGTACAACCAAAGTATAACATAACAAGCTCTAAAAATTTGTTATTTCTATCTTCTTCTTTTTTCAATATTTTTCTCATACCAAGGCTCAAACCCCCTTAAAACCAAAAAAATAATTTTTCACCACCTACAACGTTTGATTGCAAAAACTACACCATCCAAACCTATCTAAAAAATACTTCAACTCCCTTCTAGTTTGAGTACTTTAATAGTTTATTTTCGTGAAGATAATACACATACATACTCACTTTTTCCCTCTTTCATACAAAAATGTCAAACTCCCTCCAACCCAAATAGATATTATTCACCACCTAGATGTTCTCATTGCACAAATTTACGTACAAACCGATTATAGATTACTTAAATTTCCAATACACACACACACACATTAGAGAGAGAAAGAAAGAGAGATGAAAGACGGATTAATGAAAAGATGATTGGTTACAAACCTAGAATGAATTTGACTTGAAAGATCCACAGCTTCAATCTGCTCCAAAGAATGAACCTATGGATCCCGAAATCGAAAAATGAGAAACATTAAAAATTATCACAAAAGTAATAACAATGTCCACCTCAAAAAATAACAGATAAGGACATGTAGGCCACCAAAGCTATATATCATTATTGTTGTGACACCACCCAGCCCCAACATACATAAACTGGCAATCATTCCGTGTTGCCATACAACCTCAGACATTCAACAGTCAATGTCAAGTTAACTCTCATTGCAATGCTTTTCTGCTTAAAATTTTCAGATGAAAACACCTAATACAATATAGAATGACAGGATATAAAGATCACAATATGACCCCTTTACGCTTCAAGGCTCAAGTTAAGAAACTGGCCACCAACCATCTTAAGTTCTTCTCTTGTAATTTCTCTAGCAGAAATTGGATGGCATCTTCCCGGAAATATACCTGCAAAGATCAAAATCACATTTCTTGTGTGCTCCAGAAACACGGATTAACCAAATCCCTAACCTAAAACAGAAAATTTGCAAAAGAAAAAGTACCAGCGGTAGCAAGGCCAGCAGCAATAGCTCGAAGACGATCTGGTCTTTCTGGATGTGGACGTGGCTTCATCTCAACCTACTCTTGCAAAGAATAACCAAGACAGAATTGTAAGTATTTATAAAACAAAGAAAAAAAGCAAAACCGCCACTCTCTCCACTAACTTTAGAAAAATGAACAAAACAGGATATTGGATAAAATTAAAAAAAAAAAAAAAAACTGTCATCAGAACTAAGCAACTGTATGTGATCACATAGAATATGATGCAATATTATCTACTAAACTAAAAGAATTTGTTGTTTTGCCATAAACCAATTTACCATGGGATTAATTCTGTTCATCTGAAGTTCAAAAAATACAGTTTGTATCACTCTTAAAGAAAAGAAATGGATGAATTCCAATCGAAGTTTTAAAGTTCACCAGATTCACAGTTTCCAAAAACTTTGAATTATCATAAGAAAATTACTAACATATGTTGTCATCAGTAAATTTGCTGCTTATTTTAGGTTTCTATTTTCTGAAGCACAAAATCATACTATTTAAGGGCATCTCCAATGTAGCACTAAACCTAACACCAAACCACCTTTTACACCATTTTTGGTGTAAAATGCTTCTCCAATGTAACACCAAAATCAACACCAAAATGGTGTTATGAATAGTATTGCACCAAATATGGTGCAACACTATTCATTTGGTGCTAGGGAAAAAAGTCCCAAATATTCTTATTACTTTTTCTTATTTACTTATATGTCCTATTTTATATAATATTTTTAAGTTATTATTATTATTTTTGTTATTATTTTAATTTCATTTTTTAATTTTTGAATATTATACTAATATTTTAAATAAAAAATATTCAACACAAAAATAAATAATAAAAATAAAATGCCAATAACATTAATTACTAGATTACATATTACAAAATTAAATTAACACAAATTTAAAAAGCTACTACTACTAGCATAAATTTCAAGAATTTCTTGCTCGACACAAACAAATCAAGGATAAAGAGGCTCACATTGCACTCCGAAATGCACTAATTGATCATTTATGAGATGAATTTAGTAATTCGAATAACTAGAGTATTATTATTGTTATTGTATTTTTCTATATTAATGTAATGTTTAATTTTCATAATGTACTAATTTAGTTAATTAAATGCAAATTTAATAATTTTCTATATTTTTTTTGTTAATCGATAAAAATTTACTTATTACTTAATTATCTATATTAATAGTAATATTTATTGCGTTAATTGAATTAATTCTTGAGAATTAAAAGAATAAAAAGAAGAATATTCTTTTTGGTGTAAAATTTGGTGTAAATGGGTTGGAAATAAAATAGTAATTTGGTGTGAAAAAGGTACATTTTTGGTGTTGGTGTTACACCAAAATGGTGTTAAGCATTGGAGATGGCCTAAGGCATTATCTACCCCATCTCAATTCAAGCAGAAGTTTGAACAGAATATGTTGTACAGCAAAACCTTACTTCTGAGTGTAGCAACATTCTCTCATCAAACCCTATTGCTGTGCACCTGTTGGAGAAAGAAACTCCGGACTGCAAGTCTACAGACAACCTCCCAAGTACAAACAGAATCAGATGAATGCAATATCAACAACATTAGCTTAACAATTAGATAGCACATGCTAGGTGATTCAGAATAATCTATTGGAAGCAAGAGAATATGAGATTTGTAACAATATAGATAGACATCAAGATGGATTCAAGTTTCATCCAATCAAATTTTAATTGAGCTTCAAGAAAATTTATTTCAAGAAAAAACTAAAATCTAGAATTATTTGTTAAAGAGACAAAGACAAAGACCGAATATGAGACCATGCCAAGAATTTCAATAAAATTCAGTATCATGATAATGGAAAGCTACATACATAAAACATTTTAACAAAGGAATTTTTTACAAATAATGGCAAACATACCAACTACGCTTAGTAACAAATCACCTTTATATTTCCCTTTGAATTCTAATTCAACATCAGTTGGACCATCTTGTGAAGAAGGTGATGCAAAAAATCCATGCCTCAGGATGCCGGATTCCTTATGTTCCCCACATATCTGCAAGGAGGACATTTCACCAAATCATTTACAGACAACAACATCTTTTATGTTAGATAGTTGCCAATGCAGAATACAGGTACGGCAGTACCAGACTAGCATCACACCACAAGTTTATAAGAAAGAGAGATATACTAGTTACATACATCACAATGGACAACATCATCCAGGTTGACCATCGTGCAGTTGGTGCAAAACCATTTCATAATCTCGAAATGTTTTTGCATGGGCTCCCAGTCACTGTCATCTTCATCATCGTCATCGAAGGAGTCTTGGTTGTACATATCTTGCAAAGTCAATTCTCTCTGTACCCTTGCCTTTTTCTGTAGAGAAGTAACATAATAAATAATATAAGTTTTTAAGTACTTAAGCATAGCCAATTCCAAACAACCGATACATCATGTGATTCACGTACAAAAACAACATCAGGCTGTATATTTGTATCTATATCTTCAGTTGCATCTCTGCTGGATACTCCTACCATGTGTTCATTGGTACAATTTTCATCATAAGGAGTAGCAATGGTTCCATTAGAACCATGTCTTCTTTTACAGTCTTGACGTGGAGATAGGAAACTTTCTGGGCAAATACTATTCTCAGCCTCCCCGTTCGCTAAACGGCTAGTTTGAAGTGCTTCTATAACCATACTGTATTCCGAGTTCGCATGCAGATGTTCTGCCAAAATCATCTTTCATTAAAACTTCAAACCACTAGCCAACAATGGCTAAAGATTAAGAATGTTAAATGCACTTAAAACTTGACATTCATTTCCTTTTCTTTTCCGCATCAAAGAAAAATAAAAAAAGGCTCAATTACACAGAAGAAGAAAACAAATACATAGTTAAAAGGACCTAAGAGGGAGGGGAAGATTCCTAAATCAAAAAAATAAAGAAAACTGCACTAGAAACTAAAAAAAAATGTATCATTGCCAAATTTGATAAAAAATGACTCAGCACAAACAGCTTTTTCCTTTTTCTAAAAGTTACCATGCACCCCGACCCAAATTAAACCCTATGGCCTTGAATAAACTTATACGGTATCGGACTTTGACTTGCAGGCTCTCCCTCCAGCATAATAAACAAACACAAACCAGAAAAAAAAATCAACTTACAGTCTTTGTAACATAATACAGAGGAACAAAGAATAAATTCCCACTTAATTTTACATCATTTTTCCCATTTAATCTCTTGTAATTCAAGCTTCCTTTTTTCTTTTTTTCCTTTTAAACGCTTAGAAAAAATGAGCGTTCATTGGGTTTTCAAAATATATTAAAGGGTAGAATTCTATGCTCTCTCTAAAACTAGAATATACAATATAAAATCAACTAACTTCAGTACCAAACTAAAACTAAAATTAATTTTTCTCTCCCAGGGACAAGCTTAACAGAGACAGTAAGCACAAAAACAGCTTATAGCTAAACTAAACATTTACATATGCGTAAATGAATCTATAAAATAAATTATAATTAGAAGACAGAAAAAAATGAAGGCAAATTTCAAGCCTGCATCACATTCTACTGGTATTAATTCAAAAAGAAAAAGAAAACCTAGATTGTACGGAGACATAAATATCTGCAAATAGATCTTTGTTTTCATTTTTATTCGTTTGAAAAAAAAAAGCCGTTAAAGTATCGACGAGAACGAAAATTCACAGATCAATTAAAGAATAATTAATTTTTTTTTCAAACAAAGTTTACTGTGATCTTAATTCTTACCAGAGGGTAGTAGGAGCCGTAGAGCAAATCGAGGGGTCCCTCGATGCAAATCCGGCAAATTCGAAGGATGAGAGAAGCTGGTTACTTAATATTACTGAAACGGTGCGCTTTGACTTGCAATTCTTTTTGTTTTATTTTGTTTTTGCTTCTTACGCTTTAGATTTTTGATAAAATATGTTGGCCTTTTTTATATTTAAAAATTTGAAAGGAGTTTTGAGTTGATAAACTATCAATATTTAATTTTAAAAAACCATCAAATTTAACAAACTGGTGACCTCCGCCCATATAAAAATATTATAATAACAACGGAACTTATTTTGAGACAAATTAGCACTCGCACATGTTCAGTGGATTATGATAATGGTAGTGTACATTTAAGGGCACCATACTCGATAATGTAGGAATGGTTAGATTAGATTAGACGTTTATATTTTAGATATTAGTTACTCTTTATTATTTTTATAATAGTCATTATTCTCTTGGCATAAAAAATAAAAAACTTTTTTTAAAAAAAAGAGATAAGTAAGCCATTTACTTGATATTTTATCTTAAGAATATAAAATAGATATTTATTATAACAAAAATATT
The DNA here is from genome assembly GCF_022201045.2 of Citrus sinensis. Lineage (NCBI taxonomy): Eukaryota > Viridiplantae > Streptophyta > Magnoliopsida > Sapindales > Rutaceae > Citrus > Citrus sinensis. The sequence goes on from NC_068558.1 coordinate 9,318,464, forward strand.
TAAAATAACAAAAATATATACAAAAATATCTTATCAATATTTTTTTATTCACTCTCAAACCAACATTTCTTATTTTTAATATTCAAAATTTTTTATTTTAATCTCTGTTCATATGATTTATTTAATTAATAATAACTTTAAACAAAAATGTATTTAAAAATAAAGATAATATTGTAAAATTATGGTGTAATGAGAGTTATTAATTATTATAAAAACAATAAAGAGTAAATAGTATAGATTGATTTGAGGAGGAAAAATTCCCAATCTTCCTTATATTTTATTGACTTTTATTAATTTTTTTTTATCATATATTGGCGTCCAAACTATATGATACTGTATCCCTAGTTTCGCTTATGTAAAGGCATTTTTGTGACTACTGACATATCCCCTCAAAAGAATTTCGAAAGTTGAGCTCACATCCCTCTTGAAACAATAATAGGCTAGAAAAAGGCTTTTCATGGTTCAAGAGAAGAACAATATTTCTCTTTCTCTTGTTCCTACTTGAATCCCACCCCTTTAGTAATGTATTTTGCCTTTGCTTTAATAGCCTAAAAGTCACATAATTTGCTTATTTTCCGAATTTCTTTGAGGCTAACCTTTTATTAATTGGATATTGCTTATCTTACGAATTGACAATGCATCGAGATATTAACCATCGCAACTCAAGTGGTCTTCCTTTAATGTGCTACTAAATAATGTATATTTATAACAATGCATGAGATAAATAATGGCGTAAATGTGATGGAGATAAATTTACTATTTTAACCTAAGTTTTATTTTTCAGATAATAAATAATTATAGGTTTATAGTTGTACTAAATATTAAAGGAAAATTATTATTGCACCACCTTTATTTTGTCTTATATCCAACCACTACAAATTTCTAACATGTATTTTGCACCACCTTTCTTTTCACATTTGTATCAACTAGCCAATTTTGTATTAATATTATTAAATAATTTTAATAAAATGACAGTTTTAACCCCAAATAAATTAAAAGACCATTTTATTTTATAAAAAATTTAAAAATAAAAAAATATAATGATAAAAATATCCCTAATTTAATAAAAATAAATCCCAAAACTAGAATTTTTATTTTTAATAAAAATTATTTTAATATAAAATTATAATTATAAAAATAATTACAAAATTTTGGGATTTAATAAAAATCCCCTAAATTATTAAAATTTTAGGATTTATTCTTTTAAGAAATAAATTCAGTTATTTTAATAAAATTTTACAAAATTAAAATTTTTTAATAAATAAATTCATTTATTTTTATTAAAATTTTGTAAAATTTTAATTTTTAATAAAATAATTATTAAAATTTTGTAAAATCTAAATTTAGTAAAAATCAGTTGAGCACCTCTATTGGGATTTATTTTTTATTAAATTTAGGGATATTTTTATGATTATAATTTTTAATTTTATAAAATAAAATAGTCTTTTAATTTATTTAGGGGTAAAATTGTCATTTTATTAAAATTATTTAATAGTGTTAATGCAAAAGTAGCTAGTTGATACAAATGTGAAAAGAAAGGTGGTGCAAAATACATATTAAAATTTTATAGTAGTTAGATGAATATAAGACAAAATAAAGGTGGTGCAATGATAATTTCTCAATATTAAAATTTAATCCTTTTTTGCTAGCTATATTATCTAATAAACTCTACACAAACCCACACACAGTCTAAGTGGATCTGGGCATTAATGATCGCTCCTTTCACTTTCCACACCATACCCCTTGGAGTAACTAAAGGAGTGGCTTGGGTATACTTGTACTGCATGAAAAATACATTTATTGCATGATGAATCTATATCTATATCTATATATATAGAGTTGAGACTTGAGGAGGTGATGTGGCATCACTATTTCTCATCTTTGTATATTCTCTATTATCTAATAAATAGAGAAAGTTTCTTTTAGATTTGGCTTTTCATCTTTTCATAATTAATTTGATTGTTATTACACAATAACAATTATGTAAATATTTTAATGAGGCATATTCTTTGTAATGAACATCCAAGGGGGAGTGTTATGAATTTATTAAAATAAATGTAGATGTTCATAACATATATCTTTTACTCTCCCCACTATCTCTCATTAGTAACCTTTAGCTTCCCTATAACTCCTACTATCTCACAAGGAATTATAATCCATAATTTTTCATTAATTTCATGGAGTGATTATGTAACTATAAAAGGGGAGCTCATTTTTTTATTTTGTACACACACAATTAGAATGAATAAAATCACTCTATAATATATTCTCTCATTTTATTATTTATCTTGCGTTGCTTCTTTGTTTGTATTGCTGGCTATTAGCTTTTTTTGTTTTTTATAAGGCTGTCTCATCTAAAAAAAAAAGCAATTTATATTTTTTTTTCAGTTTCATCAAGTGTAAATTAAGAAAAAAAGATAATACTAAATTTTTTTTTCAAAGCCGCGTGAAGCGCGGTTCTATTTTCTAGTATATATATAAAGCTGGGACTTGAGAATGTGATGTTGCATCACCATTTCTCATCTTTGTATATTCTTTATTATCTAATAAATAGATAATTTTTTTTTTAAATTTGACTTTTCATCTTCTCATAATTAATTTGATTGTTATTACACAATAACAATTATGTAAATATTTTAATGAGGCATATTCTTTATAATGAACATCCAAGGGGGAGTGTTATGAATTTATTAAAATAAATGTAGATGTTCATAATGTATATCTCTTAGTCTCCCCACTATCTCCCATTAGCAACCTTTAGCTTCCCTATAACTCCTACTATCTCACAAGGAATTATGATCCATAATTTTTCATTAATTTCATGGAGTGATTATGTAAGTATAAAAGGAGATCTCATCTTTTTGTTTTGTACACACACAATTGGAATGAATAAAATCACTCTATAATATATTCTCTCATTTTATTATTTATCTTGCGTTGCTTCTTTATTTATATTGCTGGCTAATAGCTTTTTTTATTTTTTATAAGGCTGTCTCATCTAAAAAAAATCAATTCATATTTTTTTTTTCAGTTTTATCAAGTGTAAAGTAAGAAAAAAAGATAATACTAAATTTTTTTTTCAAAGCCGCGTGAAGCGCGGTTCTATTTTCTAGTATATATATAAAGCTGAGACTTGAGGAGGTGATGTGGCATCACCATTTCTCATCTTTGTATATTCTATATTATATAATAAATAGAGAATTTTTTTTTTAGATTTGGATTTTCATCTTCTCATAATTAATTTGATTGTTATTACACAATAACAATTATGTAAATATTTTAATAAGGCATATTCTTTATAATGAACATCCAAGGGGAAGTGTTATGAATTTATTAAAATAAATATAGATGTTCATAACATATATCTCTTAGTCTCTCCACTATCTCCCATTAGCAACATTTAGCTTCCATATAACTCCCACTATCTCACAAGGAATTATGATCCATAATTTTTCATTAATTTCATGGAGTGATTATGTAACTATAAAAGGAGATCTCATCTTTTTATTTTGTACACACACAATTGGAATGAATAAAATCATTCTATAATATATTCTCTCATTTTATTCTTTATCTTGCGTTGCTTCTTTATTTGTATTGCTGGCTAATAACTTTTTTTGTTTTTTATAAGGCTGTCTCATCTTAAAAAAAAAATCAATTCATATTTTTTATTAGTTTTATCAAGTGTAAAGTAAGAAAAAAGGATAATACTAAATTTTTTTTTTCAAAGCCGCGTGAAGCGCGGTTCTATTTTCTAGTATATATAAATCATACGACATGGGATATACTTTTACTTGACATCAATTCATGAAGCATAATACCTTAGTTTTCACATGTATGGCGATCACATAAATTTAAATATCCTATAAATACGTTTGCATGTCCTAAGCAATAGGGGGAAAGCATTTGAACTAGCTTGCATGTCTATATTATGTCATTCTATGCGTGTAGACTATCACGTGGCAATCACACCACCACTTTTGCATGATGAATTGTGTATATTGAATGATAGGGCTCAAACATATTCAATGGATCTTTGACACATTTGATTAGAATTAATCTTAGTGCATGTTTGATATGACTTATTTAATGACCATAAGTGTTTATTTAATTCCATAAGCTCTTATCATATTTTTTGTTGTTATTGGGTGATTTTTCTAATAGAGCTTTTGAATTTTAAATAAACTATTTTGCCCCTACTAGTAAAAGCTCAAATTTTGGGTTTTTGGGAGTAGAGGTTGAAATTTTTTTTAATGTTAAAATATCTAAAATATCACCTACTTATTTGACAATCTTATTTTATTCTTTTCATAATATAACTTTAAAAAACTTGCATATTAAAGTAATTTCATAAATTTTTAATAAAAATTTTATTTATAAAAACTCTATTTAAATAAGTTTTATTTAAAAAATTGTACCAAATGGAACCTTATTTGACCTTATTTTTGGGCTAAAACCATTGGCTTTTGCTTGTATAGTTTTGTATCTCTATGACTTAAATATATATTAACTTATTATATTAAGAATGTGTTATGTTTTTATAATTCAAAATTCAAAGGAAAAAAAAAAGATTATCAAAAAAATTATAGTGGTGCTATTAATACTCTATAAAGTCTGTGTGAAACCCTTTTCAATTGAAATTCCATAAATAGCTCAAAGCAAAATTAATTTTTTTTAAAATAGGAATTTAATTGAACACCTACAAAATTGTTTTTAACAAAATTTATACCGCCACACAATTCTCATAACCAATAATTTCTCACAATCTATAGCTATCGTACATGTGTGTGTGTATAATTTTTTTAACTGAAAATTTGTTCAACTATTTGGTTTTCTAATTTTTTATTACTGTAAATACAAGTAGTAGAGTTTTTATAAAAAAAATTAATTTGGAAGAAAATGTGTTTGTATTTTATGAAAAGGGAATCAAGTCTATAAATTGAAGTGGGGTATTTTAGAAAATAAAATTAAAATGGGGTTTTATAAGATCTTTAGAGTGTGATGAGCTCTGCTCAAGAAATTAACACGTATATGGCACGGTATTTCACTCCCTTTGGGCTCACAAGTTCCCCAACGCTAGGATCTTAAAAATTGGTCCTTCTCCCATCTTATGTATTTTGTAGTTCAAAAGAGTACACCTTTTGACACCCCACCGAATGTCTTATAAACTCCAGCCCAGCCCATGAGGACTCCTCTTGTGCAGAGAAATGGTCCATTCGGCAATCAGTATTCACAAATCACCAAAATTGGTTTACACTGAATTCAGCTGCAGCAATAAATGAGGTTGACGGTTTCGCTGGGCTTGGAGTCGTCATTAGAAATTCGAAGGGAAAATTTATGGCTGCTTCAAGTTCTCAAATACCCTTTTTTTGGTGATATCGAATTTGTGGAAGCTAGTGCAATATTGGAAGATATCAAATTGGCAGAGGAGTTGGGGCTTATTCCACTCGTGGTCGAGTCCGATTCACTCAATGTCATTAGGCTCGTGTCAAAGAGAATTAGTAGCAATTTAGAGATTGATTGAGTTATATTTGAAATCAGTGGTTTTATTTGTAAGAAAAGTGTGTTTGTTGTGAAACATATTTCAAGATCTTGTAAGTCAGCAGCTCATAATGCTAGTAAAATAGCATCGCTTAGAGCTCTATACATGGGTGCAAGAGGCGCCTCTTGACATTGCATTTCTCTTGTAACGTTCCTGTTTAATGAATCATCTTTTTTCAAAAAATAATGGCTAATTAAAAAAGCAAAATTATCCAATTATGGCTCTGTAGCTCTCGTTCGTTGCCTTCGGGGAAAACCTTATGTGAAGTAGGCACACTATCTTAATATGTTGAGGTGATAAGTTTGTTCATTAAAAACTTGTCATTTGATAGGTTTGATAAGTCTCTTAATGAAACCTATAAATTAAATAATATAATTTCATATTATTAAAAAAAATTATGGATTCTGCCATGAGACCAATTATTCGGATGCCCAATCTCGATCGTTCAATTGTATCTAATAGTTTAGGTAATTTTATCTTAATGATACATAATTTTATCTTATTTTCAGTGACATAACATTTTATCCATTAAATAATAAGAGGGTTAAATAAAACTGAATGGCAGAATAATTAAATAAATAATTTTATAGGCTATAAAAATTCTATCATTCAATTAATAGTTTCTACATACTTGGATAATAGCGTTTCTCTTTTATCCAGATGAAATCTCTCAAGATATTACGTTGAGAATGGAGTCATTGTTTGTAGATTGGGCCGTTCAATCCTGTCCTTCATCACGAGTGGATTCAATCCTTTCCTTCATCACGACTGACGAGTGGAGGAGCCAATTTGGATTGACAGATCATATTCCTACGTTTTAACATGTTTCTATTACAATTTCTAGAGATTTGTAGTTTACTTAATTTATTTTTAATTTATGATAAATAATATTAACATAGATTCGTTATCTAAATTATAAGTCAATATAATATAATTAATTAAATAGTTAATCGTGTCGTGAATGAGTCATGGTGTTAAAATTTTTAATTTAAACTCAACAAGTTATTAACTAAATTGATATGGACAAGCTCTAATTAATAATTACATATTAATAATTACGTCGAATTTGATCCAATCAACTGCGAATTCTGCGATTGTCAAAATTTAATACCTAATAATGGTTATTGCTACTTTTTTTATTTTAATGATTTTTTTTTTAAGGTAAAAGTCACGAAAGCCATGATGGTTCGAGAGAAAAAAAATTCGTTATAGTTATGGGCAAAGGTAGGAAGGTGGGGCGAGAGATGGGACACTCGTTTTGTTTGAGATTAGATTTCCACGTGGGGATGGAAAGGTACTGATGCCTAATTTTTGCTTTCTACGGTAATCTCTCATGCAAGAAGTTAGTACTTATCGTTAAAGGACAAAGACGTCCGCAATGTACAATTATGAACCGCGGCAATACGTTGAGCTTTCGCATTTGGACACGCCTCCTCTTTTTTTTTTTTTTTTTTTAAGAAAATATGGATTGCATTAAAAAGACAAAGCATCAATTAACCCGGGAGGTGGAACACGTCTCTACTCACCTAAACTTGACATAAAACTCCTCATCCAAGCAACAGTATGGGCAGTGGAGTTCACAAATCGACGAACAAAAGAGAAAATTACTTCTCCTAGAGATTGAGCTAAAACTCTACAATCAGTGATAATAGTACCAAAGTCATTAGGATAAACAACCTTATCATGTAAAGCATTAAAAATTATAAACTATCCATCTCTAAAACAACAAATTGAAAAACAAACTTCTTGAGCCAGCTGAGAGCTTCCCTTACACCAATAACTTCTGCCTCACGAGCTTCAAATCTACCAGAAAGGATGTCACTTTTCGCCACAATAAATTCACCTCCAGCAGATTGGATGACAGCACCAAAACTAATCATGCCTCTTGAACTAACAATAGCTGCATCAACATTACATTTGAACCACCCTACACTAGGCTTAAGCCAGCAAACTGAGCCATGAGCAGATGAATAAAAAATTAGAGGGAAATAGACACTCTTGCGAGCTTACTGCCAAAGAAACATATTCTACCTAGCAGTATTCAACACAGATTGGACCCTCCCATTGACATCATTCCAAACTTTGTTATTTCTATTCAACCACAATCCCCAGCAAACCATGGCAGCTAGGCTACAATCATCAATATTACAACAAGAAAATAAATCCTCCAGCCAATAAACAAAGCTCACACAACTCCCATTAAAACCCATCACAGAGGATATCCAGCAAGCTTTAGCAAAAGGGCAAGTAACCAATATATGGTAAACAGATTCAGATGAAGTGTGACAAATGGAGCAGAAAGCTTATACCTCTACTCGACGCTGCAAAAGGTTGTCGGCAGTTGGAAGAACATTTGCCATTGCTCGCCAAAGAAAATTCTTAACTTTTGCAGGAACAGGAAGTTGCCATAATTTATGCCAACCACTACTACTAGGGGGAGAATGCATAGTATCAAGCATTCTGTAGAAGCTACAAACTGGGAATAGACCTTTGGAATCAGGCAACCAGAACCAAATATCCTTGTTAAGCCTTGAACTAAGAGGAATCCGGAGAATAAGATCTCGGTCCCTGTTGTTGAAAATATCATCCATAACATCATAGTCCCAACGACATTGATTAGGAACCATAAGGCTGTCAACTGTTGCAGAATTGATGTTTGCTGGTAAAGTAGAAGTAATTAAGCCACTGTCCATGTTTGGCAACCAAGGGGCACTACCTATAACTGTTTGCTGGCCCCCTCCAATTTGAATACGACTACCTCAAAGAATAGCTGGCTGTGCAGCCAAATTTGATCTCCAAACATAACTAAGATTACTCCCCAGCTGAGCCTCAGCAAAAGATGTGTTAGGATAGTATCTCGCCTTGAACATGTGAGCCACAAGAGTATTGTGATTGGTTAGGAGATGCCAACCTTGCTTTCCAAGCATTGCAACATTAAAAAAAATGCAATCTTTTAAAGCCGATACCCCCATGAGTTTTCTGTTTACACAATCTATCCCATTTCATCCAAATAATACCCCCACTGCCATTCCCTTTTCTGCCCCACCAAAAAGAGTTCGTCATTCTTTCTAACTCTTTATAAAGCTCCATGGGAAGAAGGTATATATTCATTGCGTAGTTAGGTATTGCTTGTGCAACTGTCTTAAGTAAAATATCTTTACCTGCTCTTGATAACAATTTTTTGTTCCACCCTTACAAACGCTTCCAAATTCTATCACAGATATAACTAAGAACAGCAGACTTGCTTCTGCCAATATATGATGGAAGACCCAAATAAGTGCCATGGTCGTCAGTGCCCTAAACCCCAAGGAGGCTGCAAATATAATGAGCAACCTCATTGTTAACATTTGCGGTAAAGGAAATGGAAGATTTATTGTAGTTAACCTTCTGATCCGAGGCAGCCCCATACATAAATAAAATAGTCTTCATCGCACGAGCCTCTTGGACACTAGCTTTGAAAAATATAAAGTAGTCGTCAGCGAAAAAAAGATAAGTGAGGTATGGAGCACCCCTAGCAATCCTTACCCCATGTAACAGCCCTGCTCTCTCGTAATGGTTAATGAGCGAGCTTAGACCCTCGGCACAGATAATAAAGAGGTATGGAGATAATGGATCACCTTGCCAAAGGCCACGGCTAGGAACAATAGGGCCTATTTCCATCATATCCTAAGAGATTTTGTAGGTTACAGTGGACACACATAACATAATCAGATTAACAAAATCAGAATTAAAACCCATCTTGAGCATAATAGAAGATAACAATCCTCATTCGATTATATCATAAGCTTTAGCCATATCAATTTTAAAAGCTGATGCCCCTTCCTTACTTTGTCTTTTCCTCTTTAGATAATGCATAATCTCAGCCGAAATCATAATATTATCAATAATTGCTCTACCCGGAATGAAAGCACTCTGAGAGTCCGAAATGATAGACCCCAATACCAACTTAAGACGACTAGCTAACATCTTTGCAACAATTTTGTAAAGGACATTACATAAAGCTGTTGGCCAAAAATCAATTATATTATTTAGGAATTAAGATCACAGAGGTCTTATTCAAATCAATAGAAAACACACATTGCCTAATATAGTTCAGACACGCAACAAAGACTTCATCTCCAACGATTGGCCAAAATTTTTGAAAGAAAGCGAGATTTATACGATCTGGTCCAGGCGACTTATTTGGATGCATGTTGAAGATCGCATCACGGACATCCGTTGGACTAAAAGGCTCTATAAGAGAATGATTTTGCTCGGCTGTAATTCTTGGCTCAACACATTGGAGGACCTCACCACAAGAGCCACATTCACAGGAGAAAATCTGAGTGAAATACTTGTTAATTATCTTGTTAATGTCTTCCGGAGTAGTACACTGCTGCCCTTGAATATTTCGAAGCTTCTCAATCACATTTTGCTTCTTCCGAGCTAAAGACATAGCATGAAAGTACCTTGAGTTCATGTCACATTCTTTAAGCCAAATGGATTTTGCCCTATACTTCTAAAAAATCTCATGGCTGTGCAATAATTCGTTATAGCACTTCCTAACTTTAATAAATCTATCCACACTAGCCGAATCACATTTAACCCGAAACAAAGCCATTTTCCTCTTGCACTCCAAAATACGAGTTTAGAAATCATGCGTGAGGTGACTACCCCAACGAAGCAGAGCAGAGCTATAAGAAGAAATTTTATTTTAAATAGGCACTCCTATAGACGAAGCCCAACTATCTTTCACAACTTTTATGCAATCAGATTCACAGAGCCAACTATTCTCAAACCAAAACTTCTTACTTCTAGGGGATCTCTCCACCGGAGCAGGATCAAGGAAAATTAGAAGATGATAAGAGCAAGAAACTTCCAGACTAATAACTTTCGCTTTCAGGAAAAGGTGAATCCAGGAATTAGAGGCTAGGGCACGATTCAACCGCTCCTCAACCCAATCTTCAGAACCCCGAGAGCGTTCCCAAGTGAATTGATAAACAATCATGCCAAAATCGAAAAGACCTGAATCCGAAACAGCTTCCTGAAACCCATACAATTTCCACTTCGGGTGCACATGCTTCCCATACTTTTCGCTTGAGTGGAGGAGATCATTAAAATCACCCATACAAACCCCATGGTAAAGATGAAGACAAATCAAGAGAACGCAACAAGCTCCATGACTCACGATGACAGACAAATTCTGGAAAACCATAGAAGCTCGTGACGCGCCATTGTCTCCCCTCTGAATTCCCAACATCCACATCAATAAACGTCTTCCTAAACTTGAGTAATTGAACCTTGTAATTGGGCTTCCAAAATAAAACAAGCCCACTACTCCGGCCAACCTTATCTACCACAAACAAACCAACATAACCCAACTGGATTTTAAGCTTCTCTAACTTATCTCTATGGTATAATGTTTCCATCAAAAAAATAAAAACAGGATTATACTGCTTGGCCATGTCTACAAGAACCTGAATTGTTCATGGGTGGCCTAATCCACGACAGTTCCAGTTTAAGCAACTCATTTGTCTCAGTGGGCCTGATTCACAGGTCCCACCGCTGGTCCGTTTTTTAACACATCTAAGTTCTCCATCATGGGAATTGTACCCATCTCTTTACAACCCACTATTAAAAGCGGCCCATTACTCGAACTTCTGCACTTAGCATCTGAAATAATTAATTGAAAATCATAATTAAATTCATTTGCCTTTACTATAGCCATGCCACTAGTAAAATCCCCCGAATTCTGGCCATTAATGCCCATTTGACTCCAACCTCTAACAAGAGTGGGAGGCTCCAAAGTAATAGGCACATTCCTATCCATCTGCTCTTTCCCACGAGATTTGTTCCCATCCTTCGCGGATTTTGTGGCCCCATTCTCACCCACCACCATTGTAATCCTTGAGTTTGAGTAGTTACCAAGATTGCCTGCCTCCATCTCTGGTGGTGTTGTCCTCAACTAACGCTCACTAGAATTCATCATACCTCGTCCAGGTGGCACTTTCATCCATATACCATAGGGTCTAGCAGCATTACCATCCACACCATTATACAAAGAAGGGGAGTTGCGCTTAGTATAACCAAGAAGACCACATATGAAACAGAACACATTGAGTTGTTCGTATTTGAAATCCACCAAAAACAATTCCCCTCATGTTCGTTTCAACTGCATTCATCACTTGAGAGGCTTCCTTACATCAAGAGACACCCTCAGCCGCATATAATTTTGCCAAACACCTTTGAGATTATTCTCGTCCGACTTTATAAACGAACCAATATAGTTGCCAATACTATGCAAGATCCGTTCAGATTGGAAACCAAGAGGCAAATTATAAACTTAGATCCAAAAGTTGTATGAAACAAAAGAACATTTTGGGGTTGCTCATCAGCACATAATCTGTGAACAATGAGAATGTGTTGATTAAACGCCCATGGTCCAGAATCGAGAACCCTCCTTACATCAATTTCATGAAAGGATTGAAACAAGAACAAAGTAAGAGATAAGTCATTGATACAAACACCCTTTCCCGGTCTCCATAATGCCGCCATAGTATTCTTCATAGCAGCAAAGTTGATCACCTTATCAGTTAAGAGACGTCCTAAGAGTTAATAACGAGAATCATTTTTAATCCTCCCATTATCTTCATCCTCATCTTCAGCCACCTCAAGACCACCATTCTCCTCTTCATCAAGTTGCAAACGTGCACATTCATTATGCAAATCAATTGCTCCTCGACTACTTGAACCAGCCATAGAGGAACGAAGAAGAAAGGACAATGAAATTGAAAGAAAAAGCTAAACCAGCTAAGAACCAATCTAACTTGTCAGTGAGATAAGACGAAGCAAACTTGCCAAGAGACAAGAAAAAATTTCTCTTTTGAACTACGGCTATATATAGTTATTGTAATTTTTCTCAACCTAAATATAAATTCGTGACAAGGAATAAGCTTTTAATAAGAAATATGCGACCTTAATAAAATAACGATAACTTAAAAGAAGAATACACAATTTTATATATATATATAAAATAACATATGTTGAATTAGATATTGTAATTTTTTAAATTTATTTATGACTTTAATATTGTTAAAATCCCTTTTTGGTAAGTACAAATATATTTTGTTGCTTTATTTGTTTATATGTAATATTCCTCTATTGTTTTAAATTCAGAAGAATTTAAAAGGGCCGCGTGATATCTCCAGTAAACTCAAATTGGCCGTGTCTTGTGTGTAAATTAGGTAGATGTGTATCCTTTGGGTGAGCATTTATTGATGATGCTAAGTTGGTGGAAGCAGGGAAATTTATACATATGGCCCAAAAATTCTGATAATTTTTAAAAGTAGTCAACCTAAGTTTTTCTATCATATCTAACCACACATAATTTTTAAACTTAAATCCCTCAAACCTATCAACAAAATACCCAACAAAGTACATTCTCACCCAAAACTCACTAACGCTCACCACCCTTTACTCACCAAAACTCACCACCCTCTACTCACAGCATCATCAATTGAAAAGTAAGAAGATTAATATTTGTCTTATACAATATGTGTTATTATTTTAAATTATTTAGAATTTATGTGGATGTTTTTAGTAAAACTGAGTTAGGAAACAAACCCAGAAAGTGTGCAACATGTACCTGTCATGCATGAGGTTATGCGATAGGTAGGGATGGCAAAATCCAAGTGCAGGTCCGGGTTTGGCCTTTGCAGTTCCGAACCCGGACACTAATTTTACTTTGCTGTATCCGAATATAAACCCAAACTTTTCAACTTCGGGTCCGGTACGGGTTTGACATGAAAAATAACGGGTTTTTCGGATTTCGGATTTTGAGCCCGGATTTGATTTCAGATGTGGAAAACAATCATCTTCAATTATTTCTTACAACTCTGAATTTCTAACTGCAAACGGATGAACACACAACAACATACATGAATACTCACACCCAAATCTACTTATGGTTTTTTTTTTTTAGCAGTAAGCTAATCAGGCTTACTTAATATTGATGGTGGACAAAAATCCCTCACGAAGTAACAATACTCTCACAAAAATAAAATCTAAGTAAAGGGCAGAGCAATATTTGAGACGACATAAAAGCATAACAAAATACAAGTCCCAAGAAGAGAACTGGAATTATATAACCTAATCAAAAAAAGAGAAACCCATGTCTTCATCACTCTCCTTCTTTTCTTCTTTCTTCTCCTCAGCAGCAAGAGCCTCAACAGCTGTTCCCCATCCTCCTGAAGGAACTGAAGCTTCAACTCCAATCTCAATGAAACCACCACCAACAGCACCGCCAATAATCACTTGGAAAACAACAGAGGTAGGTGTGATGATGGAGAAAGAGGTCTGAACCCCATCAGAAGAATCAGTAGAGAGAAGTCTGAACCAGCTTTCTCTGGAGCTCGTATGTTGATGCTGTAGAGGCTTCTAAGTCTCCCCCCTCTATCTGCTTTCTGCTCCATTCAACTTCAACCCGTATCACCGTCGTCGCCAATCGCGATAAAGAATACTAGAGAGGCGGCTGATAACGATGATTGTAATGAACACAACTGCCAAGGACAAGGTGGCAAAGTGGTAAAGCGATGAGAGTGACCACAATGAAGATTTGATGAAGGGAAGAGGAAGCAGGCGATGAGGCTGTGAATTGAAATTTGTAAATTAGAGCACACAATTTCTTTTAACTTCTCTATTTATATTAAAAATAGTTTTAAAATTTAATATAAAAATAAAGATATATGGGTATGGGTTCCAGATTTTTGGGTTAAGATAAAACTTGATTCGGGCCTAAATATGTCCGGGTTCATAGAATTACATCCGGATTTGGGATAAAATTAAATCGGGTGCGGGTTAAACCCGGTTCGGATTATGCGGGTTCATCCGAGTATGGAAAATATTACCATCCCTAGCGACAGGTGCTTATCGCATCGTGTGTGACAAGTGCATATCGCACATTTTGATAGTTTTATTTTTTTTAATTAAGTACTATTTTTTTTCTTAATTATTCAGCCTTAATGTAATCAGTTGTTCTTCGATGTGTTTTAAAAGATTGTGGGAGGAATTGATAGACAATCCTTTTGAGTACAGAAATGGAAAACATAAAGTTTTTTTTTTTTAATTCAGAAAGACTGTATGTTTAATGCATTTCTCACAAGAGTATATGAAGTTTCACAAATAAATTTGAATGATTATAACATCTCATTGAAGTACTATAGCGTGATCTTTAGCGCATCAATGTCGTAAATATCAATAAAGTTCAAACCTTTAAAGTTTTCATCTAATTGTTTAATATTCGCCATTAGATTACCATTAAAATACAAATAACGTAACCAGTGGTTTGCCGCAATGTTTGCTTTTCTATATACATTGTCTACACCATTGCAAAATTCAATAACTAAGCACTAGTCAGTGATTGATAACCGCACTAGTTGACCACCAAAATCAAACCATAATTGATCTTTATCACATGCATCATGCACTACTTGGTAGTGCGTTGTGCATAATCACCACTAAACACATAGGTATCATCTTTGCAAAATGACCAAATACATCTTTCTTGAATAATCTTAATTGTTATTTTGTTAACTTTAAGGGTGTTTGCAGATCAGATTTTGT
The DNA here is from genome assembly GCF_022201045.2 of Citrus sinensis. Classification (NCBI taxonomy): domain Eukaryota; kingdom Viridiplantae; phylum Streptophyta; class Magnoliopsida; order Sapindales; family Rutaceae; genus Citrus; species Citrus sinensis. The sequence continues at coordinate 9,333,606 of NC_068558.1, forward strand.
GGATTAGACATCAATCTATATTCGATTCATGATTTTGCGGATTGTAAATTTTTAATCTAATCCAATCCACAGATTGGCGAACTTAATCCAAATCCAATCCATTTGTTTGTGGATTGAATGCATATTTAACCCAATCCATTATTTTTGCATATTGATTTATGGATCAAAATTTTTTAATTTTGTTCATTGTACAAACTAATTAAATAAAAAATCTTATATAAAAATAATTTTATTACCAATCAAATTCAAAATTGAATAAAATTTCAATAAAATTAAGTGTTTAAATAAATATAAAATAATACATTCAAAGTCTCAAAATATAATATAGTGAAAAAAAAAATCTCATTTGTTTAAATCAATACATGAAAATTAACTAAAATTAATTGTTTAAAAAGCTATATTTAGTTATTTAATTGTTTAATCATGTTCATTATATATTATTATCATATAAGATATGTATAGTGTTAATGTAACTACATTTTAACTTATTTGTTTATTAGTAAGTAGTAACGCCACATTTACAGGTTTTAATTTTTTAATTAAATAAATATATATTTGTTATTTTTTATGGATTTACGGATTTTTACGGATTTACAGAAGTAAATCTATATCCAATCCACCGACTATGGATTTTTAAATTTTCAATTAAATCCAATCTACCAATCCATGCATCAGATTTTTACGGATCAGATTTTTGTGGATTGGACGATTTGAGTGGATCAGATTGGATTCTGAACACCCTTAGTTAACTTCCTCTTGATAGCTTCCATCATATTTCTAAACTTTGAAGTATTTGTAATATGCCTGGGAAATGCTCGGATGCCAACATTTTCATCAAATCTAGTTTCTTCTTTAGAGTGGGTGGATTACGCTTTTCCCGTGATTTTTTGGCCGTTGTATTTGTAGCAAATTTTAAATTGTGTTTGTTCCTTGCATTCATTAAACTCAAAATAGAAATAAACACATACATAAACTGGTGTGATTTTGAGTTGCTATGTTTTTTATTTGCCAGTCACCTAAAAATACTTATTGCGTTTTGTCGTTTGTGTGATAAAGCTCCCTTGGTGCGACATGGTGAGCTTCGCATTGAACATGGATTCGCACCAAGCCATCATTAACCCACAACACCTTAACCTATAAAAAATGACTGAACAAAGTCGAATAGGTATTTCAACAAACATGTCGTATGCCATTTCTCTCAAATCCTAATTTCATTAAGTACTTTTCAAAATTCATAGAAAAATAACCCAAATACTCATCTATCATGAAATATACACTCAACTATATTCAAATGACGGTCCACTTTTAAGGAAATGGAAAAAAAAATTACTTTGGGAGATGAAGCTATCGGAAATGAAGTTGTCATTAAACGCCCGTCGAACTACTATCAATTGTTACCAGAAAAGTCAAGACCTAGCTGTTGGATTTATAAGAAAACAGAAGGTTCATTTTTTTTTTTATTTGGAATGACAAGAATACTGTTGTTCAAAATTGTTGAAATTGGCTACACAGTATAGAAAAAACTAAGGTGGCTAATTTTAAAAGGTCCTAAAACATTTGAGCCATTTTTGTAAATTTCTCATGGAAGTATAGAATTGTTAATATACATGATCATATACCATACATTAACACCACAATTGTAATAACACAAAATAGAATCAATAAAAACTACATATATGTAATTGATAGCAACTATGAGATTGATGTATGGTATGTGATAGTATACTATAACAAGGTCCGTGGAAGTATCCTTCCATTGAACTAATGTAAATTTTTTTTATCTATATATTTATTTATCTATTTTTGTTTTATTTAAACATTATCATTACTTTCTTTTTTCTAAACTACTAATTAAAATTTCTTAACACTATTGAGAAAAATATTTCACATTTTTGTGAACAAGAAAATTAGAGATCTTAATATTTGAGTCTTAACTTGAGTCATAATATCATGTGTTACTCATACATTAGATAATAGATTTTATAATTTATAAAATTACTTAATTACCATCCAAATGGATGAATGTTATAACAATTGAAATTCAAATTAAAACTTAGATATTAAAATGTATAATATTAATCTTTTGTGAAAAGAGAAAAGAGCCTAGATTTGAACCCCAAGTATCCACTGATCCCCAATGGCAAGTGACACCTACTTGTTTGTTGATTTAAGATGGTTTATCCTATAGTTTCATATATTCCATTTTATTTTAAAAAAGAAAATTACACACATTTTTACAACAGTATTTTAATTTGCGGAAAAGTAAGGTGTAACCTCCGTTTTACTTCTTTTGGTAGAGCATGATCATGATGAAGTGTTTTTCAAAATGCGGTAAATGATGGTGATTGATTGCCAAAGTGCCAAGGTATGAAAAGTAAGTGTAATTACAAAAATATTTTTCTTCTTTCTTTGATTTTTTGCTTTTTTTTTTTTTGGGTGGGGGATATTTTATTCTATTATTTAGAACAATTTATTATTAGAGTACGGCTAACTTACCGTTTCTGTAACATACGCCCACCCAAAATAAGTAAAATGAAGGTGGGCTCAAGTGGACTACACTCCATTTTATTAGGGGGCCTGCACCTTACAGAAGCGGTAAGGTAGCAAGCCCCTTATTATTAATATTCAAAATCATTACAAAAGCATTATGTTGAGGCTAAAAAAAAAAAAAAATTACAGAGGCATTTATGTGTGTGGTAGCATGCGGTGACATGTAATTGAATGATGTAATGAAACCACTTTAAACTTTCTTGTGTAAAAGAACTCTATGCCGTTCTCAAAATCAGTTTTTGATTTTCTTAAATTTTATTTTTAGAATCATAATTAAAAAGTGTGATCACTAATCCTTAAAAATCCCTTTTAGTTGGTATTATAGGCAAGAGACTCAAGAAATTATTAATTATATCCATCTAGCAGTATTTTGTATGATTTGACTAGTAATAGGAACGAAACATACTTTTCTTAGAGCAAAACACACTTAAATGCTCCTTAAATGTAATTAGGATAGGTCATCTTACTCCCCCTCCTACAGGCCACAGCTAGAGTCTCTGGAATTATGGACATTTTGAATTTGTATAAGAGTTTAGTATGGAATGAAATTAGAAGGCTTATTAACAAGGATTTATGAAACAATCATTTTTGAAAACCAACGTCCTCTGAAGCCTAACTTGGTTTACTATTAATCATCATTGACATCAAGACTATCTAATCCAGATAATTAATCGTTGTACTTTAATTACAGAAAATTCTCAGCCGTTTTTATTCTACCTCTCAAGTTTTTGTCTAACATTTGGGTCAATATTCACTTGTAAATATTTTCCTTATATGTCCTACTGTCCAAGAAGTAACACTAAGAAGATTGAAAAGATTTAGATAAAAAGATGCCAAATTTATTACTAATTTCATATGGTAATAATTTTAGTACCAAGGACTCCTGTTTTGTCATTGATCCAACATGAAACATATTGAAGCTCATTGATCATTATGAGAAAAAGTGAGTTCTTTCTTTCAACCTGAACAGAAAAAAAAAAGCAAAAAAAGGAAAAAGGAAGAAGACTTTAGATCCAAATTGAACTATCTTCTAGTTTTGGCTGCCTTTCCATGATAAAGAAGAGAAACAAATTGCAAACAGATTTTGGGATTAAAACAAAAGTTTTAAAGATGTACTGCAGTTTTTGGAGGCTTCTAGCAACAAATGGAATAAAAAATCATTCATGAAACCAAGGAACAGACTAAAGCCACACAAATAGAAAAAAAAAAAAAAAACAAGAAGAGATTAATCATATTTTTGCTATACAGTTACAAACTCATATCTACATATAGCAGATAATAAAACCCAAAAAATAAAATGGAAGCAAACAAGAAGTAGCTGCTTCCAAGTAGCAAGTAATGAAGAGCAGTCCAAACCCAAAAGCCTAGTCATGCCAGCATAGAAGCGTAACAATACATCTTCTTATTATGTAGAGCCTACCTCTTTGTTCTTTAAGGAACCCACCAACTCCTTTACATGATAACTTTCTTTTAGAATCACTAACACTAGAACTTTTAATCTCCATTTTCTCTTTAAATCTCCTCTCTCAATATCTCACTGTTGTTGTTGTTGTTTTTCTTTCCCCCCTTTTCCCGTCCTTTTTTCTTGGCTTCAAGACTTCAACGAACTTTAGTCCTTTCTTTCTATGATTTCTTGTGAATGGATCATTTTTGGGTTCTGGGGTGTGAGGAGAGGTACAGCTTGGGGATAATGATTGAAATTTTGCATGAAAAGAGCAAGAAAGGGGGTTCTTATAGGGAAACTTGGAATGATAGTGAGTGATCCAGGCTCCCCTGGGCCCAACAACTCATTAAAAAGGACAAAAAATGGTTTGCTGATGGGATATAAAATGCCTCTATGCTCTCTGGCACTGCACTTTCGGCCCCAGTTCACTGGCGTGCAATATACTCATCTAACATGATATGGAAGTGGAATGTATTTGAAACCAAAACAAATTATCTCACTCAGACATGTATGATAAAAGAAAAAATTTTGGCCGCGTTTGTTATCTACTATGGCATATGGGGTGTTTTAATTTTTCCCCTTTTCATCATATTCGTTTTTTCGGTAAAAAGAAAAACAAAGAATACACAGTGACCACAGAAACAAAGAGGAAAAAATTCAACAAATTGATACAAATTTTCAAATAAATTGCACAATCTATTAATCTAATACCAAAATTAGCATTATCTAAGACCAAAACAAGGTGCCACTCCAAAAGAGCGGCTGTCTCCGTGACAGAAAAAATCTATCCTCAACAACTAAATCATTACAGGATATTTCGTTAATTATATGTACAAGTCAAGATTCCTTTCAATGGGATCCTCAAAAATCTTCAAAACTAATCTCCCATTCACGGATCATGAATCTCCTCAGACTCAATGAGCTTGACAGTTTACTGCCTTAATTTATTCAATTAGCCTAATCCTTATCCCAACTCAATCAGGTTTCCGAACCACGGAAAAATCGCTCAAAAACAAATAATCTAAGATGGTTAATTGAAAGCAAAAGCCCCATTGTGGGGCTTCACCTTCACATATTCCTTTTCCCGTGAGAGACGCAATATGGGGTATCACATCAATTAAAGAAGACTATCATGAGATAATTCAAAGGCCCCCAAGCCAAGTGAGTATTCATTTCAAAGTTTGCATTTTTTTTCTGGTCATAAGAAAAAGATCACTAGCCTAATGTTTATACAATGGACAAGACAGCAGAATAGACATAGCTGTATGTGTGGTACGGACGGACATGGTCACGGGTGCACGTGAAATTCACGAGACAAACGTGGTCTCTGTCTGTGACGTACCTAGTTTTGCAGATGTAATTTTCGACCACATTTCTTATATTTGTTCTAGCCATCGCCGCTACTTCTGTTGGGGTTCTCTTATTTGGCCTTTTGTTTCTGTGACGGGAGCTTGAGCTTCCCATCTCTTTCTTATTCTATGCACTAACAAGGACAGGCGAGCTAAGCTAACTAGCTAAGCTTCCCATCTCTTTTCTTTTAACTTTTTGCTAGCTTGTTGTTGACTCTTAATTCTTTGATGAATTGTTCTTGTATTACTCTTTTAAAGGTTTTGATTTATTTCTCCCTCTATATTTCTTTGCCATATGATCATCTGTACTACAATTAGGGGCTCAGCTTAATCCTCCACTATCACGGTGCTCTTTGCGGAAAAAAAAAAAAAAAAAAACTAGCTGAGATTCGTAATGAAACAGTGAATGGAAATGAATAAGGAAACTTACCAAACTGATTAATGATTTTATTAGGGAAATTATCACTGCACCACCTCTCTTTTGTTTTATGTTCATCCAACTACCATAAAATTTTAACATGTTCTTTACACTATTTTTAACTAATTTTTTATTTTCAAAATTTTTATAAAATAAAAATAGTCTTTTAATTTATTTAGGGATAAAATTATTATTTCATTTAAATTATTTAACTATTTTAGTGCAAAAGTGGTTAATTGATACAAATTTAAAAAGAAAGATGGTACAAAGAACGTGTTAAAATTTTGTGATGATTGAATGAATATAAAACAAAAGAAATGTGGTGTATTGATAATTTCCATTTGATTATAATGAGGACAGATGTCTTATTTTTTTACCAACGCAACTCAAAAATCAAAGTACTTTGGAACGGAAAAACAAAAACAAGAGTTCTAATCGTAGGGTGTGAGCATGCTGCAGTATTTGAAGTAGAACTGTCTTTTTTTTTTGGGTTATTGTACAGTGTTTCAATTATTATTATTATATATATATATATATATATATATATATATATATTCATCCTCCTAATGTGTGCGCTCTTTTTTTTTTTTTTTTTAATGTAGACACACTTTTAAATCGTGTAGTTTAAGAGAATTACAAAAGTGTCTGCATTAAAAAAAATACTGACCCCGTTCTGAGAATGATAATATATATATATATGTGTGTGTGTGATTATATATGCATGTGTATAGGTATGCAAAATATATTTATTCACGCAATGTGTGTATATTTAAGACGTGCAAGGAAAACGTAGTTACAAATAATAATGAAAATAAAATTGTTACCAATAAAAAAAAAAAAAAACCTATAGCAACGGTTACTTACATTGCCCTAGTCAGAATGCACGCTTAAAAAAAAAATGTTCTTTTTTTTTACTTTTCCAGTTTTCCCTACATGCCCTAGTTAATTTCTTTTTTGCTAGAATACAATTTTTCGTACTCACCTACTATGATCAATCATTCATATTCCTTGTGTGGAAGAAAGACAAAGAATCGTAGTCCATCCAGCTATCCAAAAGTGCGCAACAAAACTTTCAACAGGGGAGAACCCTACCTGAAAATGACAGAAGCAAGACTCACTCGAGAAAGTACCAAAACTTTCAGTGAGGGCCTCAACATAAACTGACAGGCTGACGCAGCTGAGGAAAAGTTTCAAGTAGCAGTGAAAAAAAGAGATCAAAAGTGAGAAAAACTCTACTCTAGTACGAAATTCATGATCGTTAATGCAATAATTAATTGGAGTCCACAGTTTGACCAATGACTAGTCCCTCTCTGCACATGGATGCAATACCAAAAGGCCAACTATTTCTATTAACAGTTTCTGGAACACTGCAAAAGCTTATAACCTTGATAGCTCCTCTTCTGTGAGGTTATATGTATTTGAATTTGGAACAGAAGCTGAAGCAGAAGCAGTTCAGCTTTAATCCAAAGCACTGCACCTTTAAACTTTTGGTACAGAAAATGGATTTATTCTAGGTGATTACACTAGTTTAGGTCAATAAATTTCTGAAAATTGACTCAGCATTGTACAAGATGAGTTCATTATTTAGTCAAAAACAGTGATAATGTTCATCATGACCTTGGTACATACTGTTACCGTAGATTTTTTTCTCAGCTGTTGATATGCCGTACGAGTGTAAGTTTGTAATAAGCCATCTCTGCAGAGATATTGATTACTAGTCAAAATCTTAAGAAGAAATAATAGCAAATGACAGCTTGTAGAATACAAGTTTAAAAACTTTGCTTCTGCAATTAATTTAGCAGATGAGAAACACAGCACAGGCACCATGCCTAAGGCTGCCTCGGACCCACTACTCCCTCTACCGACCAAGACAAGATGTTGAGGATCCAATGTACAATTTGAAAAAGAGATTGTAGAATCAAATGTACAATTGAAAAATCTGAATTGTTTCCGAATTTTTTTTTCAATATACTATTTACAATCTAAAAATGTAATTGATATTAAGTGAACAACCATAAGTCCATCACTATTCGCTACCATTTTCCTTGTGAAAGTAAATTTTATTAAAAAATAGATAGCAAACTCTTTAACAGGGTAAATAATTTCTAACCACAGCTGAGAATGAAGCAAGATTATGAGATCATGCATTAGATTAAAGAATAAATATGAATCCTAATATTCTTCAATGGTGGAGGCAATACAACAGGAAAGATACTAACAGTGAGTGTGTAGTCTTTCACTCCAAAGGCAAAGAACTTGTCCATCATAATCAGTTACAGTAGTTGTGCAACGTACTTCTCAAATTACCAATATTCTTGAGTAATTTCTCATTCTCTTGATTCCCACTCTCTATCTCAACATGTAATGCTGCAAACAGCAAGAAGGTGAAATAAAACAGATTCAGCATAGAATTTCTGGTAAAATGACTAGGTTAAAAGTTTGAATTCCCATATTTGATAGCTTTGCTATCTGACAGTAAAAGTGCCTAAAGAAATATTAAAAAATCATAAAATTTCTAGCAAGATCGACACTAATGATGTCAACTGATTTGCAGAAATATCTGTCCCTCTACTAAGAATCTATTGCTGCACTTCATTATATGCCTGGATATAGTATTAGCTTCTTGTTCTAGTGCCATGGATCTAAACCTCACTAAAGAGCGGATTTTATAAAGCAAGTTGTAAGTGATGAAATTTTGTGCAAAATAGATCCCAAATGTTAAGCAATCTCTTAAAACTACCTTTAGATGGATCTTCAATGCTGGTCATTAAATTTTTATCATGCTTTAACTCTGTCTTTATTTCCTCTAGACATAAATATTTTGAATATAGTGAAATTAAGATTGAATAAATATTCAAGAAATATTCAACGCAGAATATGTGAATTGTGCAGTTAACATCATTTATAAAAAGTAAATAAACAAAAGGTTCCAAGAACCAGATATATATAAATCAATGGTGACTAACATTATTGCAAATTGACAATTGCAATATATAAGGACACAAATAGATGAAGAGAACACACATCTACTGCTAAATATGCAATTGAAATTAAACAGGTGAATTAGGGTCTTTTTTGAACTAGCAGATAAAATATTAGGTTTATAAAATCACCAGAGTTGGAGGTGTGAAGATCCTCAAGGATTTGTTCCTCAAATGCGAGCATCGAATGCTTCAGAGAGTTAATTTTGTCATCCAAGAGATGAACTTCATTTTCAAGAATTTCCTTCTCCGACAACAAATTGACCAGTTCATTATTTTTGTCCTTATCAATGTCTCTCTGAAATTCTATGCATAGTGTGGTAAACTGTTCCCTGTAAAGGAATGCCACATTTAGTCAACAGTGTCTAATTTAGATGTTATATAAACCAACCTTAGTTCATATGCAACCCTACTTGTGAAATACTGTGTTAGAAGAATAAGAATATCATCAACAAACTTCCAAATATTGTCTTTTCAAGATAAATTCTCTGCACGAGACTGTGCATGCTTAATGCTTGAAGTTACATGGTATGAAATCGTCTAATGACCAGCATTGATTAATCTTAACATACAAAACATATGTTTCTCGCTTGCTCAACAATTAATTTATGTATTGACTGAACCTGTTATTACTCTATATTGGAGTTTCATATACGTAATCAAATGATAACTTACCCATTCCTCCAGCTATTCATTTCACTTAAGAGGCACCAAAAATTGAACCCAATGAAAAAAAAAAAAAAAAAGATAAAAGGAACTGCAAATCACAATCAACATGTAGCTAAAGACAGTCCTTGTGTCTGGCAAGCAAATCTGCTTTGAAATGCATTGATTAAGAATTCTTCTTCTTCTTTTTAATTTTTAATTTATAAGAAAAGCATATGTCTAGTGCTTTTAAGTTCTCTAGAAAAACCCATCAAGTGCTTCTTTGAAAAATAACTACAAACATATTTCCTAGTCCTCCTCCATTCCAACAAAACACTAAAAGGCAAGATATAAAAGCACAACAATTCAACAGCATGCAGTTGAAAATTTAACATGATACATGAATCAAAATTTAGATACTCTTATTTTGCCTTGAAAAAGATAGTTAGAAGAAAATACCGCCTATCACTCATTCTTTTCAGCATCTCATCTCTCTCCCTTCTCAAATTATCTAATTGCCCCTCCAAAAACTCAACCGATTTTCTCAAATCGCCTGTAATGGCCAAAACACTATACATAACACAATGAATAAAATGAAAATGAAAATAGAGATCATAAGAATTTAAAGAAAATGTGACATACCAGTAACAGAGAGTAATCCGATGATCTCAAATTGAGACATGAAAAGGATCTTGGTTAACTCGGCTTCTTTGACCGCCAAATTAGTCTCGATCTCCGTACATCTGACGATCTCAGATTCGATCTCTCGTGTTATCTGGAAATTCGATTCGATTTCTTCATCGATCTGAAATTAAAAATTACAATTAAGCCATAGATTTTGGAGCAAGAGACGAAAAAAATTATTCGATGAGTGGCTACCTGATCAAGCATGTACTTGAGTGAAGAAATATGGCTGAGAATCGCTCCTGAATCGTCCATTATTCTCTTCTTTCACTGTGTCCTTCCGATCTCCCGCTTCTTCACTGGCTAATGTTTCGCATTTTAAATAGTTCTGATTTCCCGCGTTTCACTACAATTTGGACTATAAAAAGCGTTGTAACTCACTGGTGTTTTAGTTTTTGAAATAATAATTATCCATAGAACATATGCATTTTAATTGTTTTTGTTTAATAATGATAACGATAATATTGATTTTGACTAATCGTTATAATCTGAAAAAATAATCTTATCTCACTATTAGTTTATTTTTATTTTTTAATATGTTATTTTCATAAAATATATTCATTTAGCTTTACACATGATTACTCAATTGGAATAATACTTATACATCACCCATTGATTAGGCTAGGATCACAGATCAATAGTTAATGAAATCAGTTGATGTTACACGCAACCGTAAATAATTAGTGACGTGTAACATTTTTGTTTATACAATTATATATATCATCCGGGTTTTATACTTTTTTTATTGCAAATATTAAATTTCTACGAAGTTTTTTTTTTTTTAATTTAAATTTTTAAACATATAATACAACAACATTTTGTGTAAAGTTTTGCGCCAGTGACAAGCTTCTATTGAAAGATATGGCTTTTACACCATACATGTTCTAATTTTTAAACATATATATATATATATATATATTCTAATCTTACACCAACTGTAAAACGATTGTTAACAAAATATTTGCTAACCTAAACATAATTCCATCCATGAGGGTTATAGTCGACACCACTTCCACTAAGCCATAAAACCTAAATCAGCTGCAGCTACTAGTGCTTCTTCATCAAGCCCATTTCTTTGTATTAACATATATATTAACATCAGAATGCATGGAAACACTGGTAAGTTAGAACTTTAGAATCTAATTACAGGACATATCCATAGCGACGTTTGCAAATCACAACCACCATAAGTCAAACACGAAATTTTCGCTCTTGTATTCCAAAACCTCATAAAAGCACCGAAGAATCAGATATATTTTCCATCCAGTATTTCAGAAGGAATTGTGATCAGTAGACCTTGCGCTAGAAGTTGTGGCTTTCAGCTGTAAAGATCAGAGAGTGAAATTCCAAGCCTGAATCCAATCCTCTGTAGATCACCGGAATTCACCTGCTTTGAACTCATGGGATGACACAAAAATCTAACTAAAGAGGGCAAGCTCTTGGTAGAGGTGCAGCAATTCTAATTTCTTTTCAAATCAGAGTATTCTCACTTCTTTCCACTGTTATGGCCACATACCAACACAAAATTTTCCCTGTAAGTCAAAATATTCATGTTTTTTGGGCTGTAAAAGGCTCATTTTCTCCTGCTGTGGTAGGTTCCTCCACCTGAATAATAATGATGCCCATGGCGTGATCCACCAGTTCTCCTGCTGGTTCCTTCCCATGAGCTACCTCGGCTTGCAACTCTGCTGCTGCCACTTGGCATCCAATTATTCAATATCTGTGTTCCCAACCCATTATTATCCTCTTCTCTATCATTATACTCCAATACCAGCCTCTTTATATCTTGTTTCTCCTCCAACTCAGCTGCTTCTTTCTGTTTTGTGCTTTGCACAAGGGTGCAATCTCGAGGAATGTACATTTGCTTTGTCTGTTGCTTGTTTCCACGCTTCACAAGGACTTTCACCTGAACTTCCTTGACTTCTCCAATGTCCTCCTCTAATGCCTCATCACCACTTCCCCCTCCAACCGTCCTCCCATGATGATCCTTCGAAGATCCTTCAAACACGTTCATTGGGATCATCATATTTAAAGTAGGCCGGCCTCTTAGCTCTTGTTTGCGCTGCTCCATGCTCTCCTGAACTACAGCCCGGAGCTCCTGCTCAAAATTTGCTAGTTCCTCAGGGTCAACCTCTGCAGCCTTCTGTCTGAAACGAACTTCATCGTCCTCATCAGAAGCAGGTCCGCCGCCCTCATCATCATCCTCGTCCTCATTGTCACATTCTTCATCATGATTCCCTTCATCCAAGTCTTCTTCATCATGCCCGTCTGGGTCAATTGTGCCACTTCCTGAATCGCTGTCAGTGTCCCCAATGTCTTCATGCAGTCTACCATTTTCCTCAGTACCACGTACTGCACTTTGTCCATTAGCTGAAATGGTGTTGGAAGTAGGTCGCCTAGAAGGCTTTTCAGTGTCAGAGTGCTTCTCGGTATTAGTTTTATCTGTTGAGACATTACGTTCATGCTCTTCAAGCTCTGTCAGAGCTGCATTAACTTCCTCAATGGAAGAATGTCGAGTCATGTTTGGGCGCAAGTCCGCAAATAAATCCTGCAAAGGCTTCAATTTATGAGCGCACACACGATACATGGATGGGATAATATTGTCTCAAACAAATTCCAGATAAGGTTAAATGTTCGAATAAGATATAAAAGGAACTAAACAATGCCAAGGGAAGATATGGCCAAAATAACCCAAGGATCTTTACTATATGCAAGATCCTAGCTCAAGTTTTCTTAGCAACAACCCTGTCCAATAAAGATTCATATTCCCTAGGTGAAATGATTTCCGAAACACAGCTCAAGATCGATATCAAACAGAGTACAATTCTGTTTATTAAATATTTATATATATCTTTAATCAACTTGTAGCCTATAAGATGCTTTTTGAAATTTGTGAACTTTTCTCAAGGAAGCCTATGAAGGGATGAAAATCAAGGAGAAACCAAAACACTAAGATTTCTCAATGCAAAAATTCCGCGTCCTAGGTCCTCTCTTAAAAAAATGTTATGCACGACAATGGCATCATTGTTTTCAATGCAAAAGCTCAGTGTATATCTGTTAAACTTAGTTCTATGCTTTACATGATTATTCACCATTAAAAGTGTTCCATAAGTTAATCAACAAACTCTGCATCTTACATAGCTGCTCTCATTTTTTTAAATCTTGGACCTAATTCTCTCTTTTGGCACCAACAGTATAATCCTGAGTTAACCCTAAGGCAATAGATCATATAGATGCAGCTTACAGCTTATCCATCCTGAAACTGAACTTCAGGTGACAAGGGTTATATCTGCCATTCAGTACATTTTAAACCATTAATCCAGCTTAGCCTAGATATATACTCTTGATACTATGATTTAGCAAGGTTGCCTAGCCAATTTAATAAACTCATTTGTGAGATAAATGATGAACCCAAAAGAAAAGGAGAAAAGGGTGGGGTTAATATAATATCTAAAATCCTAGGATTATTTATTTATGAAGCACAGGTCGTCAAACATTTGGCAATGCCATATACCAAAGATTTTCTTTTTCAAATGGATAAAGAAACCCGGGGGGGGGGGGGGGGGGCGAGGGGGGGAGAGGAAGAGCTAAGTCGCTGACCTGTAAGTCGAATTCAATATCCAGTGGGAGTCCACCTTTGCTGAGAATATACCTCTGGAAGTGTATCAAAAATCGATCAAGTTTCCTCTTGGAAGAGCCTCGGTCAAAGTAGTGACCACAAGTCTCAAGAAGAGTAATAACCATCCTGATCCGGAAACAATCTTCTGGTGGGTCCAGTACGTCTTGCTAACAGCATGAATAACCAGATATTAGTCACCATTTAAGAGAAGGTTAATTAAGAATTCGTGACCAAAATTAAACTGTAATAATAACAATAAAAGTAACATGAAAATCTATCTAGATTTTTTCAAGTTATGCTATTGTCTAACATCAAGATTTATCTCAAGGAAAACTATCTTGTTGACAGAAGCACTTGCGAAAATACACGTATAACTTTCTCCACTTTCATGGCTATATCAAAATTTCCAGGACATGAAAAGAAAATCCATACCTCTGCTGTCCCATGGCCGAAGACAAGAATCAAATAAAGTGTATCAAAGATAACAGATGAGTCCACATGTTCATAGTTGTATAGCTCCCCGAGAAACCGCATATGAGCAAGGCGTCTCTGCTGCATCCCATAGTCATTCAATTCCAGACCAAGCCTAATCTCCTCCAAAACCTGAAAGTAAATGATGCAACTGTTACAATTTCAACAAAAGTTATAAACACAGCAATTTGCATGCAAAAGCTTACTCTACCTACAAGAGTTTCCGGGTAAATTTTTGTATTATTTTTTTCATCATTAGTTGTTACAATTTGGGACTGGCTAGGAAAGGTTTAATTTGCTATCCCAGGATAGCTATATATCTTCACCGAAAATGTCATCAATAATAGCAAAAATTAGTTTGCCTGAATTCATCACTTAAAAGTCCCTTTAGTGAGTGATGGGAAAGAAATAGTGTCAACTCAGCTACACCACCTTTTTCACCTTTAGGAAAGTACTAGCAAGTAATTAGAACTCCATTCCAGAAATGTATTTCTAACTTTGAGATTCTGCTGTGGTTATGCTACTTGTACAAATTACCTTTTCCGTAGCAATGATAAGAGTTCAACTGAACATTTATACAGAAGCAAATGCTGCCAGGTAACTCACTCAAGTAATTAGAACTCCATTCCAGATATGTATTTCTAGCAAGACAGGGATAAAAGCAGATCTTAGGTGTGGCTAGAACTATCTCAAAAACTACTCTGCCAGGTAACTAACTTGATCTGGATCCAGTACCAAAAATTCCAAGTTAGCAGGGATAACCACCATGCTGCAAACGCTTACATGGAACAGATTCCCGATTACAAAGAGCCTACCTGGCATCAATCTTCGCCGTTAAACAACAACTTCGTCACAATATTTGGACATTTCAAGGATCTACCTTCATTATGTCAGTGTACTCAAGCAATTGAACACACCAAATGTGACATTATAATCTCCGTTTCTACTTTCAGAAACAGAAAAATTGTTATAGAGTGCATTCAGGAGAAACCATGAATGCCCTGAGCCAGTATTCTGGGTCTTATACCATCATATGCTTAACCAATGGTTGGTTAAACTAACATAACAACCAAGACTAACCCACAAAAAGAAAAATGATTATCAGGCAGATCATTAGAGAACATTAGTGTACATTTTAAAATCTACATCACTATGAGAGTATACCAGAAATACATTTAATAACAGAAGCAAACCTCATCAACAACAGCTACAGCGAACTCATCATGATAGCGACTTAAACCAGCAGTGAGCGAAGCAATCAAGTGAATCTGACCATACTTCCCTTTATGAACCTTCATAAAGCACTTCAAAAGGTATGACTCACAATCACTCCAAGGTAATTTACGGAGTTGCCTCAGCACATGCTCAATGGAAGACTTATCAAGATCAGAGAATAGTAACTTCCTGATATACTGCAAAATCATTATGTGGAAGGTTATTTTGTGGTATAGATAAAAAAAAATTATGAAAGATATTTAACCACACATAAGATAATGATCTATACCTGATGTAATGGAGGACGAACTTTAGATACTCGTGCAGATCTTTCAGGAGGTTTGCACAGGTAGTAAGCATTTTCCACAAGAGTTACATGCCGGGGGTCCAAATTTTTGACATTCTTCAAGCGCATTAAAATCTCCAACATGTTAGCCATCCGTATACTAGTTTCAGGGGAACGATACAGAAAGCGGCCACACGTCTCAAGAAGATTGCATGCAACATCAATGTTATGATGAGTGAAATCATCCAAACAAGCCTGGGAATAGGAGGAAGCACGAAAGCAGTTAGCAGACATCCACTAAAATGGTGCAGCTCAGAGTAATAACAAGAGTGATAAAAGAAGAGCAACTAAGATAGCTGCAAGGTACAATATCAATGTAGTTTCACTTTAACTCTTTTGGAAAGCACCATCAAAGAAAAGAAAAGAGAAGGAATAAAAAAGAAGCTTTCTAGGCAAAACATTTAATTATTGATTTGTATCTCCACATACTGTAACAAACTATGTATACGGCACACATAAACACGCACAAATGCATACCATCTCTACACACACAAAAACAAACTAGAGATCTTTCACTCAATCACCTACTAAGCATATACCTTTAGACAACTAAAAACAAGACCAGCTGGAGCAATTTTGAACTTGCATAGTTCTCCGATAAACCTAATATTCCTGATCTTTGTTTCAATGTTCATTTGATCCTGCAGTGGCAAATTATGACTCAGTATGCAAACAATATAAATTAATGAAAAAAAAAAGAGAATAAATACAGAGCCGATGACCTTTTTATTTATCAAGAAGTTGAACTCTTCTTCCAACATCTGTATCAGCATGGAAGAGACATCCTTCATACAAGTTGAAAGTGTGGCAACCATGCGTGAGTAGTATGGCAGCAGTTCCAAAGATGTTCGTGGTACGTTAAACAATGCCCTTACTAGCCTTTTCCTATTTGACTTTGAATTTAAATAACAAAACTCCACCTGAAGATATGTAATAAATAATTATAATCTTCAATACAGATGCACTCTACAACCAGAAAACAGGAGTATTGAACAGTAAAAGTCCGAAAGAGGTATTATTACAGTCAATTGATCTATAAGGTCGCGGCTGACACAGCCTGGGAGTCTCTGCAATAGAGCATCCAAATTTGTCCCCTCAACACCTTTAAGTTTCTCCTTTTCAGTTTCCACCTTTCTTTCTGTATCCTTTTCTTTTCCCTTTTCCTTGTCTGGATCTTTAGCCTTTTCTTTATCTTTTTCTTCTTTATCCTTTCCTTTTCCTTTCTCCTTGTCTGGATCTTTGGCCTTTTCTTTCTCTTTTTCTTCTTTATCTTTTCCTTTCTCAACTGATTTTCCCTCTGGCGAAGCACCCAAATCTGCAGAAACCTCTGCAGTATCTTGGGCGGCCAACTGACCTTGGTCCGGTTCAGAAGCAGGGTCCTTACAAGAAAATAAAATTTTCTATAAGCAACTGCAAATTAGCTATTAATATTTGTATAGAAAAGATTAAACACACATATGTATTTATGTTACTAAAGCACAAAGAGCAATGAAAAGCCCAATCAACCACAGTTCTGTGATAATCAATGGAAACTAGAAGAGACTCAAATAAAACTGGCCAAGAAACCTAAAAAATCCACCATTTTGCTATTACGTTATCCATGGTCCTAATCTTAAGTTTCTTTGCATTAGGTATTTGATTTTTTTTTTTCCAGTTTTGAACTTTAAACATTAGAAATAAGCGATATTTCAAAACTTCTGTCAAAACGCAAATAATCATATAAAAGCATAGAAAATCAAAGCAGATCTATTGAATACCTAGAAGTAATCTAAATTGTCAGCAACAATTTGCACAGTAGTATAAAACATCTGACTCTTACAATTAGAAGTAGAATTTGAAAATTTTACAACTTTTAACGCTAAAAAATGCAAAATCTGTCGGCATGCTATAACTGTGTGGGGAAATGAAGAAGAATTCCAGTTAAAAGGACTTAAAAAATTCAGACTTCATACAGTTGGTTGCTCCAATGGCTTCACAGATGGCTCATTCGCTTTATGCTCTGCTTCTCCCAGTAATACTGCTGGCACAAATGCTCTGAACAGTACATAGATTGTTGAAGTTAAATTTCAGTATTAAACAAACCAGCATCTAAGTGATATTCCAATCAACAGAAAGCTTCAAATAGTTGTTATGAAGAAAAAGAAAAATCTAACCTGAGATCAGGTAAGCATTCATAGAAAGCCCTAGTCTCTTCATCATCCCACACAGGTTCTGGCACAGAAGAATCTTTGCCAGATGCAGGAGAAGCATCTTCTCCAGAGGTAACCCGAGTAGTGTGAACATCCTCTGGCATGACTGGAGGCTGCATATCAAGTGCCTCTGCTAAACTGGGAAACACAAAACCTCCAAGGTGAGCGGACCACGAAAACCAAGCAATAAATGGATAATCATCGACTATATCCAGTATCAGACAGCAAACTGGATAATGATCTCATTCTAAGCCTCCCAATAAACACTATGGCCAGAAAACACCACTCAAGTTGACACAGGAGAGAGCAAACACACATAATGACAAGTCTTCAACTAAGAATGTACAACACCAGAAATAAATATCCTCTGGACAGAAGACTAGGACTATGTTTCCATAATGCAGCATAACCCATCACACATTACTAAGGTAAGTCGAACTATTCCATCAGCTGCAATGCCTGTCTTTTGACCTACTGCCAATTACTGAAAAACCTTCAGAATTGGTATGTGAAGGGCAAGATCAAGAACCAAAGCACCAACTAGAGACAAGGAATTAAAAATCCAGAACATATATATTCATCTGAATAACTGAATCTAAGTAAACATCTACGGCAATCAATTAACTCAGTCCACATTCTGACTTCAAGCAGTAGCATTATCATCTTCAACAATGGTTGTCTAATTAAGAGATCAATCTAAAGCTTCAAGTACTGAGTGCCCACAACTCATAAGATCTCAAATTTTCCAATTTAAGTAAAACATGAATTCTAACAAGAAAATGACTATACTTCAGACCACTGACCAGAATCTTGCTATCGCTTGTCAGTACAACTCATATCACCCACAAAATAATAAATTTAGTAGGTATAATAACTCTAGGACCGGCGACAAAAGCCTCAACCATAACAACATTCTAAACCAGATAGCTTTACTTCGAGAACTATTCTCTCAGCTTATGGCTCTTGGTTCAGCTTTTATACAACCAGAAATGAGTACGATACTGTAGTGACTGAAAAAGTTGTCGTAGACAAACAAAGATGAAATAAAATCATCAACTTACGAGGAGACATTACGGTACAAATGGTCATAAGATTTTCGTAGCTTTTCATATGAGGATGAATTTTCTTCACTGAGCTCTCCTTTAGCATTTAAAATCTTTGCATTTTCATTTTCCATTTGCCGGAGTGACTGCAACAGGTTGAACATCAAATAAGGCCTTCAGAAAGAAGTAAAGAACAATAATCAAGCATGAAAAAGGATGAGATCCTGAATCTGATACTGTCGATTAGCAGAATCCAAAAATTTCCAACCATAGAAATCTAGATACAAGGACCACTAAAACAACTAATACATTAGCTTTTAAACAAGGCTATAAACTCTTACAGTATGCTCTGCCTGAAGAAGTTCTTGGACAGCATTGTAATATGTATGAAATGCCTTCTTGAAAATTTTCTTTTGATCTGCCGTGATATTAAGGCCCTTAAAAAACTGTAGCAAAATGTCAACAGATAAATTACGCACAAGAAATAACATCAAAGAGAAGCAACTAGGGGAAGAATCAAAAGACAACTACAACTACAGCAAATACATCTAATGTGAATTAGAGATCTCAATAGGAAAATGTAAAAAGTATAGAGAACGGAAAAGAGATATTAGACAAGTAACGATCATTTATAAACAAAAAAGAAAAGTTTGAACCTCTTCATAAATTTCTTGTCCAGGTCCAGACAGTGGGAGTCCTAAAAAGATTCTTCCTTGTCGAGCAAAACTAGCAAGAAGCGTCAAATTTGTCTGCGTAGTATCTCGGTCCTTTAAGTGTTCTATGCTAGTAAGATCCTTGATGATATTAATGAATATGCTGCTATCTTCTATAATCCCGATAAAATAAAGTTCCAGAAGGAGTTTCAGGGTGCTGCGCTTCTTCATGGCCTTCAAGTTCCTGTCAGCATCTAAGTCCTCTCCAGATTTTCCAGGAAAGAATACTTTCAAGAGTCCATCAATGAGGCATGGTGAGAAGTCTTTGTACCGTTGATGAAGCAAAGAGCATATCTTTAGAAAGTAGACAAGTGTCAGCCATAAACCCAGTAACAATGTATATGTGTATATATAAATATTGGCAATATACTTACAAATACAGTTGCTCTTGTTCTTGATACAGAATGGAAACTTAGTACAATCATCACTCACCAATATGAACATGATCAATTGGTAACGGACCTCAAGAATACTCAGCATCGTACACAAGTTTGGAGGTCAAATCTACAATTTTGCCAAAATACTAACAAAGAGCAGGCAAATCACAAAAAGCAATAGACAAGCATGCTTGTCATGCCCTTAGGGTTCATTTCAAGTTCAAGTCTCAGATTAAAGAGAATTAAAAGTAAAATAAATAATTAAAAAAATTAACTTGAAACCTAATATGGATTGAAGAACCTCTAATTCACACAGAATTATCTTGGAGGCCATAATGTATACTATAATTACCAAAAATAGAATGTCAAATTGTTACTTAAGTAATTTCAAAATGCTAACATTAGCTACAATAGATAATGCTGAGCTTCTTTATACAAGGAGATCAACAACAATAAGCCAAATACCAAAAGACATTCAATCGAGGGACAAAAGATAAGATTAAAGAAATTATTATGATAAAAGTATAATAAAAGAATTTTTTTTTTAAAAAAAATTATATTGGAAGATGTAAAGTGGGAACCCCAAAAATTTTCAAGTCAAATATTTACAAAGAGTACCTGAGCTGCTGTTTGTATGTCCGAACTTCTAAGCTTGGCATCACAAATAGCTGTCACAGCCTCACTGACAAATTTGCTAAGATTGACACTTCTCAACTCATCCATCAGTCCTTCTCGCTGCTCTTCATTTATCTGCTTTAACTTTTTGATAGTTGCTGTGTTGCGCTTAATGCTGGAATCCAATGTTCTGAGGAATCCGGAATCTGGAACCAACATGGAACCTTATCAAAATATATGGTGCAGTAATTCCCACAGAGGTCCTGAATTAGATCCAATGCCTTAAAGTTCTCAAAGAGACTAAGAAAAACTGTATTTCTTATTTCAATTCACAAATATAATCAGAAAATTATTGAACCTTGATATCATGGATACGTCAAATGAAAACAATCATTCTCTTCAAACATCTCTATGATCAACCCTATTTGCAATTTCTAAATGCAAGCTTGCAAAGCAAAGCCCAAGGCCTCAAATGTAAGACAAATTGGACTGAAATGCAAAATATAGTGCATCTCCAAATGCCTACAAGCCTAAAGAATAACATTTTAAATGTCACAGCTTACTAAAAACATTATCTGAAATACCTAATTGCTGTTTTATATCATTATGGCAACAAGTATGAACAATAAATAACTATCATCACTCATTTTCATACGAGGTTTAGAGATTGAAAAGTAAGACAAACCAGAAACTTCAAACATATCCATTTTATGGACCAAAAATTAAATGTTAACGCACAATCCTCAAATTCTATTAACTATTACTAACCAGGCCTTTCAGGATTCAAATTGCTTTGACGGAGCGCCATCTTTGCCTCAATTGATTTCTTAATTTCCTCAAGGCGAGCAACAGCTTCCTGCAATAGAAAGAAAAGAATTACAAAGAACTTCACAACTTTGCAGAGAGACCCCAACAAAAAAATAAAAGCAAGCTATAAAGAACCCTTTCTTAGATTACTTTTTAAAAAAAATCAGTTTAGGAAAATTTCAACCACAGCCCAACATAGAGACACCATTAATGATTTTATCAACGATATGAGCAGGAAAAAAAAAACATAAGGAAGAGCATAGTCTAGGACATAGAACTTAGTTCCTATTTTTGCTAAGTATGACATAGTTTCCTAGTATATGAATGCTATAAAACTTTCAGTTATGTGTGTTTGTTGCAAGTCAGCTAAAATTGCTTCATAATATGACCCTTTTTTTTTTTTTACCTACAATCAAGGCACTCTAAATCAAGCAATGTGAATATCAAGTTACAATGTAATAACTCTCACCTCATCACCTTGCTTGTCATTATGTTCACCACTGACACGGTATTCATCCTCATGGTGATCCATCTTTCTAATGATATTCGCTAACCTATACAAAAACAATTGCGAGACTCAATGCTAAAACAGTAATAATAGGCGAAAAACAAAAGCGATATGAGATTCTTGTACCATCTTTACACTATTACCAAAAACAGCTCAAACTAAACAATCCGATCCACAATAATATAACAATACAACCGACCATTTAGAATATACGTGCACACATATGCAAATTATAGATAGTCATTACCATTCAGGGGGAAATAATGGAGGTAATTATTAAGTAAAAACAAAAGCTCACAAAAACAGCACAATCTGATTTAATTGTAAATGATGCAACAAAATCCTAAACTATTCTGCAAGCACAAACTCACAAAAGACAAGAAAAATCAAAACTTTCAAGAAAATGTAAGCTAGGCTTGGACACAGTCCAGTTTGATTTCTCTCTCTTCTGTTACCGATTGAAGCAAACAAAAATTATAGTTTTTCTCCTTAACTTTTATTTTTTTTAATTTTACCGAGAATTTCATTTTCAACAACAACAAACACTCTCACCAAAATCTGAGCCCCACGTAGGCAATGAACGAATAAAACCACAAGTTGGTGTCCATCCATGGCTAGAAAGGTTTCTTCCATTTTTCTTTACCGTGATTTCTTTTTCCCCCTTGTTTGATTATCAAGTAATTAATTGTTTGCAATCTTAGTTTGAGATGGAGGTTAAGTAATATTAACATGGAACAATCTGTAAGGAATCGGAACCTTGCCAGTTCAGTATTCTTGAACCTAAACTTCTTCCAAAATTTTCCAAAACATAAAAAATTCAGTATGCAAAAATATAAGTTCATGACCTAATGCCCTGTTACGTAATAAAAAAAATAAAAACTTAAAAAAGAAAAAAAATACATCATATGAACAAACAGGAAAATACCCAGATGAATTAAACGGAAAAACGAGCAACAAAATCCATAAAGCACAACGTTTCGACAAGATCTACGACTGAAAAACTGAAAGAGGAGAAATCTGAGTCGACTCACCGAGTTAAGGGGTAAGGAGAAGGCGCCTGAGGCTGGAACACGGCACAAATGATGAATTAAAATTACTGAGTCGGGGGTATGTTGAAACTTTTCGAATGGTTTCTGGGAAGTGATGGTGATGGTGGTGGTGCAAATGCTTCTTGCTGCTTCTTAATAACCGATTTGGTTATTTAGGCCGGAGGAGTACGATTTCAAAGGTTTTTTTTTTTATTAATTATTAATTTCACCCATCAGAAGCTTCTATAGACATTGGACCGTTTAATTATTAGTTAATCACAATCAAAAAAATTATAAATGATATTATTAAAAATTAACAATAATTCTCCAAGAATTCTTAAAGTTTTATTTTATTTTTACTATTTTTTAAGTCTGAAAACGGACTATAAATTATCAAATTCGACGATACTATAAAATATAATGATAGTAATGTATTTTCTTAGTGCATGGCAAAATAGTTTTTAGTGGATATAGAATTGAGAGGCTTTTTGGGAAGTTTCAACAATCCCTCTACTTATAAATACTTACACACACACTAGAATTTAGAAGGGTAGAGTTATATAATGGATTAAAATTTAAGGGATCTTCATACATTGAAGTAGATTGTATAAAATTATATTAGATTGTATATTTATTACGTGAAGTACTCACTAATTGAATCTATTTTTTTTTTTCATAAAAAAGAGATACAGGTGGCAAAATTTAAAATAAACTTTTTTAACCTTTTACCTCCTCAAGATTTGAATCTGTGGACCAGTTAAATAAAGCTATTTAAAAGCACTTGAGCACAACTTTGGGAGCTACTCACTAATTGAATTAATTTAGAAGAAGATAAAGTATAGTAACATTAATTTATTATTATAAAGTATTTAAAATTAATTTTCTGGTCAATAAATTAATAAATATAACCTTTTTTTTTATTTCATTACATTAAAGAGATAATGTTTTGAAATATTGTGTTATTAATATTGAAAATTAAATAGGAAACATAATCTTTTGAATTATCGTTTTTTGGAATAGAAGATTTATTCATGAATTCCCTTACCTCCCCAAAGTTTTTCTTTTTTCAATTAATAACTTTACTTTTTTTTTCTAGTAACTTTATGACCAAATTAATGATAAATTCATTGGTATAGCTTCTCTAAATGTACAAATGGGACTTCAATTCCTCCGTTTGATCGGATCTCACCTCAGTTTTTTTCAATTTTCTTTTCAATATATTGACTCAAAAAATGAGATTTTCTAAAAATAATAACAATTATACATTCTAGACAGTGAAGAGGGAAAATAACTAAATCTTGCCCTCATTTATAATATGATATACTTGGGCCGTCTTTTCTTCGTCCGGTCCATTTTACGGCCACTCACTTAGAAGCACAGTATCACAAATCTGTAAGGACCAAGGATGATCAGCCTGGTCTCTCAAAAGTAAAAAACATGTTTGATTTGCTACAAGAAGATGATCTACAAACCAATTTAGTAGTCTTATTGTAATTTGTAAGAATCATGCACCGCTGTAGTACTTGCCTTTCTTCATCAATTCATGAGCTAACTTAAACTGAACCCTATAGTTGTAAAATTGATCAAAAGTGAGGAATCATTGGTCAGTTGATTAGATAAAATGTAACTACAATCACTCTGTCCTTCAATGTTGAGAAGTCAAAATCAAAATTTCGGCACTCTCACGTCGCGTTTTCCTTCACAGAAACCAGGAGCAATGACTACTTTGCCAGTCCTTTCCACTGTTGTTTTGAGGAATGCAACGCAATGCAGTCATTTGGTATTTCAAGGCTGAAATGATACTGATCTTTTCATGATGAAACAAATTCCTGCATCAGCCAGGATGATATACATGCGTCAAATACAGATAATAAAATGGAAGCTCCTACCGAAGAGTGAATGAACATGACAGAACAACAAGAAATAGCTTTGGGAATCATCATGATAATAGACAATCAGACTACATATATGATATGGATAAGCAAGGAACGAAAGATTGTGCAACCACATTATGTCACTGGTAGTCATTTAGCTATAAAAATGAAGCATGGCTGATGTCATTTGAAAAATCAGTTCAGAAGGTTCCAATGATCAGCAACACTAAAATATGGACTATGACAGAATAACATACCTTCGTTTGTTTTTTATCGCTTTTTCTTAGCTTACGAGAGCACTAATTGATCATTGAAAACTCTTTAAGATGTCTAGCCATGCATGGACGATAGCATTTCCAAATTTTCACCGCTGGAATCCCTAGTAAAGTATTCTTTCCTCTTTGTTGCTTCTTCCCAGATTAATGCTCCTACTCATTCTTTTTTTTCTTTTTTAAACTTTCAGAAAGAAAACAGACCGGAAGCACAAATGGGGTGCAAGAGCATCCCATGAAAACTCAAATCACTCCAAGTACTGCAGCTTTCAGAGAACCTCAACCTTATTGTCGAGAATGTAGTCAAAGCACATTACCTTGCAATTTCTAATACTAACATTGCTTAGACACCGAAATTTTTTATCAAATAAATCACAGAGGATGGGGAAGCGACACAATGTAAGTTGCACAGCAGGTACATCCATCAAACCAAAAAGTCCTAAAAGACCCAAAGGTTTTCTGCCCATAATTATTCAAGCACAGTCCTCAGAATATAATAACTTCTGACAAACCCATGTACCACAAGTGCACTTCAAAATGCGATAGGGAAAAACAAAATGACCAACTACAGTGCAAAAACCTTCAACACAGCATTAAATAACACAATCAGAACTCATTTCAAGCTGTTTTGATATTAAGTAAATAAACTATCCAAAAGAGAGAAACTCTCACCTACTTCCGTTTTCTTCTGGTCGGATTGCTCCAATTAATCACCTATGCTCAACAAGCAAGATTATAAAACCTCTTTCTTTCGCATTAATTTTAAAATCTTAGAGAGAAACAAATTGGGTTTGCTTGGTAAGTGGGAAAATGAAAGAAAAATAAGAAATATAATAGCTTACTTGATATTTCTTATTTCTTTTGGTAATTCAAACAACATAATACACGCAAGCCTCAAAAATTTCATTTCATACCTAAGCTTCCCTATCATTTCACAAGAACAGAGCAGTTTGAAAAAGAAAAACAGAAGAAAAAAAAAACTAAAAAGCTACATGGAATCATCAAGTTCCTTCAACTTCTCTTGCTTCTTCTTCATTTCACTCTCATACTTTCTCAATCTCTCATTCATCTTCTCCTGCATATTAACAAAAATAAAATAAAATTTACTTAAAATGAATGAGCTGTAGTATGCGTTGTTTGACTTGAACCGGAGAAACAAATTGACTACTCCTTGAATGCCCCAAAAATTATAAAAAAGAACTAATAGAGATTCTGAATCTTCCTAAATTTTCAAGCACTTTCTCGAGAACCAAACAAGGCAAATAAGCAAAAATGAAAGTAAATAAAATCAAAACTAAGATAGAGAGCGCTAATAATAATAATAATAATAATAATAAAATTGGACCTTGTAGCTGATTTCCATACGATGCATAACGTAGAAACCTAGAATGCCGCCGAGGATTGTGCCCGTTATGATCCGTACGGACGCCCAATACGGTGACGCCACTGCCATTTTCTCTCTCTGCTTCTCCCCGTTTGTTCTCCACTGTGTGTTGCTTTTCGAAACAAAACGCACCGTATTCTGATTCTCACAGCTTAATGCTATTGCGCGTTTCTGTTTCTCATTTACTCTGGACTTAAACGCACCGCTTAATACCTCTTTCTATTATTAATTTTTTTTTAATAAATCTATTTTCCATCACTGAAAACGCACCGCTCCACATGGCTGGTAGATCCGGATGGCAAGCCAAGCCAGAGCCCGACTCTAGAGGTGGCAAAAAAGTCCGTCTGGACCAAATTCGGTCCGGACCCGGCACATTACCCTGACTGGATGGAAAGAAAAAGTGGATCCGGTCATTAAAAATCAATGCCCGATTGTTTCTGGGCACGGGTCCGGTCACAGCACGAAGAACCCGGAACACGAACCGTGTCCGGTTTTGTTAAGGTAAAAAAAAAAAGAGCAGAAAATATAAAATGCGAAAAAACCATTTTGCCCAATTGCCCTAACCCTAAATCTTGACTTCAGAGAGTAAACACAAAACACACACACTGAAACAATTTGTTGTTGTGGGCTGCCACCTTCCTCTGTCTCTCCGTCAGTCGGCACCTCGCGACGTTTGGTCATCTTCTCAGTTGCAGCCTGCAGCCACCGCGCCTCTTCTGAGCCATCGTCTTGCGCGTTTGGTCATCTTCTCAACTACAGCTACCGAGCGACGGCATCAGCTATCCAGCCAACGTTTGGTCATCTTCTCAGTCACCGGCGTTATTTATCAGCCTCAACTTCGCCGTCACAGCCACCAGCCTTTTAATTCAAAACCCGAATAAAAGCTCGTGCCCGGATAGTGTCAGGCATATGCCCGGCCCGCATAGAAAAAATTCGGGCATGGTCCGGGTTCGGGCATTTATGTGTGGCATGCGGGTAGGTCCCGGGCACCCCCAAACCCGGATCCGACCCGGACTTCTGCCAACCCTACCCGACCCAATTACTGAAATTAAAGGTCCGACTCATAAAAACATTGATTATTTATTCTTCGATTTGGGATGGGTTCGATCCTATTTGAGCAAGGGTTGGGTTGGATTTTTTCAAGTCTGTATAGTATTTTCTCTCTCACCTTAAATATTTTGCTTTGTTTTGTCTGATTTTACTTTGCTTTGTCTGATTTTGCTTTGTTTGTCAATGAAGTAAAACAAAATTGCTCTAGAGCTATTATATATTTAGATGTCCATAATTTTTCATAAAAAAGAAAAAAAAACACTAATGTCTTATACAAATAAAAACGCACAATTTCATAATTCAATTTCACAACTTGACATAAAAAAAATAAATAAATAATTTTTCTCATATGTATTGCACCCAAAATTACTCTTTTATATACGCACACATGTAAATATATCCTCTATAAAACTAAAAAGTCATAATTTTTCATAATCTTTTTCCAATTTCAAATCAATTCAACTCTGACCCAAATTTGATCAGGCCTTAATTTTTTGGCCCGACCCTAACTCGAAACTCGAAAATTCGAGCAAAAACCCGAAAAATTTGGGTTAGGTCAATTGGACAAAAATTCGGGCTGGGTCAAATTGCCGTTCCTACTTGTAGACAACTATAAAATATTTATACACACAATCTACAAACCAAACCAAAACCAAATAATATTAATATTGTAAGGTTGAAGTAATTGTACAGACTGTATGGAAGAAAAGTTTGAGGACCCTTGATGCTTAATAAAATTGGCTCGACGTTCATTAGCAGTGTTAACAATATGTTCTAATTCAAAAATACATGCACGCACTTAAAAAAATTCAAGGCATGGCCTTCAGATGCTTTGGTTTTCTCTTTTGATCTCAATCAACTTGTCATATACGTACCGCGGGAAGCTGAGAAAATGGTCTCGGTTGATTCCTTCTTCCTTACAATGAACCCAATGACTTGGATGGTAAGTAACATGGTACCAAGCTGAAGCTTTCGCGCAAATATCTTCATGAATAGAATCTGACTCATTTGTCTTGTTGTCAAACCAGCCACTGCCTGCTTTTATGAGGGACCTCACAACAAAAGTAAGCATCCAAAAACCTATTTCCTTATTAGATGATTTTTCCATTTCCATGTGTTGGATTTTTAATCTAGCATTGTTGAATCTTTAATCTAACGTTGGATTTATATGTGGATAATTATCTATTGCGGACTATTATATAGGGTTAAACCCAATTAAAAGTAATTTATTAAGGTTTTCGATAATATGATTGTAATGGATCTAATAGAGTGTGAGCCTTTAATGTGTAGATACTTAAAGTAATTTTTTTTAATATTATGAGATGAAATAGGAATACGTAAAGGCAATAAGAAAAATTGTCTATATAAGTGGTCATGGGCCCTAGGTCACATGTATCATTCTATTCCTTCTGACATCTTATAATCAGAGAGAAAACACAAAGAAAATTAAAGGATTCTTCAAGAGAACGTGTGATCTGGAAGGTCAACCACACTACTCCAAAGAGCAATTAAGCACTATGGATTCAGATACGCTTCCGCATATTTTGTTATTGATTCTTCATGATACAACATAAATATTTTTGGATTATAAGTGATGTTTTAACAAGTGGTATTAGAGACTCTTCATGTTGAATAATTAAGAATCAAATTGATTTTCGATCAATAAATTAAGTTTTGGTTTCTCGAATTCAATATTATAGAATTTGAGAACAAAATTGTGGTTCCCTTCTGGTAGTAAGCAAAATAAATATTTAGAAAATTCATAATTAAGAAAATAAATTTGGAGAATTCGTTCTTTATTATTTTAAGAATTACAGTAAGAGGCAGTAATAGTCACCGTCAGTGTTCAGGAAAGGGGTGGCTGAACAAGTAAGCTATCGAGTTAAAACAGCAGCCATAAAGAAATTAAAAAAAAAAGATTGAGGAACAGTCGTGCTAGCAGGAAGCTATAGCCCGGTGAGAAGTAAACATGAGGAAGGAAGAAACAGCACCCATGAAGAAAGAAAAAAAAGAGAGGAAGATATTGGGGGTTTTTAAAGGATGGTTTAGGATCTAGTTCAAGTCAACTCGCGTCGGTTTAGCCCTGAATTAGTCAATGGTTTGACCGATCAACTGTTGACCGTTGACTATTAACTAGGTTTTAACATAATTTTTTTATTTTTTGGTAATTTTTTGTGCAATTTTAAATTCAAATATTGATATGTTTACATATATTTTGAGATAAATTAATTGAAGCAACATGTCTCTAAAATGACTTCTCTTGTGGAAATTAATTTGTTTTGGAATATAAAACAGTTGTGTGTATGTAATTTCTATGAATATCGATGTAATTTCTATGAATATCGATCGCCTAAAAATAAAGTTTATATTTGATAGAATTGCATGTACACCTGTGGTAATAAACATGTAATAATTATTCGGTTTTACATGTGAAAAATAAATATTTCTTTTGGCTGATTTATTTTTTGACATGTTCTTAATATTTTTGTCCAAATATGAGATATTAATGGAATGTCTGATATCTTGAGATGATGTTTACTTTTATTTGAATTTATCTTTATTCTAAGCTTAATATGGGCTTGTTTTGTTTGTTGTTCTTTATTTAGTTATGTTTGCTGCTAATATTACTGCCAACATCAATTATATTACTATGCTAAACGGCTCCAACTTCAAATCATGGCAAGAGAACCTCTTAATAGTTCTCACAATCATGGATCATGACCTTACGTTAATGGTTAATTCTCCCCCACCTTTTACATAAGAGAATACCCTTGATGATAAAAATGAAATAAAAAAGGTGGGAGAGATCAAATCACATGTGTATCATCATTATAAAGAAGACCATTCCAGAAACATTCAAAAGGATCGATGTCTAAAAAGGTATTTACAACCAAGGAGTTTCTTTCAGAAATTGAACAAAGGTTTGTTATGAACAAAAAGACTGAATTTAGTACGCTCTTGATAAGCATAATTTCAATGAGGTTTACGGGTCAAGGTAATATGAGGGAATATATCATAGAGATGTCTCATCTTGCTTCTAAACTAGAAAGCACTTAAGATTGAACTCTCTGAGGACTTATTAGTGCATCTGGTTTTAATATCCTTACCAACACAGTTTAACCAGTTTAAGGTGAGCTATAACTATTACAAAGAGACATGGTCTCTGAATGAGCTCATATCACACTGTGTTCAGGAAGAAGATGGGCTGAAGAAAGATAAGACAGAAAGTGCTTAGTTGGCCTCAACCTCTAAGGCATGGACAAAGGCAAAAAAAGGAACAAGGATAAGGAAGTTGTAGATACAATACCTCAAAAGAAACAGCAAAAGAAATCAGATGATAAAGGTACTAGTTATTTCTTTTGTGGAGCGAAAGAGTATAAGAAGAAGCATTGTGCCAATTATCAAGCATGGTGTGCCAAGAAAGATATGATTCTTAATTTGATTTGTTTTAAGGTTAATTTAACTTTGGTACATGTTGTGCAAATTTTATTGAACTCGCAAGTGCACGAATCTATTGTAGAATACATTAATGGTGACGAGTGTCGATCCCACGAGGAGGTGGATTTTAATTGTGTAAAATTAATTTTCTAAATGGGTGGATGGATTTGTGGTGAAAATGATTTGGAATATCTTAAAATTTAAATTGGAATGGCGGAATTAAATTAAAGTGGAAACTATTATAATGGAAGCACTTGGGTATCTGGATCCGCATCAACATGCACCATGAGCTAAATATTTCTTATTAATGCCAATTAAATCATAAGGGGGGATTCCACACCTCATGAACCATACCTTAATCAATATGGTGTTAAGGGCTTATTGTGCCAAATAATAATAACCTTGTACTAGGGAGCCGGTGAAACCAGAGCGGTATCTAGACAAAATTATTATTATTTGTCGACGAGAAATCAAAACATCCACAAAAATTAGAGGGGAAGAGAAAATAAATTTACCAAATAAAGCCCATGACACATGTTGAGACTTCACCTTCAACCCAAGCTTGAAAGAAAATTAGCTACTCATAATTAAATTAGGGGTAAAATAGAAATTTATTAAAATACGTAGAAAATACAAGATGAAGAAGGAATTACAGAAAATGGAGCTCAAAAATAGATTTAGAGATATCAAATTGGGGGGGAGGCCCCCTTTTTATATATACATTGAGTAAATCATGACCATCAGATTAAAAACAGTTTAAACGCTCAAGACTGCGCCACGTCATCAGTCAACAGTACACGGTTTGACCACGCGGTTTGAACAATGACACGGTTTAACCACGCGGTTTGAACAGTGACACGGTTTAACCATGCGGTTTGAACAGTCAATCGGCTTGAACAGTGGCGTGATTTAGTTGAAAATAATCATGTGTATATGCATGTACCGTACGCGTGATTTTTGGTCCACTAACATACTGTCACGTCACCGATCAACAGTGTATATAAATTTTATCCAATAGGATCGTGACACCTCATCAGTCAATGCCACATCATCGGTCAATGACACGTCATCGATCCGTCTATGTAAACAGTGTCGTGAACAGTAACGTAGACAGTACCGTACATGTGAACGATGCCATTTTTCCTTTTATGCTCCTCCTAAGGTTTTCGACTGTCCTGAGTTCAAAAGTGATGTCCGTTTTGCCGTCTAATCTCTCGTTCATTGTGAAATGACTATGATACCCCTAAAATACATAAAATACTTAATTATAATACAACACACATAATTAAATGGCAAGAAACTTAAATACATAAAAGTATGAATGTTATAGTGGAACTTGAAGTGTAAAATGACGATTTTCTCCTTTATAAATATACATTTTATAACACTCAACACACCCTCCAACCAGCTTATTGCTAGTTCCTAGCAAATAAAGCGAAAACAAAATTCAAACCCAAAATATTTTTTTTTCTGTTCAATATTGTTTATTCAATCAGACTAATGATAGCAATCAAATAAAAGTATAAGCATTATCTCTAGTCTAAAGAAATATCACACCAACATCAACCATCCACATGAATCAACCCAGTAGTCTTTGTCATAGCTACTTTCAAGAATGACAGGTCAAACCCCAAAATCTCACTAGAAGTAGTGACACTCTCACAAGGAAATTAATCCTAATAAAAATAGTCACTCCAATGAATGGTAATTGAGAGAAAATAATAAAGAAATGATATCACATGCTCTCACCAAGATAAAAGAAATATGCCCTCAGCTTAGAAATAATACGATCTCAAGTTAAATAAAAATGCTAGTCAATCCAATTTATTTATTTATTTTTTTTAATGCACCACTATATCTTTTTAGCCCATATAACTAGCTTCTACTTCAGACTATAGTTCTCTAAAATTAAGAAGAACTTTTATTAGGACATAATGTAGGTTAGAGACATAGCTAACAAAGGAGGAGAAATAAGGAAAACAAAGTGTATGTTTGAGTAAAATATAGAGATTTTTTTTTTTGCAAGTTGTAAGGTGGATTTCACCTATTATTGTTTTTTTTAAACAATTTTTTTTTGCTTTTATTTGGCATAACTTCACTAAACAAAATAATTATTTACATTTTTCTCAAACATAAATAGGTGATGAAACTTGTAAGATATCGGGTAATACTCCAAATCGGAGTGGGTCAAGATGATAAGTTTGACAAAGAAAAGATTTTTTTTTTTAAAGGCTCAAAAGGGTTAACTATGGATATTTCACAAAAAGGATGGCTAGAAAGGCTTAAATGGATCAAAGATGACATTTCTATCGTCTTTTAGGGCTCTAAATAATCTTCCATATCTACTAGTTAGATGGGCCTCCAGATGTAGCAACACACATTTTTTTCTTTTTTAATTTTACAACTTTTTTTAAAGGGTTAACTCAAAAGAAATCTAGAGATCGTGTATAAAATAATAAACTGCTAAGCTGTATAAAAAATGGGCAAAATGGTTACTCTCCAAGAAAAATGATAGGCTCAAAAACTCACTTGATACTTATTATGACATGTTTATTCCTTCAAGCAACTCATATTTGTCTCTGACATCAACATGTAGAGTAGCAAACATGGCGTAACATCACTTAAGACCAAAGATAATGCAAATACTAAAATTTGAAATTCATTATGTCATCCAATGTTAAAACAAATCACACAATTTTTTTTTCAAACAACATTCTACCCACAACCTATTCTAAACATGAAAGGAAAATATGCATGCAGAAATGTGAAAATGATGCAGAAAAACTAATTAGAAAAGTTACACTTAAAATGATAGAAAAAGAAAATGGTTGTTTTTTTTAAAACTAAGAAGATGCGTTTCTAGAGGTACTACACTCCATATTCAGCCATTTTCGACTCAAAATTTTGAAAATGTATATTTATAAAGGAGAAATTAAAAAGAAGAAGTCAAACAAATGAATATCAAAGCTTAATAAAGAAAAAGAAAATGTCTAGAACTTTTTTTTAACGAAGAAGATGCGTTTTTAGAGTAACTACACTCCATATTCAGCAATCTTCAACACAAAAAGTTAGCAACAGTTAGTTTCTACAACAAAAAATTAGTAAAAACTTAACCAAGATTCCACAATTGTCGACTATTCTCTCCCCCCAACCAGAATGAAACATTGTCATTAATGTTTTATAGGAAATAAGTAGAGTTTAGAAGACATCACTTGGGTGATGCAACACAGAAGAAAATATTTACAGGTGGAGAGTTAAATCTAATTTGTACTTCTTACTGCGGCTACTGTTACCATCATTATTTGGAAACTCCAACACCAAGGTCCTGGATCTGTCTCTGGTCGATAAGCTTATAACAGATCAAGTAGCTCATTAGCTCATTGCTAGAATGCGCGAAACCTATTAGTTGTAAATAGATATTTAAGACCAAAAGGAATTCGAAAGGCAATGTATAGAGATACAAAGCGTGTCTTATCGCAAAGAGCTTTACGCAAAAAGAATGCATCGACTTAAAATAGATTTTTTTAGAATCATAATTGATGAGAAAACTCTCTCGTTTCTTCTAAAGACTCTTTTAGAATCATAATGTCATTAATGGCGCATTTCAATCTTAAGTTACATTAAATGGATGAAAAGACACCGCTTCTCAATGATGACATTGATGAGACAATATATATGATGCATCTAAAAAAATTTGTGTTAGAAGACTCAAAGAATAATGACGAAAAACTTGTACCACTATAACTACCACTAGGAAGACTCTCACTACACATCGATGGTGTGAAACTGGAGCATAATGCACTATATGCATTATAAAGCTCATACAATAAATTTTTCACTACTTTGGTCATTTCTTCAACCTTCGAACCATCATTGTCAAAAGTAATCTCAAAAGTAATCTCAAAGTTCATTTTAGCTCGTGGATCAAAAATAGAGGTAACAATCAACATTTTGTTTATCTTCCTCGCAAACTCCCAACATTTATCAAATTTTTTTCCTCATATTATAAGCCATAAACACCACCCCATGATCTTTATTTGCTTCTAATGAGGTCAACGAACTCTTAATTAAGCCAATAGTATCATAACAAAGATTAAAAGTCACACTCAAAGAGGTAGAAAATAGTAATGTGACATTATAAAATACCTTTAAAAACTTCACAATTTGTTCAACACTCTCCCAATCCTCATGTTCAGGTGGGCCCACCTTTTCATAATTATTTTCTTTCTTAAGAAAGTATGTCTTATACGGTTTATCCACTTCTGCCATTTTATCAAATACTGCTTGAAACTTCAACGCAATCATTAACATTAAATAAGTGCAATTCTACCTAGTAGGACAATCCAAAATGACAGTTTTGTTTGGACTTTTCACTTGTTCAACACATTATTTAAAGGTCTGTAGCCTCGTGGTGGAGGATCTTACATACTTCACAGCATTCTGGATAGGGACAACACTAGCATGCAACTCATTCAACCATGAAACATAAATCAAATTCAAAATATGTGCACAATGTTGAGTGTTAGAAAATGCATATTTATAAAGGAGAAAACCGTCATTTTACATTTCAAATCTTACTAACAACCCTTACTTTTATGTATTTAACCTTCTTGTGATTTAATTACATGTTTTTTATTTTAATTAAGTATTTTATGTATTTTAGGGGCATTATAGTCATTTCATAATAAAGAAGAGATCAGACGGCAAAACAGACATTACTTTTGAACTCAGGACGGTCGAAAACCTTAGCAGGAGTATAAAAGAAAAAATAGCACTATTCACATGTACGGTACTATTCACGTGTACGGTACTGTCACGTATTGTTCACGACACTGTTCACATAGACGGATCGATGACGTGGTATTGATCGATGATGTGGCATTGACTGATGAGATATCACGATCATGTTGGACTAAAATTCTTATGTACTGTTGATGGTGACGTGGCAGCATATCAGTGGACGAAAAATCTCGCGTACGGTACATGCATCACACATGATTATTTTCAACCAAACCGCGTTACTGTTCAACCCGAGTCAAACCGTGTTACTGTTCAACCCGGGTCAAACCGTGTTACTGTTCATCCGCGTGGTCAAACCGCGTACTGTTGATTGATGACGTGGCGCAATCTTGAGCGTCCAAACTGTTTTTAATCTGATGGCCATGATTTACTCCATGTATCTATAAAAAGGGGACCTCCCCCCCCCTAATTTGATATCTCTGAATCCATTTTTGGGATCTATTTTCTGTAATTCCTTCTCCATCTTGTATTTTCTTCGTATTTTAATAAATTCTCATTTTGCCCCTAGTTCAATTATGAGTGGCTAATTTTCTTTTAAGCTTGGGTTGAAGGTGAATTCTCAAAGTGTGTCATGGGCTTTATTTAGTAAATTTATTTTCTCTTCCCCTTTAGTTTTTGTGGATGTTTTGACTTCTCGTCGACAAATAATACTAATCTTGTCTAGTACCGCCTTGGTTTCACCGGCCCTCTAGTACAATGTTATTATTATTTGGCACAATAAGCCCTTAGCACCATATTGATTAGAGCGTGGTTCATGAGGTGTGGATTCCCCCCTCATGATTTAATTGACATTAATATGGATTATTTAGCCCATGATGCATGTTGATACGGATCCAGATACCTAAGTACGTCATTTCAATAGATTTCGCTTCAATTTATTCTCGCCATTGCAATTCTAATTTTAGAATCTCAATTCCAATTTTAGGATAATTTAAATCACTTCCACCACAATTTCAACCACCCATTTACAAAATTAATTCTACATATAACTAAAATCCACCTTCTCGTGGGATCAACATTCGTCACCATTGATCTATACTACAATAGATTTGTGCGCTTGAGAGTACATTAAAATTTGCACAACAAGTTTTTGGCGCCGTTGCCGGGGAGGTAAGTAATTTTAATTCATAGAATTAATTTTTGTGAATAATTTCTTTTAATTATTTTCTTGTAATTTTTTTATTAAAAAAATAACGAATTTACATTTTGATCTAAGAATTTTTATTTATTTATTTTCTCTCTTCTTTAAAATTCTGTAATTTAGTTTTCAATTTAATTTTCTTTGTAATTTTTTTTATTAATTTACTTTTAGTTAATTTATTTCACGTATTTGTTTTAGTGTGTTTTTATAGAAAGATTGTAACAAGCGCAATAAGGTTAGTACTATCATTTCTCCTTCTTGTTTATTTTTATTAATTTTGTTCCCATTTATTTTTGTGTTTGTTGCATGTATGATCGAAGGTCATTATTACCTAATCTTGAACTTATAGACCTTGAATTTGAGAAAACACTTCGCACACACAAACAAGTTAAAAATAAAATGGATTTGCAACCACAGGAGAGGCCATTTAAGGACTACTTCAGTCCCTTAGCTAATTTGAGCACATCATGCATAAGATACCCAAATGTAGCTGCTAGGAGTTTTGAACTAAAACCTAGTGTGCTAAATTGTCTCCCCACATTTTATGGCCTAGAAAATGATGACCCATATAATCATTTGAATGATTTTCATGCCATTTGTCAAACATTTAAATATGAGAATTTTTCAGATGATGATGTAAAACTTAGACTATTCCCATTTTCTTTAAAAGATAGAGCTCGTTCATGGCTTAATACATTGCCTGCTAATAGCATTGCATCATGGGAACAAATGGTAACTAAATTTTTGAATAAATATTTCCCAGTGTATAAAATCAATGCTATTTGCAGGGAAATTTTAGAGTTTACACAGAGAGAAGACGAGCAATTTTTCGAAACATGGGAGCGATTCAATGGGCTACTTTTGAAGTGTCCACATTATGGGTACGAGAAATGGCACCAATGTTAATATTTTTTGGAGGGATTACTACCGAATGTGCAAGAATGGCTAATGACAACAAGTGGAGGAGAGCTAATGTCAAAAAGTGCATAAGAGATTTGGGAATTCTTCCAGCGACAAGCAGATAATTCATAACAACGGAGTCGATCACTCAGGAATACTAGAAGAATTAATGGAGTAAATGAGGTTCATATTGGCGAGTCAAGTTCAGAAATTAAAGAAGTCAAGGAGATAGTTGAAGGTCTTGCTCGACAAATAGCATCGTTATCGACTGCTAAATCAACAGAACCACATGACCATGACTCATACTCAGATCAAGCCAATGCCATAGATGTAATGAGAAAATCATCAAATTACAACCCATACTCGAACACATATAACCCTGGATGGAGAGACCACCCCAATTTTTCATGGTCTCAAGGATTCCAACAAAATGGACCAGCAGCTCCAGCTCCACCAATGCAACAAATTCCTTAAGTTCCTCAAGCCTCTCAGCCACCATTTAGACCATACAATCAGAACCAGAATTTCTCTCAACCCAGATGTTGTGCAAATTTTAATGTACTCGCAAGCGCACGAATCTATTGTAGTATAGACTAATGGTGACGAGTGTTGATCCCACGAGGAGGTGGATTTTAATTGTATGTAGAATTAATTTTGTAAATTGGTGATTGGATTTGTGGTGGAAATGATTTGGAATATGCTAAAACTTAAATTAAAATGGCGAGAATAAATTCTAAAATTGGAATTGAAATGACGAGAATAAATTGAAGAGAAATCTATTGAAATGACGTACTTGGATATCTGGATCCGTATCAACATGCATCATGGGCTAAATAATCCGTATTAATGCCAATTAAATCATGAGGGGGGAATCCACACCTCATGAACCACGCTCTAATCAATATGGTGCTAAGGGCTTATCGTGCCAAATAATAATAACTTTGTACTAGAGGGCCGGTGAAACCAAGGCGGTACTAGACAAGATTAGTATTATTTGTCGACGAGAAGTCAAAACATCCACAAAAACTAGAGGGGAAGAGAAAATAAATTTACCAAATTAAGCCCATGACACATGTTGAGACTTCACCTTCAACCCAAGCTTGAAAGAAAATTAGCCACTCATAATTGAACTAGGGGCAAAATGGGAATTTATTAAAATACGAAGAAAATACAAGATGGAGAGGGAATTACAGAAAATGGATCCCAAAAATGGATTCAGAGATATCAAATTAGGGGGGGGAGGCCCCCTTTTTATAGATACATGGAGTAAATCATGGCCATCGGATTAAAAACAGTTTGGACGCTCAGGATTGCGCCACGTCATCAGTCAACAGTCCACGTTTGACCACGCGGATGAACAGTAACACGGTT
Source organism: Citrus sinensis (assembly GCF_022201045.2). Classification (NCBI taxonomy): domain Eukaryota; kingdom Viridiplantae; phylum Streptophyta; class Magnoliopsida; order Sapindales; family Rutaceae; genus Citrus; species Citrus sinensis. The sequence goes on from NC_068558.1 coordinate 9,372,838, forward strand.
TGGTCCGACTTTGAACAGTAACGCGGTTTGACCCGGATGAACAGTAACGCGGTTTGGTTGAAAATAATCCTGTGTGATGCATGCACCGTACGCGAGATTTTTCGTCCACTGATATGCTGCCACGTCACCATCAACAGTACATAAGAATTTTATTCCAACAGGATCGTGACACCTCATCAGTCAATGCCACATCATCGGTCAATGCCACGTCATCATCCGTCTATGTGAACAGTGTCGTGAACAGTAACGTATACAGTACCGTACACGTGAATAGTACCGTACATGTGAATAGTGCCATTTTTCCTTTTATGCTCCTCCTAAGGTTTTCGACCGTCCTGAGTTCAAAAGTGATGTCCGTTTTGCCGTCTGATCTCTCCTTTATTGTGAAATAACTATAATGCCCCTAAAATACATAAAATACTTAATTAAAATAAAACACATGTAATTAAATCACAAGAAGGTTAAATATATAAAAGTAAGGGTTGTTAGTAAGACTTAAAATGTAAAATGACGGTTTTCTCCTTTATAAATATGCATTTTCTAACACTCAACACCAGACCATAGGAGGATTCATTTCAGAATCTCAAGAATCTTACTCACTCCACGATTGAGCAACAGAACCACACCATTGATGGACTACGAAATGAGTTGAGAGCAGGCTTCAACTCACAAGCTCAATCAGTTTCAAGCCTCGAGAAGATGGTGGGACAACTTGCTTCTTCAGTTCAGACCTTGACAATGACTGTTGAAAAAGGTAAATTTCCAAGTCAACTAGTGCCTAATCCTAAAGGAGTACATGAAGCAAGTACGAGTTCACCACAGTAGCATGGAGAGGTCAAAGCAGTCATGACCTTGCGAAAAGGAAAAGAAGTCGACAACAAAGTGGAGATGCCGGTGACAAAAGAAAATCAAATTGTACCTGTGAATGTTGAGGACTCATCACCGGAGGAGAAAGAAGAAACCAACCCACGATAATACGTTCCCAAAGCTCCATTTCCTCAAAGGTTAGCTAAAGGAAAGAAGGGAAAATCCACAGGTGAGATTTTTGAAATCTTCAAACAGGTAAGTGTTAATATCCCTTTACTTGATGCTATAAAGCAAGTTCCATCTTATGCCAAGTTTCTTAAAGACTTTTGTACTAAAAAGAGAAATATGCATGTTCAAAAGAAGGCATTTTTAACAGAAAACATTAGTTTTATCCTCCAACATAAAATTTCTCTAAAATGCAAAGACCCAGGCTCCCTCACTATCTCATGTAGTATAAGGAACCACATAATTGAGAATGCTTTGTTGGATTTAGGAGCTAGTGTAAATCTTTTGCCTTACTCTGTATCCGTGAAACTTGGACTTGGAGAATTTCACCCAACTCCAATAGTGTTACAGCTTGCAGATCGGTCCACGAAAATACCTCGTGGCATTGTGGAGGACGTGCTTATCCAGGTAGACAAGTTTTATTTTCATGTTGATTTCATTGTAATTGACACTCAACCAATACAGGATTCAAGGAAGTACATCTCCATTATTCTAGGCCGACCTTTCTTGGCAACTGCGGATGCTCACATTCAATATAGGACTGGAAATATGCAGTTGTCCTTCGGCAACATGACTATGGAGCTAAACATTTTCAACATTGCCAAACAACCTCACAGTGCAGATGATGGAATTGTTGATGTAGATTTAATTGAAGCATTAGTTGATGACACTTTTGTTTCAAACCTTAGTGACGACCCTTTGCAAACATGTTTAACTCACTTTGGTTTGGATTTTGATATTGACAGATCAGTCGAAGAGGTTAACGCCTTACTTGACTCAGCACCATCCATGGACACTAATAAATGGAAGTCAAGAGTTGAACAACTAGCACCATCAAAGAAGAAACTCATCCCATCATCAGAATCACCACCAAAACTCGAGCTCAAACCATTGCCTAACACATTGGAATATGCATTTTTGGGAGAAGAAAGTACTCTATCGGTAATCATCTCATCATCCCTAAATGACGAATAAAAAGGTAAGTTGTTGGATGTTTTAAAAGAGCACAAAGGAGCATTAGGATGGACCATAACAGACATCAAACGTATAAACCTAATAGACTGCATTCATTACATTCACCTTGATGAACATGCTAAATCTACTAGGGGAATGCAACGTCGATTAAATTCTAATATGAAAGAAGTTATTAGAACTGAAGTCCTTAAGCTATTAGACGCAGGTATCATTTACCCAATTTCTGATAGTTCATGGGTCAGTCCTGTGCAAATTGTCCCCAAAAAGTCAGGAGTCACAGTAGTTACCAATGCTGATAATGAATTGATACCAACTAGAGTAACTACATGATGGCGTGTATGCATTGATTATAGAAAGTTGAATTCTGTCACACGTAAAGATCATTTTCCTTTACCATTTATCGATCAAATACTTGATAGATTAGCAGGCCATGAATTTTATTGCTTTCTAGATGGCTACTCAGGATACAATCAGATTCCCATAGCACCAAAAGATCAAGAAAAGACCACTTTCACTTGCCCTTTTGGCACTTTTGCATATAGGAGAATGCCATTTGGATTATGTAATGCACCTGCTACATTTCAACGATGCATGTTAAGCATTTTTTCTGATATGGTTGAACGATTCCTTGAAGTCTTTATGGATGATTTTTCTGTCTTTGGTGACTCGTTTGATCAATGTTTACATCATCTAACGCTAGTTCTGCAGAGATGTATCGAGAAGAACTTGGTCTTAAATTGGGAGAAGTGCCATTTTATGGTAAAATAAGGTATTGTTCTCTGTCACATCATTTCGAGCAAATGTATTGAGGTTGACAAAGCCAAGGTGGATCTCATTTCTAATCTTCCTCCACCTAAAACAGTCAGAGAAGTAAGATCTTTCCTTGTGCATGCTGGTTTTTATAGACGTTTCATTAAAGATTTTAGCAAAGTTTCTAGACCCTTATGTAATCTACTTGCTAAGGATGTACCTTTTGTCTTTGATGATTCATGTCTTGTGGCATTTGGAAAATTAAAGCAGTTGTTGACATCATCACCCATCATTCAGCCCCCAAATTGGAGTTTACCATTTGAGCTCATGTGTGATGCATCTGATTATGCAGTATGAGCAGTATTAGGACAAATAGTTGATCGAATTCCCCACGTTATTTACTATGCTAGTATGACATTAAATGATGCACAGTTGAACAATTCAACTACTGAAAAAGAAATGCTAGCAGTAGTGTTTGCATTAAAGAAATTTCGATCTTATCTCATTGGTTGTAAAATAATTATATTCACAGATCATGCTGCTCTTAAATATCTTCTCACAAAGAAAGATGCAAAAGCTAGACTAATTCGTTGGGTGTTACTTTTGCAGGAATTTGACTTGAAATTCAAAGATAAGAAAGGGACAGAAAATGTTGTGGCGGACCACCTCTCTCGTCTCCATTTTGACGCAATTATGGAAATATTACCATTGAATGAGTCATTTCCGGATGAACAATTAATGAGTGTGGAAGTATTACCATGGTATGCTGATATAGTTAATTATCTTGTTACATGGAAACTTCCAGAGCATTAGACCAAGCAAGACAAGGCTAAATTCTTTGCAGAAATAAAGAATTTCTTTTGGGATGACCCATATTTATTCAATTATTGTGCAGATCAAATTGTTAGACGATGTGTCCCAGAAAATGAAATTCAGAATATTCTTTCATTCTGCCATGAACAAGCTTGTAGAGGCCATTTTAGTGCTAAGAAAACAGCAACTAAAGTTTTACAATGTGGTTTCTATTGGCCAACTATATTTCGAGATGCTTACACTTTTTGTTCTTCATGTGATATGTGTCAACGAATGGGGAGCATTACACGAAGGAACATGATGCCACTAAATCCAATATTAGTGGTTGAGATTTTTGACGTATGAGGGTAGTGACTCTAGAAACGCATCTTCATCATTTAAAAAAAATTTTAAATAAAAAAAATTAAAAAAAATTTATTTTTCTTTATTAAGTTTTAGTGTTCATTTTTTCTTCTTTTTAATTTCTCTTCTATAAATATACATTTTCCAACTTTTGAGTCGAAGATGGCTGAATATGGAGTGTAGTGCCTCTAGAAACGCATCTTCTTAAAAAAAAAAAAACCATTTTCGTTTTCTATCATTTTACGTGTAACTTTTTTAATTAGTTTTTATGGATCATTTTCACATTTCTGCATGCATATTTTCCTTTCATGTTTAGAATAGGTTGGGGGGGTTGAACGTTGTTTAAAAAAAAATTATGTGATTTGTTTTAACATTAGATGACATGATTAATTTCAAATTTTAGTATTTGTATTATCTTTGGTCTTAAGTGATGTTACATTATGTTTGCTACTCTACATGTTGATGTCGGAGACAAACATAAGTTGCTTGAAGGAATGAACATGTCATAATAAGTACCAAGTGAGTTTTTGAGCCTATCATTTTTCTTAGAGAGTAACCCTTTTGCCCATTCTTTATACAACTTAACAGTTTATTATTGTATACACGATCTCTAGATTTCTTTTGAGTTAACCCTTAAAAAAAATTGTAAAAAAAAAAATGTGTGTTGCTACATTTGGAGACCCATCTAACTAGTAGATATGGAAGATTATTTAGAACCCTAAAAGACGATGGAAAGGCCATATTTGATCCGTTTGAGCTTTTCTAGCCATCCCTTTTATCAAATATCCATAGTTAACCCTTTTGAGCCTTAAAAAAAAAAAGAACCTTTCTTTGTCAAACTTATCATCTTGACCTACTCCGATTTGGAGTATTACCCAATGTCTTATAAGTTCCATCACCTATTTATGTTTGAGAAAAATGTAAATAATTCTTTTATTTAGTGACGTTGTGCCAAGCAAAAGCAAAAAAAAATTGTTTAAAAAAAAGAATAAAAAAATAATTACAATGATAGGTGAAATCCACCTTGCAACTTCCAAAAAAATAAAAATTCCTCTGCATTTTTCTCAAACATACACTTTGTTTTCCTTATTTCCCTTCTTTGTTAACCATGTTCTTAGCCTACGTTACATCCTAATAAAAATCCTTCTTGATTTTAGGGAACTATAATCTGAAGTAGAAGCTAGTTATGTGGGCTAAAAAGATGTAGTGGTGCATAATAAAAATAAATAAATAATAAAAGAAAAAAAAGATAAATAAATTGGGTTGACTAGCATTTTTGTTTGACTTGAGATTGTATCATTTCTAAGCTGAAGGCATATTTATTTCATCTTGGCGAGAGCATGTGATATCACTTCTTTATTATTTTCTCTCTCAATTACCATTCATTGAAGTGACTATTTTTATTAGTTTTAATTTCTTTGTGAGAGTGTCACTACTTCCAGTACGATTTTGGGGTTTGACATGTCATTCTTGAAAGTAGCTATAACAAAGTCTACTGGGCTGATTTATGTGGATGGTTGATATGGGTGTGATATTGCTTTAGACTGGAGATAATGCTTATACTTTTATTTGATTGTTATCATTAATCTGATTGAATAAACATGAGTGTTTCTAAAAAAAAAAAATTTGAATTTGAATTTTGTTTTCGCTTTATTTGCTAGGGACTAGCAATAAGCTGGTTGGGAGGTGTGTTGAGTGTTAGAAAATGCATATTTATAAAGGAGAAAACCGTCATTTTACATTTCAAGTCTTACTAACAACCCTTACTTTTATGTATTTAACCTTCTTGTGATTTAATTACATGTGTTTTATTTTAATTAAGTATTTTATGTATTTTAGGGGCATTATAGTCATTTCACAATAGAGGAGAGATCAGACGGCAAAACAGACATCACTTTTGAACTCAGGACGGCCGAAAACCTTAGAAGGAGCATAAAAGGAAAAATGGCACTATTCACATGTACGGTACTATTCACGTGTACGGTACTGTCACGACACTGTTCACGACACTGTTCACATAGACGGATGACGTGGTATTGACCGATGATGTGGCATTGACCGATGATGTGGCATTGACTGATGAGGTGTCGCAATCCTGTTGGACTAAAATTCTTATGTACTGTTGATGGTAACGTGGCAGCATATCAGTGGACGAAAAATCTCGCGTACGGTAAATGCATCACATAGGATTATTTTCAACCAAACCGCGTTACTGTTCAACCCGGGTCAAACCGTGTTACTATTCATCCACATGGTCAAACCGCGTACTGTTGACTGATGACGTGGCGCAATCCTAAGCGTCCAAACTGTTTTTAATCTGATGGCCATGATTTACTCCATGTATCTATAAAAAGGGGGCCTCCCCCTCCTAATTTGATATCTTTGAATCCATTTTTGGGATCCATTTTCTGTAATTCCTTCTCCATCTTGTATTTTCTTCGTATTTTAATAAATTTCCATTTTGCCCCTAGTTCAATTATGAGTGGCTAATTTTCTTTCAAGCTTGGGTTGAAGGTGAAGTCTCAACATGTGTCATGGGCTTTATTTGGTAAATTTATTTTCTCTTCCCCTCTAGTTTTTGTGGATGTTTTGACTTCTCGTCGACAAATAATACTAATCTTGTCTAGTACCGCCTTGATTTCACCGGCCCTCTAGTACAAGGTTATTATTATTTGGCACGATAAGTCCTTAGCACCATATTGATTAGAGCGTGGTTCATGAGGTGTGGATTCCCCCCTCATGATTTAATTGATATTAATATGGATTATTTAGCCCATGATGCATGTTAATACGGATCCAGATACCAAGTACGTCATTTCAATAGATTTCGCTTCAATTTATTCTCGCCATTGCAATTCCAATTTTAGAATCTCAATTCCAATTTTAGGATAATTTAAATCACTTCCACCACAATTTCAACCACCCATTTACAAAATTAATTCTACATATAATTAAAATCCACCTCCTCGTGGGATCGACACTCGTCACCATTGATCTATACTATAATAGATTCGTGCGCTTGAGAGTACATTAAAATTTGCACAACACACAACAACGCACATGCATATTTTGCAAACAACATCATTTGTAGTGGCATTATTAGCGGTTATTGCAAACAACATCTCTATCCTCCAATCTTGTAAAAAAGTTACAGTCTTTTTGTCAATTGTATTCCCTCTATGATCTTCAATCACGCTGAAACTAATAATCCTCATATTCAAACACCGGTCAATAACCATGTAACTCATATTTTGAACAGAAACTCATACATCAGTTGTAAGAGTCACTCATCGTTTGTTGTTATAAATCAAACTCTTCAACATTGTCTTTTCCTCCAAATATAAATCCATAATATCAATGGTTCTTTGAGATGACATAACGAATTGCGGAACAACTACATTGCAAAAATGCTTGAACCCTTTGTTATCCACAAAACTAAGTAGCAACTCACCCATAATGATCATTTTGGTGACTACCTTTCTACAAGCATCTTGACTCCACCCTTTAGTCAAAACCATATTATTTACATTTCCTTCGCCGCCCTCAACTTTCTAGTTTTGTTGACTTTTGTCTTGTTGTTCCCGGAATGTCTTGTATGCACTACAAACCTTTATATGATTTTTCATATTTGGAATCCCATCATGCCTTCATGACATTGATATTGTCTACCACAATAGTTGCACTTTCATTTGTTTTAATTGTCCTCAAGTAAAGTGAAATGATTCCATGTATCAGATCTTTTCTTCATCGGCGGACTTTTTTGCTTTGCCTTTTCCATTTCACTTTTAAGTTCCTTCCATTTGAACACTTTGATCATCATCATCATTTATTAAATTCGATCTTGAGTGTCCAGTCATCTGAACATACAAACAAATAATTATTAATCATTAATTCAAAAATCAAAACACAAAAATATTATTAACATAATCTAATTAATATTACAAATCAATTCAAATATTTATTAATTTAATCTTATGAAACTTTTTGAATTCAATATTTCCAATTTTCCATTATAATATTTCTATATGATTAGGATCTAAGAGTATAACTATATATATAAAAATTCAAAACTATGCATATTCCATAAAGGAAAAGCAAGAAATTAATGTAATTAATTAATTTATAATATCCAATTATCCATTGGCCAAAATAATAGAATATTATTTACATATCCATAACTTAATTCTTATTATAAACCCCTAAATTTCATGCCCACATTACATGTATTTACTACTTAACGACTTAATATATGATTATTGCTCATTATACAATTAATTAAATTGGTTAATTTTTTGTTGAAGTTGAAGCTATTGCACATATCATATGGCATATATATTATAGCGAAATATTTAATTTAAAATTTTAATCTACCTAATCTATTCATTAAAAAAATCAATTAATAATTAACCAAAAAATCAATGCCCGAATTTTCTTCATTTTATTGTTAAAATTTAACTATACATAATTACATATTATTAACAATTACCAAATACCAATTAACATTTCATTTTCAATTCACATATAATAAATAATGTATATATACAATCACTATCAAGTATCAAAGGCTCAAAGCTTTCGAAACTCAAAGTCAATAGCCAAAATTTGGGTTGCCGCTTGCCGGGTTCGAATGGAGCTTGAATCAGATTGGGTAATGGTGGAGGATTAGAGGTGTGGAGGTGGCGTAGCAAATCCGGTTCTTGATAGTAGTAGATTGGTAGATCGGGTCACGGTCCTTGCGGAGCAGCTTCAGTTGGCGTTAGCTTTCAACAATTTCTACCTCTGGTGGTCGGTTGCAGCTTGGTCCGTGAACTTTGTATGTGTGTTTGTGTTTCGTTTGTTTGAGGGAGGTTGTCAGTGTGGGCTGTGTGAGGCTATAGGTGGGTGTAGCCATTTACGTTGCCTGTCGGCAGTGGGCTGCTTATTGCTGTGTGACTGGCCGCTTGTGCCTTGTGTTCTTGTTAATGGCTTAATGTGTTATTGTGTTTGTTTGTAATGGTCTGTGTGTGTGGACCGTGTGGTGTGTGTGTTTAGGATTAACAGTTTCAATTTTGTTATTTCTATTTTTTTTTAATTTTTATGTCAACCTGGCCGGGTTTTCGGATAATATCTGGTCACCCAATCCGATCATGATTCGATCGGGTTGACACAACTGCTAATTGCAAAGAATTCCAAAGGTACGTGACTGAGGGTGAAGAGTTGTTGTGAACAGTGAATAATGAATACTGAACTCCATTTATAGGCTTTGTGAATTAAACCATAGTTCTATTAGGTTAAAGAACTAAATTCCTATAAGATAGTTTAAATCCTAGTGTTATAGGGTAAGTTCGAGACTGATCATGATATTATTCTTCTCCACATTCTGAGAAAATATTGCTATCCTTTATTGGATGAGATTATTACTTCTTTTACAACTAAAATTTCTTGGTTGGCAAATCCAATTAGAGGTAGTGGTGGAGTTGGACAAACTCAATCTAACCCAACAAACCCAATTCAATTCAAATAAATCCAATTAAATTTAGACCAGTTGATTGGGTTATAATGAATTGATTGGGTCAATAGTTCTCAATCTGATTAATGATTAAGTGAACCCATATAGTCCAATCAATTCGAGAGTAATAAAAATCAAAGAAAAATAATATCAACAGTCAACTATTAAACCCTAAATGACTAAATCGAATTTTGAACCATTTTTATTCTTTTATAAAAGAGACTCTTGTCAATTTATCACTGCTAAACTTGATATTGAATAAATTTTTCATATACAAAATTTAGAAATCAAATTTGAATTTTCAATAAAAGTAAGTTGATAGATATTTAAATATAATACATGTTGTTTATTGATAGATGTTGGGTATAATAGATAACATTTGATGTTATGATGGAGAATTAAAGTGTTTTTTTTTACTATTTGAATTTGATTTTAAATACCAAAGTTTTAACTTTTATATTTAAATTTTTTGAACTTTTAATTTTAATCAACCCAAACCGATGATTTAGGGTTGGATTAGACACTTTTTTTTTAAATTTGTGTTGTGTTAATTCTTTCTCAACCCAATTAATAATGAGTTGGATTGGCTTTTCACAAACCTGAACCAACCCATGCTCACCTTTATTAATACAAGACAAGTTAGAAATTGTGATCGTGATATGATTCTTTTCTACATTATGAGAAAATATTGCCTTCCTCGGTTACATGAGATTATTACTTGTTTTATGGTTGAAATATCTTACTTGGCCACCATGTTTTCTAATTTATAAGGACAAGTGTAAACAAAATAATCACCCTTAATGGCGCGATCAAGTAGTTTTCAGTATAACTTTAGTAGCTCGGCAGGAGAGTTTGAATCTTAGAAGATAAAATGCTAAAAAATAAATTTAAAACTTACCCACCCTTAATAATTTTTTTTAATAAAAAAATTAGGATTTTATACCTGATCCCTAACTTCAACGTCAGTTTGTTCCTCAATAGGGTTTTGGGCTTTCACCTAAACAGTTTCATTCGTGTTCAATTAATCCAATCTCACTTGTGAGTTAAGGTTGGAGAGTAACGGCGACAGTAAAATGAACGTAAGAGAAAAGTGAACCTGCTTAATTACACTGCTCCTGTAACTAACGTAAGAGATAAGCTATTACAGTACAAAACAAAACCCCCCCCTTACTTAGTTAATGGTTACTCCGTTACTATTATGACAAGTAAATTTAAAATATCCATACGCTCTCATTTTACACACACACAACAATTACAAAACCTCATATCTTTTTCAATTAACACATACAAACAAACCCATTAATTAATTAGTTAATGAAGCTTTTTTCTGAATTGGGTTGCTGTTGCCGGCCGACGGGGCAGCGGCTTGAAACGGAGGAATCGCCGAAGAACTGTGTCCAGGTTGTGCTAGTGGGTAGTGGGGACCGGAGTTCATGTTCGATGCGAAAGAGGATGAATGGGTCCAAGTTTTGGAGACCGGAGCTGTCGGTGATATTAGAAGATAGGGTTGTTTCATTCTTGGAGAGTGATCATCATCAAGATCAAGAAAAAGAAAATGCTGATCGGTATGATGATAAAAATGAAGATATTGTGTCGTATAAAAGTAGATCAACGGCTAAGCGTAGCAGGTAATTAATCATCTTTTAATTTCTGTACAATGCCAGAGGAAAAGGAAAAAAAAAAGCATAAATCTTTTTACAGGAATGTCGCACGATTTTGGAATCATTTTTCATTTTTGGGTTTGGATTTGTTTTACAGGAAAAACTTTATGCGGATGATTATACAAACATTGTCGCCAACGCCGTACGTGTTCTGATGATCATCGTTTGTGTAACAAGTTTTGATTGATCCTCCACTTCTTGCATGTACATTGTTACGGTGGATGATATTGTAAGGCAAAATCCAGAAAAAGAAAAGAATGTACCAATTCTTAAAAGCTCATTCTCATCCAGAGTCAAGAAGATTATGAGATAAAATCAAATATACGGCAAGAATTACTGCCTGTACTATAATATGTAAATATGATAGGACAAGTAATTAATATCATGGTCATAATTAGGGCAAGTAACAATGCCATTGTGGAAGAATTTTCAAATTATCTTAGATTGACTAAATTCTCGAATTTATGCTAAGGTGGTAAGTTTGTCTAATGATGTGATACACTGGCTTTTTAAATAATATGATCCACCAATAGTCCCATTATAGGGACTCAGAGCTCTACCACATGACATATCATTATTAGACAGGCTCATTACGTTGTGGCTCTAGTATTACTCATAATATTAACAAACAAGAGATTGTTTCTAATGGTTTATTTAGTATCTTTCAAAGGAAAGAGCATCACGTTCTTGCCTCTTGATAATAACTTCCAAATCTAAAGATTTCGCTTACACCGTTACACACCATAAAAGTTTATTTTATCTTCTTTATCTTATGTAACTCGGCCTAGCTTTAGAAATTCAGTTTAAGTCGTTAAAACATATCAAATTTATGAGCATTATTAATTTCTAAAATAATTAGGAAACCGCTGTAAAGTTTAAATATACATAACTTCCTAAATTCTTTATTAATTTCTAAAATAATTAGGAAACTACTATAAAGTTTAAGTATAAGTAACTTCCTAAGTCCTGAAGGATATTAGAAAGGATTCCCACTACAATTCGGAAAAATTTAACATGCAACTACTATAAATTCAGCACCACGTAACGTAATCACAATACATGAAAAAAAAAATTATATTTCTCTGGCTTTCAATTCAATGATGAGCACTAAAGTCTCTGCTGATGATGATAGATTGGAGTTCAGAAAAGCAAAATCACCGAATAGGTTGATTGTTGAGGAAGCTCTTCAAGATGACAATTCTGTGGTTGGCCTGCATCCTTTAACAATGGAGAAGCTTGATATATTCAAATACGACACCATCTTAATCAAAGGAAAGAGAAGAAGGAATACAATATGTACGGCAGTTGATGATGATACTTGCGACGCAAGTAAAATCAGAATGAATAAGGTGGTGAGATCAAATCTGAGACTGAGGCTCGGAGACTTAGTTTCTGTGAAAATTTGCAATGATGTTGTGAATGCAACGAAGATGCATGTCCTGCCTCTTCATGATACCATTGAAGGCATTACTGGGAATCTTTTCGATGTTTATTTGAAGCCTTATTTTCTTGGACATTATCGTCCTGTGAGGAAAGGGGATCTTTTTCTTGTAAGGGGAGGAATGAGGAGTGTTAAGTTTAAGGTTGTTGACACTGAACCTGGGGAGTACTGTCATATTACGCCAAAGACTGAAATCTTTTGCGAGGGGGAGCCTCTGAAAAGAGAAGATGAAGATAGGCTTGATGACGTTGGTTATGAAGATGTGGGCGGTGTGAGGAAACAACTGGGACAAATTAGAGAGGTGGTGGAGTTACCATTAAGGCATCCTCAGATTTTTAAGGCTCTTGGTGTTAAGCCACCTAAAGGGATTTTGCTCCATGGACCACCTGGTACAGGAAAGACTTTGTTAGCAAGAGCTATTGCTAATGAGACAGGATGCTATTTCCTCTGTATCAACGGGCCAGAGATTATGTCTAAGATGGCTGGTGAGAGTGAGAGTAATCTGAGGGAAGCATTCAATGTAGCCGAAAAGAATGCTCCTTCGATTATATTTATTGATGAGATTGACTCTATTGCTCCTAAACGTGAGAAGACACATGGTGAAGTTGAGAAAAGGATTGTTTCTCAGCTATTGACACTTATGGATGGGATGAAATCTCGAGCACATGTGATGGTTATTGGAGCAACAAATCGGCCTAACAGCATTGACCCTGCTTTGAGAAGATCTGGCAGGTTTGACAAGGAAATAGATATTGGTGTTCCAGATGAAGTTGGTCGCCTTGAGGTTCTTCGAATTCATACTAAGAACATGAAGCTTGCAGAGGATGTTAATTTGGAAACGGTGGCCAGGGAGACACATGGTTTTGTGGGTGCAGATCTTGCAGCTCTCTGCACTGAAGGTGCAATGCAATGCATACGAGAGAAGATGGATCTGATTGATTTAGAAGAAGACACTATCGATGCTGAGGTTCTCAGCTCCATGTATGTAACAAATGAGAACTTGAACGCTGCTGTTGCAATCACCAGCCCTTCAGCTCTGCGCGAAATTGCTGTTGAAGTACCGAATGTTAGATGGGCAGACATCGGTGGTCTTGATACAGTCAAGAGGGAGCTTCAAGAGACTGTTCAGTATCCGGTGGAGCATCCTGAAATGTTCGAAAAATTTGGCATGTCACCTTCAAGAGGTGTTCTCTTTTATGGCCCTCCTGGTTGCGGCAAAACTTTGCTGGCAAAGGCCATTGCTAACGAATGCCAAGCCAATTTCATCAGCATCAAGGGTCCTGAGCTCCTCACAATGTGGTTTGGTGAGAGTGAAGCCAATGTTAGGGATGTTTTCGACAAAGCTCGTCAGTCTGCCCCATGTGTTCTCTTCTTTGACGAGCTGGATTCCATTGCTATCCAAAGAGGAAGCAGTGTTGGAGATGGTGGCGGCGTGGATAGAATAGTGAATCAGCTTCTGACTGAAATGGATGGCTTGTCAGCCAAGAAAACAGTCTTTGTGATAGGGGCAACCAACAGGCCTGATATGATAGACCCTGCACTTCTAAGGCCGGGGCGCCTCGATCAATTGATATACATACCACTGCCAGACGAGCATTCAAGGCTGCAAATTTTCAAGTCATGTCTAAGAAAGTCTCCCGTCTCAAAAGACATCGACTTGAAAGCTATTGCAAAGTATACACATGGATTCAGTGGAGCTGACATCACTGAAATATGTCAAAGGGCTTGCAAGTGTGCAATCAGAGAAGAGATTGAGAAGGATATCAAGAAAGGGCAAAGGGAAAATCCTGAAGGTGCTGCAGGTGAAGTGGCCGAAATTAAAAAGGAGCACTTTGAGGAATCAATGAAGTATGCTCGTAGAAGTGTAAGCGACTCTGATGTACGCAAGTACCAGGCTTTTGCTAATACATTGCAACAGTCCAGGGGCTTCGGATCATCAGCAGCTGCCAATAATGTGATTCCAGTGTCATCCTTTGCCAACGGAGATGGATACGGCGATCTCTATGATTGATTGATTGATTTTTTGTGTTCAGTTAGCTTTAGGAATAAAATTGCAAATATGTTCCTTTTCATTTATCAAATGATCAATTTTTTTTTTATTTTTTTTTTATGATTCTGAATAATGATCGAGCACGTATTGAAGAATCACCATGATAAAAAAAAGGTTAAAAAGCATAGTAAACGAAGAACCGATCGTAGTCCATCAAGTGATAAAAACTACATCAGATCTGAGTGCTAGAAAATTAACTAGTCTACTTACAGCTACTTCAATCAAATTATAAGGAAAAGTTCACTTTTGAATGCATCGGTACTCGGCATTAGCAATGCAAGAACATCTTTTTGTATTTAAAATTACAGACAACACAATCAATATTACCTTGCGCTCTCATATCTAGTATACAATTTTCAAGTACAGCACTCTATATGGGAGATACACTGCCTATCCCGGAAGAAAAACAACGGGAATGTACCCCGGCTCTATCATTAATTACATACTAGTGAACGACATCTGCTCTACTAAATCATGTACAACAGCAATCAGGTGAATCTGGAAATACAAAATGCATGCCAAATCTTAGAAGCAAAAGGATTGCACACTCAAGAAGATTCAATCTGTTCTTTCTTTTTCAACTTCAAGGCCTTCTGACTGACTTGCCTCTTTGGATCAGGTTCCACAAGAAGCAAACGTGACATTACATAAGCTAAGAGTTCCTCCCGGTGAGAAAATGTGAAGTCCAGGTGGGCATACTCAAACTCGTTGTATGATACATCGACACCCGAATCCTTCATCAACCTGTAGTGCTTCCTTACCATTGAAGGCCGAATTACCTTGTCCTTACGGCCAGCAACCAGATCAACTGGAATATCAATAAATCTGTAGTATTCACCCAAATCCACTGGCTCAGGAGAACCATACACCTCCATGTTTTCGCGTACACTGCCATAATCAAACATTCTAAACTTTCCAGTATGCTTCATTTGTGCAAGGTGGTGAGCCACACGGAATGAAACTCCTGGCATGTCATTCATGTTGTAGTGTGGCAACCCCAGCACACCAACCCAATTTGAGCTGTCGCCACCAACAACATAACTCATTAGAGTTTGAACCAGTCCTCCAACTGCCGGGTAGTTATGGAAGTCTCGAGCCAACTTGTTCAGCAGCATACGGAAGAATTTGGTCGGTATGTAGAAGGCTGGCACTATGTAAGCCAGAATTGGAGCAGAAACAAGGAACAAGTACTCTGCCACCGTAAAAACTAGCGTGGAATCATCATGAAAACCAGCTGGAGATAATAAAATTAACCGTGATAGTCTATGGGGCTTCTCTTCAATCCGGCACGTTATAACGTACATCAATATAGCAGCTCCCCCCAAGCTATGACAGATTGCACAAAGTTTGTAAGGCTGAGCCTCATTTATTTCTTCCTTGACATCAGGTTGACTTATCTTCAGTTCTGAAGTTTTAATCTCATGAATCTTTTCTATCATGGCTGGAATATCCTCAGTCCCATGCTCATTGATGGAGTACTTCCAATATCTGCATTATTACTTCAGTTAAAGACCATTATATTACCTAACTATCATTTTTTTATGGGTGTGTGTCTGAATTGGAAGTTATTAAACTAGAGTTTCTGGAAAGCACTAACCGTCTTGAGGAAATGTCTTTGTTAACATGCTCCCTAGAAACCAAACCACGAAAATTCCCAAGGAAAACATCATACCCTGCAGGAAAAGAAGAAGGAAAAAAAAATAATAATAAGCAGATGAAAAGTGATTCGCGTAGAATTGGAGTAAATATTCT
Source organism: Citrus sinensis (assembly GCF_022201045.2). NCBI lineage: Eukaryota > Viridiplantae > Streptophyta > Magnoliopsida > Sapindales > Rutaceae > Citrus > Citrus sinensis. The sequence continues at coordinate 9,389,142 of NC_068558.1, forward strand.
AAAAAGATTCATAGCAAACCTTGATCATAGGCTGCAAATGCTGGGGATCCAACAACCCCATTAGACACCCACCTGAAAATGGAATCCACTCATAAGAAGCCAAAAGTAAAATATCAGAAGTAAAGCATCAAATTAACTCATAAGAAAACAGGCATCAGACATCTGGATGAGCACCAAATCGACATAGTATGACTATTATGGTCTAAATTCAGTGAGTTAGAAAGACAATGGAATATGGGTAATTTGTTCAGTCTGCCTTTAGATACATGTAAAGCTTTTTTATTCCACAATTTCAAGAGACTAGATCCATCTCATGTACGCATCATAATTAAGAGAAAAAGATTTTTTTTTGAAAAAAAAAAAGAGGTATAACCCACCCCATAGATGAATCCAAAATTCCATGCTGAAGATAAACAGCCTTCCGTGCGTCGCGTCTGTAAAATGGTGCCGCAAAGCATCAGACATCATGAGTCCAGAAAAGTTTATAATTTGACAGAAAAGAAAACCAACCATACCTGGGAATTCTTTCCAACAGAAGAACATATCCATCAGAAGTTTCCACACGAATAGCCTCATATGGATAACTAAAAGAGGTAAAAGAGTTAGAAATGTATTTGTCATGATCAAAATTCCATGAACAAACATGAATTAGCAGCCAACAGAAGCATTGTCCCTACCCAAGCTCTGTAATAACATCTTGGCATGTACGAGCATCTGTATTCATAACATGATGAAAAGTAGATTTCCTTTCTGAAACAGACGGATCATTCTCACCAAGGGTATCTGTGTGCACTGAGGCATCATAAACATCGCGATGAATAACTTCAGTGTCATTTTTGTCAGATGAAAACCATCTCCATGACATTCTCAAAGCTTCAGATGGGGAAAGAAGAAAATGTGCAGCCTTGTGAAAAAAATCAAATATAGTTTCTATGAAGATCTCAATCGCTAGATGAAGGTCCTGGTCGACATGACAACACAAATGAGCAAGGAAAGAAAGATGTTAGAGAAGTAATGATTGTGCACACACAACCAGATGCAGTGGTGGAAGAAGAGAGATTTACGTAAGTTACTAAACAAACCTCGATCACTCCACGTCTCCTGTCAGTAGTGCAGTGAACAGCATGATCCTTGGTGGTATGGACTCTCCTAATAGAGGAATGCAACTGAAAAGGCCTGTGGCATGTAGAAGGAGCTTTTGATCCCCTAGTACAGGACAAACGGCCAATATAAAATGGTATTCCAAGCAGAAATTTTGCGGGAAACAAAATCCATGAAAGTATGCTTATGATCCACCCAGTCCGATGCCTTTCATACTTGGTGAAACTACTTGCCCTGGAGACTCGTGAACAGTTCGATGATGGTGATGCAGGAGTTATTCCATCAATATCTTCTTCTTCTCCAGAAGAGTAATCCATACTTGAAGGTTCAGAATCCACAGAAAGCTCATGAACGAACCGGTTGAACGAGGACACACCACTATCATCATCAAGCAGTGGAAATATCAAAAACCACAAAAAAATTGAATCAAAATGGATTCATTAAGCACCAACAAAATGGAAATTGAAGAAAGACGGGAGATCATGATTGGTTTGCCTAAACTATAATTCTAGAAAGGAAGTGTGCAAAAAAAAAAAAAAAAGGAAGAAAAACAACGTGAAACAATACTAGACAGACAAGTTTATCATGCTCAACTCACTCTTCTGTCACAGAGAAAATAGCCATAGTGTCTACTGTCGAGGTTATCCAGAAATAAATCAATACATGGTATTTTGAAGTAGAAATCACTAAAGAGCTTGAGATTATCATAAAACTGGCAAAAAAATTTTATTCACTATGAACAATCCAAGGGAAAGAACACAATGGTGACATGTCAAAGGTATTTCTTCGTAAAAGCATTAAAAAAAAGATTCCATTGAAATGAAACCTAATGAACATCACAGCAATAATTCATCGATGACTGAGCTTCAAAGAGAAATTCAAGTAAGCAGATGGATGTTTAAGTAGGCATTTTATACAAAAACAAACAGCGATAGAACAAATTTCAGCTAAACAGCTATAGGAGACATTGTTATGTCATCATTCCAACGATTATCACTTCCAAGATGTTAATGTCTGAAAAAAATGTCAGAATGGGATTGAAAAATTAAATCTATAAAGAACAAAAGGCTAATAGAATTATTAGGATGTACTCAAAACTATAGTAATTAACCATGTAGGAGTATCTAATAAGATGGGACGTAAAACCATCCTTTGCCCAAAAAAAAAAAAAAAAACACTTGAATCCGCAATGGTATACAAATGCCAAAATTGCTACCCACTTCCATGCAAGTAAACTTCTAGTTGGGGTCTGCTTAGTTTTGTTAACATACCACTTACTCAAGGCATCTAATATCCGACAGCCAATACTCTGTTCAACAATGACTGCAGATAAGAAGCCAACTCCAAACCCGAAACATACCCTTCAATGATTCTAAAGATTCAGAGGCTTGTGCCTCAGTTGGCTCTAAGACTAATTATATTCTCCATCATAATAGATCACCATGCAACAACTTCAATTTTATTTAGCAATTCAAGATGATAGTCCTAAATCTCCCGTATAAAAACCATAATCTATAACGTGCCAATCATTCAAAAAATCATTTCCGAGCATTTACAAATTGATTACACAAATCCAAAATAAAGCTTCACTAAAAAATGCATAAATCATGACATATTATATACAAGGATCAACTTACTGCTCCATCCATCGGGGGAATCGAGGGCCGCCGAAAGTCGGCCGGAGCTCCCAGCCATGAATGCCTTCAAGAATAATAGCTTTCCCCGGTAAAATAGCCAGTAAAAGCGCCGAAATTCCATTGATTAGCCTCACAATGTTGTTTAATGACTCGTAAGTGAACGTCTTCACTGACCTGCACTAAAAACCAACAACAAAATATGATCATTTTGTAACAGAAATTATTCATTTTGTAACATAAAATTAATTAAAAAGATTCAATTATTACTGTTATTATTATGTTATAGAATCAGTTTGAATCAGATGAATGAATCCAGCAATTATTAAACGAACATGCAATATGAAGAAAAATGATAGAACTTACTCTTTGGCGACAGCGAGGACGCCGTCGACGAATCGCTGCATCATCATTTTCGTTTTTGGGGAAAAAAATGTTTAGTTTCAATCTGATTTTAGAAATTGTTGTGAGAAAATGGAAAATGAAAAATGAAATAGTAAGTGAATTGCCAAAATGGAAGCGAAAATTTTGTAGACAGAGATATTAGGAATTGGATAAAAGTTAAAAATAAAACAAAAGAACGAATTTAAAGACGAGGAGGAAAAGGCGACGCCGGTTCTTTGCGTACGTTGAAAGTTTGGAGAATCAATTTGCAGTTGGTTTTTTGCTCATGAGAAGGTATTTGCACGTGGAAATCGATTATTGGGAGGACTTATATGTGTCATGTTGTTAGCCACAGTGTGTGGATTGGGGGTACACGTTAGAAGTTTGTGTTTCCACGTGGTTGAAGATGAGCGAGCGCCGGTGAGTGGCCGGCATATAATTGGACGGTTGTGATGCTGTCGGTGGTCCGACGTTTGATTAATAGTAGATGATATGGCAATGGAATTGACTGTGTATTGTAACTTTCGGTAGGGACAAAGTGGTCGGTTTCATCCACCCGAAAGGAGAATGCTCCACTCTTGTGGTATTCTTTTAAAAGTAGTTTTTTTTTCCTTTAATTCTTTTCTCTTTGTTTTTATTTGGATGGCTTACATTGATAAGTAATTTTACCTATTTTACAATATTCCCAAAAAATTTTATATGTTAATGATTTTAGTTAACGTGTTTATTAACACTTCAACTATTTTTGTTCAAAGTCAATAAACATAAACCTTTTTTTTTTTTTATTAAAGGGGGCTCTTCAGAGAGAGCTAGATAGGAACAAGATGGGGTTGAGTAACCCCAAACATGTCTTGTGAAATAATAGAATAAATACCCACAGGCGGGTTAGGGAACAAGTATAAACCAAAAGGAACTGAATGGGCCATATTAGCCATGAAGTCCGCAGCAGAATTCGCTTCACGATAGATGTGAGTGATAGAAACTTGTCAATTTTTGCTTAATAATTCTCGGATAGCAACAACTAAAGCATAGAAAGCATTAGTCATAGCCGCCTACTTAGAGATCATCTGAGCAACACAACTGCTATCCACTTCCACCAAGAGACGTCTGATGCCAGCGTTCCAGGCAAGAATTAAGCCTTGATAAAGCCCCTAAAGTTCAGCCACAGTCACTGAACTTTCCTTAATTTTCATACAAAAACCTAAGATCCAATAGCCAAACGAATCCCGAAGGATACCACCAGCTCCTGCATCCCTTGCATTTTTATAGGAGCCATCCGTGTTCAATTTGCACCATGGCCATGGAGGAGGCGACCAGCCAATAAACATCTCCTTACGCCTCGGTTGCTGACTGATATGGGGGTTATTTACTCTTTGAATTTCATTAGCTCTAGCCATAATATCCAAATAAATTGTTGTGTTGTCCACAAGCTCCCCACCAAAGATGAAGTGGTTCCTCCATATCCATAACCTCCAAACAGCCACACCAAAAATACACTCCCAAGGGACATTACACACAATCTTCCACTTGTTATGGAGATTCGCAACAAGCCAGTCTCGTAAGCTAGAGTGAAAGAAAGTGTAGTGATTACAAACTAGTACAAGCCGAATCCATATCCTCTTGATACAGCAACAATCCCGTAAAACATGAAGAATATCCTCAGCCGAAACTCCACATCTATCACAGACATTAGAAACTGGAATGTGACGCTTTGCTAGCTCACTGCAATCTTCAATTTCCCATGCAAAAGCTGCCATATAAATAGGCAGACAGATTGAGGTCCCTTTCAAGACCATGGTAATTTCCAAACTTGATATTGAGTGTGGCTATTTTGATGACAAATAGAAGCATATGCTGAGCGGACGGTGAACAAGCCTCTTAGGTCAAAACACCAATATATTCGATCAGGGCCAAGATGAGGAGCATGAGGCATGACCGATGCAATTTGCATGAGAATAAAGCTTGGCAGCAAGTGTTCAAAATTGGACCATCTCCAGCCACCATGATCGTTAACAAACGCACTCATAGTTGCATTAACAAGATCATAAGGAATCGGTTGAGGGCTAAACTTATCAAAGGTTCATGCTTCGTCACCCAGCAATCCAACCAGAATCGAACTCGAGCACCATTACAGATGGACCAACGAGCCCCATGCACCGTTGCTGCCCATGTTTTCCTTATAGCCATCCATATTCTTGACCCTGGTTTGTCATGAAGGGAAAGCGGTAATTTACCAATATCCAGGCCATATTTAGAGCAAATAACCTTCACCCACCATTTATCCGAGTTAGAAATAACTCCCCAATTAATCTTCATCAATAGAGCCTGGTTCATCGCCTCTAATTTTTTAAAACCCAGGCCACCGTGATTCTTTGGCAAGCATACTTTGTCCCAACCCACTATGCTCATTTTAGGAGTCTTCGAATTGCCATCCCAAATAAAACGACGACAGGATTTATCAATTCTATTCCACACTGAAGAAGGAAGCAAGGTTGTTTGCATAGCATAAATAGGCATTGCTTGAATAACCGATTGAGCCAAAGTGACTCGACCAGCAAAGGATAAATGAGCCGCATTCCATCCAGTGAGCCGCATGTCCACCTTGTCTAAAATCGATTGGTAAGTAGCTTTAGTCACACGCGAATGTAATAAAGGCATTACAAGGTAGCAACCCAAATCATGTGTAACCGAGAATCCCAAATCATGTAATCCCAAACTAGTTTTATTTTTTATATTACGATTACATGATGTTTACTTAAGATAATTATGTACTTAACAATTGACATCATCACATGTCTCTCAAATTTAACCAAACACAAAAATAATAAATAAATTAATAATTATTTAATATGTTACATCAATTTATTTAAATGGAGCTTATACAAAAATTTATCTCACTAATAATATAAAACACGTAAATAATATCATAACAATAAGGGTTCGACTATTAGGACTGGGCAAAAAAACCGTATTCTTAAAAAAACAGAACCGAACCGACGGTTCGGTTTTAATTTTTGAAAAAACCGAAATATATTATTTATAAAAAAACCGAACCAAAGAACCGAATCTTTGTTGTTATTTTTATTTGTCTTTACAACATTATGTTTATGTAGATGGAATATTGGAGTTTGGTTATGTATTTTGAAATCTTAATATCTCATATTTTGTGAGTAATGAGTATCTTATTAGTAGTTAGTAAGATATTAGTGATAAAATGTGTTTTGAATACTTTGTATTTATTGTTAATATTTCTAATGAAATTAGGATGAATTAATTATTGAAAAAAATTATGACATTCATGAGGCCGAATGGGATAAAAATTTAGAAATTCAAAATAGGTCAAGAACCGAAAAAATCGAACCGAACCGATTTAAAAAGATCTATTTGAGTTCGGTTCTTATTGAATTCGGTTCTTATTCGGTTCTTTTTATAAAATAACCGATTTAAATCGGTTATGCTTAATTTCGATCCGAACCGAACCGTGCCCACCCCCTATCGACTATGTTGGAGTTCACCTATGGTAGAGTACGAATCTCAGCCACACATGCAAAGTGATAAATAATAAATAATGAGTTATAATGAGTTTTTTATTATTTATCACTTTGCGTGTGTAACTTTTTACTATTTAATATATAATCTTGGTTCGACTATTTATCAATTCTCAGCCTAACAATAAATATGATGTTAATACATAAAATGAATTTTTGATTAATTTTCTTGTTAATTTACAATGGGCCCAAGATTATATATTAAATAAATAAAAATCAATCACATATTAAATAAATAAAAATCAATCATTTGATTGTTACCGACATCTGTATTGCTATTCAAAAGCTATATTTTATGTGAATGTCACATAGATTGTGCAAATTAATAAACCAATTTTTTTTTGTTAAATCAATTTTTTTTTTCAATTAGAACCCAATCAATTGTCAATAAGATTTAGGGGGTGGGTGGGTATCTATATGTATTAAAAATATTTCAATCAGGCATCTTAATCATATTAAAATTAGGGATAAGATAATAAAAACAAGTAATACAATATATTTTATGCTGTAATATTTAAAAATTATATTTTTTTATCTTTTAATTTATTAATTTACTTACGTAAAAGTTAAAACAACGCATCACAGTATCTTTATTAACGAACTTGCTCAGACGGAAAAGTTGGGTAATTGTCCCTTTCAAGTTTCTGTTTCGACTTAATAAAAAAAAATGTCACGTAGCAGTCCCTACCAATTTTGACATTTTGTAGTGGATCTGACTAATAGAGGCGGAGACGTGTATTTTTTCACAAAAGGATGACCGAAAAAATCCCACTATTGGGAAGAAAAAGTTATTCAACTTCCACTCATAAGTTTAAAAGCCCACGTTTGCTACATCAACTGCCAGGCGTCCAGGCCGGTGTCATCGTCCACATTTTTACATCAGTGCATCGCTATCTTCTCGGAGCTTGTCGACATATAGTCATTGCATTCATTGATAGCTTCGGCAAATGCAAACTCAGAAACCAAGGCCAAGTGATCACTGCCCAGTTTCTGCTTAAAAAAGGGAGAAGCCGGGTGTGAGATTGAGTTATTATAACAGTTTAGGACATACAAGATTGTTCACGTGATCACCGTCCAATCCGTGCATAAACAGACTCAAATATGTTCTAAATTATCAAAAACCCATTTACAGCATGTTAATCTTTTTAGGAAAATTATCTCTACACTATCTTTATTTTGTAATATGTACATCTAACTAACTATTATAAAATTTTAACATATTTTTTACACCACTTTTATTTCTCAACTTGAATCAATCAACTATTTTGACATTGAAAATAACTATTTTATCCTTAAATAAATTAAAAAATTATTTTATTCCACAATTTTTAAAAATAAAAAATTATAATTATAAAAATACCCCTAAATTCAATAAAACAAATAAATCTCAAAATCTAAAATGATAATTTTTATTATAATTATAAAAATTAACATCTTGTGATTATAATTTCATTTAATTTTTGTAATTAAATTAACATGAAGAGAAAGCTCCCTCTAATTATTGTAAACTTCCCCATATTTAATGCTAAGAAACTTTCCTATACTAATTAAATGAAATTATAATTATAAAAAATTAAAATTAAAATTTTAAATGAAATTATAATTATAATTATAAAAAATTAACATATCGGATTTGAGATTTATTTATTTTATTAAAGCTAGAGGTATTTTTACAATTGTAATTTTATTATTTTTCAAAATTTTGTAGAATAAAATAGTATTTTATTTCATTAACAAATGAAATGGTCGTTTGTTAGTGTTAAAGTAATTGATTGATACAAGTTTTAAAACAAAGGTGGTGCAAAAAATACGTCTAAATTTTGTTATGGGTAGATGTACATATAACAAAATAAAAATGATACAAAGATAATTTCTTATTTTTAAAACAAATTTATATTAAAAAAGACTATGTTATAAATGGAAAAATAGTTTGATGACGAAATTGCTACGAGATTTCCTAATGAAAGAGTAAAATAAATCTTCTTTCTAGGTTTTGACTTTTGATTTGCATGGTTGGCCTAGTATCTAGCAAGAAATGTAGAAGCAAAAACCTTTAGAACCCCCTGGAAGTGCACGATGTCATCCCATGCAGAAACACTTTCATGAAGTTTCTGAGTCATGCAGCATGATATAGCAAATCCAACACGCTCCACTGTTCTTACCTTGCATGGAAGGCCACCTGTCCTTCTCAGAATATCAACTGGAAGGGTATCCAAAACTCTGGTAGGTACAAGGCCTTTCGTGTACCTGTATTCAGAACAAACCATTATAACTATCACAACCGTTATGATCATTGTTACAACTTGTCACAGAATTCATTTACCATAAGTAGTCAACAGTTCCAAAAAATTTTGAGTGGTATGAAGTAGCCAATGGTTCACCATTGATGCCCCTTGTTCTTGGGGAACCCTGAAAACAAGAATTTCAATCGTGAAATATCCCAAGGTGCGATAATGAATTGACTCAAAAGAGGACAGGAAATCTACTTTACCTTCACCGAGGCATAGGAGCTGTTAAGCTTCAGTGGATGCACGGCTAGATAACACTGAGCATTTCCAGTTGCAACTTTAACCTCTTCATCTGTCCAGCCATTGGGCAGGAGTCTGAAATCAGAAGAGAACTAGAGATGTAATTGCAATGAAAAGAAACAAAATACTTAAGAGAGCTTGAGGTGTGAATGACGACTACTCATCAGATATGAGCATTCTAATAAACAAAATAAATAAAGATTAAATCATAAAATATCATAAAATCATTAAAAGAAATATTTTTTAAGACAACGAGTACTAGTTATAACTTTAGGAACATCATCAATACATAGAATTCACACGTTTAAGATGTATGATTCTAATTTAACAAATCTAGAAATTTATAATATGGTGGAATTTGAATTCATGGCACATGAAATGACATAGATATATACTTTCAGTGTTTTTTCATAAAGCTATGAAATCAAAGAATGTCATAACGTCCTCTCTGCAACAAAGTTAAAAGATAATTTGTAACAGCAGTTTTAGTTTCTAAATTCTAAATTGAAGATATAGTAAATCAAAAGAAACATGAAACATCCTTCCAAAAAAATGTAGTTAGTCCAAGTCCAAACCCCAACTAAATCCAACTTAATTGAAATTATAGTCAGGCTACTTTTCAAAATATTAATTATGCAAGCTACTAGAGCATGCAGGAATTGATGGGGAAAAGAAAGGTACAGTAGAACATCGATAAATTAATAACTTTGGAAATTATTAATTTTTTGATTAATTAATAGTTTATTAATTTATAAAGATAATATCGCATTCATAATAGGAATTTTTATGAAGTATGATAGTAAAATTAAAGAATGTAGTGATTCTGTCAAACTATATAAATATAATATGATTCAGATTTGATCTTGATTGAGTAAATCAAATACTTGATAACCCTTTTGCTAGATTGCATGGTTGGATCACAATTACGTGGTAACTTATCAGAGATGACTTTTTGAGGCCGTATATTAAGTCGATCTCTCTCTTATTTCTTTTAACATAGCACATAGAATGAACCAATGGCTTTTCATTCGAAAGGTGTAAAGAAAGCAACAATGATCAATGAAATGTATAAAGCATTAGGCTAGTATAACAAAGAAAATCAAGACATCATTTTTATCTAGTTTCAAATTAGTTAATTATAAATTAGTTGGGTTCTATAGAAAAATAAATTCTTTTTTTAATTTATTTTTAATAAATTTATCGAATTATTAATTTATCACATTTGCCCCAAGTCCTATCGAGTATTAATTTAATAAGGTTCTATTGTATATGTGTTATCCTCAGAAAAGTTAAAAGATACCTGTCCATCACAGCAAATGGATTGATAATTTCTTTTTTGACCTCGAAAACTTGAACAAGATGACAACTTCTCTGACCGGATAAGTCTCTTCTGTCATATGACTTGATATTAAGCTGCGCAAAGAAACAAATTGTAATCTCAAAGAACAAGATGGAGTGAAAGGGTAAATATATATGTGATACAGCTCATTAGTCTGTTGGTGCAGATAATGCAATTCTTTCACATAGTAGATAAATTAACGCATTTCACCTCTGATGATGATAAGAACTTGTAAATTGCACTCTGTCAAAGAACAAGAAAAGCAGTCAAATTTATTATTTTAAGAAACATTGTTCCACCACAGCAAAGTAATCTAGTTAGAGAAATGACTTTAGGTACCATACTTGAGGAGTGATATTGAAGTCACCAGCAAGCACAACAGGGATATTACCCCATTTCTCTGCAACAATTTGTGCCCTTGAGGAAAGAAAACAAATCTAACAAGCCAAATAGCTCAATGTTAAATGGGACCAAATAATGCAACAGGAAGTAAATCTAATGGACCTTTGGATAAAATCATTTGTAAAGCTGCTGATAAACAGAGTGAGGACAGAAGAAACATGCATTCATGACGAAGAAAATGACACGTGAGTTTATACTGTAGGATTTGTTGCTCAATCTGAAATAATATTACTCTCCCAAAAAATAATTTAACTTCATTACCCATAAAAATATAATTAGAAAAAAACCTTTAAGTCTGTCGAAATCTTAATGTGATCGTTTCAGGATATAACGTGGGATCCTTGGAACATTTTATGAGTTTTACAGTAAGGGCGCTATGATGTCAAAGCAAAACACATAACTTCAGTAACCCCTACTAGAGCTTGAATCAACAATTGATAATTGCAAGCACTTCAGTTATAAGAAATACATTCAAGTGTAGACGTGCTTACTTGACCTAATTTCACTTCCCCTCGGTTTGGATTATAAAGAACGTGTATGTTACCAACCAGTACTCTTCTTGATTTTGTGTTGCGCATCTGCCTGTAAAAGGTGAAGTTAGATATGAAGGACAAAACTTTTCCAGTAAACCACTCACAAGAATATATCAAAACATGTCGGCATTCAATTATGATTACAACAATTATGGTGCAATGCAGCTATAGTTTGCTTAAGTTGAATATTGAGGCAGTATCTTGATGATCAGCAGGGTTGTCAACGGAACTCTGTAGACTGTAATATATAACGTTCTTCTATCGCTCAGATACTTCGACTTTTAGCCATTCTAGCAATATGAGTCTTAACTGATAATTGCTCGCAAACCAAGTACACAAGCAAATAACATGAATTGCTACCTCAAAAGCGGAAAGTTGTGCCACATTTTCACGAAGGCCAAACTCTTTAAATTCAATGCTTGTTTGCTCTAATAACCGAAACCTAGAAAATACCAAGAAACAATAAAATATGAATAACCAATCCAATTTACAAGTACCAAAAATTAACGAATTACAACTCTCTCACTTATCAGCTTTCCAAAACATCGCACAACCATCAACGTTATCCCCAGTGCGCCGCTGCCATTTGCAGACATTTGATTTAGAATTTTGCCAAAAAGAACTCGGACACATAGACATCAAAGAGAAAAATTATAACCTTGTAACAACCAGCATATCCCGTTTTCTCCATAACATTCAGAATATCAAAATACCTGTCCACCTCCTAACAAGATTACATAATTACCACCCAAAAGTTCAAAATCATATCGAAATTCCATAAATCCCAGTCCCAATAAAATAAAATAAATTAAAAAAGAAAAAGCTTACTTGCATACAGATAATATCCGGGTTCAATCCAATCAACTCTTGGCATATTAACCTTTTGCGACGGTTCCATTTCATGTATTCATACCGAACATTTTGATATAAATCTCTATGTTTGAAAGCATTTTTATCTCCCAATATGTTATATGACACGACCGAGAATCTCTCTACATCATGAATCAATAACATATAAATAATGAAATATTTTTTTAAAAAATATTTATAAATAGATACCAGAGTAATATTTCTTTGTTTTTTTAATGGATACCTTGAGATGAAATTGGATTAGGATCAGCGTCGATCCAGTGGCGGAGGACGTCAGGAGAAGGCTCATCGAACGGCTTACGTCGGAGAGGGTTGTACCATCGACGGCAGTACGAACGAGTTGACGGCGATGATGATGAGGAATGTGTGGTGGGACCATTGAAGCCACAGGAAATGGTGTTTGTAGTCTTGCAGCAGGAGGAGGAGAAGAAGATGAAGTGCCGGCACTTGCCGGAGCCGCCGCTCGGCGCGGAGGTGGCCGTTGGTGGGATCCGGCCGAGCCAAGAAGAGGAGGAAGTGGCTTCGGACCTCATTGATTGATCCACAAGTAACCACTCTCTCTCCCGAATGTTTGGCGCCACACTTTCTTTTCGGCACAGTTTATTATCACTTTATCTCTAGTCAAAAAGTCAAATGACCGATGTACGAAGATTTAGTTTATGTCGAGAAAATTACGATAAATGCCACCAGGACTATAACGATTTTTTCTCTCTTTTTTATTTATTTTATTTTTTTAATAACATTCATGAGTTGGGACTAGGGTGCGTGAGGATAATATATCCTATGAGTTATCGCTTAGACATTGCCAGATGGTTAGATTTAGTGTATATTTATTCATTTTTTACAATTTATTATGCTGTAATTCGTCTAAGACATGTATGTTTTACACAAAAGAATATTGTCGTTTAAAAATTGATACTTATGAGACAAAATTATTGTAGAATCAAGCAGTTTTCTGTAATTGTAAATTTGAACCTTAGAAAATAGAAGTTAAAAATTAATTTATGTTTTACCCCCCACTTCTCTTTTTAATCTACAAGTAAGCGGATGTCTTTAATTTAAAAAAAAAACACTAATTTTATAAATATAACCTAAAAAGAAAAAATAAATAAATAACTTCTACTTACTGATCAAAAATTGGGACACAAATATTTGTTCATTAGAAAGTTTGATAATATAATGTGTATTCTGTTTTACAAATCCTATGCTCATAATAACTCCTTGTCCTCTCAGAATAAGGGTTCGTTCCCCATAAATATAGCCTAGCTCCCATGAAGCAAATCAATGATTCGTAGCAGCAAAAATATTGAACCGCAGGGCCCTCAGAAAGCCAGAAAACCAAAGGAAAATCCAAAGAATCCCATCTCGGAAAGCATCAGTTTTCGTTAGCAATGGATGAAATAGATTATTGCTTTGCGTGCAAAGACAAACACCGACGTTGTGTTGTTAGATCTCACCTCTGGTGACAGAATCTGCACCGAGTGTGGCTTGGTTCTTGACATTAAATACATCGACGAAAATGCTGAATGGAGAACCTTTGCTTGATGATATCAATGATAAAGAAGATCCTAATTGTGTTGGAAGCCTCATGAATCCATTCTTAACTAATGGGAACCTCGTAACCTTCCGTTTAGCCCCATTTGCAGCATTAGCGAAGTGATTCAGTTGTGGGGGGGGGGGGTGTGGGGTGGCAGCTTTCTTTCTCTGCAAGCAATGAGCAGGCAAGCAGTAAAGATGAAATCCAGCTTTCTTCTCCTGCAAGATTTGTCCACCCCCAACGTTCTTGTAAATCTCATAAGCACTATTCTTGATTATTGTAACCAGACCAAGCCTATCAGCCATCGAAGCAATGTCATCAAACACTTTCACCAAAATATATAAACTAACAAAATAAGAATCATTTTTTAACCGTACAATCGCTTAACTTAAAAATCACATCACCTCTTTCGCAAACAGCCCTAAAGGAGTAGATCTCTTAAGTAAAATTCCCCCTAATTACATAAGCATTGCGCAAAAATAGCTAAAATGGCTAAACCGCATGTTACGGTCATACACCTACCTTATCCCATATATGGCCTGTAAAGCTTTCACAATTCCATGAGTGAGCCACCAGAAAGCATATGAACTTGATTGCTTCGGGACAAATTTGTCTGACGGCGTCACTATAATCTCAATCTCGTCAGCTGCTTTAGCCACTGAAGACGCGACTATGCAAAACATGAACTTTATTACCGTCAAGTTCAACAAACCATGAGCTTCACTTCAACATTGGATATGTTGAGAAAACATCCCTAACTCACTTTGGTTAATATCGAATATACATAACATGCGTCATTGCCTAAATATGGTTGTAAATGTTGTGACTATTAATTACTGGCCTTGATGGACATACTAATATATTATTAACCCATTATGCTGCGGAGTCGAAACAGTTTGGCACAGGATAAGCTCTAAGTTAATGCTCGTCTCAAATAAGTTTAGACATTGGCCTAAAACCTAAATGAGCCTGAGAAAGTCAGCAAATCATACCTATAGGATTAGGAAGTTAATTTAATTCTAAGAAAATACAGAGGACTCATTAGGAACAGAACTACAGAAGGGAATTACAGGTCCACAGACTCATTTATAACATAGACAGGTACACAAACTTGATTCCAATAAGGACATATCTCAAGGGCATTTCCGTTGAATATATGAAGCTCCATGCTCTTCATACCTGCCAATTGCATACTCTTATTAATTGGTTTCATATAAGTTACAACTTAAAAATGGAGAAAAAGGAAATTGTACAGCTTGACAGTATGCTTTTAAACTTCAGTATGATGAAGTGCAACTGTAAAGAAAGAGCCGGATCGATGAAACATACTCGGATTTGGAAAACCACATTTGCTGGAATGAACCAAGCGATGCCAATATACTCCCTCCAATCCAAACACTGTTTCACACAGCATCAGTAATATGAATTAAAGCAATATTGTTGTTTACTAACAAGAATTCTCCCTTTTATTATTTACTGCAGAGGAGTTATTTACGAAAAATAAGACAATAGCTGCAATGCCTACACCTCGGGGAAAGCAAACTGTTACCAGAGCGATTGCCTTCATTGGCTGGGATCAATACAACGACAGACATACTAAGGATTTTAGTTCTCTTGAAGTTTTAGAGTACATAGAATGCAATCAATAAGACAACATCATAGAGATACTTGGGATCTTACCCCTCTTCATGGAAGTTAAATTCTTAATATTTCAAGCAGGTTTTGAAATTGCTTATGATTC
The DNA here is from genome assembly GCF_022201045.2 of Citrus sinensis. NCBI lineage: Eukaryota > Viridiplantae > Streptophyta > Magnoliopsida > Sapindales > Rutaceae > Citrus > Citrus sinensis. Next base: position 9,404,759 of record NC_068558.1, read on the forward strand.
AATCAAGTGCTGCAAAGCTTGATAAGTGCTGCAAAGCTTGATAAGTGCTGACTTTACTTAGACCGTAGGATTGTTTATCAGGAAACAAAATCATTTTGATAGACTCAAACTGCTCTACTGATTTTTTTGTAGAATAATTACACAGATTTCACTCACAAAAACTCTTTCACACACAACAGAACTCCTACACAACCAGGATATTCAAGATACCTGGAACTCTCCTACATTCACAGAATTATTTTCACAAAATCTGACTCCCATTAAAACCCATTGTATAAACCAACCCTACACTCCCATAACTGACAAATAACGGACTGCCTAAAATACTAATACAACTGCTTGACAGTTTATTACAAACCACAAACACAACCCAAACTCCTATTAACTGCTCCTGGAAACCGTTTTCCTTCTCTGGTATGTGATATGGATGAGTGGCCTATCACATTTCTTCTAAATTTAACGCAGTATCATTTATCAATCCCCACAGTTTTCATTCTAATTAAATTAGCTTGACTTTCTAAACCCTTTCTTCTGGGCATAGGCAACTTTCTAGGTTATTTTACCATATTTTTCCACAGGAAATCACACAACAATTCATACTCAGCTATGTAACTGGCAGAATGATTTATGATTCAAGAGATATCCACAAGCATGCTCAAATTCATTTGACAAATTCTCAAAGACCAGAATGAAAAAAGACAACAAAAATCCTCTGATCACCAAGTCCCATCATATAGACCAACAGAGTACCAGGTATCAGAATTCATTTAGCCACCTTAATAAAAATTTAGCATATTATACAGTTCACATAATGCATCAGGATATTTGGAAAATATGTACATTTGTCCTTAATAAAGGCAGTTTTTTATCACCCCTCAAATTTTATATTAATTAGCAAAATCAAAATGGAAAACAAACCCAATGTTCAGAGTAAATGTAAAAACCAAAGTACATAGTTAAGATGAATAACAGAAAGAATGCAGCCAAACAACAGGCATTATAGGCACAGGCAAGGATAGGGAAGGAAGAAAGAGAGGGGTCCAACCTGAATCTCCTTTCTGTTGCATTTCCACTTGACACTACTTTGACTCTAGCAGCTTGAGGAGACTCCTACAAGTTGATGCATGATACTTTAAGTCATGTTGTAACTAAAGCAAAATTTATTATGCACTTTTTCAAAATTGAATAGGCTTTTCTGAAATTAATTGCAAGTGGCATTTGCATGAATGCCAGCCAGAATGGTTTTGTGCAAAAGTTTTAACAGAGTTCTCACATTGTTTATATTTCAGGCTCCGTAATAATGGCATGTTAATGAGGATGAAAGTGAGGATGCCACATAAAAGAATAGATAACAAGCTGAAGTTAAAACACACTACTAAAGGTTTGCTGATATGATGTTAAACATTCAGATGCTAATAAACTCATTTCACCAAAAAGCCCATGAGGATAGATGATCTTCTCTTTAAAGACATGGATAGATAGTAAAACCACCATTTAATGTCTTTGAAAATAGTACAAGACTTGTTATTAAGCAAAGATCTCATAATTTTTATCCCTTAAAATTTGGAAAATGGAAGTGAATACGGTGAACATTACCTCTAGCAAGTCTTTCTCAAGGCGTTCCTTCAATTGCTGCATTGATGCCGTGCCACCAGCAAGCTGTATTGAGAGGAAACACAAAAAGGAACTGAATAAGTTCCAAGAAGGTATAACGTCAACTCAAAAAACATATAGAACTGATGATGGCATGTATTGTCTCATGATATCTAAGACACAGGCGTATTTAGATTTCAGCATTGACATAGACAATGGTACAAGTCAATAACGAATTGCCTATGCAATAATATCCTACAAGTTAGACTAAGGAAGGCATGCCAAGAGGGCTGCTAAGCTGATTGCAGTTGCTTTGAATGACTTGACGATAAATATCGACAATATCCAGGTTACTCGTGAAGTTGTGATTATTAGGCAGATGGGGGCAGATTTTAACATAGAGATTATCCAAAAAAGAATCTATCAAACCACCCATATCAGATCTATTTATGCTATAAGCTTTGACATCCTAGCTCTTTTGGGAAAATGTAGGAAATCACATTACTAACATATTTAAAAGAAAAGATCACATTACTAGGATATTTAAAGGAAAAGAGTACCAGTATACTACTAAATAATTCTCTCCGGATATCCACATCACACTTATTAATGCTGTCTATAACCTGCAAAAGTGGACAAAATAATGTTAGCATAAGAATTATCATCAATCATTAAGGACCGAATGTAGAATAAATATTCACAAATTTACCATTTGTGGCAACCCACGAAAAGGAATGTTTTCTGCAAAATTCTCCATACCAGGAATTGTCTGATGACAGAAAAAGAAAATAAAAACCACATGAAAGTGCCCTCAAAATATTGATGTTAAAAGAAATAACAAATTAGTACTTATGAAAAAGTGCACACTACATCCATAAATCCCAACACTAAATTACCCAGAAGCAACTGATCATGGGTTGGTAACAAAATGATGGAGAATGATGGAGTAACAGTAATAAATCAAATTATGTTCAGTGCCTGCTTCTGTCTGCATCCTTTTTTTGTTTAAAACCAGAGTTGTAGCTCTAGGAAGATCAAAAGTCAAAAAATAAAAACGCTCTACAACTCCACTGACCAAATGAAGCATTATGCAAACTGCGACTTATAATACAATTGTATGATTAATGTTCTCTTGAAGTGATATGATTTGTCATATAAAATACAACAGAGTTAAGAATTTAAAGGAAGTAAAGAGAATAGGGAGTCACACCATAGAACATCAAAAAGCATTCTACCAAAATAAAATGTGAGTTCGAGCACAACCAAGAAAATATCCCAAGGCCACTTTCAATGTGCTAAGTTTACATGCTTCTTTTACAAACACCTTAAGAAGATGGGAAATTATGAGATTCGAGGCACTGAGTCACCAAGAAACAGAAGCACATAATTTCAGATGATGCCCATTTCAGAATGAAAAGTGAATAGGAAGAATAGAAAGAAAGTGATTGCATTAGATTTTACCAGACAACTCAGACACAAAAAGGAAAAAGAAATCGCATGTCACAAGTTCCGAGCCACCCACCTGAACTAAAGATGGATTGAACAGAACATCAGGAGTCTTAAATCTATCAGCTCCAATTTCAATTACTCTGCATTGAACAGGGAAAAAAGGTATCAAGAAAACTGAGACTAATTCATGTAAGAAATGAGAACCAAAGCAACCCAAGCATTATTCAATCATTGTGATACAATGTGGTTGCTTTGCAGTCTAGCATATACATGAATGTACACCATAACCTGTTTATAACATGCAAATTTAGTCTTAGCCAATAAAATTGCGAGGTACTTACTGGCCATCAGGAAGCTCATAGGGGGTCATTGGAATGTTTGAATATGCACTTTCTGTGAGCAAAAAGTCCCCATGTCAGAATGCTAAGTATCAGTAGAACTTTTAAAGAACTTTTAAAACTTCAAAGAACAGAGAGAGGTGTGGGAACATTTAATAAACTTGTTGATGAAATAATTTCCAAGAAGCAACAGATACAGCTCAATAAAAGATCATAGTGTTTGTGAACCAAAATGCAGCACTTAAACTGACTTCAATACTCCATCATTTTACACAAACTTGATAATGCATTTATTTCCAGCTTTTAATAATCTAAATGTGCTTGCTAATAAATCATAATTAAACTTGTAAATAAGAATTTTAAAAAAGGGGTGAACAATCATTTAAATAATTCATTTCTTAATATCAGACAGAGTGTTGAGATTCGTTCTTTCTCTAAACAGTCGTTCACAACACTACCAGTACCAATCAATAATAGCACCTACCCACATCACCAACATCCACCGCAAAACCAGTGTTGCTACTACCACCACAATCACAGCTAATATATAACAAATGGCCATGCATTAAAAACCATCAGCACCTCTACCGCCATGCAATAATCATGATCATCTACTACTAGAAAAATATCATTACCACCAACCACTATCTCCACATAACTACTACATTATTACCGCCACAAAAGAACCACAATCGGCATCAGTACTATCATTATCGCATACAACCACACTAAGCACCATCACTACCATGCACAACTTTCCATGCTTCTGCATGCAGCTTATCACTTCTAATTTTAAATATGAATTTGTAAATTGATATAATTTTCATTCTTTTTAATTAATCATGTGCCTATTTGGATTTTGAGCAGTTCAGATTATCAAAGATTTTAATTCAACTTTTTTAAACTCTGGAAATTAGTAAAAATTTAGCCATCAAAGTTTTCACTAGTATGTTTTTTTTAGGTCTATATCTTCATTTTATCAAACAGCAGCTTATTGTGGAAGAAGGTAGAAAGCAGATTTACAGTTCAATATGTCAAGAGATGGTATAGATAATTAATCAGGAAAGCCAGAACCCAAAAAAAAAAAAAGGTAGTTGAAGATAGAACAGATGGGAGGATCACAGACCATCATATGGAGTATCTGGAGCACGACATACGCATTCCTTGATATCACTTGCAATTACTCTCTGTTGCAAAAGGACAATCAGCTCTGTAAAACAGATGTACCCTCCCCAAGTAACATCATGATCGATAACAAACCTGACAGTATAGTTTGTAGCTTTCCGTAGTATTTGGAAAATCAAGATCTACTATCTGTGAGATTTGGAAAAATCAAAGAAAAAATGTCAAACAAAATGCAGATTACGTAAGAACAAATGAACAATGAATATAATTACTATAACAAAGGACAGTATTCAATTAAGTACACACCACGTAAAAGGAAACAAGTAAACAGCAGTTTCTTAAAGCAACAAGGACAAATGAATAAGACTCAAGAACAAAGTTATTCAACTCACTTTCTATGTTAAAAGGGGAGATTAAAAAAAAAAAAAGGAATAGGGAACGAAATTAGCTAGCGAATAGGATGGAAGCGTCACTTCTCCCAGTAAAAGGAGACAATTACTGCTATCAAACTCCCATTTCATCTTCCTTATTAACTAAATAGGTATGTAATGCATTTTCTATTCTTTTTGTTCTAAAACTAAAAATTTCCAGTGGGACACAGCAGACTCATATGCTTCTACGCGCCCTTAAACATAGTAGTCCTGATCATAATAAATCAGTTACTTCAATTGAGAATTTATTTATAACAGGAAAGCACCGCAAAACAATCAAGATCAAATACTGTTCCTGATTTCCATTTAAATTGGACTGAACTACTACCATGTCATCTCAATGCTAGATATTACAAAAAAGCAAGCAATTAGGCACATTAACAAATAAGGAAAAAGAAAAAATCAATTACATCAGAATATACCTGAAACTCGCCCGGCCTATTCTCCTTCCTCTTGAAAGAATATCTGGGTTTTATCTACAAGAACCATAAGGATAACATATTGGAATAAAGCAACAAATAATAATTCACATCTCTAAACAACAAATTTGCCTCTAAAATAAGAAAACTCAGAGATCAAGTCACTTACTGTGATACCTTTGCTCTCCAGGCTTTTCATCAAGCAATTAGTAAGAAATTCTCCTCCAATAGGAGAAGTTGTAACACCCTTACATGGCAAAAAACAATAAGAGGGAAAAGTGAAGGCTGATCAGTTATTACAAGGCTGATTAGTTGTATATGCATGACCATCTGTAAACCCCTTTTCCAATAAGAAACAAAGAAGAAGAGAGAAAAAGGTTCTGGTAATCAGCAAAACTTAAACACTTAAATCAAACCTATAATTTTCAATAGATAATTAGAAGTAGAGTTATATATCTTAAACTCATTTGAGTACATTTGTGCCCTAGGTGTCGGCTTACTAAATCAAAAGATAATAATAGGAGTTATCAAACCATTAAAATTATTTGGCTCACATATCATGTGTTGTAGTTTTTAAGCCTTGTACATCATCAAAAAGCAATTTATTGAGAGCAAGAAAAATATTTAGATAAGCTCAATAAAGATCAACTCAAAATATGAAATTACAGGTTTAGCTCATTTACAACTCAAAAGAGATTTTTGTGTTGTGGGTGGGGGGGGGGGGGTGACCAATGTTCTTTCTTTCAAATTATGCCGTCAAATCTGTAGCATGAGGATACACATTAGCATACATAGAGAAAGAAAACAGACATCTGCTATAATACAACAGTAAGCTTAGCTAATTGTTGGAGAGCAATTATGAAGAAAAATACCTTTTGGAGAACATAGCCATCGTGTACTGGGGCTACTGTAGTCGATCCTCCACCACTGAAAAAGTTCATAATTGTGAATAATACTATTCATCATTATTAGTAGCCCCACAAAACTAGATTTACATTGCAGCTGTGTCTTACTATTTTAAAAGCAAGGTTCAAAGTTATAGTGAATAAACTAAGAAATTGATGAGAAATCACAAACTGACAATTACACTCTACATGGATGAAAAAATTGATCAAAAAATACTCCAAGACGAAAATGACAGGTTACTCAACAAATGGACTGAAAAACTAGACAGATACAACATCAAAATTTTGGCTCACCTATTAAAAATGTGGAGATTAGGGCAAGAATATAGGGCTTTCGACATAAATATTAACATTTTGACTTGCCACTGGGTTATGATCCCTATATATTTGTTGATGGCATACCAAAACTTAACTAAAAGTTCAAAATTATGCTTATTTTTGTGTTTGAGCACGCTTTCAAACAATGAACCAAGCCTAGTGACACAAGGGTAAGGTGGATCCAATCAATATAACTAAGTACTAAAGAAAAATTCTTGATTTCTTTTTATCGAATACCCAGCTGAAAAATTTTCTCTGCAAAAGTTTCTCCTATAAAATATGTGCAACAGACACAATGTACAAAGTAGTTAATTGAAACCAAAAGGAAACTATATGAAGAATGAAAGAAGCACAAGGCCAAAAGTAATGCCCAAACAGCTGACTTATTAGTTGACAAGTATACAAATCCTACCAATCAACAACCAGTGAGGTAGCACGCCCTAATGCAAAAGAAGTGAGAACCTGCAACATAAAAATATCAACATCACCAGCCAATAGTAGCCAACAATCTTAGCAAAACAAGAAGGAAACAGAAATAATTTAAATTGAAATTCAGTGGTCAGGAAAGAAGATTTCCCACAAGGTTTTGGGGATAAGTGATCTAGAGACATACAGCATTTTTTGCCAAGAATAAGGCTGGAACGTTGTACTTTTCAAATATAAGTTCTGCCGTCCTGTCAAATACGAGTGCGTCAAATTCTATCACGGGACAAAAAACCAGTATGCCACAAACACACACCCAAAAAGAAAAAGCGGAACTAAAATATGAATTTATTTCTTATCAAGAATTTTAAAATAGAATATACAAGGAAATATGTTTATAATTCTTTTTTTGACAGTGTGTAGTCTAAGCTAATCATAACCTGTAACAAAAAGATGAATATTAACATTTAACGGAATAATATAAAGAAAAAACTATAAGTATAATCTATATCCACAAAATTGGTCAGAATACCAATACATCAAATCTCCATGACAACATCACAAGCTACATGTGAGTCATATAGACAAAAATGGCAAACACTGTAAGGAGGGCAAAAGTGAAAGGAATTACATAAGCTTTTATCATAGATTCATCAACTACACAAAATTTCAAGGGGCAATTCACCTTTCTCTCTGCTGCTGGGTGTTTGAAGATGGTTCAGCAAGTAGCATTGGATGCTCTTTGGGATCAATCAATAAACATTCCCTAAAATAGGAACAACAATTTTTCCCCAATGGTTACAATAATTGACTAGAAAAATTAATCAAAACAAAGTTTAATAATTGATAATACCTGAAAGCATGGTCCCATATGCTATCCACAATATCCCAGTCAACCACTACTCCATCTTTTAAGGGTGATAGCACCTAATAACACAGGGACATAAGTAATTCAAATGTCCAGCTAAATAATAGCTGATAAATCAACACACTAACCTCCATATGATCACGGCGAAACCCTAAAGATTGAGTTCCAACATACAACTTGCGTTTTCCTTTGCCTTTGTTAGAATCAACATTGTTCTTAGAATCCATAGCAGAACCGGAATTCCTTTCAGCATTTGCAGAATCATCAATATCCATTTGGTCAATCGCCCCAACAACCTTAAGAAAAATAAAGATAAAATTCAAATTACAATTCAATAGCTTTCAAAAACATAATATAACAAATAGGAAGAACTTGAGCAAGTAGCTCCTGCTATACAACAAATATCATAAAATTCTCCTAAATCTTCCTAAAGAACCAGAATGCTAAAGTATCACACTTTGTGAACCTTGGCCGATGCTTGGTTACAATTTCGAATCTGGTATCATAAGTTTGCTCTAATTTTTGTTGTTTTTGATGTTGAAACCGTTTTTCTTTATCCATGGGCAATGAGTTTTGATGTATTGGGGGTACCCGTATTTATAGAAGCTTTCATTTTCATGCTTATCACTGTTATGTTTACAGATGCTATTGGATGTTACCAAAACTGATTTTAAGCATCGAATATCCCTTTTATATTTAATATTCATTCAGTTATATAAATTACATAAAAAAAAAATGATTCTTGAGATTCAAAATGCTTCAGAGTGCCAGAAGTACTTTGCAGAAGCAAAGCACTTGAAATGACTTGCAGTGATGTAAAGTGCATCCAGCTTCCAAGTGCTTTTTTTTCCAGGAAAAAAAAAAGCACTTCAATATAAATAAATTTTTAACAATATAGACAGACGATAGCAGATAACAGGAAACTAAATAATTCTGCAAAAATCCATACAACAGTGAGCAATACTTCGAAATTGAAGTCAAAATGAGGTGCAATGGAGTCAAGAGAGAGGGAAAAAAAAAGTAAGTCAAAGAAGTATGTTGCGGTCAAAAGTGAGAGAAAGAAGTGACACTAAACTCACCGAAGGAAAAACGGCCTTGGGTGCATCCTCACCGGCGTAACCAGCTTTGCAAGTGTGAGAGCCCAAGTCGATCACTATGGCTGATACTTCGTCTGCAACGCACAAATAAAATAAAAAATAAAAAAAAATCGAAGAAAAAGAATTACATTTTTGCTGAGGGAAAACAGTTCGAATTCTAATAGGAGAACGAGTTGAAGATTGTATTGGTACTCACCGCCGCCGTACATGATTGCAGCTTCAGAGAAAGTAACAGAGAAGTTTAAATTTCGCAGAGGATTTTGTTGAGTTTGGGTTTAGGGTTTTAGAATTGGCTTGACCCGTCGAGGAAGAGGGACGGGGCAGTTTCTCCTCGAACCCGTTTGTTTGTTTGTTTTGTTTTTATTTTCCTTTTCTCTTATTTTTGTCCTTTTCCCGGCAATAACCATTTCAAAATTTATAAGGTTAATTTCGGATCATTGCCTCGTTACCATCTTCAAAGTCTGTTTACTTCCGGATTGAAGAATTATTGATAGATTTATTTAATTAAATAGAGTCAGAAATCGAAATTGGGATAGTGAGCACACCTCACTTTGAGAATGTTGAATGAGAGATTAATTTCAAGAGGTGTAAATGAGTCTTTTATTTTTGGGAATAATCATTTTATCCTCTACAAAATCTAAAATATTCATTTTATCCTCAGTTATAATTAATTGATGTATTATTATTATTAATTAATAATAATATCATTATTATTTGATATATTAATATATTATTAGTGATTAATTAATTAATATATTACAATAATTATTATTATTAATTATTATTGAATAAATAATCACTATAATGAATATAAAATAATAGTTATGACAATTGTTCATAAATACTTTTTAATAATTTGTTACAATCTAACTCATTTCAATTCTGATTCCAAAACAAAGTAAATACATTAATGTCAATTCAGCTCATTCCGTTTTCGATTCTTATAATTTAAGTAAACAACATATTCTAATTTACATTTCTTATTATCATTCTAGCCCATTTGTGTCCATTCCAATTTCAGTTTATTTCGATTTCAGTTCAGTAAACGCACCATTAATGTTTTCAAATCTCAGCTTATCTCTACTCTTACTAAGAAGAAATAAATATTTTCAACAAAAATGAAAATAAGTCAAAGATTTATAATTAGGGTGTGGATATTTCCACCCTATTATTTTTATAAACCCATCCCACCTCCATAAAATAATTACAATAAATTCACATTATTTTATGAAGTTACAAATCAATAATAAATTTGAAAAATTAATTAATTAAATCATTCTTATAATATTTTCTTTTCTGACTTAGAGGGTGTTTTGTTAATCTAATGACTTAAAGCGACTTAATTTAATGAATTAAATTAATTAGAGGTTTTTATTTTTGTAATTTAATGATATTTTTCAGATGATTTTGATTTAATAAAATAAACTATTTTTTTAGCTTTTTACTTATTGATGAAATCTTAATCAGTTAACTTATTTCCAATGTTAAAAATATCTCCATTTTGTTATTTATTTTTCATGTCTATCTCGAAACCCAACCATACACATTTGCCCACTAATGATCTCATCTTTATTTTTTTATTTTTTTATTTTTTTATCCATCATAAAATCCTCCCTCACTTTGCTTCTCATCTCAAGTTCTTGAATCTCTCATTATTAGTAATCAAAAGTATTATACTTAAGCTTTTTTATATATTTACATAATCTGTTTTTGTTAAAAAAAAATTATATATTATAATGCCAAAATCATTATGTGTTTACCTAAACATGGTTTTGCTTATACATGATTAAAAAAAGGGAAAATATCCACCGTCCACCTATTTTTTACACCTTTTTCAAAAATACACAATTCCTTCATTTTTTTTGCTGGAATCCACCCAAAATTACATTTTTTTTCACTTTTCCACTTCCGTTTGGAATCCGTTAAGAAAACTAACGGAAACTTTAAAAAATGACCATTTTACCCCCAAAACAAAAATTACAATTTCACCTTAAAAATTACAAAAAATAATTAGATTAAATCTAATTATTTTCCCCATCGGTTAATAAATAAATTAATTCCATAACCATCAAATGCATGTTTTTTTTTTAAATATATCTGTAATTAGAATGCTAAATTATAACAGTAGTATTAAAAATAGCCCAATCTCACAAATCATCAATTGAATTTAAGATAAGTAGAGTTTTATTATTAATTGAGTTATAATCTCTAGTAGTTAAGATTTTTTTGTACTTCATTAAAGTACCAATAATGATATTCATCATTAAATCTTATTATTTTTGGTATTTTTTAAGGTGAAATTGTAAATTTCGTTTTGGGGGTAAAATGGTCATTTTATTAAGTTTCCGTTAGTTTTCTTAACAGATTCCAAACGGAAGTGGAAAAGTGAAAAAAAATATAACTTTAGGTGGATTCCAGCTAAAAAATGAAGGAATTGTGTATTTTTGAAAAAGGTGTAAAAAATAGGTGGACGGTGGATATTTTCCCTTAAAAAAATTATGATATTTATGTTCTTTAACACGTGTGTGTGTGTGTGTATAATTTAACAAGGATACAGATATAAATATAAAAAATTTTAGTTTTTAAAGTTGAAAAAACAAACAACTTAATACTTATTTTCATATATTCATACAAAAAAACAAACATATTATTCATATTCAGACATTTAAGCCTATTCAATTTTGAGACAAAAAAATAAATGACACCTTAGTCTTCTAACACTTTTTAACTATTTAAGGTTGCTTTAAGATAATTTTATTTTGACTATTTTACCCTTATTCTATAAAATAACTAAATTACTTTAAGAAATATATTATTGCAACTAATTGTTTAGCCGTTTACTTTTATGTTTTATAATCTAACATGTTTATATAAAATTTAAGAATTCTCAATGCTCCTCATGTCCTAATTAGATCTTGTTATTTTAGTGGAATATTAATAATCATACTAATGAATTGCTACTTATACATCATTAAAATATATAAAAAAAATTGTATAAAAATAACTAAAGTTAAAGTAAATTTTTAGATATTCAGGTACTTTTACCTTATGAGGGTAAAAATAGTCATATTAATTTATGTTAAAACAAGCTTATTGGTCAAATAAAAAAAAATTTGTCAAAAAATGAATATCAAATAAATTATTACATACACATCATTAAAAAATAAAAATAAAAACTTTTGTATAAAAAATTATTAAAGTAAATTTTTAGATATTTTGGTACTTTTAACATGAGGGTAAAATAGTCATAAAGAACAAATGAATATGGATTTAATTGATTAAATTTTTAAATTTCTTCTTAATTTGAATTTTTTTAAAAACTAATGTGAAGTTGCTGCAATAATTTTCTAAACGTGGAATGGATTTATAAAATTTATGGTGTAGAAATATCACCGCCCTTATAATTATTTAAAATATTTAAAATATTATCGTTTTCTAAGGGGATAATATGAGATTTATCTAATAATAAATATGAATTGTTTTTGAAGATTCGTATATTGAATTTGACATATTGGTTTTGTTATAATGTTTGAGAAGCCATTTAATAACTGATACGAATTTGTAAGGCCCAATACTAATGTTTGAGACAAATTTTAACACTGCGAGTAATTGTTCATACCGAAATTTAATTTTTCATATATCAGCCATAATAAGTTGCGACGGATATTGGGTTGCACTTTAAGTCTTAGCAGTGCTTTTAATGCATCAGATTTTTGTAATATTCTTTTAAAAATATAGATTAAAGAATTTTTAAGTAGATATATTTAAGAAAGAGTTATGCTCACATACATAGTTGGAATTTATAATTTACGCCCCAAATAATATGAGATATGATGTGTCAACATTTAATTAGTGATGCAATACTATCTAATCAACAACTAAAGCCAATTGGCGCCTGCGATATGTTAATTAATTACTAATATTGTATATTTACTCAAGAAACTGGTGGAAATGACAGATGAAATAATCCATTTTTAGCCTTTGATGATTTTCTATCCAAAATCTGGTGTGGGCAGTAACTCCACACCAGAGGCCATTTGGGCCTTCAATGTGAATGTGTGGCACTGTGGCTCATCACGTGAACAAGCAAAAATTATATAGAAGAAAAAGAAGAATAAAAAGAAATTTTATTTGAATTTATGATATGATTAGTAATGCTAATTCATGTAATGTTATTTGAAAAGAAAAGTCATGCCTGCCAATTCTTTTTTTTTTTTTTTTATTTAGAAGAATTCAAAACTTTAATTTGGGTTATAATTTCATTTACCATGATATGACTAGTAACGCTAAATCATATCATTAATGACTTAATAATTTATGTGGTTGGTTTCTTAACACATGCTATACATTCTTTCAACATAATTTATGATAAAAATAGAATCCGTTATCTTATTCATGTCCTAGATGACTGATTAAATTTTAGTCAAGTTTAAGTCTAAAAAAAATCAAGGTTTTTTTTTTTTTTTGAAATTAATAGTGGTAAAGTTAGTTAAACATATGCTTTCAAAATAATTCATTTAGTTGCAACTAAAAACCATCGCATTCATTTATACAGTCAACATTGTTGTGCATAAAATTAAATAGTTCATAATTTCACACGTCTAACATTAATTCTCAAGTAAAAATGCAGTTCACCCATTCATTTAGCTGTAACCTAACCATGAATACGCATGCGTGCTTGTAAAGAGTTACAAAAATATTCTTCATACGGGATGTTTTCAATAAATATTTTAAGATATAAAAAAAATGCAAGATGTTCATTTTAAAACGCCAAAAGAAAATTAATAAAAATTCACCAAGAAGCACAACTTAGAGTCATAGACATGTCTCAATTTTTAATATTCAAGCTTGAAGACATTTACTTATACAATCCAAAAATCATGCTAAACTTACAAAATTAAAAATATCAAAATCTTTTATAATGTCAATTTGAGGATGAAAGATAGGTTGGCCGATTATGTTAAATTTAAATTAAAACAAACAAGGCACCTGTAATAAATAATTAGATGAAAAAACTTATAATACGAACACATCAAGGGACATTACAAAATTTATAAATCGAGTAAATGTGTCACCTTACACAAACACCATTTGCTAACTGTTTTATAACCATTTAACTTCTTTAATACAGCATCACCTCCTTAACCCGCTTAATAAAAATTATTACCATTTATATTATTGAACGATCTACAACATTACAGGGTCTAGCTACCGTGCAACTATTGCATGGTATCCCCTATTTTGTCTTCTTGTGTTTTCACCGTTAGATTTAATGTGGGTGTAGATTCAACGGTGGGATGCTATTGTCTAATAATTAACACTATACTCCCTGTTGTATACTGAAATTCTAAAAAAATCAAACGTTTTGAAATTCTAACACATAAATCCATATTGTATTAAATTTGTAAATAATTTAGATAATTAAAAAAATGGGTAGGTTGTCTCAAGTTAAAAAATTTGACATAAACATAAATAGCAATATCTAACTCTTTTTTTTTTTTTAATTTAAGGAGTGAGATAAGTAATGATTTCACATTAAGATTCAATTAAGAAATCAGCTTAAAAAATAAAACAAGTATGACATTACTAAAATAAAATATTAAATAAATAACTATAAAAACTTTGTATTTTATCTTCTTTCCTTACACTTTAGTCGCCACTTTAAAATATATGCAGACTAGACTTTAAATAAAAAATAACTACAATACAATTTAATTTCAAAGTTATTAGTTATTCAAAAATAACAAAACTTAAACTTTATCTGTATATTTAAACCAATATGACATCAATGACTTATAGTTGATAGATTTGATTTGTTATCTTAATTTATTCAATTGTCGTGACCTCACAATTGTTATCCAAATATTCAAATCAAATTGTTGCATTTTGTCTTAGTTGTGATGTGAAAAATAATTGAGATAATTGATTAGTTAATGATATTTTTAACTTGAAAGAAGTTGTTGGCTAATGATTGATTAATTATCTACTCGGAGAAAAAGGAAACAAAACATCTATGGTGTGTTTATTTCATGGAATAAGGAATGAGAATGAAACCCATGTTTACTTGATAACATGTAATTTGGGAATAAGAATAAAATGTGTGGGTCCCACACAAATTGGGAATAAGGAATGAGAATCACATTCCCATTTGGGGGGGTTGGGAATGAAAATGAGGGAATGGGAATGAAATATATGTTTACTTTTGTATCTCTCTACTTTTTTCATATTTCCCAAATTACCCTCATTCAAATCACAAATCACAATTAATATTATTATTTTAAATGTTATTAATAATAATAATTATTATTATTAAATTTTATTAACTTTATTATTTGAGTTATTATTAATTATTTTTATTAGTATTTTTATTAATATTATCATTATTAACAATAAAAATAATGATAAAAATAATAATTTATAAAAATAATTAATTTATCATTATTAACAATATTATCATTATTGTTGTTGTTGTTATTATATTAATAATAATAATAATAATAATAATAACTAAAATAATAAAGTTAATAAAATTTAATAAGTTAATAAAATTTAAAAATAATAATAATAATAATGTAATTTTCATTATCTAGATACATGTATAAATATTATTATAAAAATGATATTAATTAAAATAATAATAATAAAAATAAAAATAACAATAATTAATAGTAACTAAAATAATAAAGTTAATAAAATTTAATAATAATAATAATAAATGTCAATAATGATAATATTAATAAAAATAATATTAATAGTAATTAATAATAACTAAAATAATAAAGTTAATAAAATATAATATTAATAATAATAATAATAAATGTTAAAAATGATAATATTAATAAAAATAATAATAACAATAATTAATAGTAACTAAAATAATAAAGTTAATAAAATTTAATAAAAATAATATTAACAATAATTAATAATAACTAAAATAATAAAGTTAATAAAATATATTAATAATAATATTAATAAGAATAAATGTTAATAATGATAATATTAATAAAAACAATATTAACAATAATTAATAACAACAACAACAATAATGATAATATTGTTAATAATGATAAATTAATTATTTTTATTAATTATTAATACCATGGGTATTTTGGTAAATTGATTCTCATTTCCATTCTTCATTCTTATTTATTTTGCCAAGTAAACATTGAAATCTCATTCTCATTCCTCATTCACATTCCAGCTCATTCTCATTCCCATTCCACTCTATTCTTATTCCCATGAAATAATTTATGATAATATGAAAGAGAGGAAAAGAGAAAAATAAAATTATCATAAATTTATAAATAAACTATAAATAAAAAAGTAAGTAAGGAGTCAAATGATAAAAGACAAAATTGTGGTACCATGCAACCGTTGCACCAGTTTTGCAGGGATTTGTCCGTGGCATACCCCAAAAATATGGTATTTATCTAAAAACACCCCCATACTAAAAAATTTCTCATATATGCCTTTTCTAATATGCAGTTACGAAATTACCCTAATGAAAAACCTAAATCAACCAAACTACCACAACCAATCGTGTAACAAAACCCTCAATTCTCTCTCACGACCAGCGTCTCCTTCAGCCCGTTCTTCTGGATTCGCCTCAAGGGTTGAACCTTTAACTCAATAAACTAAGCTTGTTGCTCCTGCTACATCAATAGTTCCTTCTTCGAAGTAGCTGTCAGCTCCTGTAACAAAATTAAATCTTGTTGATCTCCGCAAAAAAACCATATCACTGCTTGAGGAATACTTCAGTGTTTGAATTCTTGATGAAGCACTGCAATACGTTGAGGAATTGAGAGGCCCAACTACCTGCTCCTCCAATTTTGATGCAGATTGATGACGGTGGTATTGCTGCTGGCATTGCGGATTCTGTTGTTTTTTTGAGACCATTAATATAATTATCAATAAATATCACTAGAACACACTTCAATCTTCGTTCTCGCTCTAGCAAAAGTCCGTAGACTCCACAAATTCAAACGCAGTCATGGCATTTCCGTACATGCAAGCTGTCGTCGGTACAACATATCAATTCATTTTATTGTTCTTTATTTTTCCTCTTGTATTCTTCTCTTTCTTTAGTAACCTTAAGCGTATTAAAGTTGCAGTCAATTTGTTCTTTGCTTTCTTTTTCTTTCGCCCTTTAGATTCTTTGCAATTAATATATTCTACAAGGCTTTGATGTTATATTTTCTATTTCATTGAGTTTATTTGCCCTTTTTTTTTCTTTTTCAAATATCAAGCAATCTTGGTATATGAGTAAATTTTAGTGTTTTTACATTATGATTCTGTTGTTTCTTTTCTTTAAAAGTGGGTGATTAAAGAATATTTCTTCTATTTCTAATGAGGAATAAGATTTAAATTTATTTATTTGTAACCCAAAATACACAGAAATAGAATTGGGATTCAAGATTTCATTTCTTGATAATTTATTTTTTTAGTAATAATTGCTCAAGAAGCAAGGGGATTAGTCATGGCATACCGAAACTTTTTAGCCCAACAATGTTGTTGTATTTGTTTGTACTGCTGCCCACCTGTGGATTTGTTTTTATTATTATCATTATAACTATTATTTTTTTTCTTCAGTTTCTGTTTTGGTAACTGAATTTTTGTGATAATTTGGATGTAGGTTGCTGGATAGTGTAGTAGACATATGTGTTTTTTTGTCTTTGAATACCTACACCTTGATCTGCATTCAATCATCAAATCATCACTAAACAGAAGACAACTTTGAATTCACTCATTTTGAGGTGAGTAATAAGGAGAGTTTCATTCTATGCAGTACTTATTGGCTTACTATAGTAATTTGAATGAGTATAATGTATACTTTATTGGACTATAGTCGTGTAAATGATATTTTACTGGATTGTAGTCGTGTAAATGATATTGTACTAGACTGTTGTCGTGTAATGGATACTTGATATTATTGGTTTGAATTTTGTTGTTAAATAATATTTTGAGTTATGCTGATCCTATAGATGGTAGTTGTGAGAAAGTCATGTTGTCTTATATATAGAACATTTTGAAGTTGCAAAAAAGTTCTCATATATGTTGCTTCTATATTGCTTATATATTGCAAAAAATTTCTCGTAATGAATTCTAGCCTCCAATATAGTTATGTAAAGAATTTCTTTACCTGACTTTTACCCAACTAGAGTCGTGTAAAGAATTCTTTACTCGACAACAGTTGTGTAAATAATTCTTTACACGACTGCTGTTGTGTGAAGAATACTTTACTCGACAGTAGTCGGGTATGAACACTTTACTCCACTATATTCGCGTAATTAGTTCTTTACTCGACTGCAGTTTGTAAAGAATTCTTCACTGAACATGTGTCGGATATGAACATTTTATTTCCAATGTTACAAAGAATCTACGGTTTATATAGTGGACTGTAGTTCAATGCTACTTTACTCGACTGTAGTTGTGCAATGAATGATTTACTCGACTGGTATGTCGTGTAATTTTTATGATTGGTTTAAAATATATTATTATGCAACTTTTCAATCATTTTATATATTGATTGATAAATTTTTTTTGTATTTATGCAGATGGAACCAAAGCTCAAGGAATCTGAATACTTCAAAGCAAAGGTTTCAAATTGATCATCACTAGAGGCAGTGGAGGACATTAAAGATAGACTCTCTGAAGTGCAGAAAAATATTTTCAGGCATTCCTGTTTTGGTCATTTTTTAGATGTGAAAGAGTTAAAGTTTTCTGCTCAGTTACTCCACAGCATATTATTGAGAGAAGTGAAATAAGATGAAAATGCAATGTGATTTAGGATCGGACGTAAAAATATTCGATTTTCATTGGAAGAGTTTGCCTTGGTGGCAGGCTTAGATTGCAGTCCATCGTATGAGCCCAATACTGAAAATAATGACGATAATTATAGAAAAGTTGATGAGTTGCTAGATGGAAATTGTGCAATCACAACAAAAGATATACGACTACAGTCGAGTATTTGCAATTATGCATGACCAGCTTTCCGTAAGAAAATACTCGACTGAAGTCGGGTATACACGACGATAGTCGAGTATTTACAAATAAACATGACCAGTTTTGTAACAGAATAAAAAATCACCTAAAACATTCATTATATTGATGACACGATCAACATAGACTTTAACATATCAAACTTCAAATAAATGAAACTAACTGTAGTCGGGTTTCCTATCAAACAACATAAATCCAATACTTATTCGAATCGTAAATAAATTGTAATACAATAGAAATTGTTTAACAATCATCATATTTTTTTTGCATTTTCAACCCAAACACTCGGGCCATATTTCATAAGCCTCTGGTCGCATCCTTTGAAAACTTCTTAGAAAGCCACACAAACATGTTTATTCATCTGCGAAACAAAAAGGTAGAAATTTATTAACTAAATATTATAGATATTAAATAAATTAAAGCAATAAATAACAAGTATATAAGGATCATAGTAGTACATGTACTTGTTTATGTTTCATTCGGTCTAACTACGGGCTCATTGTTAGACAGTGGAATTAGTGCACTGCAAGTTAGTCGATTATGTCTTTAAGAACCACACCTACCACACTTATGGTGCAACTTCTCTTCGCCTTGTGATGTTATCCTAATTTCTTGTGGCCGATCCTTTTTCCGCTTTTTCATAAGGGGCAAAACCTCATTACTTTGCACTTCTTCCGAAACCTCTCATTCTTCTTCTGTGCCAACAGGATATATTGTTTCTGCGCATACTACAACCCATGTTTCACTGGAATAGTAATAAGAACACAGGTCATATACAAACAATGTTTCTCGATACCTACAAACAGCCCATGTTCACAAGGTAGTTGATCGAGTTGAAATTCCCGACAACTGCATGTCTTCTCAAGAATATTGACATGCCCATCAAGGTTACCATCTCTAACAATAAACTCATACATATTTAGTGTCTCCACTTTATATGTACGGGAATTCTCAGATTTTTTTAACAACTTCTTTTCAGCCCATTTTGTAAGTCGTGTGTGACAATTAACTGCCTCTTCTCGCCTATCACAAAACCACTCCCGTAGCTTATCAATGATCGAATCCAATAACTTATGAATGGGCAACTGTCGGGGGTTTTTAAGAACAGAATTCATGGGTTCTGGTATATTTGTTGTCCTAATACTATAATGCAACCCATCATAATGAGAACGAGCCCACTTCTCATACCCTGCATCTTGAAGATATTTTACAACTCTTTCATCGACCTTTTGTATCTCATTCATAAAGTAATTAAAATGTTGTTGTCGATAAGCTTTTGCAACTAGTTCAACAATTGCACCTACCTCGATTTCTTTAAACTTAGCTTGTAAGTTTTGCTTTAAGTGGTGCGTACAAATACCATATGCAGCATTTGGGGAAAATACGATGTTAACATTTTTTTTAATGCTTGGGTGCCGATCAGAAATGAAAACCAAATTATGAACTTCACCTATTGCTACTCTTAACTTCATTAGAAACCATCCCTATGATGCATCATTTTCACTGTCACCAACATCAAATGCAACAGGATAAAGTTGATTGTTACTATCAAGTGTTGTCGCAATGAACAAAAGTTCCTTTAAATTTTCCCTTCAAGAATGTGCCATCAATTTCAATGACTGGCCTTATTGATGAAATAAATCCATGTATCCAACCCCCAATTGGTATAAAAAAATATTTAAAGTTATTTGCATTGTCAACTTAAAGAAACGTGCGAGTGCCCGAATTTTTATTCTTTAACATTTCCATGTATGAAGGGAGTAACTTGAATGAATCCTTAGACGTGCCTCTAACTTTCTCCATTGCATATTCTCTTACTTTTCATGCCTTGTGGTAGCTTATTTCATACCCAAACTGTTTCTGAAAATCTTCTCTAATATCACCAGGCCTATATGAGGATGAAGCACCATCAAACTTGTGACAAATCTTTTGTTCGATAAGTTTAAATGAAGCATGACGATAATCTCTCTTACGGACATCAAGTGCACAACTGTGGACACTATAGTACTTTGTGATTTTAAACATATTCAAACTTCATAACTTCATAGCACGAAGTCGCCACTTACAAGTATCGTCAATACACTTAACAATAAGTATATTCTTCCCTGACTTTAAAGGTTTTAAACTCAAAAATTTTCCTTAGAGCTTCCATAGAAAGCACTTTTTGCAACTCTTCTTTCAAACTGAACAACTTTTTCCCCATTAACCAATCACTATCACCAACAACTTTCATAGATGGCAAGTTAATAGTATTAGAATGCAAGTTATCATTGTCGAATGAACTGTTGCATGCAAACAAATTAACTCTAAGCATATATCTATTATCGGGGGGGGGGGGGGGGGAAACTCATATTGGAAGGTGCTACATTCCCTATTGTTGGATCATTAATTGTTATCCCATCAACATTATCATGAACAATAACATTCACATTTTCCTCATTTGGCCCTCTTCTATCATTGGGCTGTGTTTCAGGAACAAATTCGAATATTGACTTATCTTCAGCAACAATATTGTTTGGGCTTAAACATTCACCTTCAACATATGGCTCAACAGGTTCTTGTGGACAACTATCCGGCCCGAAGTTAGGGTCCACATGAGTAATGGGGATCACCAAAATCTATTTACTTTGGTAGGTAATGCAAAGAGGAATCTTTAACTCAGCTCCACTGATTGTTTCCTCTAGAAAATAATCTACATCATCATCATTCATAATTAGGACGGGCGGTATTGGATTAAATGTTTTGAGCTTGAACTTCATTTCAATGTCAAATTCAGAAATATCAATACAAATAACCCGAGAAACTCTTTCTATCAATTGTGCATACGTTGTAGAACGGGGCACCATGATCCCTCTTGCCTCCGTACCATTAAATCTATAATGGTCGTTTTGCTCAATCCATTCACCACAAAACATAATAGGCACACGTACTGAATTCATTTCCTGCAATAAATACAAAAACAAAATCAAACAAGGTATATAACGAAGTGTGTGTCTGCCTATTTATACGACTGACGTCGTGTAATTGCTAGTTTACACGACAATAGTTGTGTAACTTGCTAAAATACACAACTATAGTCCTGTAAACAGCCAGATAATATATTTAGTAAAAAAAATTGTAATCTTTGTACTAATAGAATGCTAGGTGTCATAATAGCTACTATATCTTTCAAACTTGCACGATTGCTGTCGTGTAAATTTATACATACATGATAGAAGTCGTGTAAGTTGCAAAAAAACATGACTTAGTAAATAGTCAGAAGACATATTTTTTCTTAAAAAAATATTTTTCTTGCACTGATAAAATGTTGGGATCTCATAACAATTGGAACATTTTACATATATACACAATTATAGTATGTAAGTTCAAACATACACAATAGTAGTCGTGTAACTTATTAAAACACACGACTATAGTCCAGTAATAGTAAAATGATATATATAGTGAAAAATATATATTTTTCACTATATAATGATAAGGTGTCATAATAATTGGAATCTTTTGCACATTTTCACAACTACAGTCCGGTAAATCTATACATACAAGACTGTTGTCATGTATGTCGGGTGCAGAAAAAAATTTTGGCAACAACTTCAGGTTTTAACGAATGTAGTTATAAAATCAATCAAATAACAGTCATATGATACAAATGTAATGAAAATATGAGTTGTTTTATTGTTTATCACAAACCAAACAAAACCCTAAAAATAATATAATGTCAATAAAATGAATAAATAACACAAAATAAAAAAAAAAGTTTCAAATACCTTATTCATGAGATGAATAATGCACCCAGCTGCAAACTAAAATCTCAGTGCATTGGCTGTTCGTGAGTGATTTTGAGTGTGTAGTGAGTTTTTGTTATGTAGAGTTAAAAAGAGTGAGAAGTAAAGAATGTTGGAGGTGTGTTGTGTGTGTTTTATATTTTTCTTCAAGGATATTTTAGACAATATATTACATAAAAAGATAAATCTAGATAATTTTTAAACATGAAGTATATTTAACTAAATACCATATTTTTAAGACATCTTTAATTAAAAACCCCCCAGTTTTGTCCCAAAAGCGAAGAAAAATGAAACAAAACATTTAAATATGGAAGAGAGGAAAAGAGAAAAAATAAAATCATCATCAATTTATAAATAAACTATAAATAAAAAAAGCAAGTAGGGAGTCAAATGATAAAAGACAAAACAATAGTATCGTGCAACAGTACATGCTTTCTAAAAAGAATAAAATAATACATAATTAAATAACTAATCACATCAAATCAATGTCGCTTGTCGTTGGCGGTCACATTTTGATTATATATATATTTAAAATGTCAAAAAAGTTATTCGACTTTAACAGGTTAGTAAGTTCGGGAACGAAGCCTGAGCATCAGATCATAGCATGATATTAAATAAATGACACAAATAAAATGCATTTAAGAATTGTGTCAATTTTGGCAACTATAAACTGATTTTTTTTTTGGGTTTCAAAATCGCACTAGATTCATAAGCCTTGTCAAAAATTACCCCTAAATGCGTACAAATTTTGTTAGCATATTGCTGTTCATTAATAAAAAGAAAAAGAAAAATTATCAGCGTCTGCAGTCCATTCTAAATTTATTCTATTATTTAAAATACTACAAATATTTAAATTTTTTCTATTTTCTATTTATTGTTTACAATGTATATTAATTATCCACTAAAAAAAATTAAAAGAACCTTACAAAAATATTAAAATAACCTTACAAAAATAACTACCATTTTAATTTGTATTTACTTTTATTTTGTTATTTTATAAGAGGAATTATATCTTTTTGGTCCTTGGTTAATGGTTGACAAAAATTACATACAATTGAGTGTAAAGTTAAACAAATTCAAAATTTTTATAATATTTTTAGTAATAAGAAAAAGTTATGGTCAATGGTTAATAATTTCCCATTAGAAAATTTCAAAGCTAACATAATATCAATTGAATTATCTTATTTTCAACAATCATCACTTTTATTAATAATTTTTCATGATAATGATAATAATTTTCTAATAATAATTGTGGGCATTCATTTATGGTGTGATTACTAATTAGTAATTGAAGTGGGTTGGAATCAGAATGAATTGAAATCGAAATAAGGTAGAATTGGAATGAGGAATGAGAATCAGAATAAATTGTTTACTATAATTGTAGGAATCAGAATAGGAATAAACTGTATTATCGTTGATGTGTTTACTTTGTCGTATTATTCATTATTTATTATAATATTTGTCATATTATTAACAAGCAATAATGATAATGATAATATTATCATTAATTCGTTATTATTTGTTATATTATTATTATTCAAAAACTTATTGTTAATAACAATAAGAAATATTAATAACTTTATTTCAATAATAATAGTAATGATAAAATTAATAATAATAAACGTGACAACAACAATAACAATATATTATACCAAAAAAAAAGAATAATAATCATCATCATTTTTGCCCCCAAAAAAATCATCGCCATCATCGTTTCCAAAATTTTAAAAAAATCATCATCATCATCATTTATTTTACGATGGCTGCTGACGTAGGTGAGATTGGTTGCTAATTCCATGTGAGATCGACTGGCAATGAGTCCGCTATTTTCGGTGACATTAGGTATTGTTGTTACGATTTAGGAAGGAGTTATTTCGGTGCACTAACGACGACAGGTGTCGTGGCTGAGATTTGAGGAGCTGCTAACGACAGCAGGTGCTGCTGCTTGATGCGAGGTCCATGGCCAGTTGTCAATAATTCAATTTTAGTTTAGGTGCTGTTGGTTCGATTTTGGGTGTTATCAAGTTCTATTTTATTAATTTTAATTTAATTTTTTATATTTTCATTAATTAATAAGGGTAAAGTAAGAGTTTAGAATTTATAATTTTTTTGTCAATCATGAAAATGAGATTATGATTTCCAACCCTCTTTAAGAATCAAAACCTTAGTAATGAATCCTTAAATTGTGGGCTTCGCATGAATGCCATTCAAATTCCAATCTTTAAATTTACAAATAAACATGTTTAATGATTTTCATTCCAACATTTACATTTAGATTACGGGTAAGTAACCACATCATTAATTTAAATTTAAGTCTTACATGGAATTGGTAGAGGCCGTTGCCGCTAATTCCTGAAAAATATCACCATCGTCGCCTTAGCTACGGCTAGAGATGACAGAAAAGCCCGCCCGGACCGGATCCGAATGCATGAAAAAAGCGGATCCGGGCATTGATTTTCAATGCCCGGCTGTTTCCGGGCACGGGTTCGGTCACAACACCAAGAACCCGGAACCCGGACCTGTGCCCGCTTTTTTATTAAGTAAAAAAAAAGAGGAAAATATAAAAACGAAAATTGCATTTTCCTTTGCCCAATTTCCCCCAAACCCAACCAGCCAACCCTAAATCGCGAATTCACGACAAGTCTCAGAATCGGCACCTCCTCCCTTCGTCTCTTCACCAACAGCCACCACCCATCTTCACCGATGGCGATGTAGTATTGACAGTTGACCGCGCCTCTCCCTCCACGAACCGCAAAGCACAGTCGTCAGTCCATCAAAGAGCTCTTCACTGTTTGGTCAGCTTCTCAGAGGCAGCCACCGCACGACGGCGTCCGCCACCATAGCTGGTCTCACTCCATTGTTTTGTCACCATATCAGCTGCAACCCCGCCATCACAGCCACGACCCACGAGGTAATTTTTTTTTTGGTTGTTTTTTCAAAAAAAAATTATGAAATTGCTTTCAATTGCAATGTCCTGTGTACGAGCGACTGTGTTTTGAGCTTACTTCTATAATTGAGGAGGTTGCGGCTGTTGCAGCTGTTGTGATTTTGCTTTATTATTGTTTTACTTTTATATTTATATTTTTGTTTTATATTTTAAATTTTTATATAATATATCAAAATTGCTATTTCTTTTAGCCATTTGTTCTATGGCAGTAATGGGTAAAGAACTTTGGGAATAGAAGTTGGAAGCTTATATGAGTTTTGGTTTGACAAAGGATGGTGTTTGTTCTGCATTTAAAAGCAACCTTTTCGTATGCCTGTTTTTGTTCAGAAAATAAGGAAGTTGATGGGTTTCTTATTAACGAATTGAGCATGAAGCCTTCTTTTATTTGCAAGGATCCAAATTTGTTAATGTTAAGCTTGGAGAAGATTGCTGCACTAAGGTGTCTAGTTTTGCAACTTTTGATTTTGAAGAATTTGATAAAAGGAGATGTAAGCCTTGTTAACATGTTCAGAATTAATTAAAAGATGTTCTTGGGGAAATTTAGGTTGCTTGCAAGTGGGAAAAGGGCTTTTAATGAATCCTCATTTCAATATGTTTAATCGGGTCCGCCTAACTTACGTTCAACATAAGTTACGCTCAGCCCGTCCAATTTCATATAGCCCCCCTATACTCTATACTATTTATATTTTATTCATAAATGTTATAAATTTTTTGAAATGTAAAATTTCGTTTAACCCCCTTATACTCAATTTTATTTTATTAAAACCATATAGTATGAATTCGCCCCCATAATTTTAAATTCTCAAAATAACCTCCATTTAATTAAAAATATAATTATTGTTAAATGAATTATAATTATAATTATAATTTTATTATAATCATAAATATTTTTTTAATAGATTATTGTTATTAAAATAAAATTCTGTTTAGCCCCCTCTACTCAATTTTATTTTATTAAAACCATAGAGTATAAATTCGACCCCATAATTTTAAATTCTCAAAATAACCTCCATTTAATTAAAAATATAATTATTTTTAAATGAATTATAATTATAATTATAATTTTATTATAATCATAAATATTTTTTAATAGATTATTGTTATTATTAATAACAAGAATAAAAAGCATTATAAATTGTTAATAATAATAATAATTAATGATTATCTAACTAATAGTAAATATATTGCTAATGCTACCTTCGACTTTAAATACTCATTATCGGGTTTCAAGAGACCAATGAATGATAATTTCTGTCAGAATTTTAAGCTTGACCCAATAAAAATAATTTTGTATTTAAAAGATAGAAGCAAGAAAAATGTGTTTACATCCTCGAATGTGTAACAACTTAGCAAAAAGCACTTAAAAATGACCGTTTAATAATGAGATGCCTACAAAATCATTATTTATGAAGGTAACAAAAAAATCCTAAAAGTACTTGAAATTAAAATGTATAGAAAAATAAAAGAGTCTCCTATATAAATATAGACTCAGTGTTTATTCCATTTTATTATAATCATAAATATGTTGATTATCATTAATTATTATTATTATTACTAACAATTTAATAAAAATATTATTAATTATTATTAATAGATTAATTAATTATAATATTTTTTATTATCGTTATTAATAATAACAATAATCTATTAAAAAATATTTATGATTATAATAAAATTATAATTATAATTATAATTCATTTAACAATAATTATATTTTTAATTAAATGGAGGTTATTTTGAGAATTTAAAATTATGGGGGCGAATTCATACTCTATGGTTTTAATAAAATAAAATTGAGTATAAGGGGGTTAAACAAAATTTTACATTTCAAAAAATTTATAATATTTATGAATAAAATATAAATAGTATAGAGTATAGGGGGACTATATGAAATTGGACGGGCTGAGCGTAACTTACGTTGAACGTAAATTAGGCGGACCCTGTTTAATCAGTGAATTTTGAAGCTACACGTATGTTTCTGATTCTGTCCCATATATTATGGGAATATGAGGATTTAATTTTGACCTCATTTAAATTCATCATCACTCAAATTCAGATCAAGAAAAATCGATAAAAATTTCGTGCCCAGATAATACCGGGCATATGCCTGGCCTGCATAAAAAAATTTCGGATACGGTACAAGTCCGAATAGTTACGTGTGACATCCAGATCAGTCCCGAACAGCTCTAAATCCGGACCCTACCCGGACTTTTGCCATCTCTAGCTACGGCGCCTCAATGTTAGGTCCACAACATCCATTTCCCACTTCAATGCTTTTCACACTTCTTTCTTATCTGCCAACGATACGCCTGGCCCCTTCTGACATGTTACGTCACCCTCCTTATTGCTCTCTCTCTCTCTCTCTCCCCCCAACTTTCTCTTTCTCTCGTATTCTTCTTTTTAAATAAAGCCAAAAACTCCCCCACTCACTCGCTAACACTAAACACACTCATCCTCGTTCACTCTTCTTTCCATTTCTCTGCAACGCAAAAGAAAAAAAGGAAAAAAAATGGCTCCGATTAAGCCATTTGTTCTCTTCACAATCACAACCATCCTCTTCTCTTTCTGTCTCTTCACCTCCGCCTCATCCCGCGGCCTATCAGAAACCGCCACGACGGTTCTCGACGTGTCGTCCGCACTTCAGCAGACCGAACACATCCTCTCCTTCGAGCCCGAGACGCTTAAACCATTCGCTGAGGAGTCAGAGACAGCAGCAGAGTCTTTTCCTCTCAACTCTTCTTCTTCGTTCTCATTGCCGCTTCACTCGCGTGAAATCCTCCATAAGACGAGACACAATGATTACAGATCACTTGTTTTATCTCGACTCGAGCGGGACTCAGCCCGAGTCAACACTCTTATCACGAAACTCCAGCTGGCTATCTACAACGTAGACAGACACGAGCTCAAGCCCGCCGAGGCACAGATCTTGCCGGAGGATTTCTCCACTCCGGTCGTGTCCGGTGCCAGCCAGGGCAGCGGCGAATACTTCTCCCGAATTGGCGTCGGTACGCCGCCGAGACAGTTCTCTATGGTGCTCGACACCGGCAGTGACATTAACTGGCTTCAGTGCCGGCCTTGTACCGAGTGTTATCAACAATCCGATCCGATTTTTGACCCAAAAACGTCATCGTCTTACAGTCCTCTCCCGTGTGCCGCTCCTCAGTGTAAATCCCTCGACGTGTCCGCTTGTCGTGCGAACAGGTGCCTCTACCAAGTGGCGTACGGTGATGGGTCTTTTACCGTGGGTGATTTGGTGACTGAAACGGTGTCGTTTGGAAACAGCGGGAGCGTGAAGGGTATCGCTTTGGGTTGCGGTCATGATAATGAAGGGCTCTTTGTTGGATCTGCCGGCTTGCTTGGACTTGGGGGTGGCATGCTCTCTCTTACTAAGCAAATTAAAGCGACGTCATTGGCTTACTGCTTGGTGGACCGTGACTCTCCCGCCTCTGGTGTTCTCGAGTTCAACTCGGCACGAGGCGGTGACGCGGTCACGGCTCCGTTGATTAGGAACAAAAAAGTTGACACGTTCTATTACGTGGGGCTCACTGGATTCAGCGTCGGTGGTCAGGCAGTCCAAATCCCACCATCGCTTTTTGAAATGGACGAAGCAGGCGACGGCGGGATTATTGTTGATTGTGGAACCGCCATAACTCGCCTGCAGACTCAGGCCTACAACTCCCTCCGCGACTCTTTCGTCAGGCTGGCGGGTAACTTGAAACCCAC
This sequence comes from Citrus sinensis, assembly GCF_022201045.2. NCBI lineage: Eukaryota > Viridiplantae > Streptophyta > Magnoliopsida > Sapindales > Rutaceae > Citrus > Citrus sinensis. Next base: position 9,434,179 of record NC_068558.1, read on the forward strand.
CAGCGGGGTCGCTTTATTCGACACGTGCTACGATTTCTCCGGATTAAGGAGTGTTAGGGTCCCAACGGTGTCGCTTCACTTCGGTGCTGGAAAAGCTCTTGATTTACCCGCCAAAAATTACTTGATTCCAGTAGACTCAGCTGGGACTTTCTGTTTCGCATTCGCTCCAACGTCGTCGGCTCTGTCAATTATTGGCAACGTGCAGCAACAGGGAACACGTGTCAGTTTTGATTTGGCGAACAATCGCGTCGGGTTCACTCCCAATAAGTGTTAGGCATTTTCGGAACCCATAATTACCTTGTTACCCCTGGTAATTGGTAGAAAAAGGGAACTGTTAGCTGTCCATTTGTTAGGAGAAACTTTTATACCCGTTTAATTGTTAGGAGAATGAACTGAAAGATGTTGCGTTAAAGGAGCGTTGTTGACTGGTGGTGGATGAAAGTGGGATCCACCTCAATAAATTGCATCAAGCTTTTGGCTGGAGTGGTTCGTGTCATTAATCAAATCATAAATTAGATCCGTGTCCTCGCACGGTTGAGTGGCATGTATAGTAAATTATATCTAAGCTGAAGGGCAAGTGTAGTCTATAGTGTTTGCGTTATTTTGCACTATTATTACTCTGTTGTGCTGTGGCACTTCTGTATGTTTTAATTGAGATGATGAAATACGTCTACGTTGTTAAAGGTTTGCATGTAAGACACGTGGCACGCAAAATCGCGACGGTGATTTGGATTTTGTGACTGGTGGGATCGTATGATATTCTGCCTTCATTCACGGGGTGTTGGTTGGATGATTCATTACGATTTATAATTGTGTTTAAAAAAAAAAGAAACAGTGTTTTTTTTGGGAGCTTGGGAATTGTGGTATTTGTGTGGTACTGCGTTATGTATGTTTTAATGTTTGTGGGTTTTAGTAGATTGAATGAGGACTTGTGTGAAAATGTCTCATTATGACAATATGTCACAGTTCATACAGTGAAATTTATTAAAAAGGGCAATTATCTATAGATTATCTTTTTTTTTAGATATGTTTTTTAAAATATACATATTTTTTTTTACTGATTTTCACTTGAAGTTACAAAACGTATTAATTTTTCACTGTCGTTTAAATTCTGTGAGAGAAGTTAACGGAACATTAATAAAATGATTATTTTATCCTCATTTCACTTGAAGTTACAAAAAGTATTATTTTTTCATTACCGTTTTAATTCCGTGAGAGAAGTTAATAAATAGAACATTAATAAAATGATTTATTTTACCCTCTTTAATGTAAAATTAAAAAAAATAAATTACTTAAATTTTTCTTTACAATTTAGACATTAGATAATAAGGTAAAAAAAATAATTTAGAATATTGTCTTTTTTTTCTTTTTCTATCGTGTTTAAACGATGTTGATTTTTACCATACAGATAAAATAATAATTTTATTCTTATGACATAATAAAGTTATAATAACATTTAAACGAAAGTAGAAAAATATAAGAAAATGTAATTTAAGGTGAAAATCAGTCAAAAACAATTACGTGTATTTTTAAAAAAACAAAAAAAAAAAGATCGGTGGATATAATTTCCCTTATTAAAATTTATATTAACATGTTAACGGGCTTCACAAGATATCTATTGTTTTGTCGTATGGCGTTGCTGGGTTGATGAGACAGCTCGACATAACTTTTTTCAGATTAAATAGTATTGTGGGATCCACCTGTGAAGGAGTTGGGTTGGTTTAGAATAGAGGAAATGGGAATACATCACATGTGGGGGGGCCCGCACCAAGAGTGGATTGGTCGTTTAAGACAACTTCGATGAATTGAAAAATCTTGATGCCGGAGAGTGGAAACGTACAAGCACTGTGTCGATTGTCCGCCACAAGTACCGTGATTGTCGGCAGGCTTCAATTTTTTTTATCGGTTTGTTATTGTATTTTATTTTTATTGCCGAACAAAATAAAATTACTGCCGTGCATGGCCCCAATTATAATTTATATGTGTCTTTCTGAATTTAATTATTATTTTTATATTTATTATGTTGTAAAAAGGTTTCTACATTTTGGAATTAGGATTCTTTTTGGAATTAGGATTCTTGTCCGATTACGGTTGGTCAAGGTTATCATGTCATAAAGTCTGAAGCCTGAACATTATCATACGGTTAACAGTTAATAAAAGTTAATAAAATTTGAGTGCTCAGTGTGAAATATCTTCCTCATAAAATATCGTAGTCGCAATTTTTTTTATATGGTATAGATCGAAATAATTTATGTTTGATAAATTGAGATAATGTTAGTAAATGTTATATGTGTATAAGGAATGATGAAAATGATGTTATATGTTATATTTTTTTGGTATTATTTATTAGTTGGTCGATTTGAATATTAATAAATATCGAACTTTTTCTACTCTATTTAATAAATAGTATAAAATATCATGCAGTAAAAGTCACTATTATACAAAGTTAACGATGAAGTAGATGGTAAGAATACTCTTTTAATAACCATCTACTTAATTGTAGAAGATAAATGTCCCTTCAATATTGAGAATATGAGCTAACTATTTATTTATTTATTTTTAATATTGGTTACGCATCATCAAATTACTGTATTGCACAGATATTTATAATTATTATTATAACAGACATTACACTGATATTTACAATCAAATATATATTATTAGAACTTACATTATTAAATTAACTTTTATAAAATATATGTCCAGATAAAATAACCCTCACAAAGGAGAGATGTCCTACTCCATTTGTATTTCTTAAGAAAGAAGAGTTTATAAATATTTTATTTTCAACCGTTGTCTACCCGTCTAATTAATTACTATTTACCTTTGTATTCATTCATTAATTACATGTCAAATCTAAATGATTTGCAAGTTATATGACAAAAACAAAACTATTATACCTTTGAAAAAAATATATTTTATATGATATTTAAAAATATTAAAATTATTTCAATAATTAACCTAATCTCTAAGAAAATAAAGAGAAAATTACATAAAGTATACGATTTGGCCGAATAAGAGCATGTGACAAGACACCAAAATTTTTTTAATTTCGTCATGTCAACTGGCAAATAATTCACGGGCCTAAAACTGTTGCTTCCAAGGGACAAACGTATCTTGAAAACGTTGATGGGGAAAGGGGGAATGGATACGGAAGGGAAACGCCATTTATTTAGTGCCAACACACCAAAATTAAAAAAATATTTGCTCAAAATATCACTAAAAAGTTAAGGGCATCTTGTTAGCTGGATTGGCAAATGTTCTAATGATTGTGCTAGGCCGAATCATAAATGGGACCATATGAAGCCTTTGATTCATTGAGGACAAAAGTTCAATTTGTTTTCTTATCTTTGTGAATTGTGATTCTTTTAACTGTCTAATAAATTATGCATTTCCAAAACCAAAAAGAGTGAGAGAGATAAAATAGTGGGTAAGAAAGGCCTATAGTACGTTAATGGAAGATGTTCAATTCCAACATAATTATTGATGTAAGATTATTATTTTTATGCAGCATTTAAGACATTCTATTGGGATGTTGAAAATTTTTTTTAAAAAAAGGAAAAAAAATCTTTTTTTTTAATCTAAACTCTCATGAAATTTTAAAAATCTTGTAATATGTGTCTTTAAGTGATAGTGTATGGATATAATTTAACTTCTTTATTTTCTTTATTTTATTAACTACCAATCACCACATGCATGTTTGTTCAGGAGGAGATCAAATCAGATCAGAAGAAAATCCTGATAAAAAAAAAGGTTATATTATTGGAGAGTGATATGCGAATACGATGGTTCGACCAATCATCGTCTACCTTAACAAATGAGGTTTATAAGTGAATCATAAATAATTTAATTAATTTGTTATTTTTGTTGTTTTTAATGAGATCATATTTTTCGTGAGAGAAATGGCATAGCACATCATTTGGCAAATTTGGGGTTGCAATTAAATAGTTTTATAAATTATTTTCGATGCTTCTTATATTTATAATGATTTTATCTATTTCATCCAAAGTCCAAAGGTTAATATTTTTAAATGGGTTCACATTTATGTCGCCCCAATATGACTCCTTATATTATAAAATTTATCATGGTAGTAAGATTTGAGGTTAAAATATAATTTATGGATATTTTCTAAGATTTTCATTATTGTGCTGCAATTGACATTATCTTGTTCAAAAGATATTATTATACCTGTTGGGCTGTAATGTTTGTGGTTAAGTGACCATAGCATGTAGTGAGGAATCTATTACGAAACATGCAAGTACACATTAATTTATCATGTGATTATTTATTTTAACATTCTAAAGAAAATGGAATAATTGTCAACTAGTTAAAGTTATTAAGCTTATCTCTTTACAGGTTTATGCAGTATAGATTCTCATAAAATCGCAAGTGATCTCTCCACAGTAAAAAAATCTAATGAAAATTTATGATAAGTTTTCGTCATAATTCTAGATAGGTCTAATCTTACAACAACCAAATGGATTTGTGGGTGCCATTGGTTTAACTTTTAAAGTCTTTTAGGATAATTCATGCCGTTCAAATCTCGCACATTAAGGTTGTAGAAGGGCTTAATTTATATTTAAGAAAAGAAAAAAGAATTAAAGTATCATTTATGATTATTCTTGTCTTGTGTAGCCATAATTTGTGTAATATAGATTCTCATAAAATTACAAGTAATCTCTCTCCCATTAAAAAAAAAAAAATCTAATTAGGTCTAATCTTCCAACAACTAAATGAATTTATGAATTCCATTGGTTTAACTTGTATAGTCTTTTAGGACAATTCACGAGATATGCTGTTCAAATATCTCACGTTAAGATTGTAGAAGGACTTTGTTTATATTTAAGAAAAGAAAAAATAAAGTATCGTCTATGATTATTCAAACCTTGTGTAACCATAATCTCCAAACAAAAATTTCATCTCAATTTTTTAAGAATGTAACATTTGTTAATTACATGACTAGTAATTACTATCCCATTCAATTGATGAATTTTTCATTACTTAAAATGAAATAATTTAAATTATAATTTTAAAAACATTGTATGTTACTCATCCTTAGAACAACCATTGAGAAACTTGAATTTCTTAAACATGAATCTAGAAGTTGATATAGTGCAAAAGATATGTCTGCCTATATGATTAATGTCAATAATATTCACCCCACCATTAAATTTAAATCCTACATGAACTCTATAACATCGAATCAAGTTTTTTTTTTTTAAATTTATTTTGACCTGAGTGGGGTTGAGATGAGATTTAATGGTGAGTGTCATTTTCTACAGATCTTCCACATTCGTGCCACTGAAAATGTTAAGTCAACGGTGAAGTAATATGAAAAAAATTAAAAAGTAGGTGAGCTTCTTGAAGACTGTTTATTATGACTTTAGCCACACTTGAAAGCAAATGGTCCACACCACATGTTATGCCTTCAATCAAGCCCTAATATTAGAATGTTTTGCTTTAACTTGTCATAGTTTTGTTACACACCTTTTGTCCAGCAAAACAAATTGCTTATTGCTTAAACCAACAATCAAATAGTCAAAACACATGAAGTCTCTTAAAAGTATTGTGGAATTCAATTACGGAGAACATCTACCATACCCTACTTTTCATGGACAGAATACACACACACACACACACACACAGAGTTTAAATAAGTTGAATTATTTTGCATTTTGCTGTATAAGTCAAATAGTTTGTACTCTTCTTAAATCATTTTCAGAAGATGATTTGATTTTTGGTCTATTAATTTCATTGACTCGAGGTACTGTTTTTACACTGCCCAAAAGGGATTCTAGAGTGATTGGAATTTTTTCTTTTTAAAATGTTTGACTGAAGCATGCATACTAAAATTGATTTTGGGATTGGATGAGAATCGAACTTGAAATGTGATTCTCATTGACCATAATAAAAATGCACTTCTTGCACACTTGATGATATTTTAGCTTAACTGTTACTCAACAAGAAGTTATAATGGAAACTATAAGATACAAATTTGAAAAAAAAAGAAGCCATTCCTTGGTCAAAAGTTGGAGATCAATTAATTTTTTATTTGAAGACGAAAGTTGGACATTAACCTTTTTTTTATTCTTTTTTGTATAAATAAATTCTCAAGTATCATTGAAGAGGGGAAAAAAAACAACCTCTTTGCCGAACTCTATATATATTGTTCTTTTTTTTTTTTAAATAAATAAATGTGAATTAACCCGTTTAGATTGTCCGTTATTGTAATTTAAATCAAGGATATAATTGTAAATATGAAAGTGGGTCGCAAAAAGTTAATGAAGGGTATTAAATAGCACCTTTTTTTTGGTAAGGGTTTTGGGCCTCAAAATTTAATTGGGTTGACTAAGTTGTTGGGTCATTATAACTTCACCCGCCGAAAAGTGAAAATTGGGTGGTGATATTTTCTGTAATCACATCCAACTGTTAAATATTCACGTGGTAATTTACTAATTACGTACGAGTTTTGATTAAAATCTCTTATTTACACATTAAAACTAGAATTTATTTATTTACTTTTTTTTTTACGTGATGACTATTACTTTGTTATGAGAGGAAATGAGATTTTTGTATTTAAATAGAGTTTTATTTACTTAGTAAGTGCTAAAATGTGTTTTTCTCTAAAGGAGATAATTAAGAGTTTTGATAAAAAAAATTAAAACGAAGGACTTTAAAAAATATCTCTATTGAGTATTGACTAAGGTTTAGGCCCTTATGGCTTCCTAAGCCTATTTGAGCTTTGTTTTCGATTAGCCCAACCTTTTTCCTCTTTATTTTTCATTTGCGGTGTTATTAACATCCCGCTTATTACTCTAATTAAGCTCCATTAGAAAAATAGTAACAAACGATTCTAAATAAACCCCATTAAAAATAAAAATCAAGGAAAAAATTAAATCTGATTAAACCGTTTTTTATTTCTATCTGTACAAGCTCCTTGCACCCCCCACATTGCCACGACAACGAATTACACATTTGTTTTCCTCTCAAACACCTGCATTCTCATCAATCCAATTCTACTAATGTATTTATATTAAAGTTTTTACTTTGTCAAATCTCCTAGATCGGAGAGAATAATGAGAGCGAGAGAGAGAGAGAGAGAGAGTCATTGTCTTGAACATTAAATATATTATTTTCTCCCTTTCTTTTCATTTGTTTAGAGATTAGCTATTTTTTTCTATTTTTCAATTCTAACTAATTCAAGTATATTTGGTTTAATCAATGATTGACATTCAAACCCCACAAGATAAGACTCTATTATTGACTAAACTCAAACCGTACGGCCTTAGGGCCTATTTAGTACAGTAGTTAGATACTGTAAATTTTTACACTACAGTATCAAAATATTTGGTAAACACTTGCTTCTGTTTCTTGAAAGCAAAGTTTGTTAACATATATGTATCCATAATATTGATTTTGATGATAACAAACAAGATTAAGAATGGTTAAATTTTTAAAAGATCAAATTATTTTTCATACATTTTAAATAAATCATTATTTTCATAATATAAAGGTTTTGTATTTAATGGAAAAACCATTTTATGAAATTGGTTATTTTCAAGTTAATGGTCTAAATTGAAAAAGTTTTGAAACTCTGAAAATGAACTTATTTGTAAAGTTTTACGAAGATTTAGGCTATAGTATAATTATATAAAGTTGTGGGCAAAATTATAATTTTAAAAAATAGTTTCACTGTAGTAAACGGCTAACCATTTACTGAAAATGACTAACCGATAATTTCCAGAGAGACATTAATTTGTTTTGTAGGTTTCTAAAAATTAACGACTAACTGTTTATTTGAAATTCAACCCAACGGTCATTTGGACTAGTCGAAACTGCACAAGCACGCTCAAACTACAGAAACAGTTGTTGTATCTACAATTTTGAGTATTAGAAACAATTTCTATTTCTATACTTTTGCACAGCAAAAACAATTGTTGTTTCTATAGTTTAGAACAACAGAAATAGTTGTTGTATCTGCATTTCAAAATGGCAGGAACAATTGTTGTTTCTACACTTTTGCACAACAAAAACAATTGTTGTTTCTGCACTTTTGCACAACAAAAACAATTGCTATTTTTGCACTTTTGCACAACAGAAACAATTGTTGTTTCTGTGCTTTTGCACAGCGAAAACAACTACACAAATGTGCTTGCTGTTTTTGCACTTTTGGTAGTTTTGTAGTAGAAAAAACAACAAGCATATTCATGCTATTGTTTATGCAGTTTAGAGCATAAAACTGCAAGAACCGGCAACTGTTTCTGCAATTTTGTAACTTTAGAACGGTGAGCACATTTGCCCTACTTGATTTCTTTGTCAAGGTTGAAATGTTTATGAAATATTTATCTTAAGTTCTTTATTTATTAAATGTTTTCTATGAAATGTTTATCTTAATTTCTTTAGAATAGTAAGCACATTAAACACATTTGCCCTGCTTGAAATGTTTATCTTAGAACAAAAAACACATTTGCCCTACTTGATTTCTTTGTCAACTATTTCTGCAGTTTATGAAATGTTTATCTTAATTTCTTTGTCAAGATTGTTAGTAAGATGTCGCCAAATAAATCTTAGATGCAATTGCCAAGGTCAACAATGGCTTATTACAACGAGTACCATATTTTCTTGATTATGCGTATCATCATATTCAAGAAGAGGAAATGAAAATATTATGTCCGTGTGTCAAATGTAGTAATAGGTATAGAAGGACTCGAAGGGAAGTACACAAACATCTTTTAGAGGAAGAGATAAGGCGTGATTATACTACTTAGTATTTCCATGGAGAGAATGGTGATAGTGATAGTGACACTGATGGGGATGTTGATGATGAGAATGAAAATTATGAGAATATTCAGTAAAACGAGATGTATAAATTGATCCAAGAAGGTTTTTCCCAAGATCCTAATGAGGAGGCACAAAAGTTCTTTAATTTGGTGAAAGAGGTTGAACAACTTTTATATCCAAATTGCGAGAAGTACTCCAACTTATCCTTTGTGGTCAAATTGATGCACATTAAATGTATCAATGGTTAGAGCAATAAATCTTTCAACATGTTGTTGGAGCTATTGGAAGATGTGCTTCCAATGTGTGAAAAGATGCCTACTTCCAACTATAAAGCAAAGAAAATTGTAAAAAATCTTAGTCTCCATTATGAGAAAATCTGCATGTAAAAATGATTGTGTCATTTATTACAAGGAAAATACACACTATCTCAATGTCTGGTTTGTGGAGTTTCTAGATCGAAGCCTAAAGGAAAGGGTGTTAAAGGATCTACCAAAAGGGTTCCATGGAAAATCTTGCGCTACTTTCCTATAATGCCAAGACTTCAAAGGTTATTCATGTCATCCAAAACTACTGCAGACATGAGCTGCACTTTGAAAATCGTGTGAAAGATGGGTTGTTAAGGCATCCTACAGATTGTAAGGCTTTTGATAAAACACGAGTCCTTTGCATCTGATTCACGAAATGCAAGGTTGGGGTTGGCCATTGATGGGTTTAATCCTTTTGGAAACATGAATATCGGGCACAATACTTGGCCGGTTCTTTTATTTTCATACAATTTTCCTCCTTGGATGTGTATGAAAGAACCATATATATTTATGTCATTACTTATCCCAGGACCGAAAGGCTTGAGAAATTATATTGATGTATATTTGAGGCATTTAATTGATGAGTTGAAAATATTATGGTAAAGTGGTGTAGATAAATATGATGTCTCAAAAAGCTAAAATTTCCAAATGAAAGCAGCTATTATGTGGACTGTTAATGACTTTCTTGCATATGCTAATATGTCCGGTTGGAGTATAAATGGAAAGTTAGCATGTCCATGTTGCACTAAAGAGACCTTATCTCGTAGGTTAAAAAGTGGTTCCAAATGGTGTTATCTGAGTAATAGACGATTTTTGCCTGAAGATCACTTGTGGTAGGATCAAAAGATGCAATTTGATCGAAAAATAGATAAAAGAACTGCACCAAAGCGTCAAGAAAGTGATGAAGTTTTAAATGAACTTGAAGATTTGAAACCTATAACATTTGGAAAGGCTGGAAAAAAAGCAAGTAATTGTTGGTTTTGGGAAGAAACATAACATTTTTTTTCCAATTGCCATTTTGGAAAACATTGTTGTTGCATCATTGTTTAGATACTATGCACATTGAGAAAAAATGTGTGTGATATTGTGCTTGGCACTATCATGAACATTAAAGGAAAAAGTAAGAACTTTTTAAATCCTCAGTTGGATTTGAAAGAAATGAGGATAAGGCAGGAACTTCACCCAATTGAGGTGGATGAAAAAATTGTGTTACCCCTTGCTTGTTATACTTTGACAACTGATGAAAAGAAAAATATCTTGCAGTGGTTGTCTGATATAAAAGTCCCGGATGACTATTCTGTTAATTTGTCACGATGGATACTGAAGAGTGGCTTCTACCTCTTCAAATAATATTATACTAGTTTTGATAACATCATTATTGAAAAAAGAGAAGTAATGTGACTACGTGATTGGAAAAATAGAGGGCAGTCAAATTTGGTGAGAGGATAATTTAATTAAAATAATATAAACTTGTCTCTATTTCTAAAATTATTTAGAGAAAGTTTTTTTTTTCATTTTTTTTTTATAAATAAGCATTTCAAGAGTAAAAATTAGATAATCGTTTGTTGATGTCCCAAGAGTTTCGATTAATTGAAAACTAGATTATACCCTTGGCCTCTCATACCGGTTAAAGTCGTCACGTTAAAAAAATTCTTTGTTTTACAACCATACATGACATGAAAATCTGCATAAAGAGATCATTTCCTCATATATAAAATTAAAAGATTTGTAATTTTTTATTGGATTATTCTTTTCCTCATGAAAGAAACTTCAAAATGTATACAACTTCTTGAGGTTAGATAATTTCTGATACATTGCGCATTCGTACATCGGCATCTCACCAAAATATAATGTTCTTGCTTGCACAGAAATATTGCTCAGTAATATATGTATTTAATGCTAATAAATATCGAAATCTCACCTTCTTATTCTTGAAATCCAAACTATAAATGCAATTACTCGACACTTTTATAGTTGTCAGAAAAAAAAAAAAATTGACGCTCTAATAAATTCCAGTCAATTGCATAGCTAGACTAGAAAATTCCTTCATAAATAGTGCCAGACATCTTTCTGATCAACGTTTTAATTATTAATTTAAATTGATGGACCCATTATTTTTTTCTATTTTTTTATAATTAAAAACGAAAGAAAAACATATTTCACAATTGGGCTTTTCATTAATGCCTCAATCATTTTACCTAATTAAAAAAAAAACTAAATTTTGTCATGTTCCTTTCATTTGCGTTGTCTTCGCCACAGTGATTGAGGCGTTAATGAGGAGGCCATAATTAAATTAGACTAAATTTCTATGGAGAGTAATTTTTGGGCTCACAGTTGATGCCACGGTGTTGACATTCCCCTTATATGAATAATTTCAGCAACATATACTCATATTTTCTTCTTTTAATGTCATAAATATGTGAACTGAAATATATATATCCTTAGATTTTCTTGCATTAGTGCCGTGGATATGTGACCATATAAAATATAGAATCCCGGATTTTCTTTCTTTAATGTCAAAAATATGTGAATTGGAATTTAAAGATTGATGCCATAAATATGTCACCATATAAGAATGTATAAATATGTGGCCATACGATACAAGAAATGCGGATATCCCCAGATTTTTCTCTGTTAACATCATAAATATGTGACCATATACGACAGTATTGTTTTAAAATACCACCACATCTTCGCAAAATTTGCACTATTAAGTGTCAATTGTAGAAAATGTATGATTGATAAGTACCTTATCATTTGCAGTAAATACTGGCAACTAAACTTAAGACTCTATTTGCCATTTGGCACCATAGTGTGAGGCTTTCAACAAACAATTATGGGATTGGATAAACTTAGACATACAGATCTTGGGCCCCAATAGACCATTGGGCTTGACTTGGGTCAAAACATGATTTTTGGGCAGCAGCAGCATGCTATAAGAAAATGATTTTTCATTTTTTAAATTTTAGTTGTAAAGTAAATCGGTATCATCAAGACCATCAAATAAGTATAGATTAAAAATTCATATAGTCCTCCTACATAAACTATATTACATGCCAAAATGACATGGTTTTTAGCTAATACAGGTCAATATATTCGGCCCCTTGATCACTGCCTTTATAGACACAGTATTCACCAAATCATGTGGCTGATTATAAATTTTAAAAAAAATATTCACTTTCGGTTAATGAATATATCATTTATCAATAAATAAACAACCCTCTAAATTAAAATAAAAAATTTTCTTATTCCGAGATTGTTGTTCCTTAGAGATTTTACAATGCATGCATTGTTGTGATCCAATGTCCTTTCATATTTTGAAATGTAATGATCCTAAAAGTAGAGTTTAATAACTAAAAATTTCATAAGGTAACTTCAGTGACTGAAAAAGCGATGATGTAGCACAGGCCAAAGATCTAGTGATGAAGCTGCAACTATAGGAGCGGTATATGGCTTGATCATTTCTGCTCACAGTATATTTGGCCTCCTGTAACAGTACTTATATATGAGCCAATGTTCCTGAGAAAATCCCCAATGATCAAGCGCAACCAACCCAGAACTCCAAATCCGAGAATTGCTAATTTGCTCTTAATGTGACATATGCATCCCCCTCGACTTCTGTTTGGTTTCCAATTTTTCCTCCATTCTCTGCAAACATGACCAAAGGAGAGAAAGTCTGCAAAGGGGAGATAACTGGAGATAATCTTCAGAAGTTGTTTTGGAAGATCATCAGGGGGTCTCCATTAAGAGCGGCCTTTATGTGCTTCTTCCTCGTCCTGCCAGCGCGCTTATTAGATTCATCATTGTTCAATCTTTACCAGCTAACGCCTGCATTTTGTATTTTTAAAAAAAAATATATTAAAAACTAGGTAAAAATATATATGGTTATAAGACGTAAATTAGTGAGAAATAATACTAGTTCAAAATACAAATGAAAAAGATTTAAAAGGAGGTTCGAACATACATGAGCATGAGGTGGATGGGATAAAAAATCTGGTAAATTGCTGATTCGATTATCGCAAGAGTTGTAAGATAAATTGTTGCTTTCTCTCATTGTTAGAATATTTCTTGAGATTGATGGGTTTTTTGCTCATAGTATGACACACTTATCTTTACTGATAAATGTGAAATTTGCCAGAGACCAGAGTACATGGTAATAATTTTGAGACCGTGTCCATATGAGTAGGGCTTTTCTAGACTTTTGTGTATTTATTATCCACAAGAGTAAGAAAATTCACTGAAGAATAAGAAAAATTAAGAGGAAAAATGGAGGAAAGTAAACGGTTCAAAGAGAAGCAATTTTTCCTTAAGGATTATGAGAGTAGAAGGGACACCAAACATGAATTTATATTGAATTTTAAGGCTAATGTCATCAATACATTACTATAACAAGTTCATCTTCTCAGATTTTCTTCTTTAAAAGGAATCTTTACTTAAAATTCAATTTTATAAAAAGAAAATTTGAGAAGATGAACATGTTATGGTAACATATTTATAACTTTATTATTGAGCCTAATGGCTATAGAAGTCTCCAGCCAGAATTAACTCAAAAGTTACTCAAGAGTTGATAGTTATTCAAAATTTATATACTTAACTCAAATTCAATACCTAGTTAATGAGAGATATTTTCTTTAACACCCCATCACGTACATGTTGGTGTGGGCTCACTCGTGCATCAGTTTTACCTCTTATAACATATAGAAGTCCATGAGCCTAACTTAACACAAGAATTAGCTTAAGAGTTGAGGGTTGTCCAAGTCTTATATATTTAAACTAAGTTCAATAATCAGTTTTACCTCTTATAACATATAGAAGTCTATGGGCCTAACTTAACACAAGAACTAGCTTAAGAGTTGAGGGTTGTCCAAGTCTTATATATTTAAACTAAGTTCAATAATCAATTGATGTGAGATATTTTTCTTAACACCTCTCGTCATGTGCAGACCGGTCTTTTTTATTGATCTTTGCCACATGATAAGATAGTGTGGGCCTGCTCGTGCAGGAGTGTTAGCTCTGATATCATTTAGAAGTTTATGGGCCTAACTCAACCTAAAAATTAGCTCAAGAATTTAGGGCTATCGAAGTCTTATATAGTTATTGCAAATTTAATACTTAGTCAATGTGGGATTTTTCCCCTGGCAATGGCATCACAATCCCCCTCCCCTCCGATGTCAGTGAGGTGTGCAATCTAGTTGAAATGTTTGCGGCTTGGGGTGAGGTGTGCAATCTAGTGGACATAGTGGGTGCAATCTAGTTGAGATGATAAAATGTGATACGCATGGTCTGGTTTCATGGCGAGTTTCATACAGGTAGGATCGAAATGTTTGCGGCTTGGGGTACATTAGTTTTATAAAGTGACTTGAGTAACTGATTAACAGGATAATGTAGCATGCGACATTGAACAAATGTATAAGATGTCAGCATCGTCTACTGATTTTGCAATATTCAGTTTAATTTTTAAATATTATTCAGCGATGAAGTGTCCTAATAGGTGTCCAAATAGGCAAAATCAAAATGCTGTCGTTTTGATTTTAGATATTCGGGAATCCAATTCGGGCACTTTTTAAAGCAAATTAACATTTTCTTTGTGAGATATGGATAGCTTTGACAAATCTATTTAACGGAATAAATTTTGTTTCTTTACAAAAAAAAAAAATCCAAATAGAATCAAATTAAACAAATCCATTTTGTTTATCTCAATGTTCAATTTTAATAATTTATGAGTCGCGGGCTTATTTGATTTTTTTTTCTTTTAAGAATATTATATAAATGTATACTAGTTTTTGTTGATTTTGATTTTAGTGAGTCAATTGACAAAATCTCTTATGTGACTGTAAGAGGATCACCAAAAAAATTTTCAAATTAGTTTTTTCAAATGAGATTGCCCTTCTCTTTCTTTAATATTAAAAAGTGATTTTTCCTTCTCTAAATAATTTTATACTGTTTTTGAAAACATCATTATTGAGAAGGGAGAAGTACTATAACTACATTATTGTAAAAATAGAGGGTAGTTAAATTTGGTGAGAGAATAATTTGTTTAAATGACATAAATTTATTTTTATTTGAAGTAAAATTCTATAATGTCGTAATGAAAGATACGGCATCAATACCATGATAGATATAAATATTGTAAATTATACATAAAACTGGTAAATTCATACAAAATTATTAATTATTTAAAAAATTAACATTGTTTCTATAGAATTTTAGTGAAAAACATTTTATTCATTTACCAAAAAAAATTTCTTTAATTAAACAGAGCAAGAATTACTCATTAATTAAACAAAAAATTCTACTAAAAAAGTGAAATAAGTTTTATTGAATTGGTTTAACTATAAATTCTATATTTATTTTAGGACATTTGTATACCTTTTTTTTGTATTTTCTATAATATTATCTATTTATTGCACAAGTTAATTAAGCACAATTATTTATCTTGATATGGATCAAGCAAAAATAAAATAAAATAAATATTCTTATATTACTACACACATATATATGATATATCAATAAAATTAGATATAATTTTGAGTATTATGCATAGTTCACGTACTTTCAAATTTTTTACCTGTACTTATAGACCATTTAGACTTTTTGTTAAGGAAGGATAGAAAGATGTAAAATAACCTCATCTTACAACAACTATAAAAAATATTAAAATAATATTTTTTTCAAAATTCAATTTTGAGAATAAATTTCATCCTTAGCGAAACATCACATGTATTACATAAATACAAAACTAGCATTATTCAATTTAAATTAAAAACAATTTAAATTAAAAAATCAAAGGTAATAAACATTATAATGAGTTTTTATTTTACAATTGTGATTTTTTTTTGGTAGTAACTCTTATATTTTAATTTATTTATTTTACCTTTTGTTGGGTTTGCGAAAATTTTTCCATTTTTCAATAATTAATTTACAATACCGATAATGGCTTCCCAATGTTGAAAACTAGGGGACTAGTGTTTGGGTTGGATTTTTTTAAAGAAATATAGTTTACCCTAATCCACTCGAAACCGATTGTCGTTGAGCTGACCTCATAAGTACAACCATGGGCCTTTGTTGGTGAACTAATTCATGAGTATAATCGGGAGCCTATGTTGGTGACCAAATCTATAAGTACAACCTGGAGCCTACATAGACGACCTGGTTTATAACTTGAAGCTTATGCGGATGATTTGGTTTACAAATGCAACCCTAAGTCTATATGAGCAACATGAAAATTCATCAATCCGATCTGGAAATGAAATAGTTCAACCTGAAAACTCGTTTGTCCGACCTGAAGATGTGCTAGCTTGACACGAGTAATTATTTTTTGGGATCATGTAGCCTATATTTTAGGGAAGTTACATACCACAACTTGTTAAACCGCTTTCAATTGACAATTAGCTGCAACTACTCAAGAGAGTGTGATAGAACTAATGAGGTAACCACCCACAACCGAGAGTTTATTTAAGCTGAAAAGAGCATAACATGAGGGGTTAGCAAAATTAACTAAAAACTCTATCAGTGACTAATCTTTAAACCTTCTTATTTTCTATGAGATTCACAACACCACTACTCAAGAATTCCTTGATTTTAACTCACCTTCAGTTCCTCCTTTTCATTTTCCTTTTTCTTATATACAAAACATCTTACTTAAGCATAGGAGGATTTTCTCAGGAACCCCTACCGGCGTGTAATAACAGTGTTATGTAGTTGGCAGGTATATGAAGTTGCGGTCGTGCTATACTTTGAGCTTGGATTCGTGCTGTTGTTCCCCAGAAAATAAATTCAACTATTGAGGTCTTTTTTTGGCATCAACACCTTTAACAATCTACAAAATTTATGTTTTATTTTTCATATAGTGTTGATTTACTTGTTTTATATTATATTTATAAGTTTTCGTTTTATTTATCATTAATACATCAAGTTACTAGCTTTATGGTAATGTACTTATTTTATCTTTCCTTTTTGTAAGTCTTATGTTCTATTTCCAAAATTTATATTTTATTTTACAGTTAGTGTTGATTTACTAATTTTATATTATATTTACAAATTTTTGTTTTGTTTACCATTAATACATTAATTTACTAGTTTTATATTAATTTACTTTTTTTACCTTTCATTTACAAGTCTCATGTTCCATTTCTAAAATTTATGTTTTATTTTGTATTTAATGTTGATCTACTAGTCTTATGTTATATTTCTAAGTTTTTGTTTTATCTACTAAAAATACATCAATTTACTAACTTTATAGAAATTTACTTGTTTTACCTTTTCTTTACAAGTCGTTTTTTTATTTCCAAAATTTATGTTTTATTTTACAGTTAATGTTGATTTACTAGTTTTAAGTTATAGTTGCAAGTTTGTGTTTTGTTTACTAATAATACATCAATTTACTAGTTTTCTATTAATTTACTTATTTTATCTTTCATTTACAAATATGATGTTTAATTTCTAAAAATTATGTTTTATTTTACACTTAATGTTAATTTATAAGTTTTATGTTATATTTGCAAGTTTTTGTTTTATTTACTAATAATATATCAATTTATCAGTTTTATATTAATTTACTCGTTTTACCTTCCATTTACAAGTCTTATGTTTAATTTCTAAAATTTATGTTTTGTTTACATAATTTATATTTAATTATAGTATTAATACTGTAAATTTAATTACGACATCATAGAATGACCCATACATACTCTAATATGGATATTATGATTAAAACACTACTGATATTTACAATAAAAATTTAATTGGACTAATATAGGAAGGATATATTGTTCAACTATATTAATAACGAGAGAGATGTCTACCTCTACTAATTATAATTGAGAAAGGAAATTATTGAGTCCTCTTAGAGGGACTCGAACCATTGCCCTCACTAATGTGCGGACAATATCTCACAACTCAACCTTTAGCCAAGTTGCAATATGTTATTTTTACACATTATAAGTACATTTCCTTGCCAAACGAACATCTTATTATCTTTTCGTCGAAAAGTGAGTCACTTCGTCATTCATTCTCTGGTCAAAATCTCTATTTTACGTTTTATTCTATTTTGTTATCTATTAGTTCTAAATCTTTATAAAGATATAAACTGGCCGTAAATTTTCTTTTATTGAAATTTTCTTCTCCCCTAATTTGGTGGTTGGGAGTTTATAGCTTGTTAAATATATTTTTGGTGATTATTTCAAGATCTGAAGCTTTTACATCTCAGATCTAAGAACTTGTCCTTTTTTTCGCGGTTTGTATGTCTTGGTGGTGCACTTTTACTACATTTTAAGTTATTAGATTCCAGATCTAGAAAATCACGGGGTTGATCTACTTAAATGATGCGACTAGCAATCAGAATGATCAATAATAATGGTCGGAAATATTTTGATGAGCACAAGAGACATCTCTGGCGGTGCGCAAGTTGTTATGTGCACATCTTGGGTGGATCCTTTCAATTCTAATCCCAATGCATAAAATCTTTAACCGGATGTCGGTAAGCTTACAATTAATTGTTTTTTTTCATTTAATTGGATATTATTAAAAATCTTTCTTTGACTGTCATTATCGTTATCCTCGTCATCGTTATTATCATTATTTTTGCTTTTGTTTTTATATTTAACTGTGAAATAAAATTGGGCTTGTAGGCCATTGGTAATTCATGCGTCCAATAACCTTGGGCGCATGAGTTTGAATCTCATAACTCGACTCTCCTTTTATAAGGGTTTATTTGACTCTCCATTTTAAGGGTATAATATATTTCTCTCCCATGTTAAAGTGAGAGTTGTTGTTCGAGTTGTGATATCTTAAAATTACAAAAGAGAGTTCCAATTGATGTTTGGTTGTAAAAATATCAGTAGAGTTATAATTGTAATATATCAGTATATTAAAAAAAAGTTATTATCATTTCACTACTTTAAAAATTACCAAATATCAAATGACTACAACAAGTATTATCTCCTATTATTTTCTTACTATATCTTTATAAAAATATCATTTTACTACTTTTCCGTTATAACTATTAGTTGACCAGTTAGTTAACTAACAAAATACCAATTTCATCTTTCATGATTAAAAAAATAATACTTGAAACTTATTTACAAATTTATATATTTATTAAAATAGATATATAATACCAACATAATTCTTTTGTTGGAATTATGATATATGGATTGTAAATTTGTCTTATTATTATTTTTAATTATGAAGGGTAAAATTGATATTTTATTAGTCAACTAACTGGTCAACTAAGGGACAACTAACAGTTGTAACGGAAAAGTAGTAAAATAATATTTGTTTTAACGGCAAAGTAGTAAAATGATATTTTTATAAAGATATAGTAGGAAAATAATAGGAGACAATACTTGTTGTAGTAATTTGATATTTAGCAATTTTTAAAGTAGTAAAATGATAATAACCCTAAAAAAAATTGTGTAACAAAATTATAAAAAATCATAAATATGTCATTAAGCATATTAATGGCTAATCTCTAGTAAATTGCGTATAAATTGAAACATAAATTTGACATTAAGCACTCAGCAGGTTGTAAGATATCGAGGAAGAACATTACAAAAATAGTTGAGCTAGACACAGGAGAGTAGGAGCGCGTACATATATACATGAAAATACTTCGCTGTTCGGCCTGTTCCAATATCTAGTAAATTGCAAATTTCTCATGACTCTTAGAATTACTTGGATAAATTATTGCTTCTCTAACTATTGGAATTTTTTTTTAGATTGATGTTTTTATTCACATAACAGGACACACTAATCTTTATTGATAAATTTGAAATTTGATGGAGCACATGGCAATACTTCTAATACTATATTAATTTTATTTTATAGCTTATTTTTCGGAGCACATGGCAGTACTTCTAATACTATATTCATTTTATTTTATAGATTATTTTTCTTTCTAAACTTTAGTGTATTTTGGGAAAGATAAATAAAGAAAATCTCTATTCAAAGCAAATTTTTAGGAGGAAAGATGGAGAAAGTATATCTCAAAGAGAATTAAAAAAAAAATTGCCCTGTGATAATAGGTGATATGAACTTAAATTTATGTTGTAATTAAAGTCGAATTTCATCAATATGTGATATTAGAATGCATTTTCTCATATTTTCATCATTAATATAAGATATTTAATGCATTTTATCCTATTTTCTTCGGTTCTTCCCTAGATTTCAAATATTAAGACAAGATCCCAAAAAAAAAACAAGTTTCATCGTAGGTATGATGTAGAACATTATGCAAAACTAATCATTAAAAAAAATTAATAACTAATTTTAGAAAATGATTGCTTAAGTAAGTGATTGAATAGATGTTACATTTTTCTACGATTCTGTACTATTCAACTTTATTTTTAATTTGAAAAAGATTCGGTAGTAGTTCTCCACAGAATCTAAGAAATGCAGCATCTTAAAACAGTAGTGTTATGTCATTTGTTATATCATCCACTTTTTAGTAATGACTATGTTACTCTCTAAAATTGGTTATTGTCAGTTTGTCATAATTTTTTTTATATAAAATAATTTTTTTTAGGTTATAGTACGAATTTTTTTCCTTAATAATGGAGAAAATCTGAGAAGATGCATTCTTATATTACCACATATTTATGGGATTGGACTTTAATTGCAATATAGATTCGAGTTTATTTTCATCTATTCTCACAAGACCCAAAAAAAAAAAAATTTCTCTTAAAGGCTTAAGGGCTATATATATATAGTTGATTTTTCTTATGTTTAGAAAGAGTTTATTGACTGAAGCAGATTTTCTTTCTCCTTCTTAGGAAAATCACTTTGGAATCAATGCTCAAAATAAATATATATGTGTAACCAATTAATTTCACATTTATCAGTATAAGTGTAACCAATTGATTAAGATTGGATTAGGATTGAACAGTATTTAACAGTGAGATTTTAAAATTTTGATCTATTACATCTCATCTTCAAAATTTTAAATTCTCAATCTTAAAATGTATTCAATTCTATTTTAAATTGAAATTGACTAGTCTATGAATAATCATGCAACGATTAAAAGTAGTACTACAAACAAGGACACCTTATTTGACATACTAGATACAGAATTACAAGAAAATGCATTTTTCATATCACATGTTTATGACATTAGGCTTAAACTTCAATATAAATTCATCAAGTGTTACCTATTCTAAGCAAAAAAAAAACTTCATTATAGCACATAAGGGCCAAGCAAACTGCTCAAAGAGATTTTTTTTTCTAATTCTTCTTCTATTTTTATTTTTTTTAGAGAAGGTGCACCGAATGAATTTGTATTGAAGTTTAAGCCTAATGTCATAAATATATGACATAAAAAATGCATTATCCTCGGATAATATATTTAATTAGATAGAATTGAATCAGAGTAATTTCTTCTGTCCAAGTTTATTTGTTTTCAATATTTTAGTTTGTTTACTTTTTATTTTAGAGTTTCGTGTAAATTTAAATAACAAAATAAGTTTAAGAAAACAGCTGGCTTTTTCTAAAGTTAATAAATTTTGTGAACATCATTGCTAATATTATCCGAACTTTGCCATAAATCAATTTTAAAAAAAAATAAATGCTTTCAAAGGATATTGATGTCATTGCAGGCTCAATTTTATTTTCTGATTGAAAATAAATTTTGATTTTTCTACGATCAGTAAAGGTTCAAATTCTTATTCTAACAACAAACGTTGTTTTGATACTCTCTGTTATTATGTTATAGAAATTGGATTGTTCTTCCCTCAAACTTTTATTATGCGGTAGTTTAGAAGCTTATTTATTAGTTCCTCTTAAAGGTTAAACCAGAATGAATATACAAGTACGAACGACAGTGTCAGTTATTATAAAACTTGGTGTATGACATCGAGGTTAGATAGAACACGACATGTCGGTTGGAAGCTCCAATTTCATGTATGACATCAATCTAATGTCATACGAAAAAGTTATATAAGTGAAGCATGCGTTTTTCACATGACCTCATGGTATCTTTGAAGCACAAAACAGTAAGCTCAGGGTGCCGTTTGAATAACTTATTTGTATCACATGATTTGCACGTGACAAATGCTGTTAAAGTTAGTTAAAAGAGGCGGGAAGATTCTAGTTTTGTTTCAACAAACCCAGAAACTTAGCTAGCTACTGAACCAACTTCTAGGAGATTCCTAGACCTGTATATAAAGCCATAGTGGCTCTAATCTCGGTGAGGGTATTCCTTGTAACTCTCTCTACAAACTTGTAACCTGGTTTGAGTGAATTGACGAAAAAAGCCATGATATATTTCCCAAAGAGGACGTAAGCCACCTTAGCTGAACCTCTATAAATCTATTGTTTTGATTTTCATCTTTTCTTTTAAGCTTGTTTGAAGTTAGATTATTTCTTGTTTGTCTTATTATTATTCTTTGATTCATTAATTAGCAATCGTTTTGGGGAGAAAGATCAGGATTTATCAAATTTAAAAAATTTAGTATCAAGTTGGACCCTAATAGTCAAAATGTGATAGTGGAACAATTTAAATTTGTGATGGTGGAACAACTTAAATTTGTCGGACAAAAAGACTAGAGTCTAATAATGGTTTCATATGGGGGGAGATTGTTAAATTGTGTCCCACATTGACTAGTAAATAGAAAATATATGAGTTAATAAGTATGATATGATACTTCATCAAATAAGCTAGTCTTTTTGGTTGGGTACCTAAAAATATAAGGCCAAGTCCCCAACAATTCCTACCATAATTAATGGTAAATATTCATTTAGTGGGAAAAAAAGAGAAATTTATTATACAAAAATCTCTTTGTTCAATAAGTGAAACTTTACATTCATGTCAATGATAGAAAAGATAATTCAAATATAACATACACATATTTGTAATTGAAGCCCTAAAAGCTATGATATGGTTTAGTAACATCCCTATACACAGAAATTTATAGTCATTGAAAGATTTGTATGATATGTATAGGTTATTTTTTGTTAGTCACCACCCCTCTTAATACTTGTCCTGTCAAAGCACGGTCAATTGCAATCTGACAAGAGTAGTATCGACGGCGCTTGGAAACATCAGTGTCTTCCAGTTGACTAATTTCATTCCTTCACCAAATCATTCCCAACAACAAGATCTTCCACTGACCATGATGTGGAGCCTGAGTAATATATGGATTAGCATTAGAATGTGGGCAGTTTAAGGTAATTAGATGCCAAATCAAACGTATAATTAAATAGTAGGTTTATCAGTTCAATACCTTGAACTGAGGCAATAATTGATTGTTCGATTTGGGGGAATAGTTTCCTGCGCCCGTAAATGGCATCTCGGGCCATCTTTGTCCCATGTATCCTTACCCTGTAAAAAAGGGAAAAAAATAAAAATGTGTTAACAAAGATGCTTAATTAAGACAATTTAAAAAGATAAAATAAATATATTAACACACTTACTGGGACTTGTCAACAGCAGGATCAAATATCTGGTAAATCACTAATTCGATATTTATAAAATTACTTTTATTATTAATATTTTTCTCGATATTATAATATTTCGTGAGATTGATGGGTTATTTGTTCTTAGTAGTGCACATTTATCTTTGCTAATAAATGTGAAATTTGGTGAATCGCATGCCAATATTTGTAATACTATATCCATTAATTCTGTAAAATTTTTGTAGACTTTTAGGTATACTTTGAAGGAGAGAAAGAATACATAGCACTTAAAGAGATGTTATTTTTGTTTTATGAGAGTATGTGGACAATGAACTGAAATTTATAATGTAGTTAATGTTTAATATCATAAATATGAGGCCATATAAAAATGCTTATCCTCAGATTTTCTTTCTTTAATCAGTTTAATGTCATAAATATGTGACCATAAAAGAATGCTTATCGTTAGATTTTCCTTCCGTTAATGTGATAATTAAATATGCGACCATATAATACATATTCTCAAAATTTTCTTGCATAATTAATATCATAAATACGTGACCATATAAAATTACATATTTTCATATTTTCCTTCCACATTCTCAGAGTTTCCTTTCATAATTATTACCAAAAATACGCGACTATATAAAATACATATTCTCAAATTCTCCTTCCATAATTAATATCATAAATTTGTAGCCATATAAGATTTCATATTCTCAGATTTTTCTTCCATAATTATTATAAATACGTGGCCAATTTAAACTACATAATTTCAGATTTTCCTTCCATAATTAATAACATAAATAAGTGACCATATTAAATTACATGTTCTCGTATTTTCCTTCCATAATTAATACCATAAATATGTAACCATATAAAGTATGTATTCTCAGATTTTCCTTCCATAATTAATAATATAAATTTGTGACCGTATAAGATTTCATATTCTCGGATTTTTCTTCCATAATAACTATCATAAATACGTGACCATATTAAATTGCATATTCTCGTATTTTTCTTCCATTATTAATATCATAAATATGTGACCATATAAAATTACATATTCTCATATTTTCCTTCCATTATTCCAGATTTTCCTTCCATAATTAATATCATAGATACGTGACCATATTAGATTACATATTCTCAAATTTTCCTTCTATTATTAATATCATAAATACGTGACCATATAGAATTGCATATTCTCATTTTTTAATGTAGTGAATATGTGACCGTATAGAATACCATTCTCAGATTTTCCTTTCAAAGTTAATATCATAAATACCTAACCATATATAAAATTATATATTCTAAGATTTTCATTCCATAAGTAATATCATCAATTTGTGACTATATAAGATTACATATGCTCAGATTTTCTTTCATAATTCAAATCATAAGGGTGTGATTATTTGTACTCTAAAAATTATTTTGGACACTCTATTACTCTAAACACTTATAAATTAAAATTTAAAAATATACTCTACTTTATATACTCCTTTAAATGTCAAAATAGCCTTAACCCTATCTATATTTAGTAAGATCCCCAACTCCCCAAAAATAATTATTTAAATGAATTATCTTTATTTACTCTACACACTTATAATTTTACAAATACTTAACTTACCAAAATAAAAAGAGAAAAGAAAATAAAAATAAGAATAAAACATTTTCATTTTTTCCCTAAAATGTGTACAAGTATTTCCTTCTTTTTATGCTGAAAAATTAAAAAAATTGTAGTTAAAATATTGATTTGGACCTTTTATAAATATTTATTTAACTTCTTATTATTAAGATGTTGGAAATAAAATTTGTTATAGGAGAACCACAAGTTGAATGACTCTGCGATATTTGTGTGTGAAGTAGTTGTTTATATCGACTTATAATACATTGTCTTTAATAATAAAATATTTTAAAGATATTTTTGTAATAAATAATTTTATTAAAACTTAGATATTTAAAATTATTTTTAAAGTGCAAATGGTTATCATTAATATGTGACCATATTAAATTACACATTCTCAGAGTTTCTTTCTTTAGTGTCATAAATAAGTGACCTATGAGAATGAATATATCATCGGATTTTGCTATCATCACATTTTCCTCCACTAGTGTCATAGATATATGACCACATTTGGCTCTATCATTTCAAGATGTTACATCTTCTCAAATTTTTTGAACTTTTAATTTTTCATTTTTAGAAGAAGATCACTCTTAAGGATTCACGGTTAAAATGTATGATTAAGTACGTACTATGTCAATTGCATTAAGCGGACTTTATTTGATTTCGTGAAGTTGTGGCTTTTAAATCGTAGTTGGTTGTTGTGAAATAAATATTTTAGCTTTAAAATAAAAGTTGATAGTATTAGATACATATGACTTTTAAATAATCGTTTTGATTAAAACAATACTGATGTTTTAGATTTTATTCATTAAACAACCATGTAATAAAATTACTTCAACTTTGACTAATTACATCAGTAAATGTTTACCAGTTGTTTTAGAACTATAACTTTTTAAGCCATGTAAGCCCCTAACACTAGCACCAAATTGAACCTAAAACAAACTGGATAAATTTAGTTTTTACATAGAATAAATTTAATTTTTACAAAGATCAATTCTCGTTGGTGAGAGTCTTTATAAATAATCTAATTTTAGTATATAGATATATATGAAAGAATACATCACACATCATAAATACACACTTTTTCCTTCTAAAATACATCTTTTTATGGGATCCAAAATCTGGTAATTCCTCGCTGATCCGATGGTTACAATAGTGCTCAGATAAATAATTGCTTCTCTCAATGTAAGAATACTTTTTGAAATAAAAGGATTTTTTGCTCTAATTAGTGCACACTTATCTTTACTGATAAATGTGAAATTTGGTGGAGAACATGACAATACTTTTAGTACACTGTCCATGTGTAAACCTTTTCTTTGATTCTTGTGTGTATTTTGGAAAAGGGAAACAAAATCTAGTTCAAAACTCAAACCACGAACGAGAAGAATGAGGGGAAAAGGAGTTGAAGGATGTAAGTAAAGGACAAGATTTTTATTTGTTATGGTAGGTGATCTTGGATGAATTTATATTGAAGATAAACTCTGATGTCATAAATATTTGATATAAAGAATCCATATTCACAGATTTTCTTTCTTTAAATTGAAATTTTTGGAAATGATTTGCCATAAAGTATGATGGAACACGGCATAAAATGACAAAAAATAATAATTAATTTCATATTGTGACTATAATCAATGAATAAAAGGATAATATAGCTCACGACATGACACTTCTGTATCAGATGTCTCATCTTTTTCGATTTTGAAATATTGAGTTTAATTTTAGAAAAATATACAGCGATGATACAACGTTATGATATATATACGTGAGCAAACACCATAATATTAAATGTGGATAGCTTTGGAAAGTCAAATTGAACCAGATGAAAACTAATAAATTTAAAACTATCACTAATCTTTGAACAAAAGGTATTGCTCTATTCGGAGCTCATCAAAATAAGATTTTCGTGATTGCACAAGATTATTGCTAAGTATTGTACGTAGGTCATTATTGGTACTGAAAATTAATATATTATCCTCATATTCTTAAAATCCAAATTTTAATGATAATGAAGATTGATATCTAATCTTCAGATTTTTAAAATCTAAAACTTAAAATGCATTCAATATGCTACCATTACTTTTAACTTCCATATAAATAATATTACTGGAACAGAAAGTTCCTTCATGCATAGTGCCAGAGTGGAACGTGTTCTCAATTCTTAAGCCAAACAAGTGTAGTATCCTTGCGAATTCTATTTATAGTATTGGTAAATTTGGGATAGAATTACAAACAAAACTAAAACTTATAAATGTAATATAAAATTTGTAAATACACATTAAATGTCAAATAATACATTAATTTTGTAAATCACATATAAAATTAATAAATGGAACATTTTTTCTCTAGTCTATACGAGCATGCATCAAATGAGGAAGTCTGCAATTGTGAGATTACCAGAGATAATATTCAGAAGTTGCTATGGAAGATCATCACGGCATCTCCATTAAGAGCAGCCTTTATGGCCTTGTTCATCACTTCCTTATTAATACGTGAAAGAATTACAATATTTTATGCCTCTACCGGCTGCACGAACTAATGATGTGATCAATTCCCTTAATTTCATATTGATAGCTAGTGATCTTAGCAAATAGAAATTAATGATGTGATCAATTCCCTTAAGGAAGACATAGCACAGGCTAATGACATTAATCGTGTCAGATGTCAATCTAGAAAAAGATCCGGTGATGATCAAGTAGAGAAAACATAAGAAAATCAAATCATTTAGCAAACAGCCATTGGTTGCTAAACTGATAAAGATCATCCCATTCGAAGCAGTCAATGGTTCTCTTCTCAGCTGCATTAATTAATTGCTCTGCTCCCAATGTTATGTTACTCTACGTTGTGGTGGCTGAGATTCCATGAACTTCTGTTTCTCCAGTCCCTGCAACCCCGCAAAGAAGTTTGCGATGGTGTGATTACTGGAGATTGTATTCAGAAGTTGCTGAGGAAGAACACCCCACTCTCTCCATTAAGAGCCGCCTTTTTCTTTGTCCTGCTTACATCCGGATTGGATTCCTCATAGCACCCTCTTTTCCCGGATGCCCTGCATTTACATATATATTTATAATTTTAAAATAATGAAAAGGAACTAATTGTTTTTTTTTTAAAATAAAATAAAATACAAGAGAGGGGTCGAACATACTGGGACATTACATCGGCGGATTAAAAATTCTGGTATATCGCTGATTCGATAATTGCAGCAGTAGTAAGATAAATGATTGCTTCTCTCAATGTTAGAATATGTCCAGAGATTGATGGATTTTTTGCTCTTATCAGTATGGCACACTTATCCTTGCTTACAAATGTGAAATTAGACAGAGTATATAGTAATTGTTTTGATATAATTATGTCCATTTTGTATGTATTGGCTGGTCTTTTGAGTACTGATCGTGACAAGAGAAAGAAGACTCTAAAAAATGAGAAAAGTTAGAAGAAAGATGGAGAATGCTTAATTAGTGGCTCAAAAAAAAAAAGAAAAGAAATTTTGCCTTATGAGAGTTTAGGTGACAGTAAGCACGAATTTATAGAGAATATTTTCGGCTTCTGTCATAAATAAGTTACTATAACTAGATAATATTCTCAGATTTTGTTCCCTTAAAATTTAATAACTGGATAATATTCTCAGATTTTGTTCCCTTAAAATTTAATAATAGGAAAAATTAAAGGGTGGTGGTCCATTGTATGATATGATAGGGCACCATAAGATATAATTAAAAATAAATAATAACTACTAATTAGTATTATAAGGTGATATTTCTTTTTAAAAATAACAAATTTCATTAAATGGTCAAAAGAGTTAATAATGCATAACCGAGCACTCTATCAATCTCACCTACAGGCTACACCGTGGTGAGCGATCGACGGGCCATTGGTGCAAGCGGTTGGCTTTGGTGACGGTGAAGATAAAAATATTTTTAATTTGGGCTACTGTTTTAGGCGCCAATGGTAGGACCAACAAAGGAGCCGTTGAGTGTTGATTACTGGATTTCGATGTTGAAGCAACGCTAAATACACGATGGTGTACCAAAGACGCTAGTGATGGGAAAAAAACCGTAGTCTTAAAAATACCGAATCGAATCGGCAGTTTTTTCTAATTTGGATCGGTTTTTATTTTTTAAAAAAACTGAAATATACCATTTGTAAAAAAAACTGAAATATCAATTCGGTATTCGGTTCACTCAGCTGAACCGAAAAACCGAATTAATTTTATATTTTATTCAAATCGACATGTGTTCATTTTTTTTTTATACATCCAAATATTGAGTTGGAAAATACCTAAAGTTGATGTTGATATTGATGAAGATGGGAGAATGTTGTTGGCGTTTGTTTCTAAATTTTCTTTTTATTTTGTGTTGTAAGTTGTAATTGTTGTTATTTTTATGTGTCTTTACAACATTATGATTATGTTTATGTAGATGGAGTATTGGAGTTTGGTTATGTATTTTGAAATTTTAATATTTCATATTTTGTGAGTACCTTATTAGTAGTTAGTAAGATATTAGTGATAAAATGTATTTTGAATACTTTGTATTTATTGTTAATATTTGTAATGAAATTAGGATGAACTAATTGTTGAAAAAAATTATTACATTCATGAAGCCCAATGGGCTAAAAATTTGAAATTTCAAAATAGGCACAGAACCGAAAAAACCGAACCAATCCGAAAAGATCCGTTTGAGTTCGGTTTTTATTGAGTTCGGTTCTTATTCGGTTCTTTTTATAAAATAACCGATTTAAATTGGTTCTACTTAATTTCGATCCGATCCGATTCGAACCGAACCGAACCGAACCGAATCGTGCCCACCCCTAAAAGACGCGACGAATCTCGTTGTTTTAGGAAGAAAAGGCATGGCACACTTGCGTTTGGTTTTGTGGTGAAGTTTTTTAGGTGCGCAACAGGATTATAGTGTGTTATGGCTTGGTTGCGAGTTTAATAAGGAGACTTGAGTGACTAGAATAAATCAATAACCTAACACACGACATGGAATATTTATATAAGATGTCACATCTTTTTCAAGTTTAAAATATTGAGTTAAATTAATTTTAAAAATTACTCAATCAGTGATACTTCATGACGTGATATCTGCAAACGTCATAACATTAACAATAATAATATTTAAACGGCAAACACTAAGTTACATTTACGTAACTTATACCCACATATATAAACAGTATATGAGTCCCACACCACACATTGTTTTTGTGTGTGGATGTAAGTTACATGAATTGTAACTTAAGTGCTCCCTATTTAAACAAAAATAATAATAATAATAATTGAACAACACAGAAACAAAAGTACACCCGATCGAGAAAGTTGTATTAATTGAAAATTAATCAATTAACACAGAAACATCAGCTTAACGTACAACTATTTCTATCAGTGCTCTGTCAGCCTCTACTGTCTTTAGCATTATTCTAATGATAAATCAGGATAGCATTTGTGGATCCATTCAGCGGAATAATTTTTTTTATTACAAAAAAACACCAAATAGAATTGAATCAAACCAATCAATTTGTTCAACAAGATGATCAATTTAGTGGCATTATTACTTTTTTAAAGATTATTGTATAAGAGTGATTTTATAATAATGAAATTTTATTATAATAAATTAAGGGATAAGTTAAAAGACATAATGTATATAGTTAATGGATAAGAGTGTGTATTCTTTTGTTGTTAGCTTGTCTCTTATTTTATTAAAGTAAAAAATTCTATTATTGTAAAATTACTTTATTTTATAATATTATAAATAATTTGGATAAAGTGATGTTCAAAATGCATTGCTTTATTTCAACGAAACGCAATGCTGTATTCGACATCTCCTCGAAAAAAAATGATGTTTTTATTTTCACCAAATTATTGCATAGTAATGAATGTCTATAATGATAATGAATATTGAAATCTCATCTTCATATTCTTAAAATCCAAACTTTAAATAGCTTCAAAAAAGCCACTTGGGCTTGTAGCCCAGTGGTGAACCATTGCCCTCAAAGTTAAGCATGACTATGAGGGTAATGATTCGAGTCCACACGGACTCAACCTCCCTCAATTAAACATAATTGTGTGGAGACTTTTTATAACGTCTTTCTCCCTTGCAAAATGCGAGTGGAGTAGAGACATTTCTCCTCCGTGAGGGGTATTTGAATGGGCATGTACTTCATAGAATAAAAATGTAATAATATAAGTTCCATGTATATATCTGATTGTAAATATCAGTATAATGACCTGCTGTCATAGCAATTATATATATCTCTGTGTAATACAGTAACCTGATGGTTAATCAGTTAAAAAAAAATAGCTTAAAAAAAATCCAAACTTTAAATGCAATTAATTGCTACCTTTATAAAAGTTCCTAGTAATTATTTTGTTGGAATAGAAAATTCCTTTACAAAATGGTGCCACATGTCTTCTGCCCAACATTTTATAATTGTTATGCCAACAAAAGTAGTCAATTTAATTTCAACAACTGTTTATTAATGATCACCTTTTTATACGATTATTAACCAGACAATTGCATAATACCAATGAATGTGTCATACTATTAGTAATGCAGGACATTATTTTAGAATTATATAATTTTTATTATTTTAATTAAAGTCATTTATGGTATGTGTATTATTTTTTATTTCTCTTATAATTATGACTGAATTTCTCTTTTTAAATTAACTTATGGAAGTAGATGTCCTCTATTATAAATAGAAAAGTCTTCTTATTGTTTTCATAATTTCAGTTTCAATTATTAAATAAAACCACCTTTATAATTTTCATTGGAATTATTTATCAAAATCTCTCTTATAAAGTCGTTTGGACTGGAGCGTCATCTAATCTTACTTTATGTATTATTAACAATCTCATTAAATTGTTTGGATTAGAACGAGATCTAATCAAGTTTCAATTAGAGCATAACCTAATTGTATAGTCTTTATAGTAATATGAAGAAGTGTAGCTTTTTGTAGAGTAATGTGGAATTTCTGAGTTTTATAGTTGGTGTAGATAGAATTCGAGCCATTGAGTCGAAGATACAAGACATTAGAGAATGACTTATATCCAAGACTGTGGGTGAAGTTAAGAGTTTTTAGAAGTTTGCAATGTTTTATAGAAGATTTATACATGGTTTTAGTACTATAAATGTACCTATTACAGAGAGTTTGAAGAAAGGGAAGCTTAAATAGGGAGAAAAGTAAGAGGCAAGCTTTGCTTTATTAGAGGAGAAGTTGTCCACCACTCCTATGTTAGCCTTGCCAAACGTCAACAAGTTGTTGAAGTCGAGTGTGATGCTTCTAGAAAGGGTATTGGAGCTGTTCTTTTTCAAGAGGGACGACCAATTGAGTATATAATTAAGAAGTTGAATGAAGCACTATAGAAATAGTCTATTTATAACCAAAGTTTTCTTGTTTTGTTATTTTATCTTTTTGTACTTTATTATTTTTAATACATACATGTATACTAATAATAATAATAATCATCACCATCATAATAATAATAATAATTATTTAAAAGTAATTTAAAAAATAATTCTTTAATTAAAATTCCATTTATTTGTCTTACCACAATTGATCGAGGCTTTGTCTATCAGAAGCCCACAACTAAATTAGAGTGGGCAAGGTTAATCATGGATTCAAGCCCAAAATAATTTTGGGCACACAATTAAGGTTAGAGAGAGGCTTCTAACAGGGTAACACCCGTCAATTACCCTTGTAAAACCTCGTTTTCTGTTGGATGTCTTTTTTTTTTTTTTTTTTTTTGAAGTCTGTTATATACAAATATTACTGACATTACATCAGACATTACAATTAATATTTACAATCATACTATATAACTGGGACCACCATCATACATTGACACACTGAAGTATATGCCCAGATATTTTAAACCCTCTCTAATATTCGAGGGGTGCCTGCTCCACTCACATTTCGTAAGGGAGAGACTGTCTCCACTCAATTAATTGATAATTGAGGAAGAACTGAAACTAACCTCCATAATGCTCTTATGGATGTCTTTTAATACAAAAAAACACTCTTTCTTTCTAAACTAACTATTCTTTTTTATTTATCTTTAATTTTTGGACGTTTTCTCACTCCGTCCTTTTATCTCACCCTTAACAATTTTATGGGTGATAAATTTTTAAATTATTATTATCCCCATTCTTCTCTTCAAACTTTCTCTCTCTACAATCCTAAAAAGCAGTAGCTTCTAGGGATGGCAAAAATCCCCACGGGGACGGGTACCCTCGGGGATTTTCCCCATTCGGGGAGGGTATGGGGATAATTTCATACCCAATTTCTTATTCGGGGAGGGGACGGGGAAATTTTTTTACCCAATTTCTTATTCGGGGAGGGGACGGGGATGAGGTGGAATCCCCATCCCCTACCCATTTCCCCATTTTAATTTTTTAAAATTACTAGTAAATAAATTATAAATTATAAATTATAAATTATAAAATTATAAATATTGGTAAAAATAAAAAATATCAAAATATTTATATTATTAAACTTTTAGGCCTAATTAACTAATTAAAGTCCTAAATTTTTATTTAGGACATTAAAAAGACTGAGTAGATTCTAATAGCTAAACATTTTTTTTAATTTTAATATTCTTTAAATATTTTAAACTTAAATCTATTTTTTATTTATTTTTAGATGTTATAATTGCCCACAATGAATCACAATTTTAATATCTAATCTAATTTAATCTAATATTTGCTTTTGATTTGCTCTGATTTAACTATTGTGTTGTAAAGAGAATAGTCAACATTTATAAAGTGCCCATGCCACCATTGAAAAAGTTAATTTTGAATCTAAATTCGATTTTATTTGTAACAATTTTGTATTAGACTATTAATTTGTTCATGATAGTTTGCAAAAGAAGTTTGTATCCCTTGCATGTTGCGTTACTTACTAATTTAATGTATGTGACTTTTGTAATAGATATTAATGTAAGATATATTTCGAACTTTACTTTTATTTGAATTTTTTATTTTAATATGATTAACTCAAAATCGAAAAAAAATGTATTAATTATTCGGGGATCGGGGACCCTCGGGGATCCCCTGTTATTATTCGGGGAGGGGATGGGGATTCTCTCAAGTAATTCTGACGGGGACGGGGAGGGGACGGGGACATACGCAAAATATCGGGGATGGGTACGGGGAGATCGGTCCCCTCCCCTCCCCTCCCCATTGCCATCTTCCCAAAAATAAATATAATTAATCTATTAAAAATAAAGAAAAAGAGAAATGAGTTATTTTAAATTTGAAGAGTTTGCGTTTGGCCAAATGACAATATCTTTTTACCAATTATAAGTGCATTTCCCTACTGAACACATCTTATCATCTTCCGTATCGAAAAATAAATTGCTCCATTATTTTTTCTCATGTGAAAATCTCTATTTTATGTTATATTTCATTTTCTTATCCATTGGTTCTAAAATCCTTGTGAAGGTATAAATTGGCCCATAGATTTTAGTCTATTGAATTTTCTTCTCCCCAGTTTTGATCCACGAGAATTTATCACTTCTTATATATTTTTGTGGTGATTATTGCTAGATCTGAAACTTTTACATCTTAAACCTTAGAGTTTATTTTGGTTTGTAGGTCATTGGTTGTGTGTATTCTACATCTGAAATTTTTGTACTTTACATCT
Source organism: Citrus sinensis (assembly GCF_022201045.2). Taxonomy (NCBI): domain Eukaryota; kingdom Viridiplantae; phylum Streptophyta; class Magnoliopsida; order Sapindales; family Rutaceae; genus Citrus; species Citrus sinensis. Next base: position 9,468,919 of record NC_068558.1, read on the forward strand.
AGATAATAAGATAAAGGTGGATTATTTTTATGCTCGACATAATATTCCCACTATTATTGTTGATTTTTCTAATTGATATAATCATACCAATGCGCAAGATTTATTAGTAACGTTGGTATGCTTAATAATTAATGGTTTAAGGAATTATTTACTGCATTTGGTTTTACATTTTTAATCTTTGTTCCATTGTTATCATCTCATCATCGTTGGCATCGTTATCATTTTATTCTCTACAACACTAAGTATGCTGTAGACTACATTAGTGTTGTGGCATTGTACTGTTAAGTCGTAGTTGGTTATTGTGAAATGAAAATTTTAATTATAAAATAAAAGTTGATAATATTTAATAAATATAATTTTTAAATAATAATTCTTTTGACAAAACTAATAATGATATTATAATTTTTTATCAAATAACTATGTAATAAAATTACTTCAATTTCTAATAACCACAATTACTTCAATTTCTAATAACCACAGCTGCAATTGTTTATTGGATTTCTCTATAATGTTGTATGTGGATTTCTCTATAATGCTGTATGTGTTTTTATAGCATTAATAGTGGGGTTATTATAGACCCTTAAATTTGTGTATTTTAGTCTTAGTAATTGATTTAATATAATAGATAAATAGATAATTAACTAAAAGATAGTAGGCAACTTACAAGTTGCAGGTAAATATTAGTTTTTAATTTCAAATTAGATCCTTCCATGGATTTACAATACTGAACTTTAATTATGCTTGGGAGACTTCGTTTCCATTCAAGCCAATTTCTTCCCAAATTTCATATTCTTGAAGGGTTCTAAAATAAGGGCTTTTTTACGGTTGCTACCATATAATAAGAGTATTCCTATCTTAAAAAATGGAGATACTCTTATTTCTATTTCAATTGGTTGTTGAAGAATAAAAAAGGGAGCAAGAGATAACAACTATTGAATTAATAACATTAAAAATTTAAAAAAAAGTACGATGCTACTCTATATCATACAGAGCACTTAAGAAAATGGTACTGTGTAAATGTAATTAAATGTAGTACTAAGTAGCTTTTCTAGCATTACGTTATTAAAACTTAAACGTTACTTTTATAATGTGCTACAACTTTAATGTCAAATATAACAAAAAAATGAATAACCTTTTTTAATAGTTAATGATAGCTTTGTTTTACAAAATGCTATTATAGAATAACAATTGGCAACATTTATAAAAAAATGCTAATTGATTTTTCTTGTAGTTAGAACTTATATATATCCCTACCTATTAAAAAGAGAGAAATTAATATGATAGTCAATAATGAATTGATATATGAAACATAGATATTGATAAAAATCAATCCTATAGAGTAGAGAGTAACGAAGTAAACTATATTTTATGGATATTTGATACCCTAATCTAAGGTTAGATGAAATACATCATATGATATTTTATACAGTAGTCCAATTCCAACAATTGCATATAATTTTTATAAGCTAATGACACATATTGCGTGCTAAAATTGAAGGCTTATTATTTAAATGAATATATATATATATATATATATATATATATATATATAGAGGTATGTATGTATGTATGTATGTATGTATGTATCTTCTAGTCTTCAACAACTAGATGTTTAGAATAAAAAATCTCACAGCAGAGATTATATCTATTCATGTTCTTTCACAATAGATTATAAAATTGGTTGATTATATGACAATCAAATTATCATATAGAATTAAGGATTTGATCTAAGTACTACTTTAGCAATTTTGAGTTTAGTATTCACTCTTCATCATATCTTGCCATTCTTTCATGATTGGCTTGAAATTACCACTTATTAAAGCTACGAAACACCAATAATGAATGTTATAGGACACAGAGGATCAAATAAACTATAAAGTCTAATTAAAAATTCTTGTGAATATCAATTTTGTATATATGCGTTACATATACTTTAGCTAATTTCGAGTTATTAAATAGAATATATGATTCAAGTTAAAATGTGAAAATACTTCAAGGTATAGGGGTGGCTAGTGAAATTGCTCAGACTTAAGCCAACTCCTTTATCGAAGACAGCTATCATAAGAATTTTGAATATTTTACCGAGTCCACCTATGTTGCAACAGTGGTACGGTACTACTGTTGCTTTCAGCCATTGGATCTTAAATATCATTTTTCTACAAAGTATTGAGAACAAGCAAACAATACCTCATGAAAGATGAAATTTGATTGGAGCTTTTCATTAATCAATTAATTTTTTTTAGTTTTGAAACAATTTTTGTTCAAGGGAAATCTTTGAGCTATCATTACAAGAAAAGTATGGATATTGATCAGCAGGGTTAGTCCTGTATACAATATTTGTAATTTAATATTTAGAATTGTTATGTTTATTTTGTTGTTAAGTAGAGATTAGAGAGAGGGTTGTGTGGAGATTCGGGCTATGTAATCATATAATGAACGATTCCTTACAGTCACACACTTGTTTGATTATTTGTCTAAACTGAAAAAAAAAAAAATCAGGAGAGAGAACCTGCACAAACATAGGAAAATTGTGCATATAATGTCAGGCGGTCTTGTTAACTAGTTACATTATTTTAAAAATAATTAAAACTTTTAATTAATAAAAAGAATGTGCACCATTGATTAAATCTAATGGTATATATATTTTTACATTATTGATATTGTAAAAGAGTTACATCATTATAGAAGGACCCTTATTTATTAAACACTTTAAAACTATAACTTTTTTAAGCCACAACTCCCCACAAGAGCACCACGTCAAATTGAATAAACTTAAATGTAATTTTCACAAAGAATGATCTAAATAGGACCTACTCAACCTATATCATTTCTATTCAGCTATTAACTTTAGTAAATTACATCATAAGTTGTCCTTCTTTGCTGATAAATAAAATAACAATAATTATCTTTCTTAATTAATTCTGGTTATTCTTTTCATGAAATATTCAAGTTGTAATTTTTTATTTTATTCTTCATAAATAAAGGAAACCAACATACCAGATTTTATAGAGGATATCGGTTTTCGGGCGAAACCTTAACAACTAAATACTACTTCTGACGGATCTTTTAACTTAAAATCTTAGGGTACATGCCTAAATCACTAATTCATTAACGAATGGTTTCTTTAGTTTTTTCTTTTTTAAAAAAAAATTAATAATTTCAATAAGGAACCTACTACTAGAGAGTGATTTCTATTTATGCATGGCATTAATTAGCTCCGAAGATATGGAATAAAAAGTAGTATGTGTATGTCCACAAGGACCACAACTATATGGGTCATAATATAATACTGTGATTTTACCCTAATTAAATATAAATTGTACAAATGAAATATAAAATTTAAAATTTAAAATAAAATTTGTATATCAGTATTTAATGTAAAACAAAACATAAATTATATAAATGGAACATAAGACTTGTAGATGGAAGATAAAATAAGTAAATTAACATAGGAATGGTAAATTGGTTTATTACTGGTAAACAAAACAAAAACTTATAAATGTGACATAAAATTTATAAATCAATATTAAGTGTAAAATAAGACTTGTAAATTAAGGTAAAATAAGTAAATCAATATAAGAGTGGGAAGTTGATGTACTATTGGTAAATAAAACAAAAGCTTATAGATACAATATAAAACTTGTAAATCAATATTTAACCTAAAACAAAACATAAAATGAAGTAAATAGAATATAATAATTGTAAATGAAAAGTAAAATAAGTAAATTAATATAGGAACGGTAAATTGATGTATCAGTGGTAATTAAACAAAAGCTTATCAATATAATATAAAACTTGTAAATTAACATTAACTGTAAAATAAAATATAAATTAAGTAAATAAAACATAAGACCAGTAAATAGAATATAAAACAAGTAAATTAACATAAAAGTGGTAGAATGATGCATTATAAGTAAACAAAATATAAACTTACAATTTAGCATAAAACTTGCAAAGCAACATTAAGTGTAAAATAAAATTATAAATTAAGTAAATAAAACATAGAGCTATAAATACAACGTAAAACAAGTAAATTAACTAGGAGTAGTAAAATAATGTATTATTGGTAAACAAAATATAAACTTACAAATGTAACGTAAATCTTGTAAATCAGCATTAAGTGTAAAATAACATATCAATTATGTAAATAAAATAGAAGATTGTAGATAAAATGTAAAACAAGTAAATATTATAAAAGTTATTGAAAAAAATAAAAACTTACAAATGCAAAATAAAAACCTGTTATAATAATGGTTACCTTTATATATTTACTGTTTTTGTTTCTAAATTGAGTAATGATAATTATGAGATTATTTATGGTGTGTTTGGGATTGAGGTTGGGTAACTATAGCTTAAAACCTGCAGCACTAAAGTGTTTGATAAATACTAGCTGCTATAACTTGAAAGCTATCTTAATATAATTTTTCACTTGTATGATGAAAAATCTATTACATCTTTAATAATTTTGTCAAAATAAATATTAAAAAATTATATTTACTATACACTATTAACTTATATTTCATAATTACAATTTTTTTTCCACAACAGATGTAATTTAAAGGGTACAGCACCTCAAAGTCTGTTAAGCTACAGCACCTCAATCCCAAATAGGCTTTTAATACATGCGATGATATATGTGAAATTTTATTAAAGATATAATTTATTCTCAAAATTAAAATTTGAAAACTTTTTTTTCATATTTTTCAAAATTGTTTGTAAGATAAGTTTTGTAATATAAGTGATTTTGCATCCTTCTAAACCTCTTCGACAGCGACCCAAATGATCATTTAGTATAAGTAAGAAGTAAAGTTAAATACATGAAATATGTTTAAAATTAAAAATTAGATGCAATTTTATTAATATTTCATATATGTTTAGTGATATAAGAATGTATTTTAATTTTGTTTTGGCTTGATCCACATCAAGACAAATAATTTTGCTTAATTAACTTATATAATAAACAAATACTATAATTGAAAATGAATTTTTTTTTATAAATGTCCTAATTTGAATATAGAACTTACGGTTAAACCAATTTAATAAAATTTATTCTAATTGTTTTCAATACAATTTTTTTTTTGTTTTCAATTGATGAGTAAATTTTTTTCTTTGGTTAAATAAATAAACTATTTTTAAATTAAAGTTTTATGTTCATTTATAAGTTTTATGTTATTTTTTCAAATGTTTATTTTGTTTGCAATTTTAAAATACTGATTTACCACTCTTATATCAATTTACTTGTTTTACTTTTCATTTATTGTACTTATGTGTAATTTACAAAAAAATTATGTTTATCATAGCATGATTCCGTAATTTTAATGGTGGCATCATAGAATTTTTCATGTCATATGTATTTCAAATTTTGAATAAATGTTCTTTTAGTCATACAATTTGAGTCAATTATTAAGTTAGTCGCTGTAATTTTAAAAATTACGTCAAATACACATTTCCTTACTTTGATATATGTTGGATTTAACTTTTTAAAGTAAAATAGTAATTCTATCTGATCTAATATAAATTTAAAATAAATCTGACATGCAACTAATGAAAACAAAGATAATTAAGTATATTTTAATAAAAGAAATATAAATACATAGGCCTTTAAAAAATTTCTAAAATAATAAAATTCTCTATTGCGAAATTCAATACCCTTTCATATATATTGATAACTAATAATCTTAAATAAATAACTGATAATTTCATAAGGTAACTTTAACGACTGAAATAAACGATTGTGTAGCACACGCCAAGACATTTAATCGGGTCAAATAATACTTTTTGGCTATGTTTGGTACCCCTCATTATGAGGTCTTAGGACCCCTCATAGTATTAATGTATTATTATACAATGTTTGGTAAATACACCACATAGGATTGTAATGTGGTTACAGTAAAATGTTAATGCGGTCAAACCCGCATAAAATAAACCCATGGGGGGGGGGGGTCGGGTTTACACGGGTTTGATGCTATTTTGAGATAAAAATAAAATTTTCTTTCTATTCTCATCAATGTTGTTCTCAAATCACTCTCCTTGTGATTCTCCCTGTGCTCAACAGAAGCCACCTCCACAATGCTCCACCACTATGCCATCTGACTTCGCTGTCACCTCCCCGTGTGACACCCACACTCTGTGCGATCCCATCTCCACTGCTACCCATTGCGCAACACCACCACTGTGCCGACCTTCATCGCCTAAGGTTTGATTTTGGATTTGAGTTTTTTGTTTGAATTAACTTAATGATTGAATTATCTGGATCATTTATTTGATATCTCCTATTCTTTCCTTTTTCCCATCCCACTATTTCCCTTTTCCCTCCTATTTGTCTCATTATTGACATAACTTTTATGAAAAGACAAGACAATCACAGGGTAAAATTTTCTTGCTCATCTTGTTCATAACATAATTTTTATTTCAATGAATTTCATAAATTAGGTAGCTGATAGTTTCCATAACTTTTCCTGACACTAGAATCATTGATTGTAGGCCTATATAAGATAAAAGTGTTGATCCAGAAAGACCTCTGGAAGACCTTCTCTTTACAAGTGGATCTTCAAATTTCTCATTTCAGGTAAACTTGTCTGTTACACTCTTTTAGGCAATTAACTATTGTTTGATTTAAATGTGTTTTAATTAAGAATATACTAGATTTTCAATTATGATTTTTGTGGTCAACTTGCATTACTTTGGTACATGTATAACTATTTTCCTGTGAAACAATGCTTATTTTTCTAATCTTGGTTTCATAATTGCATTCTCTTATTTTGTGCCCAGAAAATGTTTTCTTTATATTATATCTGCATGTTATAATTTCAATGGACATGAACAAAGATGGAAGAAAATAGGGATATATATTTTTTTCCACGTGATTTGTTTAAGTCATTAATTAGGACTAGGGTCCATAGTATCTTTGTGTATGTGTAATGATAATAATAGTACCCCCCCTCTCTCTCCATATATATATATATGCATGCTTCTATTTTCTTCTTTGTGAAAATAGCAACAAAAAAAAGTGTGCTAGCATTTAAGTTTATGGACATTTTATCAACGGCCTGCTAGCTGATTTTTGACTCATTTTATTTGTTGTTTTAGATATGGACATGAGAGGAAATTTTTTTTTTTTGTCATGTGGCAAATGAAATTGAGGTTCATGTTCATTGTGACATTTTTTTTGTTAATGATGTTGATCTGAAGGCATAATCAAAGAAAATTAATTCGTAGTCGTACATTCCAAAATCATGCCACTCGGTTACAATACTTAGATAGCATTACAGGCAATAGTGACATATAATGTGTGAATCAACTAAGAATGGATAGAAGGACATTTGACCTACTATGTGAGCTCCTTCGAGTGAATGGAGGATTCAGGGCTAATGGTTCAGTGACAATTGAAGAGCAAGTTTGCATGTTTCTTCACACTTTGTCTCATCATCTCAAGAATCGCACAATTGGTAGTAGATTTTTCAGATCTGGTGAAACAGTTAGTAGATACTTCAACTCAGTATTAAATGGAGTGTTACAATTACATGATGTTTTACTAAGGGCACCAGAACCTGTACCAGAAAATTGCACTGATGAGAGATGGAAGTGGTTTAAGGTATATTATCAATTACTTTTATTTGATTATAGCTGGTGATAGTTCAATGCTTATAAATTTTTCATTTGTTTTATATGTGTAGAATTGCTTAGGGGCATTGGATGAGACTTATATTAAAGTCCTTGTGGGAGAAAATGATAAGCCAAGATATCAAACAAGAAAGGGTGAGATTGCTACTAATGTTTTAGGGGCATGTTCACGAGATATGAAATTCATCTTTGTGATGCCTGGATGGGAAGGCTCTGCATCTGACTCAAGAGTACTTCGGGATGCATTAAACAAGCCAACCGGTTTAAAAGTTCCTACATGTAGTACTTATCCCAAAAATGATATTAAATTAAATTACATATTAAAACTAAAAATTGTACTAATGCTTATGTGAAATAAATAGGTTATTACTATCTTGTGGATGCCGGATACACAAATGCTGAAAGATTCCTTGCACCGTACTAATGCCAATGTCGCATTATTACTGCATGTTGTTTATTACATAATCTGATTAGGAGAGAAATGCTTGTGGATCCAATAGAGCATGAGTTACTTGACATATTTAACAATAAAGTAGACGACAGTGATAAGATAAGTAGCCTTGAAGCTTCAGACCAATGGACGAGTTGGAGGAATGATTTAGCTACTGCAATGTATAATAATTGGCTGGGTAATTAGGTTGTTGTACTTTGGTTAATATATATATTAGGAAAGTTTTTAAGGATATACTTTTGTTAATATATAGATGTTATTAGGAAAGTATCTAAGGCTGTACTTTTACTAGTATATCGATGTCCGTAGGAGGTATACAAGGATGTACTTTTGTTAGTATATTGATGTTCTTAGGAAAGCATCTAAGGCTATACTTTTGCTAGTATATAGATGTTTTTAGGAAAGCATCTAAGGTTGTACTTTTGTTAGTATATCGATATTCTTAGGAAAGCATCTAAATTTGTACTTTTGCTTATATAGCCATGTCCTTAAGAAGATATATAAGGTTGTACTCTTGCTAAAATATCGAAATTGACAGGAATTTATTGAGTGTTACTTATGTGAATTTAACTTGGTGTTATGTTTTATTCATTTTGTAGGCATGGAGAGTGGAGGTTCAAGTCATACTACTGGAAATAAAACGGGGTCAAGACGAGCATGGACAAAAGAGGAAGAAGAAAAAATGTTGAACATTTTATATGCACTAGTTGCAAACGGTAGTCGAGCTGATAATGGTACCTTCAAATCTGGAAGTTACAAATATATTGAAAATGAATTAGAAAAACTGCAACCAGGTTGTGGTTTGAAGGCTTATCCACATATTGACTCTAAGATAAGAATATGGAAGAAAAATTATGGGGTGTTGTTTGATATGTTAAACACTAGCGGTTTTGGATGGAATGATGTGAGAAAATGTGTGGAGGTTGATAGTGAAGAAGTGTGGAAATCATACGTGGAGGTTAGTATTTTGAATTTACAATAAGGAAAATAATTTTCTTTTTATGTCGTTAGTTATATTTGCATGGTTACATGGTGTATTGTTATAAAAATAATAAAGTTTATTTAACTATCTTATTTTTATTTCGTAGTCCCATAAAGAAGCAATCAATTGAAGGAACAAGCCATTTCCATATTATGAGAGGCTAGCAAATATATTTGGAAAAGATCGTGCAACTGGAAGGTCGGCAGAGACTCCAATTGATATGGCTAATGCAGCACTTCAAGAAGAAATCCATGATGATAATGAGATTGATGATGAAGGTTCTCCCATGTTTGCTTCCCCTTCTGCAAATTCTCAAGACACTACTCGATCACGTGCATAATCATCACACAGAAAGAGGTCTAAATCAGATGAATATGTTGTTGTTGGTATTGAGAAATTGGTTTCAGCATTTCACGAAGCCAACACCGACATGTCTTATAATATGTATGGAAGTAGTGAAGATCATGATTACATTGCTGAACAGCTTGCTTCGATGGGACTCTCTATGGATGATGAGCGTATGGCCTTAAATTTAATGGTAGAGAAACCTTCAAATATAATGGCTTTCAAGGCATTACGGAATGATTGTGACCGTAAGTTAGCATATGTTAGGATGCTTTTGCGTGAACATGAAAGGAGAGGTGGAGTTTCATAATGAAGAGTTTGCATGTCTAACTTAACAATGATATTATGCGGTAGTATTTTAGCATATGGATGTGTGTACTCAGATTACTTAACATCATTCACTTTGTTACAACTATTGTATCATTTTAATATTTTGTGAAATACAAGTGTGCAACCCAAAAGGGGGGGTGAATTGAGATTATAAAAATTATTTGATTTTAAAACAAATTATCATGCAAATCTAAGATGAATTTAATGAAATAATAATTAAATCAATTACATTATTTATAGTTGGAGCTGAAAAATAGCCGTTATTGACTTTCTGCTCACTGTCAAATCGCGATTAACTAGATATCGGATCGCCGTTTGACTGGTTAATATGACCGTTAGGCTGAATTTTTAAATTATCAGATCGCCGTTATCTATATGTCGGATCGCCGTTAATGTCCAGAGACTAATCTTTAATTCTGTATTATGTCAGATCGCCGTTAATGTCCAGAGACTAATCTTTAATTCTGTATGATGTCAGCGAGCCGTTATCAACATGTCGGATCACCGTTAAAGTCCAGAGGCTAATCTTCAGTTCTGTAATGTCAGCGAGCCGTTACCAACATGTTGGATCGTCGTTTAGGTCCAGAGACTAATCTTCAATTCTGTATGATGTCGGCAAGCCATTAAATACATGTCGGATCGTCGTTTTCTTCAGAAACTGCTACAGTGAACTATTTTGCACCTAAAAACCAACAGTTTATAAAACTTGTCAAATAGATCCATTTTATAGGATTTGAAACAATATTTATGAAACAAAGTTCTCAAGCTTTTTGAATTAAAAAAATTTACAAGAGAATAACCAAAATTATTTTCATTTATAAAGTGAGAATGATGATTTAAAAGTATATGAAAATTATTTTGATCTTTTAAAAGATTAATTAATTTTAATCAAGTTTGTTATTATCAAAATCAATAATAAAGAAATATTTATGTTAACATTTTAGAGTATGTAAAAACCTTTCTTTTATCATTTTAAAATGACTTTGGACAAATTTTGCATGTTTTAATTATTTATTAATGTTTTGATATTATTTAAAGATTAATTGATTGAATTATTTGTTTCGATCTTTATTTTCCAGGTTATATATTTGGAAAATGCAAAAAGAAAAATAGATGTTATGTTGCCAAAATTTTAAGGTCATAATCTTCGATCTTTATGAAGAATTATGATTTTTTTTAACTTCTACTAAAAAATTTAAATCTATTCTATATTTAATATTTTTCTAAATACTAATAAATGTCATTTTCTAAATATATAATTCAAATTTCTTACAAAAAATATTAATACAGTATAATGTCGTACCAAACATTGTATAACTTAAAACTAATACAATATAATATAACACTAAATATTGTACAACATTATTATAATACTGTGTTAATGCAATACAATATAATATAATACATCAATATTAAAATAATACAATATAATGTAATACAATATAATGTGCCAAATGCACCCTTTAAAAAAAGGGAAATTTACAGTAATAACCAAAAAAATTTCCCTTTTTTTCATCTTAACCCCCCAAAAATATTTCTATCAATATTAGCCATTAAACAACATTTGAGACCAAAATACCCCTCCCTCATCTCTCCCCCAACACTCCATTTCACTCATCTCTCCCAAACCAATCCAACTCCCATCATCGGCGGCGACATCAACCCTCGTCGGCGGCGGCTCCATCTCTCACCGGCATCCGATCTACGATCTACAACCTTTAACAAAATCTAGGTTAGTCATTTTTCTTATTTTCATTAATTTAAAATGAGATTTTAGAATAATAATAGTTATAGCTTGAGATTAATAGTGGTGGTGATGATGTTTGTGGTGGTTGGTGGTGTTTGGGAGTATTGTTTTCGATTTTGGAGTGATTGTGCTTAATTGCGGGTGGGGAGGGAGGGGAGATGGCCGCGCGCTGCTGCCCATCTCGCGGCACGCTGTTGCACCAAATCTGGTGCGCCAGGCGCGCTCCTGTCGCCCAAGCTGTGGTGCGACCGGCGCGCGCCCGTCGCACCAAAGCTGGTGCGAGGGGCGCGCCTGTCGCACCAATTTTTTGGTGCGACTGGCCCCGTCGCACCAATTTTTGGTGCGACAGGCTTGCCCGTCGCACCAAAAATTAAATTTTTTTTTTGTAAGGAGTTAATTTTTTTTCTGTAAATGTAATGTAATAATTTTATAAATATTACAGATACATGGCGAAATCAGAATCACCGGATATTGAAGTAGGCAAGATGTATTTTCGTTATGCTGATCATTTTCCTGGTCGAATTTCGAGCATGTGTATGTTATCTTCGGTCGTTAAAGTCATCGAGGAAAAATTAACAAACCGGCAGTTGCGTATGTTCAAAAAGGATATATTTGGGCATTTCTTGGAGTGTCGAAGTTTTCCATTTAATGGGGTAATTTTGCACAATCTTCTACTGCGGCAAGTGGCCCATGAAGAAGATAGCCGTGAGGATCAGTTATGGTTTCAAATTGGTAAGCATGTGATTCGCTTGTCAATTGTTGAATGGTGCTTGGTTACTGGACTTTCATTTGGTGTGGATACCAATCAAAAAAATGATGAAATGGAGCAGAGGCTACGGAATATGTATTTTGGTGGTGTGCATCGTAAGATTAATGTGAAGCAATTCGATGCAGTATTTAAGGAGTTGAATTCCGAGGAAATGAACGATATGGACGCATTAAAGATTGCACTGTTTTATTTTGCGGACAGAGTACTAAATGCAAGAAAAAATCACTGTCAAATTAATTTCGATTGGCTTGACCAAGTTGATGATATACAGTACTTCCGAAAGCGTCCATGGGGTCTATTGTCGTGGGAAATTATTTACGAGAGTCTTGACAATGCACTGTTCGAGAAAGACGAGAAATTTAAGAAGACTCGGTTGAAAAATTCAGATCATAATATTGAAAAATACAATCTTTACGGCTTTACGTCTGGGGTTCAGGTGCTATTTTTTTTTTGTTTATTAATAAGTTTTATTGTATTAAATATTTGATAGTTGTTTTATTTGATTTTTCACTTTGGTTGTTGTAGGCTTGGATTTACGAAGCAATCGGAGGGTTGCCATCAACATGGGTCGTCAAAACGAAGAATAAGATTCCCCGCATTCTGCAATGGAAGCCCATGGCGTCGTCGAGAATCAACTTTGCGGAGGTTTATTCGTTCTTCAACGACGAATCTCGTCTTGTAAGTAATATGTATTACTTATTTTTTAAACTTTACTAAATTTAAGTTATGTATACTTACTTAAAATTTTAAATTGAATTTATGGAAGGGGGACGTTTTAAAAACCCTTGAGCCAAATTCAAAGGAGAGTAGCAAAAATTATTGGCTCTCTGTGAAGGATTACTTGCCAAGCATTCCAGACTGGGTTCATAAGGTCGGTATACTCTAAGCACTAAAAATTTGTTAATCGAAATTTTTGACTTTTCATTTATTAATTTTAAATGATACTTTATACAGCACCAACCCTCAATCAACGCGATGCCGTCGGTTACAAGGCATTCAGACGAGCATGACGATCATGACGACATACCAAACCCAATACTAGAGCAGCGTCATGACACTTTTGCGGATGAGGTGGGGCATGACACTTTTGAGGATGAGGTGGTTGTTGATGACCACCAGCAGCAAACAGACAACTCTGATGACGCACGAGATTCTGAGGTTAGAAAGAATATACGATATTTTTTTTTATAAATTATTAATTTTTTATTGTTATTCTAAAGTTTTATTTTTTTCTTTTGTAATAGTCGAGGACAAAGCAGTTTAATGATTATGTACGACGACGGCTGGATAAGATTGATCGTAACGTGTATGAAATAAAGTCAGAATTAAAAGATTTTAAAGAAACCGTTGTTGGCTTCATCGACACATTTTCTAAACGTCCAAATAAGGATTCTCCCACTGCACGCTCGTATGCGGTAAGCTAATTTAAATTTGATAATAATGTTCGTTTAACTTTTAATTTGATAGTTATTTAATATGTTCTTTTTGGCGAATGTACAGGCCCCAGATGATGTTGGAGTGTATACTGACGTGGGTAATGAAAATTTGTCTACGCCCACATCATTGTATAGTTTCTACGGGGATGTAAGTGGGGAGAGCGTGCAGGTGTTCACAGAGGTGCCTCCGGGCGTTAGTAAGTTCGGCCACGCGTACATACCGTCGTATGTTTATAACAGTCCTTACATGATTCCTCCGGTCAGGCGAGGACAGAACGTCCGGCCTTTACCTCGACCCCAAATCATGGAGCATGCGATTGACATGAGTACGAGTGTGGAAGTAAATCCACTGAGAGGCTTGGAGGACTCTAGTCTGTTTGCTGAGTTTGATCAATGGTTTACTGGTGATAGCAGAGTCCGCCGGAGAGTCCAGCACCCGCGGTCGTTCTTTCAAATAATTTTGGGGACAGCTTCGATGGGATGGTTAGGCGATGAGGTATTTATAATTTCCTCGTGGTGTATACTGTTGTGGATTTGTGTATAAATTTGTTTTTAAAAACTCGTAATATTTCTGTTTCTCTACAGCATATTCACGAGTATCTCCGCTTGATTAGCGAGAAGCAACGGCAGTATCCAAATGCCTTACTCCAACGTGTCACACATACTGACACATTTTTTTGGGTAACGTGCCGACAAAACTTATAAATTTTATGTGGATGTAAAAATTTAAGTTTTATTAATTTATGCATTTCTTGGTTATCTATGTATTAGGTGTTCTTGAATCAGTTATGGAATAACGGGAATTGTGCAGTCGATTCAATGGTATTCGACGACCGCGTGAATAGTTATCTTTGTGGCCGACAGCACACAATGTCTAAATCAATGACGGATGTCGATATGGTATGTATTTTATTACATTTCACATGCTATCTAATGAAAATATTCAAGTTGTTGCTTTTTCTTTGTTGTATTTTAATTTCATACATAACGAACATGTTTTTCAATTGTTATATGCAGCTACTCATCCCTGTTAACTTCGACGGCGCGCATTGGGTACTAGCACGAGTTGACTTTCGAAAAAACAAAGTCTGGATTTTTGACTCATTACTCACAAATCGCGACGACAAAAGGTACAAGTTGAAATTCAAGCCACTTGAAGTGATATTCCCTCAATGGTTGGAATACGTTGGCTTCTACAATATCCGACCGGAGTTGCAGAGTGAAGACCCATGGAAAGTTATCGCAGTTAAGAGCGCGCCACAACAAGAGCCCGGAACTGGCGATTGCGGTGTTTTTGTATTGATGGTTACGATGTATTTAATGTTCGGGCTTAGATTGGAGTTTAACGCTAGTCATGTCGAGTACTTTAGAAAGAAGATTGCGGTTGATATATTTAATGACGATATTCAATTGTAAACCTATGTAGTAATTTAAATGTTGAAATTTGAATTTTTTTTTACTTCGCACACTTAAGTTTATATAATTTTAATGCCTCACATTTTAAACTTTAAATAAAGTTTTATGAAATATAAGTGTACAATATAAAAAAAAACAGTAACAGTTTTAACCAACGAACACAAAAACAATAATAGTTTTAACAAACTCATAACACACAAAATACAACTAACTTCGAGTCGACGCAATGGGATTCTTACATCTCTTACGATTATGGCCTAGTTCATGACACCGACCGCATCTAACAGTCCGCCGGTCAACGTCCTCGCCAGCCGAGGGTATTCTGAGTTCTTTACGACGGCCAGGTGGTGGTGCCTCAACTGGTGGGTATACATGCATTTCCTGAATTTCATCTGGAATTTCCCAATCAGCCACATCACCAACTGGCTCTACTGGTTGTGCATAAGCCATCGCCAACGATTCTGTAGTGTAAAAGTCCGAGCAAAGGTTAATAAAATCCACCCGGTGTGTTAGACACGCCGCGATTGCATGAGCACACACAAGCTGATCAAGCTGGAACACTCTGCAGGAGCAAGTTCTCTTTTGCAAGTCAACTAACCCTTCCTTAAGCCCACCGCCTATAACTTGAAAGCGATGCGGAGACACCGGCCGAACTATCATTCTTTCAGCTATAGTTCTCCTCTCAGTGACTATTTCATCCGCCCATGTTGTTAGCCGAGTTGTCATTGATTCAGCCACAATTTTCCTATCATAAAACCATTGCTGCAATGTTTTCCTAAAGTGATCAACAAGATGAGTCACAGGAAATTTTCGAGGTTCCCTCATGAACGCATTAACACTCTCCGCAATGTTCGTGGTAAGAATGCTGTACCTCCTACCTTCAAACTGCGACCTTGCCCAATTACACGTACCGACATTATTTTCTAGGTAATCAGCCGCACCCGAGTGGATCATCCACAACCCTTCAAGTTGTCTCTTAAATTCCTCGTGGCCATATGCTTTTGCTGCATTAATAAAGGCAGGCTCAAATTGATCCCAAAGAGCTTTGGATATTCTAAACTGAGACTTAATGTTACCTTTCACGTGGTAAAAACAAACGCCATGAGTTGCATTGTGAAAAACTTTAAGAACGGCTCTCCTTATGGCAGTGCATCGATCAGAGATAATTACCAACTCAGGTCTATCGCCAATCACTCCGTGTAACTTCATCATAAACCATTCCCAAGCATCGTTGTTTTCTGAATCCATGATCCCAATGGCTAACGGATACAATTGATTGTTACCATCAAGACATGTTGCCACGAACATGCTTCCACGATATAATCCCTTCAGATGAGTACCATCTACAGCAATGACAGGCCGAATGTACTGCATAAAACCCTTGATGGAAGATCCGAGTGCTACAAAATAGTACAAGAAATTACCATCTCCATCCTGCTCGAGGTGAGTGACTGTACCCTCATTCGCTGTAGTTAGTACGTGAGAGTATTTAGGGAGCAAGTTGTATGACTCTGCAGGGTTGCCTCGAACTATTTCAAGACCAACTTCTCTCGCCCGATATGCCTGCTGGTATGTTAACTGAACACCGTATTCCTGTTGCATATCTGCTCTTATGTCATTCGGAGTATAAATCCTCTTGTCTTGAATATATTTTTCTGCGATAATATGACCGACAACCTGGCTCCTGACTTGATGACGTCCATCAACCAATACCTCATTATGAGAAGTGTGTACATTGTCAATTCTCTTCACCACCCACGGAATATTTTGCTCGTTCAAACATCTAGTTGCTCGAATACGCCATTTACATGATTCTGAACAACAGTGAGCCTCGAAACGTGTCGTAGTAGACCGTGCAATCTTGAAATCAAACTTGTCTCTAAAGGCAACCTTGCGTAGTTGTAATATAAACTCATTTTTCTCAGCAAATAGCTTACCCACACTGATATCATCTGAATCACAACTGCTAACAAAGCTTGGAGCAACCATATTCGAAGGCAAAGTTGGAGCAACACTTGTAAGGGGGTCAATTCGCCTTCTCGATCGAACCATAGAGGGAATAGGTCTATTGCCTCTGTTATTCACAGGAGTATTGTCTTCACACTCATCCTCATGCTGAAACGACGGAACATTTGAAGGACCGGCTCCTCCATCATCACCATCATTATTGAAACGAGTGCCCCCCCTTGTAGTATTAGAAGGTTCTGCACAAACATTATCCCCCTCTGTCTCATTATGAAAATCATCATTGTCCCGAAAAACATTGTTGTGATACGGAGAATATCGTTGCTCCAACGACGTTGTTATTGGAAATACTGTTGCTCCAACATCCTGTAACGTAACGCCATTATCATCAATGTTGTCATAATTATCGTGGATTGGAGAGTAATATTGCTGCAACGATATTGTCCTTGGCAACACCTCTTCATCATTATCGGGGCCAGACATATTTGCTCTAAACGAAGTTTCTGTATCGACATGTGGCTCAATACCTTCGCTCGGAACTCGAGGTGATGTGGTCACGAATATAGGAATGCATCCAAAATTAGCTATGTCCGATGCCATATGCAACACAACCCTCACCATTTCATCATCGCATATATCCATGGGCATTGCACATATACGATATAATGTGTTACTAGACCTCAAAGTTGTCTTCATGGTGATACTATAGTCATTAGGGTTAATTTGTAACACCTCGTATACTCTTGCCAATAACTGATCAAACAGATAATTTTTTCCAACCAAAAATGCTCGATTTTTACCATTCACGTACTCCATACGGCTATTCTCTAATGTCTCCCACCAACCATTGTAACACAATTCAAGTACAACTGAATCCATTAAGCCTGAAATTATAAAAAAAAATTATTTCAGCCATATTAAAATAATACAATTTTAATGATGTATTTCATGGTGGGTGCGACAGGCAACCTGTCGCCCGAATCTTGGTGCGACAGGGTGCCTGTCGCACCAAGGTTTGGTGCGACGGGCGCCTGTCGCACCAAGATTTGGTGCGACGGGCGCCTGTCGCACCAAGATTTGGTGCGACGGGCGCCTGTCGCACCAAGATTTGGTGCGACGGGCGCCTGTCGCACCAAGATTTGGTGCGACGGGCGCCTGTCGCACCAAGTTTTGCTGCGACAGGCAGCCTGTCGCCAGATCCAGATTTTGCCAAGTTGTTCAGAAAATAACTCATACCAGTAAGTGATGTCGATTTGTGTTGGATTCGGGATTCGGATGTCGATTTGTGTTGGATTCGGGATTCGGATGTCAATTTGTGTTGGATCCGGATAAATTATGATCGGATATCACTTTTATCGTTGTCTTTTGCGGTCACCGTTGACGGATGAATCAAGAGCGAAAAGCTGCTTTTGGTTTGGCGATATGGGAGAAACGATGTTGGTTTTGTTACGCAAAGAAGGGTAATTTGGGAAAAAATGCTTGTGTTTGGCTAATGTTGATAGAAAAAAGTTGAGAGGGTTAATTGCAAAAATAATAAAATAATAATGGTTATTTTCGTAAATTTCCCTAAAAAAAATCTGGTGATAGCTTGATCATTTCTGCTCATAATATATTTGGCCTCCAGTAACAGGTTTATGAGCCAAATATTCCTGAGAAATCTGCATCGATCAAGTGCCCACATAAAACACCAAGCCAGCAATTGCCAAACACGTGGTGAATCTCGTAGTTTTAAGGAGAAAAAGGCGCGCGTTTGTGGTTTCGTGGTGATTTTCTTAGCAGCAGGATTATACTGTTTGCGCCTTGGGGTTTGCAAGTTGCATATGTAGACTTGAGTGACGGGAGAAAAACAGTAACATAAAACACAACGTGGATCAATTATCCAAATGTCACATCATTTCTGATTTTGCAATATTGTGTTTAATATAATTTTTAAAAAAAAATTATCAACCATATATTTTTAAATGACACTCGTATTAAGTATGTATGAATATTTTTAAAGTGTATCACTCGTATACCCTAAGTTGACAAAACACTTCTGCCGTCCACCAATCTGTTAACTTTCGTTAGAAAGTTAAAAGAATTGTGGCAAATTAACTATTTTTTCCTTAAAACTCAAAATGAGGTAAAAAGATAAATTTATTCTAAAAATTAACGTAAATTTTTAATATAATTTTTTTTAATTTAATATTGAGTTTAATATAATTTTAAAATCTACTCGATGGTGATACTTTGTAGAGATAAATTTAAACAGAAAAAATTTAACAAAATGATGACAGAAACAAAGTACCCCGACCGAGGCAACTGTATTAATTGAAAAATAATCGATTAACAAGCTAACATTAGCCAGATGTATCGTTATTTTTGTCAATATTTTATCAGCCTTAGTTTCTTTAGTATTTTTCTAAAATAAATGTGGATGGCATTTGGCAAATTCATTAAATGGAATAAATTTGTTTTCTTATTAAAAAAGAAAAGAAAAGAAAATCCAACAGATTCAAATCAAAACAATCAATTTGTTCAACGTTATGATCGGTTTGGTGATTTATTAGTCTCCGGCATAATTCATTTTTTTAAAAAGATTATTGTATAAATATAAATAATTTGGACAAAATAATGTTCTAAATACATGATTATTCGGTATCTCTCCCAAAAAAAAATGATGTTCTTGTTTACACAAGATTATTGCTTAATAATGTATGCCTTTAATGATTGTAAAGATTGAAATCTCATCTTTAAATTTGTAAAATCCAAAGTTTAATGATAATGAATATTGATATCCCATCGTCAGATTCTTAAAATCCAAACTTTAAATGCAATTAATTATCACCTTCATAAGTTTAGGTAATTGTATTGCTGGAACCGAAAATTTCTTTATAAATAGTGCCACTTGTCCTGTATCCAACGTTTCATAATTATTATGCTAACATTACTAATGATTAATTTAACTTCACTAAGTGTTAACTAATACAATAATTGATTTTTTATGCAGTAGATAATTTCATTATCCTAATGAATATATGATACATCATGTCACATCATTTAAAATGCAAATCTTACCTTTCAATTTTGTAAACATTTCATACATTAATTTCAGTACGAATTCTATTTACGGGAAGCTTTCACATTACTAGCTTTTTATTTTTGCCAAATGTATAATAACGGTCATCTTGTTTAGCTAATTTTGTTTTTTCGTATTTTTTTGGTTATTATATATTTAAATATATGCATGATAGTAGTAGTAGTAGTAATAATAATAATAATAATAATAATAATAATAGTAATTGTTTAATTAAAACTCATTTCATTTGTCTTCGGCCCTTTGCCTCAGTTAATTAGGGCTGTCTATGAGGAGCCCACAATTAAATTAGGTTGGGCGTTGAATAACTTCTACCGAAAGGGTACTATCAGCACCCATTTAAAACTCTCATAAAACCCCTGTTCTAAATCCACCTCCTTAAATAATTTAATTACATTAATATCCTTAATTACTTTTCTTTTTGGCCTCTCAATTCATTTTTCAGAACTTAATACCAGACAATCTTAATTCATCTAATCCATTATTTCAAAAGTATTGGGAACATACAATAATTCAATATCTTTATAGTTCTTGCTACAAAGTTATTCATTGTTAATTTAGTAGAATACTTGATGATCACATCAAAGATTTAAGAAATTGTTAAAATAAAAAGTTTTTAAACTTACGTGGCTCTTTATGTAATTTTAAATAAGGTTAAAATAAAAAATAGAAGAGAATGGTTTTAACTTTCAAATCTTCGGTGCGAGCCCGAAACAACTTTCGGCGCAAAATTAATTAAGGCAAAGGTGGTGATATTTCTCCTTAAATAAATAATGTAATACTATTGGCACCCCTAAAAAGTTCTTATCAAACCCCTCTCATAATTATAAGTTTATCCTTATTTGAATTTATAATAACTAACAAAAGAAAATTAAATTTTATTAAAATCACTTATCCTCATAAATGTGATTCTGTGAAACAAAAACTCAACAATTTATTATTTTGTTTTGATGATATTTGGTTGATATTCCTCATTTATTGAGTTACAACATGTCATTGCAAATTTTTGCTCAACATGTAATAACTAACTTTTTGCTTCAAATTCATTTCTATATTAAGTTTTGCAAAGAATCTCTCTTTGATATGCGGATTTTCATTGTCAAAGGTTCTACAAAAGAAATGAAATTATCAAAGGGTGTCGGGTTTTTGGCGATGACCCTTCGACGCTCAAGTCAGTATTTTATATTTGATTATGAAGGGAAAATCTAAAGAGAGAAGGACATCATTTCTTTACCCTTTTTTTCTCTTAACCTTAGGTGTGGGAAGTTCTAACCATTATATAGGCAATTTGATTAATGAGGTGGAGGTGTCATCATGACACATGGCATTGTCTTAGTGACAAGTGTGTGCAAAACTCATGCATAAAGACACTTGTCATTATGTGTCATGCTTGTTTATGAAAAATCATCTTTGAACACTTGTCATGATTTCAAGCTCTTATGTTGGTTCCTCATAAAGAGGATTAGTTTTGTGGCATTTCACATGTATGTAACCTTCGTGGACTGTTACTTTCATGTAATTACTGAATATCTAGTTCATTCTTTATAACGAATGAACCTAGGTCACTCTTTATAACGAATGAACCTAGGTCACTCTTTATAACGAATGAACCTAGGTCGCTCTTTGTAGACACATGCCTTTGGCGTTTTTTCAGAGGGTGTTTTACTTAGAATGGACCTAGGTCTTTTTTTATAAAGAGTGGACCTAGGTTGCTCTTTGCAGAAAATGGACTTAGGTCACTCTTTGTAGAAAATGGATTTAGGTCGCTCTTTGTAAAAATATACCTTTGGCGTTTTACCGAAGAGTTGCCTTTTGGACGTTTTATTTAAAATAGACCTATGTCATTCTTTATAAAGAGTGGACTTAGGTTGTTCTTTGTAAAAAATGTATCTAGGTCACTCTTTGTAGAAACTTACCTTTGACACTTTGTCGAAGACTTGTCCTCTAGGTGTCTTACTTAAAATAGACCTAGGTATTTCTTTATAAAGAGTGGACCTAGGTTGTTCTTTGTAGAAAATGGATTTAGGTCGCTTTTTGTAGAAATATACCATTGGCACTTTGTCAAAAAGTTGCCCTTTTGGCATTTTATTTAGAATGGACTCAGGTCACTTCTCATTGAGTCTATACTCATGTGGGCTTTTTTGAACTTATTATAATTTTAGTACAACAGAGGCCCCCCAAGTCTATCTTTTCAAATTTGAAAAATTAGACTTTTATTTTAGTATTATTATTTACTTCATGTGCTTTGGGTTGGGCTTGGATCATTTTATGGCTTCCAGCCTTGGCTTTTCGATGGGTGCAAGCTTAACTCAATTTTTGAAACTCAAAAATTGTAAATCACTTTCTTTTAATTTACTTTTTTCATTTCCGATGCTGCCAAACTAATAAACACCATTAGTGCCACCCCATCCCACCAATGATCTTTGTTTTTTCTTATCCAATCATAGCAAATGACTTATAACATTCTCTTTCTTCTCATCTATAAAATCCCTCAAAACTTCATAATGTATTCACAAGCACTACTAAAAACTTAGTGAAAGAATTTACCTTAGAGGTAGACTCTTTCAATTTATAATGAAGAGGGTAAGTGTTTTCTGGAGGAGCTTCACTGATTCGTGCTAAAGCAATGCTCAATTTTGGTGTTTCTCCAATTGGGTCGGTGTTGAAATACTTCAAATCATGTGCCAAATTCCCCTTTCTATTGAAATGAACTTATTGGAGAGTGATTTGATTAGCAAACCCCCTGCTGGTTGTGTTGGGTTTACAAAAGCAATACTCAAAGTCAGAATTTCTCTTCCTCTTGCCCTATATATTCGAAAGCTTCTACATTCTTTTAGACTTGCTCTTGCTCAGCTTGTTCCTACTGCTTGGAGAGCGATAATTGGAATGTGGGCTGTATAGAGGAAGCTTGGATTTTCAGACCCGTCTGTGATTGAGTTCCAATTCTATTTGGTTTATTTCGTAACTCCAAAACTTTTGGCCTTTGGCACTTCAAAGCTTATGAAGATTCCAATGAAATTCTACTTAATCATGTTCACGTTTCAATTAAGATGTGGAAGCATATTTATTTTTTTGTCAGTGGAAATTGGGAGTTTGGGGATGAAGTCGTTGATGCCCGGGTTTAGCTTCCAACCCACTTTTGTGAACGAAGTGCGATTATATATATATATATATGCAACACACATTTATTTTATGTGGCACATATTTAATTTTTTGACTAATCTTAATTTCACTTTCTTTTTGTAGGTATTTGGAAAAGACCCACGATTCGTCGGGTAGAGGCAGAAAACATTAGATCAGCTCTAAAGTTGCCTCCAAAAGATCGTGATTACAACTTCTTTTACTCATTCAATACTTTAACCGAGAATCACATAATTCTAAGTAGTCCATTATCTATTAAGGTGGCCAAACTTATCATGGATTCTTCAACTAATGAACTAGTTGGAGGATAAAAGAGAGGAAAAAGACCAATGTTATTTGAAAAAGAAAAACCCATTGAGACTGTTAGATAAGACAAAGAACCTAGAGAAGCCATGACTCATGGAAAAGGGCTTTACTTTTTAGCAACTAAAAAAGGATTAGAATAATGATACATTAGCCCACACTTTAATTTCGAAAGAAGAGAGTTCGAAAGTTACTGGTGATCAAATCATCGATCCATCTGCAGTTCTTGACTTCTTGCCTTAGGTGCTAATCCATCACCAGCTCGCGCTCTCACCATTAAAAAATGGAGCGTAAGGCCAACAATCCCTCCTCTTCAAGCCAATAATATTGATTGGGACCAATTTGTAAGTGAGGCTGGAGGCGCTAGTGTGAAGGATTTGAGGGCCATGAAGTCTCTTAAGTTTGCAGCGAGACTTATTAGAAAGGTAAAGAACTTTCATTCCTTCATTATATTTACCTTTCATTTTTTATCTTGCCTTTCTTTAATTTTTATTATTTATTTATTTATTTATTGTAGCATTCAGAGTATTTGTAATCTTATAAAACATGTGTTAGGGCTGCCGAAGATCGTGTTGCTGCCATAAGCAAAGAACTATCTCAAGCTCTTGCAGTTAAAAAGAATTTAGAATTTGAGTTCATTGCCCTTGGGAAAGAAAAGTTAACGATTGAAAGTCAGCTGCATTTAGCCAATGAAGAGCAAAAAATGGCTGAAGAAAAGATTGCTCACGATGTTCAGAAGATTTCTAGTTTTGAAATCCGTGTAAAGGATCTTGAAGAGTCAAATGAACAATTTGATGATGAACTTTTGGAAGCACAAGCCAAAATTAAAAATGCTAGAGAGAAAGAGTATGAAGGGTACACAAATGAGATTGATGATCTGTGTGCTTTCATTTTCAAACATGTTCATAACTTTGATTTTGATCTTATTGATGAAAAGCTTGAAAGAAAGAAGGGTGAAACTGTTAGGAAGGCTCGAATGGCTAACGAGGATCATGTTGCTTAAAAAACTGAAATTATTAACACTCTATTAGCGAATTCTGGTGTTCCTGCCACTTCATTGCCGAAAAATGAAGTCCTCATCTATTGATCATCAGATATCATACTACCTGCGACTCTGGGGTTTGATGATTCTTATGGAGATTTCACTTACGTCCTCTTGAGTTAGATGATGAGATGTGCGAGGATGTTGAGGATGGTGAACACATCATGGATCTTTAGACTGATGGGGACTTCATTTTTCAGCTGTTGTCCTCATCAGTCGATTATTAGATATCATACTACTTGCGACTCCGGGGTTTGATGATTCTTATGGAGATTTCACTTACGTCCTCTTGAGTTAGATGATGAGATGTGCGAGGATGTTGAGGAGGGTGAACACATCATGGATCCTTAGACTGATGGGGACTTTATTTTTCGGTTGTTGTCCTTATCATTCGATCATCAGATATCATACTACCTGCGACTCGGGGTTTGATAATTCTTATGGAGATTTCACTTACGTCCTCTTAAGTTAGATAATGAGATGTGCGAGGATGTTGAGGAGGGTGAACAAATCATGGATCCTTACACTGATGGGGACTTCATTTTTCGGCTGTTGTGACCCCTCCAATCTTTCACGGGATCTTTCCTAGTATATTATCTATACAAATAGACACGAAGACACTGTTCATTTGGATGAAGTGATTTGAAAAAAAAAAGGATGGCAGAAGCATTTTCGTCGTCTTCATTAGAAAAGACTACTATGACTACTGTAAGGTTTGAAGTGGCGAAATTGAATGGTACCAATAATTTTAGTATGTGATAGTATGAAATGTTGGATGTCTTATGTCAGTAAGATTTGGAGCTCGCTCTTGAAAAAAGACATGACAAGATGGATGATAAGGAGTGGACAAAGATTTAGAGACAAGCATGTAATATTATTCGCTTATGTCTGCTAAAGATAAAAAGTACTATGTCATGAGGGAGACATTTGCAAAGAAATTATAGAAGATGCTGGAAGAAAAGTACATGAAAAAAACCTTGAAACCAGACTTTATATGAAGAAAAAACTCTATCGACTTATGTATTCACCTGGCATGTCAATGAATGATCATGTAAACTCATTCAACAAGTATTAATGGATTTGCTAAATTTGAATGAGAAATTTAAAGACAAAGATAAGGCATTGTTGATGTTAAATTCATTTCCTAATAAATATGACCATCTTATCACCATTTTACTTTATGGGAAATATAATATCATATTTGATGTTGTATGCAGTGCATTGTACAACTCTGAGACCAAGAAAAAATGATCATTGGGATACAGGTATAGAAGTATTGATAGTAAGAAGGCATTCACAAAACTGCAAACCTAAAAATAAAAAGTAAGTCTAAAGGAAGGCCTACCAAAGATAAATATATTTTTTGTCATAAGAAAGGGTATTGAGAAACGAATTGTCCTAAGTTACAAAAGGGTAAAGCTATTTCTAATGCATGTGTAGAGGAGCATGATGAGGAGTTAAGCTTTAATTTGTTTGGTATGACGTTGACATGTCATTCATATGAGTGAATTTTGGATTCGTATTGTACCTATCATATGTGTCCTAATAAGTACTAGTTTTTTAGTGTCAAGGGGATGGACAGTAGAGTTGTTTTTATAGGTAATGACAATGCTTGTAAAACCATGAGAATATGCTTAGTCCAATTGAAGAATCATGAAGACTCAATCCAAGTCTTGATGGACGTACACTACGTACCATGCTTGAAGAAAAATCTCATCTTATTAGGAGTCCTAGAATCCAAAGGACTTACAATCATTCTAAGAGATGGATTCTTAAATATAGTAGCTGGTGTATTGACGACGTTAAAAGGCATAAGAAAAAAATAACTTGTACTATTTTCATAGAATTACAATTATTAGATCAGTATCAGCAGTTTCTAGAAAAGATGAAAATTTAGAAGCAACCAAGTTATAGCATATGCATGTAGAACATACTAGTGAAAAGCTTTGCAGACTTTGGTCAAGCAAGGTTTGTTGAAGGTGCAAATTCTTGCAATTTGAACTTTTGTGAATATTACGTTCTGGGCAAGTATACTAGAGTAAAGTTTAGTTCAACAATTCACAATACGAAAGAGATTCTAGACTTTGTTCACAGTGATGTGCGAGGACTTGCCAGAGTAGCTTCTTTGGGAAGTATGCACTATTTTTTTTACTCTTGTTGATGATTATTTAAGAAAAATACGGGTTTATTTGATGAAGAACAAAAATGAAGTTTTGTGCAAGGACTTGCCAGAGTAGCTTCTTTGGGAAATATGTACTATTTTCTTACTCTTATTGATGATTATTTAAGAAAAATATGGGTGTATTTGATGAAGAATAAAAATGAAAATTTAGGCATATTTTTAAAAAGGAAGAAGATGGTTGAGACTCAAACTGGTCGAAATGTCAAAAAACTTCTCTCAGACAATGGTGGTAAGTACAACAATGATGTGTTTCTACAAGTATACCGAGATAAGGGTATTGTCCGACACTTTACTGTTTGAGATACACCACAGTAGAATGAGGTGGCAAAACATATGAATTGTACTATATTAAAGAAAGTTTGATGCATGTTGTCCAATGCTAGATTGGGCATGGAGTTTTAGGTTGAGGCAATTGTATATATGTGTCATCTAATTAACCATTTACCATCAGCTACAATTAAGGCAAAACACCCATGGAGATGTGGATTGGTAAATCTGCTACTGATTATGATTCTTTACATATTTTTTGTTCCATTACTTATTATCATATAAACAAATCTAAATTAGACCCATAAGTAAAAAAAAAAAAAAATTGTTCATGGATATAACTGATGGAGTAAAAAGATATCGTCACTGGTGCCCTGTTACAAAGAAAATTATTTCTAATAGGGATGTGACTTTTGATGAATCAGCTATGTTGAAAAAAAAATTCATAAAAGGATGACGAAAGGAGTGGTATTTCGTTGTGGATGGAGTTTAAAAAGGTTAAAGAAGATTTAGACACGGTTGAGGAGACAAATGGTGATTCTCCATCGACCGAAGATGCAAAAGAGATTCTGACTTATGAACCTTCACAGCAACAAGACGCAATTGCATATAGAAAGAAGACCTACTCGCCTTGTTGATATAGTGGTCTATACACTTCCAGTTGTAGATAATAATATTTCTTCCACTTTCAGAGAAGAAGAAAGTAATCCTGAAAGTGTACAGTGAGAGTTAGCAATAATGAAAAAATGCAGTATAAAAATGAAACTTAAGAGTTAGTTACACTGCACAAGGAAAAAAAGACAATTGGGTGCAAATGGGTATACATAATGAAAAAATGATGTTGAAAATTGAAGGGGGCATCAAATTGCAAAATTGTTGACAAAATGTGCATGACTTTAATGCATGCAATGCAAGTTCCAACTCCATGTGATGGCGGCTTGAAAGAGGATGGAAATTCATGCTCCTTTAGTCAAGAATGATGGCTTGTCTCAGTAGATTTTGTACCGCAATTGTTAAAGTTTAAAGCCATTAGAACCTATGAATAATGCTTCATTTCAAAAAGCTTGTGCATCCAAATTGTGAGAGTTAAAAGCATTAGCAAGTGTGCTTTTCAAGAGAATTGAGAGAGCACTTGCTTGGGTCTTAGGAGGAACCATTTGAGTGTATTAGGTTATTGGGTTTTAAGAATAGTTTCCAGTTTTGTAACTATCATTTGTTAGTAGACTTATTTTTCAGTCTTTGCTTATGGACATAGGTTTTAAGTCAAACCACGTAAATTGTTATCTTTTTTTTCTTTATATTTGTTTATCATCACATTATATTTTTTCAGAAGTTACAATCATCATAATATTGATAATTACTCATCCTACACTTCCATAGCACTATAAGAGCTCGCTTAATTGTAATCTGACAATAGTGATCTCGATAGCGCTTGGAAATATCAGTGTCTTGCAGTTAACTAGTTTTTTTCCTTCACCAAATCTTTCCCAACAACAAGATCTTCCACTGATCATGATGAGGAGCCTAAGTAATAAATGGATTAGCATTAGAACTTGCGCAGTTTAAGGTAAGTAGCTGCCAAATCAAACATACGACCAAGTAGGAGGTTTATTAATTCAACACCTTGAATTGAGGCAATAACTGATTGTTCGATTTCGCAGAATAGTTTCCTGCACTCCTAAATGGCATGTCGGCCATCCTTGTCCCAAGTACCCTTACCCTGTAAAAAAAAGTGTTAAGAAAGATGCTTAATTAAAACAATTTAGAAAAATACAATAGAATATATTAACATACTTGCTGGGACTTATAAACAGCGGGATCAAATATCTGGTAAATCGCTAATGCGATATTTATAAAATTACTTGTATATTTTATTATTAATATTTTTTTAATATTATTATATTTCGTGAGATTGATGGGTTATTTGTTCTTAGTAGGGCACATTTATCTTTACTAATAAATGTTAGATTTGGCGAATCACATGCAAATGTTTGAAATACTATATCCATTAATTCTGCAAAATTTTTGTGGACTTTAGGCATACTTTTGAAGGAAAGAAAGAAAGTAGGGTACTTAAAAGAGATGATATTTATTTTTTTTTTCTCTTTATGAGAGTTTTTGAACAATGAACTGAAATTTATAACGTAGTTAATGTTTCATATCATAAATATGAGGCTATATAAGAATGTTTATTCTCAATTTTTTTTCTTTAATGTCGTAAATATGTGACCGTAAAAGAATGCTTATTTTAGATTTTCCTTTCATTAATGTGATAATTAAATATGTGATCATATAATACTTATTCTCAATTTTTCCTTCTATAATTAATATAAAAAATACGTAACCATATAAAATTTATATATCCTCACCTTTTCCTTCCACATTCTTAGATTTTCTTTCATAATTAATATCATAAATACATGACTATATAAAATACATATTCTTAGATTTTCCTTCCATAGTTAATATCGTAAATTTGTGACCAGATAAGATTTCATATTCTCATATTTTTCTTCCATAATTATCATAAATACTGGCCATGTTAAATTACATAATCTCATAGTTTCCCTTCATAATTAATACCATAAATATGTGATACTAAATTACATATTCTTATATTCTCCTTCTATAATTAATATCATAAATATGTGACTATATTAAATTACATATTCTTAGATTTCCTTCCATTATTAATATCATAAATAGGTGACTATACAAAATTACATATTCTCAGATTTTCCTTCCATAATTAATAATCATAAATATGTGACCATATAAAATGCATATCCTCAGAGTTTTCATCCATAATTAATATCATAAATTTGTGATCATATAAGACTTCATATTCTCAGATTTTTCTTCCATAATTAACATCTAAATACATGACCATATTAAATTACATAATCTCAGATTTTTCTTTAATAAATAATATCATAAATACGTGATCATATTAAATTACACGTTCATGGATTTTCCTTCCAAAATTAAAACCATAAATTTGTGACCATATACGATTTCATGTTCTCATATTTTCCTTCTATTATTAATATCATAAGTACATACCATATAAAATTACATATTCTCATATTATCCTTCCATTATTCTCATATTATCCTTCCATAATTAATAAAATAAATATTCTGATACTTTCATTCCATAATTAATGCTATAAATTTGTGACCATATAAGGTTTCATATTCTTAGATTTTTCTCCCGTAATTAATATCATAAATACGTGATCATATTAAATTACATATTCTCAGATTTTTCTTTCATAATTAATACCATAAATGTATGACCATTTTAGATTACATATTCTCAAATTTTCCTTCCATTATTAATATCATAAATATGTGACCATATAGAATTACATATTCTCATTTTTTTAACGTAGTGAATAAGTGACCATACAGAATACGATTCTCAGATTTTCCTTTCAAAATTAATATCATAAATATCTAACCATATATAAAATTACATAGTCTAAGATTTTTATTCCATAATTAATATCATAATTTTGTGACCATATAAGACTATATTTGCTCATATTTTCCTTCCATAATTACTGTCATAAGGGTGAATTATTTGTAATCTAAAATTTTTTTTTGGATATTCTATTACTCTAAACACTTATCAATTAAATTTTTTTAAAATATATACTTTACTTTGTACGCTCCTTCAAATGTCAAAAAAATCCCTTACCCTATCTATATTTAGTAAAATTCTCAGTTCACCAAAAATAACTATTTAAATGAGTTATCTTTATTTACTCTGCACACTTATAATTATAAAAATACTTAATTCACCAAAACTAAAAAAAGAAAATAAAAAAATAAGGATAAAACATTTTCATTTTTTCCCCAAAAAGTGTTCAAGTACATTGCCTTCTTTTTATACTGAAAAAGAAAAGTTGTAGTTAAAATCTCCCAAAATATTGATTTGGACATTTATAAATATTTATTCAACTTATTATTATTAAGACGTTGGAAATAAAATTTGCTGTAGGAGAATCACAAGTTGAATGAATGTGCAAGATGTGTGTACGAAGTAGTTGTTTATATTTACTCATAATATATTCTCCTTAATACTAAATTATATTAGAGGTATTCTTGTAATAAATAATTTTATTAAATTTAGAATGTTCAAAATTATTTCTAAAGTGCAAGTGGATAACATTAATATGTGATATAAATAATTTCACATCGAATACATTTAATTTTTACAAAGATCAATTCTCGTTGTTGAGAGAGTCTTCATAAATAACCTAATTTTAGTATATAGATATATATAAAAAAATACATCAAATATCACAAGTATACATTTTTTCCTTCTAAAATACATCTTTTTATGGGATTCAAAATCTGGTAATTCCTCGCTAATCCGATGATTACAATATTGGTCAGGTAAATTATTGCCTGTCTCAACGTAAGAATTCTTCTTGAAATAAACGGACTTTTTGCTCTTAGTGCACACTTATCTTTACTCATAAATGTGAAAGTTGGTGGAGAACATGACAATATTTTTATGGTGAGTTTATTTTATGGGAATGGAAATGGGCTGAGAATGAGAATGAGTTGGAATAAGAATGATGAATGGGAATGAGATTTCAATGTTTACTTGACAAAAATAAATGGGAATGGAAATGTGCTGGAATGTCATTGATGTGTTT
This sequence comes from Citrus sinensis, assembly GCF_022201045.2. NCBI lineage: Eukaryota > Viridiplantae > Streptophyta > Magnoliopsida > Sapindales > Rutaceae > Citrus > Citrus sinensis. The sequence continues at coordinate 9,500,663 of NC_068558.1, forward strand.
ACTTGGCAAAATAAATGAGAATGAGAATCAATTTACCAAAATATCCATAGTATTAATAATTAATAAAAATAATTAATTTATCATTATTAATAATATTATCATTATTGTTTATTATTATTATTATTATTATTGTTAATATTATTTTTATTAATATTATCATTATTAACATTTATTATTATTAATATTTTATTTATTATTAATTATTGTTATTACTATTTTTATTAATATTATCATTATTAACATTTATTATTATTATTAAAATTAAATTTTATTAACTTCATTATTTTAGTTAATAATAATAATAATAATGATAAATGTTAATAATGATAATAATAAAAATAAAAATAATAATTAATAATAACTAAAATAATAAAGTTAATAATAAAAATAAAATTTAATAATAATAACAACTAGGGGTGGGCAAAATATCCGACCCGACCCGATCCGACCCGATCCGATCCGAAAAATTTCGGGTTCGGATCGGATCGGATGGTGAACAAAACCCGATCGGGTGAAATTATCTCAACCCGATCGGATCATGTTCGGATCGGGTGAAACCCGATCCGATCCGAAAACCCGATCGGGTTGAGAAAAAAAAAATTTTGCAAATATAAATCACAGAATACAAAATACAAATACACACTCACACGAGTACACGACACAATCACTGAATCAGACAACCAGTATTCAGTAACTCACAGAATACAGAATCTACATATCACACATCACAGACTTCACAGTGTCACACAGATTCAAGGATTTACATTTTACAGTAATTCACAAAGTATTCACCTCACCGCAACAAAACAATTCAGTATTAGTAATTCACAGAGAAAAGAATACAAGCAAAGCAAAGTCTCATTTTGGCTCACAAACCCTCACTCACTCAGACACTCACCAGTCACTGCCTCACGGTATCACAAACCCTCACTGTCACACACAAATCACTGAAACCAGCACTCAAGCCGTCAAGCACAAGCAGCCAACCCACACCCATTCACGCCTCACGGCCTCCGTCGCTCACCACACGCAGCAAACACACACGCACAGTTCACAGAGCTACCTTCAACCGGCCACCACACGCAGCAACCGCTGCCGAGAACGACCCCAACCGAAGTCGAAGCTGATTTGCGAAGATCGTGACCCGATCTACAGATCTGCTGCAACCAAGCGCCGGATCCAAGCCTTGAATCCTCCACTCCACCATCACTCAGTCCGATTGAAGATCCACCCGGCAAGCTGCCTCTGATCCACTCGAGTCTCCACCATTGGCATTCATGGGTCACGGCTGTTGAGTGTTGACATCCGGCCACCACACCCTCACGGTCACGCCTCACGGGTCACGGCTCCAGTCTCAAAACTCAAAAGGTCTCTTCACTCTCTGTTTTGAAAGTTGGAAGTTTGGATTTGGAGCTTGAACTCTTGAAGCCCGAACCGAATCAGCAAATCCGGCTTTTGAACTTGTTTAAGTGATGGTATATATATAATATATAATTATATATGCATTAATGATTAATTATAATTGTTATTTTTTATATGTTATATGAGAAATGTTAATTGTAACTTTGTATGTTAATTATATATAATTATATATTGTTAAATTTTATCAATAAAATGAAAATAATCCGGCATTAATTTTTTGTTACTTATTAATAATTGATTTTTTGTATGAATAGTAATGTTAGATTAAAAATTAAAATTAAATATTATGTTACAATATAAATTATAATTATATATGTCATATGATATGTGTATTTGTACAATAGTTTCAACTTCAACCAAAAATTAACCAATTTAATTGCAGTAGTTTCAAGTTTCAACTTCAACAAATAATTAATCAATTTAATTAATTGCATGATAACCAATAAGTAAATATTAAGTGGTTAAGTACATATAATGTGGGCATAATAAGAATTAAGAATTTAAGATATGGATATGTAATTAATATTATTTTATTTTGGCTAATGGATAATTAGATATTATAAATTAAATAATTACATTAATTTCTTGGTTTTCTTTTATGGAATATGCATCTTGAATTCTTGATCATATATAAATATTATGGTGGAAAATTAGAAATATCGATTTCAAAAAGTTTCATAAAATTAAATTAACAATTATTTGAATCAATTTGTAATACTAACTATTAAGTAGATTTTTTTAATAGTCTTTTTGTGTTTTAATTTATGAATTAATGATTAATAATTATTTTAAATTTAAACTTTGTGTTAATTTTAATTTTATGCTTTGTTTTAATTTTTAATTTTGAATCATTTGAATTTAATTCTATAGTAGTTTTTGAATCATTTGAATTAATTTTGAATCATTCACAAAGTATGCAGATGCTTAATTTTGAGTTTTTGACAAAGAAAAATTAAAAATGTGCAAGTAATCAAGGCTTTTGCCTAAGTTCACATTTCACAACACAGCAGCAGCAGCAAATGCAAATCCCAGATCAAATATAGGCAAGAGATGATTCCTAATAACTGTAGGCTGTAGCAACCCATAGCAATGAAACCGAGGAGGCTAATTAAGGGCTTTCTAGAGCTTGACAATTTCAGGAATATGAACTGGGTAACGATCAATGCAAACCAAGGGTCCGAATAACCCAATTGCGCCAAATTAATCATAACCCGAATTGATCCGAATAACCCGAATTTAATCCGAACCCGATTTAACCCCAATCCGATCTGATTACACCCGACCCGAATTAACCCGAATTCATCCGAATAACCCGAATTAACCCGAATCCGATCCGATCCGAACTCCACCCGACTTTTTAACCCGATCCGATCCGATCCGAATTTAATTCGGATCGGATCGGATCGGGTTAAAAAGTCGGGTGGAGTTCGGATCGATTTTTATCCAACCCGACCAACCCGAAACCCGATCGGGTTGATCCGAACCCGACCCGAACCCGATTTTGCCCACCCCTAATAACAACAACAAAGATAATATTGTTAATAATGATAAATTAATTATTTTTATTGTTAATAATAATAATATTAATGAAAATAATAATAATAATAATAATTAATAATAACTAAAATAATAAAGTTAATAAAATTTAATAATAATAATAATAATGATAATTAATGACATTTAAAATAATAAAATTATTTGTGATTTGAACGATGATTAATTTAGGAAATATGAAAAAATTAGAAGGATAGAAAAGTAAATTTATATTTCATTCTCATTCCCACATTTTCATTTCCAACCCCCCATGGGAATGAGATTGTCATTCTTTATTCCCAAATTATGTGGAACCCACACATTTTATTCTCATTCCCAAATTACATTTTGCCAAGTAAACATAAGTTTCATTCTCATTCCTTCATTCAAATTTCCTAAACCCACAAGTAAACTCATCATTAATATATTGTCCATCTGTAAACCTTTCCTTTGACTTCTGTGTATTTTGGTGAAGAGAAACAAAATCTAGTTCAAACTCAAACCGCATATGAGGAGAATAAGAGGAGAAATATAGTAGCTGATCTTGGATGAATTTATATTGAAGATAAACTCTAATTTCATAAATATGTGGTATGAAGAATCCATATTCACAGATTTTCTTTTTCTTAATTGAAATTTTTGGAAATGATTTGCCATAAAGTATTATGGAACACCACATAAAATTACAAAAAATAATAGTTATCATTGATAATTAATCTCATATTGTGACTATAATCAATGAATAAAAGGATAATATAGCGTACGACATGACACTTCTATATCAGATGTCCGATCTGTTTCGATTTTACAATATTGAGTTTAATTTTAGACAAATATACTGTGGTGATACAACGTTATGATATATATGTGAGCAAACATCATAGTATTAATTGTGGATAGCTTCGGAAAGTCAAATTGAACCAGATGAAAATTTAAAACTACCTAGGGACTCTAGCACTAATCTTTGAACAAAATGTATTGTTCTATTCGGAGCTCATCAAAATCAGATTTTCTTACGAAATTTAATATTCTTGAGCCAATTCTGAAGCCACACAAGAGTAATGTTCTTGCGAATTCTATTTATACAGTACTGATAAATTTGTGTTAGAACTATAAACAAAATTAACACTTGAAATGTAACAAAAAATTTGTAAATCAATATTAAGTGTCAAATAATACATTAATTTTGTAAATCATACATAAAATTAGTACTGAATAATTTTTTCTCTAGTTTTTACGAGCATACATCAAATAAGGAAGTCTGCAATTGTGATATTACCAGAGAATATTCAGAAGTTGTTATGGAAGATCATCACGGGGTCTCCATTAAGAGCAGCCTTTATGGCTTTGTTCGTCAGTTCCTTATTAATACGTGAAAGAATTACAATATTTTATGCCTCTACCGGTACGAACTAATGATGTGATCAATTCCCTTAAGGAAGATATAGCCCAGGTCAATGACATTAATCATGTCAGATGTCAATTTAAAAAAAAGATCTGGTGATGATTAAGTACAGAAAACATAAGAAAATCAAATCATTTAGCAAACAGCCATTGGTTGCTAAACTAATAAAGATCAGCCCATTCGGAGCAGCCATTGATTTTTCTCTTTCTGCTTGCTGAACCTTTCGATTGTTCTGATGCTTTCTCTATTTGATGTTGCTTATACCAGCTGCATTAGTTAATTGCTCTGCTCCTAATGTTATGTTACTCTACGTCGTGGGGGCTGTGATTCCATGTCTGTTTCTCCAGTCCCTGCCAAAAAGTCTACAATGGTGTGATTACTGGAGATTGTATTCAGAAGTTGCTGGGGAAGAACACCCCACGCTCTCCATTAAGAGCAGCCTTTTTCATTGTCCTGCTTGCATCGTGATTGGATTCCTCATAGCGCCTTCTTTTCCCGGACGCGCCTGCATTTACATATATGTTTGTAATTTTAAAATGATGAAAAGGAACTAGTTGTTTTTTCCAAATAAAATAAAATACAAGAGAGGGGTCGAACATACTAGGACATGACATCGGCGGAGTAAAGTTCTGGTATATCGCTGATTCGATAGTTATAACAGTAGCAAGATAAATGATTGCTTCTCTCAATGTTAGAATATGTCTAGAGATTGATGGGTTTTTCGCTCTTATTAGTATGGCACACTTATCTTTGCTTATAAATGCGAAATTTGACAGAGTATATAGTAATTGTTTTGATATAATTATGTCCATTTTGTATGATTTGCTAGTATTTTGGGTACTGATCGGGACAAGAAAAGAAAGCTCTATAAAACATGAAAAAAGTTTAGAGGAAAGATGGTGGAAGCTTAACTAATGGCTCAAAAAAAATGAAATTTTGCCTTATGAGAGTTTAGGTGACAGTCAGCACGAATTTATAGTGAATATTTTCGGCTCATGTCATAAATAAGTTACTATAACTAGATAATCTTCTCAGATTTTGTTTCCTTAAATTTTAATTTTAGGAAAAATTAAGAGTGAACTGGGTGTTGGTCCGTCGTATGACATGATAGAACACCATAAGATATAATTAAAAATAAATAATAACTAGTAACTTGTATCATAAGATAACGTTTTCTTTTTAAAAGTGGCAAATTTCATTAAAAGGTCAAAAGAGTAAATAATACATAACTGAGTACTCTACCAACCTCACCTATATCGCACTGAGCGATCGACGGGACACTGGTGCAAACAATTGGCTTTGGGTGATGGCAAAGATAAAAAAAAGTTTTGATTTGGCTACTGTTTTAGTTGTCGACGGTGGGATCAACAGAGGAGCCGTTGATTGTATTGGGTCCATCTCATTTAGGTGGCCCAAACTTAAAATTTAATAAGTTTAGACAATTAAAGGAAACTTAAAGGGAGCAAATGACATTTGCCATGAAATTTGGCTATAGAAACCAGCATAAGTGGAGGCGGCAGTAACCTTTTGAGAGAAGAAAAAGACGGGAGAGAAAGGAAGGGACTGTGGAGTTGAGATTATTTAAGGGTAAGATTTTTAATATTTAATTAGGTGATCGGAAGGCGAAATTAACTTCGTTTTCTCTTAAATTTTGAGGTTAAGTTTCTGGCATCACCTTTTACAATTTTATTAATCTTGATTTTTATTTTATATTCTTTTTTGCTATTATTTGAGACACTCACTTGTTAAAAAGAGTTATTAGGCTGTTACTGTAAATCAAGAATATTGAGATTCTTGATGTTGGTAGTCTCTAGTATTATTTAGAGAAAAATTAATACTATAATCTCATTAATATAGTAAAAAATTATATTGAACTACGAGCCCGTGATTTTTCCTGCTTTGGATTTTTCACGTAAAAATCTGTGTCTCTTATAGTTGGTTTTTGCTTTGGATTTTGTTGGTTAATTTTTCTGCTTATTTATTTATGGTACACATATTATTTTAATCACACAAAGAGATAAAGAGTTTTGTTTCTGCATAATTTGCAGCTGCTTATCGTAGTCTCTTTCCCAATAGATTGCGAGATCTAGATACTGAAGCAACTCTAAATACACGATGGTGTATCAAAGACGCGGCCGCGAATCTCTTTGTTTTAGGAAGAAAGGCATGGCACACATGCGGTTGATTTAGTGTTGAGTTTTTTAGCTGCGCATCAGGATTATGGTGTTTATGGCTTGGATGTGAGTTTCATAAGGAGATTTGAGTGACTAGAATAAAACAGTAACATAACACACGACATAGAACATTTATATAATATGTCACATCTTTTTCAACTTTAAAATATTGAGTTAAATTAATTTTAAAAATTACTCGACAGTGATACTTCATTTTGTGATATTTGCAAACGTCATAACGTTAAGAACAATAGGGTAATTTTTAAAAACCTCCCCTGAGGTTTGGGTTTGTTGTAAATAGATGACGAAAATTTATTTATTTGTAAAAAATCTCCTACCGTCAGTTAACTTTAACATTGACCGTTAGTTGACTGTGCAAAGACAATATTACCCTTAACAACAGTTTGTAGACGGAAATAACTAAAAAAAAAAATTAAAATTGTTGGCTATTTTACCCTCTTTAAATTATTGATATTTTCTTAAAGTTCCTACAAGAAAGATAAAATTAAAAATTTGAAAAATTCTCTTTAAATTATTGATATTTTCTTAAAGTTCCTACAAGAAAGATAAAATTAAAAATTTGAAAAATTCTCTTTAATAAAATTAAAAACTTAAAAATAAAATAGTTATAATCTTTACCTATGATATTGTAAATCTTTGGAATTGACAAGGATAAAATTATCAAAAAATAGGATTTGTGCTTTTCGCGCCAATAATTTTAATTTTTTTTAGTTATTTCCGTCTACAAACTGTTGTTAAGGGTAATATTGTCTTTGCACAGTCAACTAACGATCAATATTAAAGTTAACTGACGGTAGGAAATTTTTACAAATAAATAAATTCTCGCCATCTACTTGCAACAAGTCCAAATTTCAGGGGAAATTTTTAAAAATTACCCAGAACAATAATATTTAAACCAAAAAAGAAATTAACTGGATATCAACAGAAACAAAAGTACACCTAATCAAGAAAATTGTGTTCATTGAAAATTAATCAATTAACACGGTGACATCAGCTTGACGTTCAATTATTTTTGTCAGTGTTCTGTCTGCCTTTAGTGTCTTTAGCATTTTTCTAACATTAAATGCGGATGGCATTTGTGAATCCATTGAGCGGAATTAATTTCTTTTTTTAAAAAAAAGGAACCTCAAATAGAATTAAATCAAACCGACCAATTTGTTCAACAAGATGATCAGTTTAGTAATTTATTAGTCTATGGCATCATTCATATTTTTTAAAATTATTGTATAAAAGTAATTTTACAATAAGAAAATCTCTTATTTTAATAAAGTGAAGGATAAGTTAGAAAACATAAAGTATATATTTAATGGATAAGAGTGTGTGTTCTTTTGTCGTTTAGCTCGTCTTTTATTTTATTAAAATAAAAAATTCTCTTATTGTAAAATTACTCTATTTTATAATATTATAAATAATTTGGATAAAGCGATGTTCAAAATGCACTGCTTTTATTTCGATGAAACGCATTATCCTATTCGGCATCTCCTCGGAAAAAGAAAATGATGTTCTTGCTTTCACAAGATTATTGCTTAGTAATGAATGTCTTTAATGATAATGAAGATTGAAATCTCATCTTCAGATTCTTAAAATCCAAAGTTTAATTGCAATAAATTGCCACCTTTATAAAAGTTCCTAGTAATTTTATTGCTAGAACAGAAAATTTTATAAATGGTGCCACATGTCTTCTATCCGACGTTTTATAATTGTTATGCCAACAAAAGTAGTAGTTAATTTAATTTCAACAAGTGTTTACTAATAATTATCTTTTTATACGATTATTTGAACAAAGCTTTACTTTATTAAAGGAGAAATTGTCCACCGCTCCTATGATGTTCTTGGTTTTACAAGATTATTGCTTAGTAACGAATGTCTTTAATGATAATGAAGATTGAAATCTCATCTTCAGATACTTAAAATCCAAAGTTTAATGATAACTAATAATATCCCATCTTCAGAATCTTAAAATCCAAACTTTAAATAATGCAATTAATTCCCACCTTTATAAAAGTTCTCGGTAATTATATTGCTGGAACAGAAAAATCCTTCATAAATGGTGATGCACGTCTTTTGCCTAACATTTTATAATTGTTAATTGGGTCATTCTATGATGTCATGATTAAAGTTACAGTATCAATACCGTAATTAAACATGAATTATGTAAATGAAATATAAAAATTATAAATTTAGCATAAAACTTATAAATTAACATTAACTGTAAAATAAGACATAAATTTTAGAAATTAAATATAAGGATTGTAAAATAAAGGTAAAACGAGTAAATTAATATAAAACTGATAAAATTATGTGTTATTAGTAAATAAAACAAAAACTTGCAAATGTAACATGAAACTCGTAAATCACATTAAGTGCAAAATAAAACATAATTTTTAAAAAGTAAACATAAGATTTGTAAATAGAAGATAAAATAAGTAAATTAATATAAAACTAGTAAATTGATGTATTACTAGTAAACAAAATAAAAATTTACAGGTATAACTTAAAACTAGTAAATCAACATTAACTGTAAAATAAAACATAAATTTTATAAATGAACAAAAGACTTGTAAAGAAAATGTAAAACAAGTAAAATACTATAAAACTAGTAATTTGATGTATTACTAATACATAAAACAAAAATTTATAAATATAACATAAAACAACATTAAGCGCAAAATTAAATATAAATTTTGGAAATAGAATACAAGACTTGTAAATGGAAGGTAAAACAAGTAAATAGGTAAAACAAATAAATTAATATAAAACTAGTAATTAATGTATTAATGATAAACAAAACAAAAGCTTGCAAATATAATCTAAAACTAGTAAATCAACACTAGCTGTAAAATAAAAAATAAATTTTGAAAATAGAACATAAGACTTGTAAAAGGAAGGTAAAATATGTAAATTACTATAAAACTGGTAAATTGATGTATTACTGGTAAATAAAATGAAAACTCACAAATATAATATAAAACAAATAAAACAACATTAAGTGCAAAATAAAATATAAATTTTGTAGATTATGCCTAAAACTTATGAATAAAAGATAAAATAAGAAAATTAATAAAAGGGTTATTGCCAAAACAAATTCACAATTATAAAATAAAAACTCATTATAATGTTTATACCTTATATATTTATTGATTTTTTTATTTAAATTGAATAATGCTAGTTTTTCCTTTATGTAATACATGTGATATTTTATTAAGAATGAAATTTACTCTCAAAATCATATTTTGAAAAAAATATTATTTTAATATTTTTCATAGTTGTTGTAAGATGAGGTTATTTTGCGTCTTTCTACACTTCCTCAACAACAACCCTAAATGGTCTCTAAGTACAAGTAAAAAGTTTGAAACTACATAAGACTCAAAATAAGATCTAATTTTATTGATATATCATATATGTGTCTAGAAATATAAGAATATTGTTTTTTATTTTGTTTTTGCATGAACCACATCAAGATAGATAATTGTGCTTAATTAACTTGTGTAATAAATAGATATTATTATAGAAAATGGGGAAAAAAATTATACAAATGTCCTAGAATAAATATAAATTTATGTTTAAATGAATTCAATAAAACTTATTCTACTTTTTTTAGTATAACTTTTTGGTTTAATTAATGAATTATTTTTTTGTTTAATTAATGAAAATATTTTTTGTAAATGAATTAAAATATTTTTCACTAAAACTTTGTAGAAACAATGTTAATTTTTTACATAATTAATAATCTTGTATGAATTTACTGATTTTACTTTACATTTACTAGTTCTATATGTAACTTACAATATTTATATCGATCATGGAATTAATGCCGTAATTTTTATTGTGGCATTATAGAAACCTAATTGTTATGTCAACAATAGTAGTGGTTAATTTAATTTCAACAAGTGTTTACTAACAATTAACTTTTTATACGATTATTAACTGGACAATTGCATAACACCAACAAATATGTGTCACATCATTAGTGATGTAGGACATTATTTTAGGATTTTAAAAATTTTATTATTTGATAACTTTTTATTTTAATTAGAGTCAATTATGGTATGTGTCTTAGCCTTTTATTTCCATTATAATTGTGTCTTAACCTTTTTAAGTTAACTTACGGAAGTAGGCGAGCAACTTTACCAGTAACTCTAATAAATGAGGTTGCTAGTTTTAAATGCTTGAAAGAATTGTACGCTGAGGATGAGGACTTTACATATATTTAAAATCAGTTTGCTCATCATCAGAATCCGAAAGACTTTCTCATTCAAGATTGTTATCTATTCAAGGCTAACCAGTTTTGCATGCCTCGAAATTCTTTAAGGGAGCAGATTGTTCGTGAGTTGCAAGGAGGAGTCTTGAGTGGTCATATGGATCAAGATAAGACCAAACGGCTTGTGGAAGAGCAATATTATTGGCTGCAGCTAAATAGAGATGTGTGCAAGATTGTGCAAATGTGCCAGATTTTCCAAAAAGGCAAGGGACATGCACAGAACACATGGTTATACATGTCGTTACCTATTCCAGAAAATATTTAGTTGTACGTATCCATGAATTTTGTGTTAGGGTTATCTCGTACAAGGACTGGTCGAGATTCTATACTACTTGTGGTTAACAGATTTTCGAAGATAGCATATTTTTATTGCTTGTAAAAAGACTAAAGATGTTGCGGCAGTTGCACATTTGTTCTCTTGAGATGTGGTGCAATTGCATGGTGTTCCAAAAACTATTACTTCTGATAAGGATGTGGAAGTCATTAGCAAGTTTTGGCATCATCTCTGGAATAAGTTCAACACACAGTTGTAGTTTAGTATTGATTTTCATCAACAAATATATGGACAAACAAATATGGTCAATCGCACTTTGGCCAACATGTTGCACTGTGTTTGTGGTGATAAGTAATGAACTATGAAACTACCTTATCTCAAGTCAAGATTGCTTACAACAACATAGTGAATTGATCCACTAGCAAGACCATATTTGAATTGCCTACTCTAGTTCCCCACACCATGTTTATGATCTGACTATCCCGCCAACAACAGCTAGAGGGAGTGAAGTAGTGGATAATGTGGCAGAAAAGGCTCTGCAGATTCATGATGAGGTTTGAGCTCATTTGGAGGTTGCTAATGCTAAGTACAAGGCTGAAAAAGACAAGCATCGACATAGGAACAAGTTTCAAGAGGGTGATTTGATGATGGTGCGTTTGTGGCGTAGGCTTTTCCATGGTATTCTTGCCAAGTTGGAGAAGTGGAAACACAGTCCATTTCAAGTGGCACAAAAGATTAACGATAATGCTTATGTGCTTCAGCTGCCGGACGATTAAAATATCTCTTACACGCTCAATGTGGTTGATTTGTTTGCATATAATCCCGATGATGAGGAGTTGTATGAGCCAAACTCAAGGATGAGTTCCTTTCCAAATGAAGGGGATTGATGTAGCAGGGTTGTGTGCGACGAGTAGGATATTTTCCGAAGAGTACAATTTCGACTACATGTGTCCATTTTTTGTGTATAATATACTGTTCGGAAGTTTGAGACGAGATTAATCAAACCCATAACAGTTTCCATTTTCAAGCATGAAATTCCCTTTTTTCTTGGTCATTTTTCAATTTAAAATATTTTCCTATTTTTCCTTTTTTTAAAAGATTTATATCTTTTTTTCTAAATATCGGGGTTGGGCGCTATTTGTTTTTCTTTTCTTATTAGGATTAGGAAAATTTTATTATAAAATAATATTTCAGATTTTCCTAGTTTAGTAAATTTGTGATATTTAAGATTACTATATAAAGGGGCCCAAAACTACAACTTTGCTCATTCTTCTATCAATCAACTTTCATTGTTTCCATTTCGTCAATCAGTAATATAAATTTTATATTCCAAATTTTATGAACATATTATTATTTTTCAAATAGTAGACCTTAATTCTTTTCACAATATTTCCTTTTATTTTTGTCAAATGTATAATAACAGTCTTACAGTCTTCTTGTTTTGATAATTTATATTTTTGTTGTTTGTAATTATATATATACATATATATAATATAATAATACTTAAAAGTAATTTCAAATATAATTCTTTAATTAAAACTCCTTTTATTGGTCTTTGCCATAATTGATTGAGGCTACATCTATTAGAAGCCCACAACTAAACTAGGTTGGGCCTTGTCTTATTTCTACTAAGGTTAATTATGGATTCAAGTCCAAAACAATTTTAGGGGCACAATTAAGGTTAGAGACAGCCTTTTAACACCCATCAGTTATCCTTTTAAAATCTGTTTTTCAATTAGATGTCTTTTAATACAAAAGACACTCTTTCTTTCTAGACAAACTATCTTTTTTAACTTATCTTTAATTTTTGGTGGTTTTCTCACTCTAAAATTTCTTCCAGACTATATATATACACCTCACCATTCATATAAATAATTTTATGGGTGATAAATTTTTAAAGTACTATTATCCCTATTCTTCTCTTCAAACTTTCTCTCTCTACATCCCTAAAAAACACTAACTTCTAAAAAATAAATATAATTAATCTATAAAGATAAAGAAAAAGGGAAATGAGTTATTTTAAATTTTTGTAAACCAATTGAATTGATGAGAGCTATAAACTGAAAAAAAAAATCAAGAAAACAGATTAATGATAAATTTGAAGAGTTTGCGTTTGGCCAAGTGGCAATATGCTTTTTACCAATTATAAGTACATTTCCCTACCAAACACATCTTATCCTCCTCCTTGTCGAAAAATGAATCACTACGTTGTTCTTTCTCATGTGAAAATCTCTATTTTATGTTCTATTCCATTTGCTTATCTGTTGGTTCTAAATCCTTATAAAAGTATAAATTGGCCCATAGATTTTATTGTATCGAATTTTCTTCTCCCCAGTTTTGATTTATGGGAGTTTATAACTTGTTATATATTTTTGTGGTGATTATTTCTGGATCAAAAGCTTTTACATCTTAAATCTAAGAGTTTATTGTGTTTTGTAGGTCATTGTGGTGTGTATTATGTTAGGTCCCAATCAAAGCTATTTTTTTTAATAAATTTAATATTCTACTTAGGTGAGAATAAACCACAAAAATTTTAATTGGAATAAGCTTACTTTATTAATGACTATAAACGAGTTTAAATACAAAAGGAATTAACAACTATTCCTAATTCTTAGATCACATCTCTATGAAATAGGCACTAATGGCTAATGACAGCAAAGCAGCCGAAAATTATTAAATAACAACTACTGGACCTATTCTTAAGCAAGCACGTGGGCATGATTAACAACTTAGAGCAAGTCTTTAGCAAACAAAAAATCTCTTTGCATGGCTCATGCAATGCACGTTAGCAAACAAGAATCACTTTGCATGGCTCATGCAATCTACGTCCATGCATGTCAGCTCTTAGTCAAAATACTTTGGGTTCTTCATCGGCATTCTTTGGGATCTTCTTGGCTTATCATATTATACATCTGAAATTTTTAGACCTTACATCTAGAGAATAAGAAGGTGGATTAACTCATATAATCTGATCATATCAATTAGAAGAATCAATAATGATGGTGGGAATATTCTGCTGAGCGTAAAAGAAATTTCGCTAGTGTTGTACAAGTTGTTATGCGCACATAATCTGTGGATACTATGAATTTGCACTAATGCACAAGATTTATTACTAAACGTTGGTACGCTTATAATGGTTTAAGGAATTATTTACAGCATTTGGTTTTACATTTTTAAAATTTGTTCCATCGTTATCATGTCATCATCGTTAGCATCCTTTATCATTTTATTCTTTATGAATTTTATTCTCCCCGATTTCTATATATGGAGATTTTCTTACTTCTTCATATATTTTTATGGTCTTTATCTCTAGATCTAAAGCTTTTACATTTTACATATGAGAATTTCTTTTTGTAGTTTGTAGGTCTTGGAAGTGCTTATTTCTAGATCTTAAGTTATTGGATACCAAATCTAGAAAATCATCCATCGGGTTGATCTATTCAAATGATTGGAAATATTTGGATGAGCATAAGAGATATCTCTAGTGGTGCGCAAATTGTTATGTGCACAATTGATTGAGATATCCCTGCAGGTTGGTGACTGGTTAGCTTACAAGTAATTGTTTATTGTATTTGGTTTGATATATATATATTTTCCATTGTGATTGTCTTCGTAGCCGTCATCGTCATGATCATTCATTATCATTATTCTTGCGGTTTTTATACCTGGATGTGCAACAAATTAAAAATTTTAAAAAAGGCACATAAATATTTCATTAAGCATATGAAGGTTATAAGAGTAATTTTACTATTAAAAAAATTAACTTTTAATTTTTCGAAATCATTTTTTAGCCTTTAAAAAACAATATCAATTGGGCTCTTAGAATATCATAGGTTTCATTAGTGTTGTGGTGTTGTATTTTTAAGTTATAGTTCGTTATTGTGAAATAAAAATTTTAAATGTGAAATAAAAGTTGATAGTATTTGATAAACATGATTTTTAAATAATAATTTTTTGACAAAACTAATAATGATGTTATAATTTTCTATGAAATAAAATTATTCAACTTCTATTAACCACAGCTGTAATTGTTTATTAAACACTTTAAAGCTGTGTTTTTTAAGCCACGGCTCCTCAGCACGAGCACTAAATGGAGCCTACATCAAATTGATTAAATTTAAATTTGATTTTGACAAAGAATAAGCTAAATAGGACCGACTCAACCGATGTCGTTTCTATTCAGCTATTAACTTCAATAATTTGAATCATGGAGTTGTTATTCTTTGTTGATAAATAAAATAAAAATAATTATCGATCTTAATTAATTCTGGTTTTTCTTTTCATGAAATATTCAAGTTGCAATTGTTTTGTATTTTTTATAAGTAAAGGAAACCAATATGCCAGATTTTATAGAGGATATCGGTTTTTGGCAAACCCTTAACAACTAAGTACCACTCATGACTTGGGATCTTTTAACTTAAAATCTTAGGGTACATGCTTAAACTACTAATTCATTAACGAATGGTTTCTTTAATTTTTTTTCTTTTTTAAAAATTAATAATTTCAATAAGGGGATCTGATGCTAGAGAGAGATTTCTATTTATGCATGGCATTAGCTCCGAAGATACGAAATAAAAAGCAGTACCTGTATGTCCAACTTTGTATGTATTTCAATTTTTGAATAAATGTTCTTTTAGTCTTATAATAATTTGAGTTAGTTATTCAATTTGTCCTTATAATTTTAAAAATTACATGAAATACACATTTTGTTACTTTCATAGTTGTTGTACTTAATTCTTTAAGGTAAAATAATAATTTTGTCTGATCTAAAATAAAATTGAAATAAATTTAACATGCAACTAATGAAAATAGAGATAATTAAGTATATTTTAACAAAAAGAAATATATACACATAGACCTTTATAATTTTTCTAAAATAACAAAATTTCTTATTGCGAAATTCAATACCCTTTCATATATATAAATATATGTATTGATAACTAATTATCTTGAAAAAAATAAAAATTAATAACTAATAATTTCATCAGGTGTACTTTAGTGACTGAAATAAGGGAGGAAAATTTACAAAAATAACTCAAAAACTTTAGCAATTTTCACAATTAGCCCTCCAAACTTTTTTCTATCAACATTAGCCAAACACAAGGTTTTCTCTCTAAATTACCATTGCTTACAAACTAAAACCTACTTTTCTTCTCCTCCTTTATCAAAACAAACGCAGCCTTACACTCTTAAATCATCACTGGCAACGGCAAACGGCAACGACAAATGCCGATGGCGAATGGTAACAGTGAACTCTGATCAAATACAGCATAATCCATCGGATCCAACACTAATTCAACACCAATCCACATCACCGAGTGGTAAGATGTATTTTATCAACTTGCGAGAGTTTCAGTGCGATATACAATTGAGGGCTAGTAACACATTCAGTTAAGGGATGGCTGTATGGAGTATGAGAATGGAAAAAATACAGTTTTTTTGTTGGGAAAAATTGTCTGTTCTATAAGTTTTTAGCAAGAGTATATGGGGTCTTACAAATAAATCCTAATGACTATAGTATCACAATGAAGACAACTTTGAGATCTAGTAACACATTCTATCGTACATGTGCACTGCCCATGGACATATTTAATGATGAAATGGTGAGGGTTGTATTACATATGACATCCGATGTGGCCAACTATGGATGCATTCCTATATTCGTTACCACATCTTCTCGAGTTTCGATCGAAGATCTTGAGCCACCCGTTGAAACAGAAACTTCATTTAGAGTAAATATGTCTGGCCCCAGTATTAAAGAGAATGTGCTGCCAAGGACGATGTTGTTGCAGCAATATTACTCTCCACTCCACGACAATAATGACAACATTGATGACAACGACATTACATTAGCGGATATTAGAGAAGATGTATCACCACTAACGACGTCGTTGGAGTAACGGTATTCTCCATATCACAATAATGATTTCCACGACAATGATGATCATGTTGGTGATATTAGCAACGCAGAGGCGGATAATGTCTGTGCAGAACATTGTAATAGTATGAAAGCCACTTATTTCAATAATGCAGGTGATGATGGAGGTGTTGGTCCTTCTAATATTTCGTTGTTTCAGCATAGGATGAGTTGTTAACATATATGTTTCCATAATATTGATTTTGATGATAACAAACAAAGTTAAGAATGATTAATCTTTTAAGCTCAAATTATTTAATATTCTTTTAAATAAATCATTATTTTCACATTATAAATGTTTTGTATTTAATGGAAAAATGATTTTATGAAATTGATTGTTTTTATTCTTTTTAAATAAATCATTAGTTTCACATTATAAATGTTTCATTCTTAATGGAAAAATGATTTTATGAAATTGATTGTTTTTCAAAGTTTATGGTTTAATTGAAAGAATTTTGAAAACTTTGAAATAAACAAGTATTGCTTGAATTTTGGTAAAGGACTTATTTGAAAAGTGTCATAGCATTTTTGGGCTATAACATAATTTCAAAAAGTTTTGGGATTAACAAAGCATTACTTAAAAATTCTGAAATTGGACCTATTTGCAAAGTTTCATGACGTGTTGGGCTATGGTACAGTTTTGTAAAGTTTTGGGGTCAAACTGTAATTTTAGAAAATAGTGCACTGTGCAGGTTACTGTAGCAATCACTGTAGCAAACGGCTAACCGTTTATTTAAAAAGGCTAACCGATAATTTCCAGAAAGCATGTTCTTTAAAGTATTGTTAATATGATGATTCTAGAAACTAACGGTGAACCGTTTATTGAAAACGGTTAACCGATTATTTCCAGTTTGCTAACCTTGAACCGTTTAGTAAGAATGGTTAAACCAAATTTGTTTTGCAGGTCTCTGGAAATTAACGGCGAAAGGGTAAGCCTAAACGGCTAACCGTTTATTTGAAAATTAGCCCAACGGTAACTTTGACCGACCGAAACGGTTAACCGTTTAGGGTTAACGGCGAACCGTTTTCTGTCCGACAGTCTATAACGGCTAGTTTTTCAGCTCCAACTATAAATAAGCTCAATCCAATTCAAACAAGAGCAATTCCAACGATCATCATTGAGCAAAATATAGAGAATACAACTTTCAATGAGCTTTAAATCTTTGTATTCATCTCATTCATTCACACATTGAGCTTTCACTTGTGATCAAATACATTGTGTGAGAGAGATTCATTTGTAATCCTTTTTGTAAAATCAAGTTAAAAGATTGTAAGTGTTGGGATACACTTGGGTTAAGAGATTGGGGATAATCTCTTGTTGTAAAGGTCCATTGACACCTTGGAAGTCAATTGTAAGCGTTTGAAGCCTTGGGAGGCTAGCTTAGTGAAATCCTCAAGCCCGGTGTGCTTGGAGGCGTGGACGTAGGCGAGGATTGTCGAACCACGTAAAAATCCTTGAGTTTGCTTTCTCTTACCTTACTCATTTATTATTGTGCTTTTATTGAATTTATTGTTTTCAATTTGATTAAGGCAATAGATTAAATTGTTGTGTGGTTTGCCTAAGATAATTTTTAAAATTCCAATTCACCCCCCCCTCTTGGGTTGCCTAGTTAGTATTTCATGAGTGTGAAGATGATATTTTTATGAATAACAGAGACAATCAATCTATTCCTCCAATGACCGGTTCGAGAAGGAGAATTGACCCCCTCACAAGTCTTGCTCCAATTTTGCCTTCGAACATGGTTGCTCCAAGCTTTCTTAGCAGTTCTAACTCAAATGATATCAGTGTAGGTAAGCTATTCACTGAGAAGAATGAGTTAATATTACAAGTACGCAAGGTTGCCTTTAGGGAAAAGTTTGATTTTCAAGACTGCATAGTCTACAACGACAAGTTTTGAAGCTCACTATTGTTCGGAATCATGTAAATGGCGTATTCGAGGAATTAGAAGTTCGACGAGCATAATGGTCATTGGGTGGTGAGGAGAATTGATAATGTACACACTTGTCATAATGATGTATTGGTTGATGGTCATCGTCAAGTAAGGAGCTGAGTTGTCGGTTATATTGTCGCAGATAAATATATTCAAGAAAAATGGATATACACTCCGAATGACATCACAATAGATATGCAGTAGGAATACGGTGTGTAGTTAACATACCTGCATGCATATTGGGCTAGAGAAGTTGGTTTTGAAATAGTTTGAGGGAACCCTGCAGAGTCATATAACTTGCTCCCTAAGTACTCTCACGTATTGACTAAAGCGAATGGGGGTACAGTCACTCACCTCAAGTGGGATGGAAATAATAATTTCTTGTACTACTTTGTAGCACTTGAATCTTCCATCAATGGTTTTATGCAGTACATTCGACCTGCCATTACTGTAGATAGTACTCATCTAAAGGTACTATATCGTGGAAGCATGTTCGTGGTAACATGTCTGGAAGGTAACAATCAACTGTATCTGTTAGCCATTAGGGTCATGGATTCAAAAAACAATAATGTTTGGGAAAGGTTTATGATGAAGTTACATGGAATGATTAGCAATAGACTGGAGTTGGTAATTATCCCTGATCGATACACTATCATAAGGAGAGTCGTTTTGAAAGTATTTCACAGTACAACTCATGGCGTTTGTTTTTATCATGTGAAATGTAACATTAAGTCAAAGTTCAGGATGTCCAAAGCTCTTTAAGATGAATTTGAGCCTGCTTTTATTAATACAGCAAAAGCATATGGACACGAAGAATTTAAAAAACAACTTGAAGGGTTGTAAATGCTCCACTCGAGTGCGGCTGATTACTTAGAGGATAATGTGGGTAAGTGTAATTGGGCAAGGTCTCAGTTTAAAGGTAGGAGGTACAGTATACTTACCACCGACATCGTGGAGAGCGTTAATTCTTTCATGAGGGAACTGCGAAAATTTCTTATTACTCATCTTGTTAATCACTCTAGAAAAATATTGCAGCAATGGTTTTATGATAGAAAAATTGTAGCTAAATCAATGAGTACTCGGCTAACAACATGGACAGATGAAATAGTCACTGAGAGGAGAACTATGACTGAAAGAATGATCGTTCGCTCAGTGTCTCTGCATCGATTTCAAGTTATAGGTGGTGGGATTAAAAAATGCTTAGTTGACATACAAAAGAAAACTTACTCCTGTAGAGTATTTCAGCTTAATCAGTTTGTCTGTGCTCATGCAATTGCGGCTTGTCTGACTGTCCGAGTGGATTACATAAACCTTTGTTTGGACTTTTACACTAAGGAATCGTTGGCGATAGCTTATGCACAACCGGTGGAGCTGGTTGGCGACGTGACTGATTGGGAAGTTCCAGATGAAATTCAAGAGATGCACGTTTATCTACTTGTTGAGGCACCACCACCTGGTTGTCGTAAACAGCTCAGAATACCCTCGGCTAGCGAGGACGTTAACTGGAGGACTGTTAGATGCAGGTGGTGTAATGAACCGGGACATAACCATAAGCGATGTAAGAATCTTATTGCATCGAGTCGAAGTTAGTTGTATTGTTTCAAGTAATTATGTTAAAACAATTGTTATTTTTTTGGGTATTGTACACTTATATATCATGAAATTTTATTTTATTTTTTTATTTTATATTAAAATGTAAGCATTAAAATCATATAAACTTAAGTACACAAATTAGAAAAAAAAATTCACGTTTCAACATTTGAATTACTACAACGGTTTATAATATAATATCGTCATTAAATATGTCAATTGCAATCTTCTTTCTAAAGTACTTCCCATGACTACCGTTAAAATCTAATTCAAGAACACCTAGTACATAGATATCCCAAAAATGCATAAATTAACAAAACTTCAAGGCGTTAAGAGATAATAAATAAATAAAAAAGTAATTATAAGTTATGTCTGCACGTTACCCAAAAAAATGTGTTTGTATGTGTAACACGCTGAACTAAGGTATTCAGATACTGTAGTTGTTTTTCACTAATTAAGCAAAAATACTTGTGAATATACTGTAGAGGAACATAAACATGTCGATTTAAAAAGAAAAAATAATACACAAATCCACAATACTCAAATAAATTAGGAAAAAAAAACTCATCACCTAGCCATCCCATCAAAGTATGGCCCAAAATTACTTAAAAGAACGACCGCGAGTGTTGAACCCTCTGATCCATTGTCATATCGCCAGCGAACCATCGGTCAAACTCATCATACAGACTTGAATCCTCCAATTCTCTAACTGTATTTATATCCACACTCGTATTTATATCAATTGCATGGTCCATGATTTGGGGTGGAGGTAGAGGTCATACGTTTTTTTCCTCGCCTGAATGGAGAAACAATGTAAGGACTATTAAAAACATACGACAGTCTGTACGCTCGGCCGAACTTACTATGCCTGAAGACACATCAGTGAAGACTTGCACGCTCTCCCCACTAACATCCCCGTAGAAACTATACAATGACGTGGGAGTAGAAAAATTTTGATTGCTCACATCAGTATGCACGTCATAATCATCTGGGGTCTATCCATTCGGCAAGATGAATATATTAAACAACTATCAAATTAAAAGCTAAACGAACATAGTTGTTAAATTTAAATTTACTCACCGCATACGAGCATCCAATCGAAGAATCCTTGTTGGATGTTTTGATAGTAAATCAATAAATCCCACCACGGTTTCTTTAAATTCTTTAAATTCTGACTTAAGTGCATAAATGTTACGATCAATCTTGGCCATTCGTCGTCTCATATAATCATTAAACTGTTTTGTCCTCGACTATTACAAAAATAAATTCTTTATAATAACAGATTGTTATAATGATTTATTTATGAGGAAAATAAATTATTTATAACCTCGGAATCATGTGCGTCATCAGACTTGTTTGTTTGCTCCTGATGGTCATATACAAGCACCTCACCCTCGGATGTGTCGTGACACTGCTCTGGTGTTGGGCTCAGTATGTCATCATACTTGTCTGATTGCCTTGTAACGGGCGGCAACGTGTTTATTGAAGGTTGGTGCTATAGAAAGTAACATTTAAAATAAGTAAATGAAAAATCAATAATTTCGATTAAATAAATAATAGTACTTATAGGATACTGACCTTATGAATCTAGCCTGAAATACGTGTGATAACTCTATGAAATGAGAGTTATCATGACACTTTTAAACTTAAATTAATATTACTTAGAGAGTAAATGATGTGTTTTTATTGCATTTTTGTTATATTTTGCATAAATATTCATTTTAGTTTATTTTTAATAAATTTTGTTTGATTTAGAATAATTCGTGCTTAGATTGAGTGCATAATTGTAGGTGTCCAGAAGCTCAAATTTTAAGGAAGGAATGTTGATACAATAGGCTCGCAAAAGTAAGGAAAGAACATGACTACAAAAGAATTGAAATAAATCTGGAATAGTGTAGTTACTGTAGTTGTTGCTGTAGCAACCATTGCTGTAGCAATCCTGGAACAACGACAGAGAAAATTTCACACGGGATACTTGCAGAATTGCAATTAGTAGTTTCCTAATATGACTCATGCATACCCTAGGCTTTCGTTTACCCTAATTTTCAATTATAAAAGGAGCACGCATCATATGGAAAAGCAGCCGGGAATGAACATCGAAAAAATCAAGAGAAAAAGAAGGAAGAAGCATAATTCAAGAGAGAACAAGTCTGCACCATTAAAGAAAAAACTCTGCAGAGCTATTTGGATTCAATTTTCATCATTCTTTACTTGTCTCCTTACTTATTCTTCGATTGAAATGATGTATTTCATGGCTAATATTTTGCTATTAGTTTTTTTTTACAAGTTATGAACTAAATTTGATTGTAGTTGAGTGACAAACAATCTAGATGGGTTTTTAACTGTTGTTATGAGTTGCTGCAAGATTGTTGTAGCATTTTGTTTTAATAACTTTTATTACAATCATTATTTCAGTTGACCTCTCATTTAATGATTCAAGTTAAGAGAGAGCCACAAAAGGGCATGTCTTAGTGGAAATTATTAAAAGATAAATTATCTTTGCACCACATTTATTTTATCTTTTGTTCATCCAACCACTACAAAATTCTAGTATGTACTTTGCACCGTCTTTCTTTTCACATTTGTATCAACTAGCCACTTTTGCATTAACACTATTAAATAATTTTAATAAAATGATAATTTTACCCCCAAATAAATTAAAAGACCATTTTATTTTATAAAAATTTTATAAAATAAAAATATATAATGATAAAAATATCCCTAAATTTAATAAAAATAAATCCCAAAATTAAATTTTTATTTTTAATGAAAATTATTTTAATATAAAATTATAATTATAAAAATACTTACAAAATTTTGGGATTTAATAAAAATCCCCTAAATTATTAAAATTTTAGGATTTATTCTTTTAAGAAATAAATTCAGTTATTTTAATAAAAGTTTACAAAATTATAAATTTTTCATGAATAAATTCATTTATTTTTATAAAAATTTTGTAAAATTATAATTTTTAACAAAAAGAATTATTAAAATTTTGTAAAATCTAAATTTAGTAAAAATCAGTTGAACACCTCTATTTGGAATTTATTTTTTTATATTAAATTTAGGGATATTTTTATAATTATAATTTTTAATTTTAAAAGTTTTTATAACATAAAATAATTTTTTAATTTATTTGGGGGTAAAATTGTCATTTTATTAAAATTATTTAATAGTGTTAATGCAAAAGTGGCTAGTTGATACAAATGCAAAAAGAAAGATGGTGCAATGATAATTTCCCTTATTAAAATAATATTTGATCTTAAGTCAAGTTTCCTGTATTGAATTTAACTTGAGTCTCAAAAGGGCCACACTTGAGTTAAAATTTGTGATGAACTAGATATAGAGATTCATCTTGTAGAGTAGAGAGAGTATATGTTTATAACATCATATTTAATGTGATATAACAACTAATCATTGTTAGGCTGCATAAGGGTATGAGAAGTCCAACAAGCAACAGTTGAGGATGCAAGGTAATTTTTCCCAGTGCTATAAGAGTTGCTGCAGCAACTGGTTTTAGTTTGAACAAAACGATCATCCCATCCAGAGAGTTTGATCATTCAACTACCTTATTCTTATTGAATTCTTTTTGTGCAAACCGTCCAATTTACATTCATCATTGCATTTACTTTGTTAAGTTGTTAATCTTATTAGTCAATCAACTTTGTTTATATTTTTTTAGATAGAAAGAAGTTTGCACTGTCGTAATTGTTGTAGCACTTCTAGCAACATCAGTCCCTGTGGAGACGATCTTGAATATTCATCATTTTATTACTTGTTGTGTACACTTGCACATTAACATCAATAGCAATTAAGTTAAAATAACCAACAACGTGGCATGTAATCATTCACAGTAAGCTAATATTTTTTGCGACTCTCCTTTGCATCCGACTCAAGGGTTTGTAAAACATCTCCCTGCCATGAATTCAACCGAAAATTTTAATTAAGTGTACAAAAACTCGAATTTAGTAATATAAAAAATAATAATATATATCTACCAATACATATTAATTACAAGGCGAGATTCGTCATTCAAGAACAAATAAATCTCAGCAAATTTTATTTTAAAAGTAGCCATGGGCTTCTATTGCACGATGCGGAGAATCTTCTTCTTCGTTTTCACAACCCATGCTGACGGCAGACCTCCGATCGCTTCATAAATCCAAGCATGCAACAACCAAAGTGAGAAAGCAATTAAAACTACCATTAAATATTTAATGTTACAAAACTTATTAATAAAAAAAAACAACTCACCTGAACCCGAACGTAAAGCCGTAAATATTGTACTTTTCAATTTTATGATTTGGCTTTTCCAATCGAGTCGTCTTAAATTTCTCGTCTTTCTTGTTCAGTGCATTGTCAAGACTCTCGTATATCATTTTCCACGACAAACGACCCCATGGACGATTTCAAAAGTGATATATATCATTGACTTCGTTAAGCCATGAGAAATTGATTTAACAGTGGCCTTTTCTTCCACTTAGAACTCTGTCCGCAAAATCAAAGAGCGCGATTTTTAATGCTTTAATGCATTCATAGCCTCGAAGTCCAACTCCTCAAATAATGCATCGAATTGCTTAAGATTGATGTTGCGAAACAAACCATCAAAATATGCATTCAGTAGCCTATGCATCGTTTTCTTATTTGTTAGTGTGATATCTACACCATAGGAAAGTCCAGTAACAAGCACCATTCTCCAATTGACAAGTGTATCAAATGCTCACCAATTTGAAACCATAACTGATCCTCCCCCTTGTATTCTCCATGGGCCACTTGCCTAAGCAAAACATTGTACAAAATTACACTACTGAACGGAAAGTTTCAGCACTCCAAGAAATACCCAAATATGTCATCCTTGAACAAACGCAACTGCCATTTTATTAATTTCCACTCAATGGCTTTTACGACTGTAGAAAAGTTACACATGCTCGAAATTCACCCCGAGAAGTGATCGGTATAAGCTAACTCATCTTGCCCAATTCGTTTCTCGATACTTCTGATTTCGCCATGGATCTGTAATATTTATAACATTATTAGATTGTATTTACAACAAAATAAAAGAGAAATTAACTTAACAAAAAAAAACTGTAATTTGGTGCGATAGACTGCCTGTCGAGCATGCACTACATCGTACCTGTCACACCTGATCGCAGATCGCGCGCTATCACTCAATCTAATCCACGCCCACGACAACTTCTTTACCTATGCACCACACCAACAACTTCACCCATGCAATCAACATCACAAACCCTTCAATCTTCACTCACCATCACCAATACAACACAAAAACCACAACATAGAAGAAAAATAGAAAATAGAAATCTAGGGTTTTTGACCTAATATTTAATTTCAGCTCTTAACCGAAATTTTGGTGATGTTGGCTGCCGAGAATGGACTCCGGGAGGCTGTTGGCGACGAGTGAACACGTTGGGAGAGAATTCGGCAGAGAGAGAGAGAGAGAGAGAGAGAGAGAGAGAGAGAGAGAGAGAGAGAGGAGAGGGAGGAGTTATGGGAGGGGTATTTTCAGCACTTGGGAGGATTTTTGACTAATGTTGATAGAAAAGAGTTTAGAGGGCTAGTTGTGAAAATAATAAATTTTTAAGGTTATTTTTGTAAATTTTCCAATAAGGGATGACGTAGCACGCGCCAAGACATTAATCGGGTCAAATAAATCTTTTAGAAAAAGATCAGGGGATAGAGCTACAATGACAGCTTGATCATTTCTGCTCATAATATATTTGGCCTCCTGTAACAGGATTAATGAGCCAAATATTCCTGAGAAAATCTGCAATGATCAAGTGCCCACTTGAAACACCAAGCAAGCAATTGCTTTGCTCTTAATGACATGTAACTCATAAGAGGTGGTTGTTGTGATGACATCAACTTCCTGTTTGGTTTCTTGGAAACTTTTTTTTTTTCCCCTCCAATCTTAGCAAACATAACCGAAGGCGAGAAAGTCTGCAATGGTGAGATAACTCGAGATAATATGCAGAAGCTGAATTGGAAGATTATCACAGGGTCTCTATTAAGAGCAGCTCTTATGGGCTTCTTTGTCCTGCCAGCGCGCTGATTAAACTATCCATTGTTCAATCTTTACCAGCCAAACGCCTGCTTATGTAGCTGTTTTAAAAGGGAAATTAGAAACAAGTTGAGAATATGGTTATAATTAAGACGAAAATTAGTCAGGAATACTACCACAAATTATAACAACTGAAAGAGCTACAAGAGACGATAGAACATACTTGGGCATGATGCATGACACCGATGGGATCAGAATCCGGGTCAATCGCTAATTCGATTATTGCATTAGTAAAATATATTATTGCTTTCTCTCAATTTTGGAATATTTCTTGAGATTGATGGGTTTTTTAACTCTTTGCATTGTACATGGGAATAGTTCTGATACCATATATCCATATGTGCAAGTGTTTAATATACTTTTGTGTATTATAGAAAAGATACAGAAAATTCTCTCAAACTTGAGAAAAGTTGAGAGGAAAGATGAAGTTAACGACTCAAAAGTGAACAAATTTTGGTCTGAAGGTATAGGTGACACGAAACAAGCATTTATAAGCCCAGTGTCATGAACACGTCACTATAACTAGCTAATCTTCTCGGATTTTCTTCGTTTAAATTTTAGTTTTTGGGAAAGATTTGGCGGTGATAGTTTCTCACAAGGTACGATGAAATATCATCTGAGTTCAAAATTTAAGAAAGTACATTTTAGAAGCTAAAAAAATGATTTAAATTTTGTTCACAGTCTTTTTTATTTGAGAAAAAATGTAAAAATAAATAAATAAATAAATAAAGCTACTAGTACCCTTCATTATCCTTAAAAACCTTACAGCTAAGAATCAATAAAAGTCAAATACATATAAATCTTTTTTTAACAAATTACTTATATTCATAGTCAATCTTTTTTTTTTCTACTTGTCACTTCCTATCAAACAAAAATAAATTACACAAATTTATTATAAGATTGCAAAAGAAAAAAAAAATAACAAACACTACTTTGAGTTTTAATAACAAAAAAATTAATTAAAAAATTCAAAGAGTGTATTAAAAAAAAGATAGTTTCGAAAGTAAAATAAATATAACTGAAAAAGGATTTCATGAGGTGATCTATTTTATACACACACACCAACCTATTCTATCAACCTCAGCTATTGTGATATTGTAAGTGAAAAATGTCATTCAAATCAAACCAATCAAATATTGTTCAACTTGTTGATCTATTTAGTAATTTGTTATTCTCGGGCACAATTGGTTTTTTTATTAGACTATTACATAAAAAAAAAAATTAGTTTTCTCTAATTCTAATGTAAGTAAGTTCATAAGGGTTTCCGTTAATAAAAAAACTAGTTGTACCCATGCATCTGTTACGGTCCGGGTCATTTTGTTAATGTGCATAAAGAGAGCATACTTTAACTAATAAAAACTCAAAAGATTTGTCAAATTTTATTAAATCACTATTTTCCTTAAAGTAAACTTCTAAAAGTATATTATAGAACTTGAGGAGAGATATTCTGACCTTTGTGATGCACTGTGCTATTTAAACATTTTAAAAATTGTCTCAAAACGTTATTGGAATTTAAAATGTTACAATCTTACTCTTACTTTTTTTAAAACATTTTTATGTTACATTCTTACTTTTTATTATTTTTACAATAATACCCTTCTAATAATATTCTAGACATTAATTATTTACTTGTAAAAAATTAATTAACAAATTAACCAACGAATATCACTATAAAAGAATTAATATTTTTTATACCCGTGCAACAATCTTACTAATAATTTATTTATAAATTAATTAATACCACATAACTTAAAAGCAATGTTCAATATCCTTACAAAAATTTAACTAATAGTTATTCTTATAAGAAATTAATTTACCGAATTAATCCTAAAGGTAAAATAATAACATAAAAATTTGTGAAAATTATTATATTATTTTCAAGGCTAACTTAATAAATTAAAATTTTTCTATTTTCATTTGTATCCTCAAGAAAACAAAAATATTATTACAAGGGTATTATTGTAAAAAAAAAACAAGAGCAAAAGTGTAACATATTTAACAACATGGGTATCTTAAGACTTTTTTTAAAATATATATATATATATATAGGAATTAAAACAAACATTTACCCAAATGCATTACTCTATTTGGCTTTGATCTCACCAAAATATGATGTTCTTGTATAGGATTATTGCATAATAATGCAACGTCTTTAATGATAACGTAGATTTTTTGTTTCAAGAAGTAATGATTATGAAGACTGATATCTCATCTTCATATTCTTAAAATCCAAAGTTTAATGATAATAATAAATATTGCTATCCAATCTTCAGATTCTAAAGTTCCAAAACTTTAAATGCAATTAGTTGGAGGGGTAAAAAAAAAACCTTAAAATCTTAGTAAACCATGCTTCAACTACTAATCTCATTTAACAATTTTTTTTTTGGGGTCATAACTACTACCGTAATTGATTTTGAACAATAAAATTTATATATGCACCAGAATCTTACAGCCATAACAGGGACAGCACTCCCTCTTTTAAGCAAGAAGTGCTCCAATAAAAAAGATGGAATTGAACTAAATAAAGTCCTAAAATGAATAACTAATGACTTGTTGCTGCTACTTCAATAAAAAAAAATGGAGGCATGAAACATCGATTACCCAGTTTGTCTCACAAGGGGAACAAGGATTGATACAATGCATAATCACTTTTCCCCGAGCACATCCACTTTGTAATTACAAAAATAATGATAACTTACCAGTAAGTTAACTAAGTTGTTCCATTGGCTTTGCTGTGTTAACAAATGTAGCGGCTTTATTAAAACCTTCAAGCAAAAGAATCCGCACTGCTTCAACACCTTGTTGAAATGTAAAATCCAACTGAAAGATGTTTATACAAAGATGTTAGAATCCAGTACCCATATAGAAAATTATCATTTATGTTCGCAAGAAAAAAGCTTTGCAAACCTCTTGACGCTCTTGTTTACTGAAAGGGCGAAGCACAAAATTTACACTATCCATTTTCCCAGGTGGCCGTCCAATCCCTAGGAACATTATTGCAAATCTGGTGAATACACTAAATATAGCAAAAAGCATCTATCTATCTATATATATATATAAAACTGGGACTTGAGGAGGTGATGTGCAATCACCATTTCTCATCTTTGTATATTCTCTATTATCTAATAAATAGAGAATTTTTTTTTAAAATTTGGCTTTTCATCTTCTCATAATTAATTTGATTGTTATTACACAATAACAATTATGTAAAGATTTTAATGAGGCATATTCTTTATAATGAACATCCAAGGGGGAGTGTTATGAATTTATTAAAATAATCTATATCTATATCTATATATATATCTATATATATATATAAAGCTGGGACTAGAGAAGGTGATGTGGCATCACCATTTCTCATCTTTGTATATTCTTTATTATCTAATAAATATAGAATTTTTTTTTAGATTTGGCTTTTCATCTTCTCATAATTAATTTAATTGTTATTACACAATAACAATTATGTAAAGATTTTAATAAGGCATATTCTTTGTAATGAACATTCAAGGGGCAGTGTTATGAATTTATTAAAATAAATGTAGATGTTCATAACATATATCTCTTAGTCTCCCCACTATCTCCTATTAGCAACATTTAGCTTCCCTGTAACTCCCACTATCTCACAAGAAATTATGATCCATAATTTTTCATTAATTTCATGGAGTGATTATGTAACTATAAAAGGAGAGCTCATCTTTTTGTTTTGTACACACACAATTGGAATGAATAAAATTACTCTATAATATATTATGTCATTTTATTCTTTATCTTGCGTTACTTCTTTATTTGTATTGCTGGCTAATAGCTTTTTTTGTTTTTTATAAGGCTGCCTCATCTTAAAAAAAAATCAATTCATATTTTTTATCAATTTCATCAAGTGTAAAGTAAGAAAAAAGGATAATACTAAATTCTTTTTTTAAAGCCGCGTGAAGCGCGGTTCTATTTTCTAGTTTTAAATATAACTACAGTGCTTTTGAAACATACCAATTCTTAAACGAGGAAATTCACGGCTCCCTTTAAAGTGGTCAATGATACTCCTCATGCTGCAAGGAAAAGCAAAAAATAACCAATCAAACAAGTTAGCAGACTTAGTATCAGGAATTTTTTTTCAGTGAAAAGCAAAAACTGCTAGAAATCTGCACATAATCTCCAGCTTTTATATAAACGGCAATAAATGTGATACCTTTTGAAGCAGAAAGGTGCCAACTCAAATAGATATCTATTCTTATTCAAATCTTAACTGATTATAAAGATCACTAAACGAAATGATACCACATGCCCGGATGGTTCCAAATATCCGAAATGAATCGGTCTAATAGAATTTAATATAGAAAACTTCAAAACTTTAGATAAGTGGAGCAGCATAAATATCTATCAACTATACCCAAACATCTGATGCAGGGAAAGGAAATTTAAATATCGTATACCATGTCACCATGACACCATGTGCTTTCCAAAGGATAAAATTGAGATTTAGCTTTCAATATCTTTTCCCTATAGTGTGATAAATTTTATAACCTACTGGTCCAAAGAGAGGGAAAAGGACAAAAATAGCAAAGGTGGCTGTGTATTAACTTGTTCTCATAAAGATCTAGTGTTCATTTTTTGAAAGAACACAGAATTTAGTGCAAAAAAGAGTTGGGAAATTAAAAGATTTGTATCTCAGTGTCACTATGCAATTGAGGCGGGATCTGACAAGTATGATGGGTGAGTCAAATGACTCCCACAAAAACCTATCAAAGCACAGAATCTGCATTATGATGCCATGAAAAATTATGAACAAGGCTGCCTCTTGGGTACCTACAGTTGATTTCAGAGCCACAGATTTATACTGCTCTCTCCTATTTGCCTATGCCCATCACTGACTTAACCATGACTCTTCCTCATAATTGGATAAAAAAGTTCAAATCAAAATAATAAAGGAATGTAAGACAATTCTAGTTTCTATAGCTGCTCCTAGCACTCCCCAAGGGAAATAACAGGGAGATGTTAACCATGTTTTGCAATATTAATGTTGGTTTATATCTTCCATACAATAATGAATTGCAAAAGATAAAACTGATACATTAGCAGGAAAACAGTGTCAAAATTTATACCCATTGTGTCCTCCATGTCCACCTTTTGGCAGCAGACGCATTTTGGAAAAAGGCAAATCTAAGTCATCGAATATCTATAAAACAAAATAAAAATGTTCTGGCGCTGTTCAGAAAAGCTGTAATTAGGTCAATGTGAAGTATCTAACTTTAGAGAAAAGCAAATATCTGAACAATGGATAAAGAAATCTTACCACGAGTACTTGCTTCAATGGAATCTTGTAATAGGATACAATGGACCCAACCTTCAAAACGAGTCCAAATCAACCAGTCACATGAAAAATCACTAATACGTAAACCAAAAGATAAGTCCTGAAAGCCAATACAAATGAGGTATTTCGAGATGAACATACTTACAGACTGACCACTTGCGTTCATAAAAGTTTGTGGTTTCGCAAGCATTACTGGAACATTTCCGATAAAACCTTAAAAATAGAACAATAAAATGTTGAGATATTATATTGAAAACGATAAGAAGTCGGAACTAAGAAATAAAACAAACTACATACACAATTCCTCCCTGCCATGATAACTCCAGAGATAAAGTATGTTGATTTGATATCTATGAATGCCAATGTGTATAACCTTCTAACAGGATGCTAAGTAACTTATATTTCATTATCAACCCACATAATAGAACCCCACTATGATGCACAAAATCAACCAAATAACAAACCTTTCGTAGATATTGTTTTAAAATTCTCAACAATAACTATTAACTTTGTGAGTGAAACATTAAAGCCAATTTAAAATAGTTTATAGAATCGTTAAGAAAGTGAAATAAACCTTTTCCAAAATGGGCTTTAAAATTAACAGAGCTCACAGATATTCCTTCAGCTTCAGCAATTGCATCCACCATTTCAAATCCCACCTGAAAATAACAATAACAAAATAAAATAAAATAGACCCTCTAAATTAAATTAAATTAAATTATAAATCCAAAGTTTGAAAAAACAATATGTATACACACGCGCGCGCAGACACACATACATACATTGTGTCGAGTGCCATTGTACTGCTTGCCGGGGTTACCGAGCCCAACAATGAGCCACGGGTGCTGTTGCTGCTGCTTTGGCTTAGGTGAAACCAAAGATTCTTCGTTGCTTATTGATGATGAAAAATTCCTAATTGTGGAATTTGATGGCGACCGAGACATCCTTGTTCGTCTTCCCCAACAGCACAAAGGAGAATGCTTCAGTGGGAAGCGAATTGAATGGTGAATGTTTGGGAACCGAACGGCGGATATTGAAGCCGTTAATGTATTGGCGAATTTCATTTTCTTTTTTGTATTTTTATTGTATTAGTGAATTAAAATAAAAATATTAAGAAGTAGGTTATGTATGTTTCGAGTTAGGGTCTGGAGGAAATAGAGGAAATAAGGAGACAGATTCCTATTGATGATGCAAGATGATGGTGGAATGAAATTAGGGTTAAAGAATCAAATTACAGTAAAATTAAAATTATTAGTACTGGACACATGGAAAATTTATTAATATAATATATAGTAATAATTGATAAATTAAAATTTTTATTTTTCAAAATTACGATCACATTCATAGTATTTATTTATCTTAATTTAGTATTTATTATATTTTACTTAAATAATAGTTTATCTTATAATGGTAGTAATTAAATTACTATAGAGTTTTTATTTTTTCTATATTAAAGACGATGTATAGAGCCCGTCTGGCACGTTTTATAAAATGAGAATGCAAATTAAAATTTCATATTAAAAAAAAAAGAAAAAAAGGCAATGAGATTCAATTTTCAAATCTATTTCAAGAAGCAGTATCAAAGCCACATAACATATCGTGTAGATTTAGTTTTAAATTTAGTAATTATTAATTTATGTAGTAAGTTGGTGCGATAGAAAAATAGGACTTAAAAAAATTATTATCTTATAAATTTATCGAATAATTAATTTAATACATTTGCTCTACGTTGAGATCACAACTATTATTTAATTGAAATTATCAATTTATCAAGTATTAATTTATCAAAATTATAATGTAATAGTAATAGAGCTCAACATAAAGTAAAATATATTTGAAATTATTTTCTATTAAAAAATTAAATGAAATATAAATTTTTTATTAAAATGTAATTATTTGCTCCTAAAAAAAATTGTAATTATATGAATAATAATAATCCTAGTTTAAATATTTTATTTTTTAATTCCATCAATAATTTTTTTTAATTTAGGTTTTTTTTTAACACTAGATTGACATTGAATAACAGGAAATTTCTCATAGTAATATAACGAAATTTTTAAGAACAATAAACCTATACATATATGATTTGATTAGAGACCGAATATGCTTTCACATTAATTTTAGTTTTTGATTTTAGCAAGTTGTCTCCAATATTCGCTTATATGTTTTATCTTCCATATCCTCTTAAGACAATTCCCATTTCTCTTTCAAAAAAAAAAAACTCCCATTTATCTTCTCATGTATTATCTCTGTGGTTCACCTCTAATACAGCAACCACAATTTCCCATTTTACATTTATTTCCCTCGTATAGCATTATGTCTTCACTCAGCAAAGTGTCATTGCTCAATCTAACTTGTTAGCAGACTGCTAGTCTAGAACTCTAGATTATTACTAGGTCACACAAGGCAGAGAGATAAAAAAAAATGATGAAATTTTATGGCTAATTTTTTTTATTTAATTTTCTTCAATATTTCAATATTACACTTCTATCATTCATTGTAATTTTTTAATAATAAAAAATTAATAACTCCATCGTCTAGTTTTGAGAGAAAAGGGAAGATATAAGAATAGATAAAACTCATGAATGCACATAAAGTTCTTATTTGTTTCTGTCATACATTTCATGTTGAAAATATTGAATGAAATGCCATTCTTATGAGTAATATCCTACATAAAACTTAATGCTTGATAAGATAATTTTTTTAATTATTTTATTTTAAAAGGTATAAGAAGTGGACAAAACTCGTATAATTTTTTTTTTTATTCTATCTTTTCTAAGATTTAAATTTAAGTGGCCAGTCGAATAAAAATAGCTCAATCAAATGACAATAAATAAATAAATAAACATTCTATTTTTTTTTGTTGTTAAAGACAAAATAGTAAGCTATGAATAAGAAACAATAATAAAATTTTAAGAGTTCATATTCCTTTCATGTGTTCAATTATGTATTAACCATCCAATAATTTTGATACACAGTGCTTCAATGACTAAAATCATGAATCTTTTTCGAACTCAGCAATGTGAACGGTACAAGCAAGTGCCTTCATGAATTTCCAAAATACTTGACACAAAAAGTTCAGAGAGTAATAATACACACACCAAATTTTTTACTCCAAATGACATTTATTAAATAGTTAATAATTCTTTATAAAATTTTAATAAATTAATTATATTATCTTGCTAACCAATTGATAAATACCACAGCATTTGAAATAAATTTTTCAAAATAAAAAATTTAAAATGTGTAACACCGTTCAAAATGCTTAGAAAATCCAGTGTCCATTGTGTTCGGATGTTTAGAGCCTATTTACAAGTAATAAAATTAATGGGAAAATAGTGCTGCTTACATTCACCAACTAAAGTTGGTGACGAGTAAAAATAACATCATTTTTGTTATATGTACAATGTATGACAGTTTGATTCATAATTTTGATCCTGTGGTCCATCTCTGTGAACTAAAAACCAGTAAAAACAGGCAAGGCCTTAAATCACAGTGCATGAGGGAGGTCGACTGTTTTCTCAACAAATTCCTCGGGACCATTGCTGCAAAACCGAAGATGTTGTCAGGAAACAAAATAGATAGGTCTTTCAATCAGAAGATTGAGAAATAGTTACCTCAGGTAGCTCAGAGCCGACATTCGGTAGAGACAGGTAAATACCAGGACATGCAACAAAATTGTATAGAAAAATGCAAAAGTCCGAGCATATCTGCAAAATTAATCAAATACTTTAACATAGATCCTCTGGAAATGAAACCAAAGAGTGTGATGGAAAATTGTCAATACAATTTTAGGTGAGAAACACAGTGGAAAACATTTAAGATATACGCGAAGCCAAGTGGTAAAAACAAG
Organism: Citrus sinensis; assembly: GCF_022201045.2. Lineage (NCBI taxonomy): Eukaryota > Viridiplantae > Streptophyta > Magnoliopsida > Sapindales > Rutaceae > Citrus > Citrus sinensis. Next base: position 9,536,428 of record NC_068558.1, read on the forward strand.
TTTGTCTTCCCCCAAAGACTTTGAATGTTGAGGATCCAGTTTTATCAAGAAGGCCTTTCTGCTGGGTACAAATGACTTCATTCGACGTGTAAGAAGAAAACAAGCATTGAACCTGTCAACCTGACATATGGTGCCTAACATATGCATTGGCATATATTAGTCTATGAATTGATCAAATGCCTTGGGTACATTCAGAATACACCATGAAAAGCATTGATATGAATAGAAGGAAAATGATTGTAAGTTAATGAAGCTGGGGAAGGAAAGACAGTAGATGGACCGAGCAGTAGAAATTTCTGTGCGAAATACAGATTAGCAAGAATAATATTTCCAAAAAGCATGACTGGCAATGGAGTAAATTGAGCTTTTAACCCTTGATGAGCAGAGGTGAGGTACTGCTAATGATGCATAATTATAAATGTTGGGCCGAATATGATCTAGGGATGTATATACAACACACAGACACCAAAATAGTGGGAAAATTCTAAGAAAACAGAAATAAGTAAAGCAGGTTATACTTGTTGCCAAGAAGGAATCGTCCACTGCTAAGAGTGATTCTATCTCGGATACCCAACTCCTTGTATCGTTGGTCCCTTTCCTAACAGAAGTGAAAAATGAAGGTGAGTCTATAACATATAACATATAACAAATAACAAGTACACATGCACATGCATTTGAAATAGATATTTAGGCAGTGTAGAAACAAGGTTACTACAAGTATCCTAAAATCATTAGTAACTGCTATTAAATCAGAACGAGTAAGGTTCTCAGCTCCATGGATCAGGTTCTTAAAATACTTCACGAAGCTAATTAAGCACAATCCTTATAGTGCCTTCATATTTGAATGACAAGAAAAATCATGGAAAGACTGCACTTAATCCCACAAAACAAAATTTGGTTGTTAATCCAACAACCCCCCCCAACACAAAAAAAAAAATCTCTTCAACATGCAAGGGCAAGATAAATTTTAGTTCTGTCTTGGGCCAATCTTGCATCACTTCCAGGAAGAACAGAGTGTGTCATCTGTTTCTAGAGTTAGTGTCATCTGAGTCTTCAATCAAACAAAAACGAATATCTGCCACACTCATTCCCTATGATGAGGACAATTTTATTTATTTGTTTATTTTTAATGTTAAGAAGAAAGAAGCAAGAAGAGTCCAATGCAACAATATCATAATGAAAATGTATGCAAAATAGCATCTAGCTCAACAATCAGCATTCGACTGGAAGTAAAGCATGAACATGACAACTTCACATTTTGGTTACAGAAGGCACTTGTAAATACAACATGAATTACAAGTTCACCAAGACACTGTGCAAGTTCAACAACCTTCTTTGAGAAAGCTGCAAAAGGATTGATATCATCTTCATACATCTTCTTGTACTTGGATTCGATATCTGATGTAAAACCACTTTCAAGATCCTCTGCATACTGAGTTTCAAACAACAGAAACTATAAGCTCAAGAAACTTAAAAGCATATTAGGGAAATACTAACACAAGCTACCTTCTTTGAACCTCTAGAAATGACTTTCTCATTATTGTAATCTTGGACAAAACGAATTTTTCCATAGAGCTGGACATTATCAGCCTTTGTTTTTTCCAATTCTGCTGTTAGGACGCCTATCTTTTCTTTCAATTGCCTTACTTCCTAAAAATTTGGAAAATTCATTAGTCCCGCCAACAAATCCATAATCTCAATATTGGATACATTCAATAGCAATTATAGTAGAAAAAGAAGTGAATGATGAGTAATTGCAAAATCTTGAACAGTATACCTCTTCTGTCTCTCGCAACCGTGCCCTAAATCGATCTCGCTGATTGCAGATCACCTTAAGCATTGAGCTCTGATCTTGATCTGGGTACGTATGTTTTTTATCTGCTTTCTGATCCAGAAAACACAACATATGAACAAAAAAATAATCCACATGGAGAAAATGGATTACTTCTGGTCACAGAAATTATCGCCAGAACATCATAGAAAGCCCTGGTCCCATTATTAATTTTATAGGAAATACTTCAAAACATAAATATAATAATAATGCAATCAACGTGCATTTACAACTACAAAACAAATAACAGACACACACACTCACTTTAAAAAAAAAAAAAAGAAGAGAGAGACCTCAGATAACTCGGTTCCCCCAGCCTCCGATAGATCCCAATCATCAAATACATTTCCTTTTCGGTCTTTGGAACTATAACCCTGCAACAAAAATATATTAAAATCGAAAGAGTAAAGGGATCAGGAGATATAGAAGGGCTGAGAAGAGGGGTGCTGGGTTGAATGGAAGAAAACACTTGACCTTTAACAAAAATGTAAATGATTACTGACTTATGAACTTATAGGCTAACAAGTAGTTATGAACGAATGCGTGTATGATGCGCACTTGGTATGTGTGTGCATCTGAAGTAGAAATCATATATATATATATATATATATACACACACACACACACACATTATCTGATACATGTTCAAGAATTAATACTTAATATTTCACAAGGGTAGACTCCAAAGAACATGTTCAAAAAGACCATATTATGCGACTTTAAATGAATATATTGGACACCAAATAAGGTGTACATAAACGTAAAGCTCATTAATCAGCAATAAGGTAACACTCAAAATATACAACTTGAAAGTACAATGGCATTTTTGAGACTTTGGGAAGTCAATAATCCCAACCTTCAAAATATCATCTTCCAACTTCTGTATCAATTTTTGTTGCTCATTGATCTTTGCTGTAAGTTCTGCTATCTTGCCTTCTGCTGTCTCCAGCAAAGACGTTTTCTCAGAAAGCTTGACCTGAAATTAGTAAGATTAGCAATGACCAAAGGTAACTGGTAAATAACGAGTAAAAGCAGCTAGGAGTACCGTTTTATACTGGAATGCTCTGGAAATAAGGCACCCTAATGAATTCATGAGACATTAATTTCCTCTAAAGCTTTTTCATTATCTGGATATAATATAATGCTCTTGTTCTTGACGAAAACCAGGAAAGCAAAACTAACAAGGAAACAAATAGGCAACATACCTTCAATTGTGTCAGCTCGTGTTCCATTTTTCGATTTTTATCAAGAAGAAGAGATTCCATTTTGCTCATCTCTTCATCATTTGTAGCTACTTCCCAATCTTCAGCCTCAATTGAATTATAACCCACTGCCTATGGTGGTTAAATATATAAAACAGTAGAATAACAAAGCATTGTTAATCTTCCAACTGAATTGAATTATTACACACTGCCTACAACAATCAAACTACACAGATAGAGGTACCAAATGCTATTAGGATGCACAGAAATGTGAAAGTAGGGATCACAAAATATAAGCACCATGGCAAGATGCATAATGAATAGAGTGCAAAATAAAAAAAGCCGTGCATGTTAAATAATGATAGAATTCAAGTTCTAACCAGTCCATTTAAACATATTTGGCAGAAAATCATATATCTCAGTTACAATTCATGGCCAACTACTTCAAGAGAGAGAAAAAGAAAATCACAATGGCACCCAAACATCAAGCAACAATAACAGCTGAAGTGGGACAAAATCATATATCCCAACATGAGGACTTTATTATATGTCTTTAGAAAATTTAAGACTCCATTTTATCCTTCAACAATTATTTGGTTTCCTTCTTAAATTCTCAATGATTTTAAGCTTGTAGGGAATTAAGTACTTCAGCACATTTAAATTGATTGGGATAATAAGATCACATAACTAGCAAGACAACTAATATAATGTAGTTTAAAGCAGTCCAAGCATCGGCACCTAAAAATAGGCCAAATGAAACTAGAGAAATTATGTGAAATTTCAACATATTCATACAACCTAAAACAAAATCTATTGAGGAAGAATCCCCAATGATTAACCACAATATAGAGAGAAAATGATATTACCTGTAAAATTTTCACTTTTTTACGCAAATCATCAACCATTTTAGATGTAGGCCTAGCTTGGAGCTCTTTCTTCATGTCCTCAAGAGCAGCTTCCTGGATTAACAGACAAGCAAACATAGATAAGTGAGGAAAATAATAACAATAATAATAGCAATAATAATTGTCATATGTGAAAGGCAGGTTGGTTTCAATATTGTGATTATGCAGGATGTAGTTGATAGAAATATAATGCAGTACGACCTCCAAAAGCAAGTCAACATCAATTTCTCTCTCTCTCTCTCTCTCTCTCCGTACATGTTTGTTTGTGTGTGTGTGAGACTACATATACTGTTAAGATAGTAGAAAAATCACTAAATACAGAAGAAAGAAAACTTTAAAATAAATCAACAGAACTTGATAAACACGTAGCTGATTACCTTTTCAATAAGCAATGCATTCAATTTCTTGATCTCGTTCATGTGTTGCTCCCGCTCATTTGATAGGGCGGTTTCAATATTGTGAAGCTCCGAATTCAGCTCAGAGATAATCTTCTCTTTAGCACTCAAAGAATTTTCAAGGTAGCTATTTGAATCCAAAGTATCACTGTGACCACAGGAGACAATGGTGAGCTCTAAAAGAAATGGAACTCTAAATATTATAAACAATAGAAATATGCGAGTGTTTGGTTGGGAGGGAAAAGAAAGAAACCCAAATTTCAATTGTAACAGATATTTCTGCAAGAAACTTGTTTCCTTTTGTAAATTTCTGTTCTGTAATATAATCAATAATAATAAAAAACTCAAATGACCGTTACATATTTTTGCATATTACTTCAGAAGAGCTGCTCGTTCCAACACACCTTTTTTTTTTTCCCCAAAAAGAAAGGTCACTCATGTTGTGTAAGGATCTAACACTCTAGGGCATGTCAGCCAAGTTTTAAACTCCTAAGAAACTACAGGCCTCGTCTATTGCTACCGGACAGGCATGCTACTTTTCTGGGGACATTTCTGATTTCAAGCAGTAAAACATGTTGATATTAATTGAAGTATACCCATGAGACTTAATTTCCAACAAACACATTATTCCACATTACTATGACACAGGCAATTTATTTAAAACATTACTTTACAACCTACTACATCAAAATAAAAAATTTATAAAACTTCATAATTTTTTAAATAGTTTAAGCACCTTCAAAAACACAGGACCTTGCTACTGATAATTGAGGAAAACTTGTCACCAGAAGATGACAGAAATTCCAGTTCTTTTTATGGTATTAATGTTACAAATAATAGAACTAGAGGGTGTTACCTGTTCCTACCTCCAGCCTCATCATTTGCAGATTGTAATTGAGAACGTAGGAGATCCTACAAAACAGGACACAAGTAATTTCAACCTTCAATTGCAAGATCAACAGATACTGCCTAAATTGTGATCCTTTTTTGTTGGTTTCATTAGTTGAAATAACTCAAAGTTCAAACAATTATGTCACAATGAATACATGAATTGACAACAACATAGAACTGATATTGAACAATGAATTCCCCCCCCAAAAAAAAAATGAAGAGAAAGCAGCTACATAAATACAGCACTAAAATGAATTAAGAGACAAGTTGAATCATTTCTAAACACAGAATATTTGACTTCACCTTCTCTCTCTGAAGACTAAGAAGTCGTGTTTGAGCCCGTTCAACTTCATCCATCAGAAGGTTGACCTCTGATTGTTTTGCCACCCTTTCTTCATCTGATATTATTCACCAACAAATAAGATACAAATGTAGACCGGAAATGATTTCACAAATTCACATAGAGGACAAGAAAAGCATAACAGCCAAAATCAGAGTTTCTATTGAGAATTAGAATTAATGATTTCACAAATTCAAGTGACAATATAACAATTTTTTTTCTATTTGATTAAAAAAAAAAGTCAAAATAGATAACAACATACAAAAGTTCTGATCCATTGTCTCACCTGATTGGGCACGGACTTCAAACAATTGGCTTTGAGCAAGTTCATGTAATTTCTGCATAGTGGCAACACTATCTTTAGCTTGTCGCAATTGATCCTGCAAAGCCTGCTCCCTGCACAAAATAAATAAACCACGAATCCGGATATAGAGTAAAATTTCAACAAGAACCATTAAAAGAATTTCTAACACAGTAAGATTCACATTTATCAGCAGGGGTAAGTGCATGATGAAACCTAACACTCCAAAACATTCTGACCAGTAAAACATGAACTTCAACAAAAACCAAAATACCGTTCTTGTAAAATCTCCAGTGTCTTCTGATTCTCTTCAGCCAGACCACGTTGCTTGATCTCCACAATTTCTTTCACTTTTTCCTCCATCTAAAAGAAAATAGGAAACCAAGTAATCACCATTCACATCTTTACACATAACTACGTCTCGAGTTAATAGAAGGCATGTAGTTATATAGGAATTTTTTTTTAACCCATTGAAAATGTTCAAACTGCAATACCAAAATGCCATTAACAATTTCCAAACTGTGATCTTAATCACTGACTGTTATATCTGGCCATGAGAAGAGCTTTTAATGACATATCTTAACACATAAAATACAATTGGCATGTTGTTCACACACTAGTCATGGGCACAGGCATGTCAGGGAAATAACAAAATTGTCACATTGGTGGTATCATAATGACTAGGGTGCAATAAGATGCTAACCTGTTGCTCCAACTGGCGGTTGCGCTCTTCGAGTCTTCTTATTGTTGACTGCTGATTCTTTAAGTGAGTTGCTTCTGTTCTGTATTCCTCCAACTCAATTTTCATTTTTCGATTTTCAGATTCTAGTTCAGACAATTTTAGATCTTGCTCCTGTATAGAGACAAGTGTGACTTACATGCCAACTGTGCAGAAACATATTCTTTGTACAAATACAACACAATGGAAAACTGTAGTCTTTATAGGAATATTTTAAAAAATGAGTACATAAAAAATGCAGTGATTTCTAAAATAAGCATGAACTACCAAGCTTCGAGATAGTTATGGCTCATAGATGATAACTGAAACAGTGATGAAGGCGAGGACTATACTGAACAGAAAAGAAGGTTCAATTTAAGCAAAACAATTGACGTCTTAGCTACAAGAAGATAGTACATGACCTTTAGAATATAATTGAACATGTCACAATAAAACTTTCTGCCACAATCTGTTCAAAACTATACCAACAAATTCAATTGGATAAGGATCCTCTCTTGAGCTTTTAAAGATCTAGTACCACGTGTGCATTATTGGCCATGCATGGTTAAAATTTACCCCTTCATAATTTTTTTATTGTAAAAACAACCAATCATCTACCAGTATTTATTTGCCAAGGAGAGAATCCTGGTACCATTAAATTAGGTCATGGAAAGAAAATCTTGGCAGATATAACAGTTTGGATTCTTTACATATAATTGCTAATTTCGTATCAGATGTTTATAAGAACAAAAAGTCCTTTCATGTCATACGGGTCCTTCTCTAAATTAAGGATATAGATTAAAAAAAAAAAAGAGTGGGACTATTTGCACTTTAAAAGTTACTCTGAACACTCTATTACTCTTTATACTCATGTGCTAAATTTAAAAAATTAAGTTTTACTTCTACACTCTCTAGAATTCAAAAATAGACTTTACTTTAGCTAGTTAAATTAATTTACTCAAAACACCAATCAAACTATTTAGCACATCCAAAATGAATTAATAACAACTTAGTACATACAACAATGGAATCAAATTATGTTCTAAACAAATTCTTTAACACAAGTTTTAGTTATTGGTTTTTATCTATTGAAGAATATGGTCAATATTGGCTTTTAGATCCCAATTTTTTAACCTAACAATTGAGAAGAAAGTTGGTCATTTGGCCACAAAGAGAAAAAAAAGAAGAAGAAGAAGAAGTAGTAGTAGACGAAGAAAAAGAAGAAGAATAAAAAAAGGAAGAAGAAGAATAAGACAAAGGAGAAAAAGGAGAAGACTACAAAAAATAATTTTTTTTGGAATCAAAAAAGAAAAATGTGTTCAAAATATATTAAAAGTATTGATTTGCTCCTTGTTTAACTAAATATTATTTCAAAGATTGGAAATAAAATTTTTAGGGTTTATGTCAAGAGAATTAAATAATAAATAGTGAGTGTACTATATGAGTATTCAAAGTAGTTATATTATATTAGTTTATAAGAGAGAGCCCTTAGTAGTAATTCATATGACGGGTATTTTGTTATAAAATAAGAGTGTTCAAACTAATTTTAAGAGTGCAAATAGTCTCACCCATAAAAACATCTGTTTGGGCACAAGATATAGATCTTAACATCCATAAGTAAATCATGAATTGACACTTAAGAATCCTCTAACTTCTATCTTAATATAGAGAACATCTCTCAACAAGACCAATAGAATTCATTCATATAACAAAAGCGAATTTAATTATGCGTGAAACTGATAAACCTAAAACAAGAACATGAACAATCTAATACTCACAGCAATTGAAGCAAGAGCAGGATAAGGATCTGGAGCCTCATAAAGTTTTTGATAGATATTAAGAAATGCATTTTCTCCGAATTTTGCTCTTTTCGTAAGATTATCAACTTCTTCTTGATAACCCTTAAGTAAAGAATTGAAAAGGCTTAATTTTTCCTCTGGTGAAGCTTTCTTAAAATCTGTTGGACAAAACTAGAAACATCAATACTGACAAACTTATCCAAAAAAATACAGAAAAAGGAGGATATAAAAGGGAGATCTAGCTGAAACCTCTCTCCATAACTACACAAATAAATTCAACCCAAAACGAGTATTTGATATTCTCTAGGTTATTCGCATACAATTTCAATTACGTACCTCTGGTGCTCTCTGCAAGCTTCCGTCGGTTTTTTTGACTGTTCTCTTGATTTTCAGCTATCTTAAGTCCTAGTTCATCAAGCAAACTTTTTTCTTTCTCCAAATCAAATTCTAGGAAGGGGAAAAAAGAAGGGAAAAAAGAGAGAGAGAGCAAAGAAGAAGAAATCAGCAAGCCATTCCAACAAAGATATAAGTACATTATCATCATATGATGAAAATGACAAACTAAAGGTACAAATTAATGTCATATAGAGCCTTTTCAATGGGTTGATCAAGCATACTAGGGAAGAAAAATTCTATTAACAAAAGCACAACTGAGAAGCCATAGCAAACACTGTCATAGTAAAAACTAAACTCACCTAGCAATTATACTATCTCATATTGTTTCCAAATGTAATTGATCCAAGGCTATAAAATTAATCGAAAAGAAAGCTAATATAACAGAGCATGAGACATGATATGTTCCTATAAATCACTAACATGAACTAACGTATATTTCACAGTTCAGTCCACCTTGATACACTAGTTCCAGCTGAATCCAAATAAATTCAACCAAAGACATTAAAATACACGAAGATTAAATATGACGAAAAACAGTAATCTCAGATAACACACTGTATCATAATAGCTCCTCATCAACTTAATTATAATTTCACAGCTTTCGTAATACGAATCCACAACGCCTGTAGCTAAAAATTGACTAAAAATGTTGAACTAATGCCTCCTTTGGCCGCACTAACTGTGCTAAATGTTTGAGACAAATTATGGTCACAGTGATGCCAAACGCTTTTCTCCGACTAAATGATAGAATCATGGTCTCATCAATAACATTGGCTATGGAATTTAAAAAAAATAAAAAAATGAAGCGTTACCTTTCCAGAAGTTGGAGATGACGGAGACAGGAGAAGAGGAGGAAGTGTTAGGTTTGTCTCTGTCGGATCCACCTAGCGGAGCCTCCATTTTTTAGAATTTCGGATCTTGGGACCAATTGCTGTGCGTTTATATTTGGTTTCTGTGTAAATCAGCGCGCCAATGAGAGGATCAAGAGGTAAGATTCATTTGCTTTCACAGATCTCAGGCGACAGTCGGTTGGTAATACGGTGGTTATTTCCTTCTAAATAGTTTTGTATTAAGCGTGTGTTTCAAGGGGCTTGGTTCTTTTTGGGCTTATGATGGTGACGCAGACATTAAATTTCTGTGTTGGGCCTCCGCTGATGACTACATTGACATGAGTGCGTTCGGTCTAATAATAAAAATAGATATTTTGAGACAGAAAAATCTATTGTTATTCTCTCAATAGCATGAAAAATGTGTCGACTTTGTTACAATTGCAGAGTTGAAAGATAAAAATTAAAAATTAAAAAAAACTGTGCTTGGTAGAATTTGTTAAACATAATTTTTAAGACCAAAATTAGCGGGAACATAAGCAATTAATATGTACCATGGTCCATCGTGTCACAAAACAATTTAATTCTTTTTTATGAAAATAAATTTTTTAATATAATTTTATAATTTACCGATACTTGCTATCATAAATTTATTGGAACCATGACCTTATCAGTCCATACCTCTGTTATGTTAGAGCTCGAATATTTGAACTGCTCCTTGCAAATGTAGATGGACCCAAATTTCATGGGCCCGAGAAGTTCAAATATGTTGCGTGCCCCGCGCTTGCACTCGACCACCATCGCTATTAAAAATTCAATACCAAAGGATGCTCCTGGCGAAGAGATTGAAGAGATCCGATAAATTTCCTGGAATCTCCGACAGGCTTGCCTTATTATTTTCTACTACAACTCAATCTTCCGAAATCGAGCGGATCACCAGAATCATCAACGACCATCCATTTCCCGATCAACCACTGCACCCAACACTCCTCCAACACCTCCCGCAAACAACTCCCCTCTCCTCAACTCTCGTCGAGAACGTTCTCGGCCGCCTCTTCGCCGCTCACTCGAATGGCCTTAAAGCCCTCGAATTCTTCAAATTCACCCTTCAACATCCCCACTTCACTCCAACCCCCGACGCTTTCGAAAAGACCCTCCACATCCTCGCACGTATGCGCTATTTCGATCAAGCTTGGGAGCTGATGTCACACGTGCAACGCACTCACCCTTCGCTGCTCACACTTAAGTCCATGAGCATCATGCTGTCAAGAATTTCCAAATTTCAATCTTATGAAGAAACCCTCGAAGCATTTGACAGAATGGAGAGGGAAATTTTTGTTGGGATAAGGAAGTTCGGTAGCGAAGAGTTTAATGTACTTCTTCAAGCATTTTGCACTCAAAAGGAAATGAAAGAGGCGAGGTCAGTGTTTGTAAAATTGCTTTCGCGATTTGCTCCCAACAACAAAACTATGAACATTTTGCTTCTGGGGTTTAAGGAATCTGGGGACGTTACAGCAATGGAGATGTTTTATCATGAAATGGTACTAAGAGGGTTTAGGCCGAGCGTTGTTACTTATAATATTAGAATTGATGGTTATTGTAAAAAGGGATGCTTTGGTGATGCTATGAGACTTTTTGAAGAAATGGAACGGGTTGCTTGCTTGCCTTCGTTGCAAACAATCACTACTTTGATTCATGGTGCCGGGCTTGTTCGGAACATACACCAGGCGAGGCAGCTGTTTGATGAAATGCCTAAGAGGAATTTAAAGCCTGATATCGGGGCTTATAATGCTATGATTAGCTCGCTCATAAGATGTAGAGATCTGAATGCTGCGATGGAATTGATGGATGAGATGGAGGAGAAGCGTATTGGGCACGACAATGTGACGTATCATACAATGTTCTTCGGACTGATGAAGTCGAGTGGCTTGGAGGGTGTTTGCAAGCTTTATGACCGGATGATTGAGGGTAAATTTGTGCCCAAAACAAGAACAGTTGTGATGCTGATGAAATTCTTTTGCGTAAATTTCCGGGTTGATTTGGGTTTGAATCTTTGGGGATACTTGATTGATAGAGGGTTTTGTCCTCATGGTCATGCACTTGATCTTTTGGTAACGGGATTGTGTTCAAGGGGACGGTGGGAAGAAGCTTTTGAATGCTCTAAACAAATGTTGGTGAGGAGAAGGCAAGTGAGTGAAGCATCGTATAGGATGCTGCAGAGATATTTAGTGCAGGCTAATGCAAATGAAAAGTTGGAGGATCTTGACAGGATGATCAAGAACTTGCAAGCTGTTTTGCCCCCACCAACAAGGCAACAAGTTGCTCAATAGATGTTTATACAGAGTGACATTGTCTCTTCAAAAACGTACGTAAATTTTAAGTTCTCTTTATTTAGCTGCTTGAGTTCTAAGTTCTAAATATTAATACCATTTTGCTATATATATATATATATATAGTCCTTCTTTAGTGCGATCGCCCTCACTATTAACCTTACGGTTGATAGAGTCAGTTCAGACGCTGTTAAACTGCACGGTTTTATAGCACAGTAAAAAATTACTCTGTTAAATTGCACAATTTAACAGCATGTTCGCATAAAAAAAAAAAAAAAAAAAAAGAATGCCTGCATCTGATTTGTGTATGTGCATACGAAATTTTTTTAATCTTGGATTAAAATCTGAGATGAGTTTACAATGTTGTTGTAAAACAATGAATTTAAAGTTCAGGACAGACTTACGAAATAGGAAATGAACTTTTATAATGTTGTAAACTCATTTATGACTATGTAATTTTGTCCGGATTTTAATTTTGAATCTGAGGTTGACTCTCTCTCTATTAAAACATATGACTTAATAGTTTTTTCACATGAAGAAAAAAATTAAGATGCCTGTTAACCATTTCTAATATATATATATAGATGGTAAAAGAAATGGTAGTACTTTTGCTTTTTATGAAAACAAATAAATACTAGTGGTTCTGATGGTTAGCGGTATCAATCATGTATGAAAACATTCTCACTTTTTACATTTCAATTTGAATTCGTAGAACTGCTTGAGAAGGATAAAACATTAGATCTATGATTTCGGGTACGAGGGGGTACTCTTTCAATATCAAACATTAGATTAGATGAAATTAATTGTTCAAACTTCGTGTCAACATTGTAATTAAAAAATTTAAGTCGAAACATTGTCATATATAATTAAAAACCGTGTAAGAAATTAGTTTACATGTCCGAAACTCTTAACTTGAACTGACATGATTAGAAAATATCTCACATGAGTTTGGTCCCTTAGTCCTTAGACAATCATGTAATTTTAGGTTAATTCGAACTTTCATGTTAGATTAGCAGGTCATGTCGCAAATTTTCATTCGTAAAAAAGAGCAAAGGATGTAGGTTCTATTTGCTATGATAATTATATATAGTTTTTAAGGCACAACTACTTTGAAATAAAAAGGATTCTTTTTTTCAATATTATATACTATAAAAATGAAGGATCTGTTATGAAATAGAAGTTTTTGGTAAGTAAATAGCACCAGCATTGCAGTGTACTTTTTTTTTTTCACTAACAATAAGATTGTATTTGAAAAACCCATAGCAAATGATCAATCGAAATCCATTTATATTGGTAATATGTCCTAATATTCCACGCAACTCCGTATCCGGCAAAATCATAGAATTATTTATTTATATTTGGCTATAGTTAAATAATAGCAATTGGCTGAGGAACTGTTTAAAGACTCCAACCTAATAATTCACAGCATTGACTCGTGCAATGTCAGCCAGTTGGCCGGGGTCTTTACGTGTTTGGTAAGAGATGATTAGGCTCTATTAGTCAACGCTCGACGATTAAGTCAAGTCATTCCCGCCCGTTAATCATGGTCTCTCAAGTAGAAAGAAAATTAACCAAAAAAAAAAAGAGAGAATTGTATAATCCACAATAATTAGATACATGCATATTGAAGTGAGACAAAGGAGAGCAAATTTGCGGTTGTTTTTTCAAGCTTATAATTAAATCTAAAATATGCTATTGCATGGCGCAATCTTCACAAATTAAAAAGAAAAAAAAAAAGAGAAAAAAAGATAGTTAAATGTGCCATATTTATGTATATTTTCCATCTCTATCAATAAATCGCTACATGATGTCCATCTCCTCGGTCATTAGCAAGAGAAAAGTATAATTTGGACTAAGGCCTTTCTAAATTCCTATTAAAAACTGGGTAAAACAACTCCAACCAGTAAGAAATATTCTTGATAATGAAAAATAATAATTTAAGGAAATTAACTGCATATGATGATCAACACTTAAATTGATTAAGAATTGAAGGTAGAAGTACCAATTTATTATCAGCTTATTCAACACTATACATCACTATAAGTTAAATTAAAATTTGTTATCTACATGAAATTGTAACACTCTTTATGTTTATCTATTTGAGTTTTTATTTTATATGCAAGTGGAAGGGGCAGGTTGAAGATGAGATTGATCAGTGAAAAAAAAATACAATTTGAGATAGAATAGGAATTTATATGTATTTTCGCTGTTCTTTTACGTTCCTTTTCAAATTTACATACATAGGAGTTTGAAAGTTTCTCAATAGTGTTAAGAAATATAAAATGTCGTGTTTCTACTAGTTGTGAGTGTCATTTAATTAAGACTGTAAAATTTCTTATCTTGAAAAATAAGAGGTCTACGTTTCAAACTCCACTCACGTAGGAGAAGAGAAGATTTGACAATGTGGAAATATAAACAAGATTGATAGTTAAGAGAAACTAAGTCTATAAATGATGACAGTATCGTTGAAAAGTATGAATGAACAAAATTAGAATTTTGAACCCCTTTTATACTAACTTTAAATATCACAAATTTACAAAAGTAGGCAAATCCAAAATATTATTTTATAATGAAATTCTCTCCTAATCCAAATAAAAAACAAAACAAATAACACAAGAATTCGATATCTGAAAAAAAAATCTTGGAAGTAACATGAAAAATAATTTAAAACCATAAAACGATCAGAAAAAAATAGAATTTATGGCTCGATCATGGAACAAAAAAGCCTATGCTATTTGGGTTTGGTGTATCTTATCACAAGTTTCAAAATAATATCTTATACGATCAAAATAAACACCGATAACTAAGTTATAACCTTTGAAAGCTACCCTATTCATTGTACGAAACCACCCTACATCAAGATTGAGCTAAATGAAAAAAAAAAAAAAGTTGCTGCCAAACTAAATTATTATTGGCAACCAATTTAAGTCTATGTTTGCATGAAAATATGTGAAGTTTTCTAAACTTAATAAGCTGAATTCTTTAGCCAACAGAGTTGAGGTCAACTTGCCATGCCCATGCTGTTATAACTACAGGCTCAATCGTGCTCACATGGCGAAGCTAAGCAATACATCAGCCCTTCAGCAAAGAATCGAAAATTTTTTTTAAGTCAAAGTAAACCCATTCAAATACAATTGTCAGCATTAGTTGTCACTTCATCAAAGTCTTTGTTTTTGTAATTTTTTACCTAAATTTTAGTGAATTCTTGGTGCAAGTTGCTTATTCTTTCATACTTTGCACCTAGCTTATATATAAAATCAAAGTACACCTAGTAGCATATTAGCACCCAGATACCAATTATTGAGCTCTCTCAAGCAGCAAATCATGGGAAATCCCGAAGCGGCAGGCTCTTCAGCTCATCAGCAAGCTCAAGAATATGAGCTACAACCTCAAGAATATCAATACGAAAACACTGCTGCACCAACTTATGAACAACAAGAAGCACAATCACCACTACCTGCTAACCAGGGCTATAGGGCTCAAACACCTGGGCCAGCAATTGTACCACACACAATGCAGCAAAACAACCAAACGTTTCCAAATGGCCCTAATCAGCCTGTAGCTGCATACCCACCACAAGGCCCACAAAAAATTCCAGCCCACCCTGTGAAGTTCCCACCACCGGGTACTCAGACGGCCGTGCCGTTTCCACCACCAAGCCAGCAAAGGAGTCCTGTGCACCCTCAGGTTACCGTACAAACAACCCCTATGATGTATCCTCAGGCCACAGCACAAATGCCTCCTACAGTCGGATACCAAGCTCCTCCGGTGATGCAGTATCAGAATAATAATGGACCACAGGCCCAATATGGAATTCCAGTGCCAAGCCCAGGCCCAAAGTCAATTCAGGAAAACGCTTGGAGTAGCGGCCTGTTTGACTGCATGAATGACCCAATGAATGGTGATCCTCTCCTCCCTTGTTCCGAGTTTAATACCTGATAAGTTTTTTAATTGAATAATAATATACATTCCAAATTTCTTCTCTCAAATTTTTTAATGAATACAAATCTTTTTATATAACATGAGGTGGCAGCGTACGGACATGAAAGGAATGATTAAGAAGCGAAAGTAGTTGATGAAGAGAATTAAAATTCTCTCTTAATTTAAGAGAATTGATTGAGAAAAATTCAAATTATGAGAGAATCGAAAACAATTATGTGGGGCTTGTAATTCTTTCAATCAACCAACCCCTTCATGCCATGTAAGCTGCCATATCACAATATACAAAAAGGTTTGTGCAATAATTTGTAAACGTATCATTACTCTTAAAATCCTCCAAATTAATTATTTCTCTACCATGTTTCAAAGCTCATCACAAATCTCTTGCTGTTAACTTTCGATTTTTTTGTGTCTTTCAATATTTTACTCATTAAAAACTTTTACTGTTTAGTGGGTTTTGAAACATGGTATAAAATAGTATAGGACACTAAAAAAAAATGTTTGAATCTATGGGATTTTGACCATTTTCTCACATAAACATTTAAGCAATCTCGTAGAAGCAGATCAAGAGTGTGCGTCTCTTCTGAGTAATTTGTCAAACAAAATGAGAACCCAAATATTAATTGATGAATTTTTCGAAAACCGTTCAGCTCTTGTTACGGCTTGCTTCCCATGCTTGACGTTCGGCCAGCTTGCGGAGATAGTCGATGATGGCCACACCTGTAAGTTAATCGTATTTCTACAGGATTCTACTTTCTTTTTCTTAATCATACACTTTTTTTTCCCCAATGAATTTAACATAATTAATTATAATTTGGTTGTTGTTTGAATTAGCTTGTGGGACAAGTGGGTTACTGTACGCCGGGATTGCCTTCTGCATAGCGATACCATGCATAATGTCATGCACGTACAGGACCAAGCTTAGGAGCAAGTTCAACCTCCCTGAAGCTCCGGCGCCGGATTGGATCACTCACTGTCTCTGCGAATGGTGTGCTCTTTGTCAAGAATACAGAGAGCTTCAATCCAGAGGCTGGGATCCTTCCATTGGTAAAATTCCTTTAAGAAAAAGAAAGAAAAATCTGAAGCCTTTTACTTTCACTATCCGTTTATATATGCCCAGTTTTTTTTATGATCGATAAATTTGCTTAAGAACCGCAAAGTAAATCTGGGATTTTATTTGATTGTGGCATGCAGGATATCAAGGAAACCTAGCACGGAATCAGAACATGCATCTCCAGCAAGCCACTATGATGGCTCCAATGAATCAAAGAATGATGGGTTGAAAGAAAAGTATTTAATTGTTATTTAAGTTTGTGGGTTTTTAACTTTCTTTTCTTCTTTTTTTCTTCTTCTTCTTAATTGTCGATGATTGTAATATAGTACTGCAGCAATTGTCCAACATTGCCCAATTTGTATTCTTGATCTCAGTTTGTATTCACTGCATTTTTCGCTGTGAGCGGCTGCTATATATTTGCTAATATATCAGCTGATTTTCTTTTATTATTTTTTCGTTCCAGTTACGTACATGATTTTCATTTGCAGCAGATGTGGTCTACGTGTCAACTATAATTTTTTAATCTTTTTTTTTTTTGGACAAGAATTTTAATTTCTTAAGATACAAGCTCTGACAGATCAAAAGAATGTGATGATGATCAATTACATATCATTCTACTGGTTTTATATTAGACTTTCGTCAGCCATGACTTTTGAGTAAATAATGAAAGATGGAACTTGGAAGATAATTTAGCACTGTTTTGCATTCATCTTCTCACAAAGAAAGAATTAGACTTCATTAAAAATTAATTGAGTTGGATAACTATACCCCTTGCGCTCTCAAAATACAATTTGTTTCATCAGGATTTATATTGAATATATTGGTATTTATGTATGTATGTATATAACCCCACAAATTTGTTTCCATTATTTGTACGAACAATATTATTCCTTGGAAAAGGATATATAAAGACAATTTCCAATAGCTAAATTTTAATTAAAAATAAAAGAATTTATGATTTTTTTAAAGACTGGGCTCAAAAAGGTCTGGTCCACAAAGAGTGTGGACAGGTTGGGCCTATCTCAACTGCCAGATACCTGGGCATAGGCTTGGCCAAGTTGGGCCCAGCCTATTTTCCAACCTTAGTTGGAGTATTCATGATTTCATGTCCGAAAATACTTGCAAGAAAATCACAAGCAATTGTATGTGTTTAGTAAATCTTATTATTAAATTACTATAAGAATATAAGTGACTTAATTTAACAAAATATTAAATAAAATTTATTAACATTCATAAACATGTATATAAAATATTTTTATTTTGTATATATAATAATTGATAACTAAAAAACTTATATTTTTTATTTTGTTATCTCAATCTAATTGGTAATGATAATAATCTCTTTAAATATAATAATTTTATTTTCTAATTAATGAGGATAATTTTTTATTTTCATAATATATACGAGGGTATATATAGAATTTTATGAAGTATAATTTTTTTTTAAAATCAGATTTTGAAAAACTACTCCTTCCTGATTTTTAAAATCTGCTATAAGTAATTTCTAAAAGAAAAATTTACTAATTACCAAAATTAACTTTTAACAGTTTTAAATCACTTTTGAGCCTCCCAAAAATAATTCTAAATGGGCCCTAAATCTAAGATGAAAAGTGCCATACATTCCAAAATTTTATCACAAATGATATAGAATTCGTCAATTAGATTGTAGAATAATACAACTAAATCACTTAAAAATTGTCAAAAATTATTTACCACTCAATAAATGGCACATCACATGCCACATCATTTGAGATATAATGTAGGATAAAATATTGGGATGTCTATCGTTACTCATTTAAGGTCATGTTCAGGATTAACATGCTGTAGCTTTTAAACAAAATTATTAAAGATATAATAGATTTTTCATTAAACAAGTGAAAAATTATATCAACATATATTCTAAATTACAACAGATAGTGTTTACCAAACACTTTAATGCTGTAATTTTTAAGCTATAGCTGCCCAACTTCAATCCTAAACGTACCTTAAGACTGATGATCTCAACACTCTTCTTACTCCATAATCGGTGTATATATCTAATCTCAATTGTTTATGACCATGTGAAATTTTGATATCTAACAAATGGAAATGACTGATGATCTCAACATACCCTAATACTGATGATCTCAACACTCTTCTTGGTGTGTATATTTAAACTCAATTGTTTATGACCATGTGAAAATTTGGTATCTAACAAATGGAAATGACTTTCGTCAAATTTCTAGATGGTGTTTATCACAAATAATTTTTATGGTATCGCAAATAAAACTACAACAATGTCAGAGGAAAATGTTAGGATTCATTCAGTGCATCGCATTAGACTGTATGATATGGAATGTAATAGCATGAACTACGATGTGTTGCATTGAATCTACCAAATTTTAATATTGTACTGTGTTTGGAGCAATTAATATAGAATGTAATAAATATACTTTAAGGATCCCCCTAAGTTACATGCATGTAACTTAGTATTAGCCATACTTTAATAATTTCTATTGTTATAAATTATTAATTTATTTTTTAAAATAAAAATATCACTAGTGCCCACTATCGGCCTTTTTTGTGTTATTTTAAAAATAATTTTAGCCCGATATATTTATATTTTTTGAAAGATTTGGATGGACCAAAAGTTCGTGTTTAGTGAGAAGAGACATGTTAAATATATAAATTTAAACAAGTTTTTATTTTCCAATCTTATTTGGAATTGTAAAGAAAAACGGAGTTATATTATTCAAAACGTTGTAAAATATGATGAACTAAAAATTTCTTAAACTAATTTGCAAATGCCCATGCCGTAGCCCGTAATTATGCCGACAGTTAAGTTATAGTCATGCTCAGATCACATGGCTGATGGTTTGAACCATATGAAACGGGTTTACCAAAGAAGCAAAATTTTTGTTTTAGTCAATTAATTAAGCACTCATTCAATTTCATTGTCAAAATTCTCTCTGTCTCTCTCTCTCTCTTGGTGGAAATTGGATAGAACTTTCACACCAACTTCGTCGGCATTATTAATTCTGAAGATCAAAGATGGGTGGAAATTTAGAAGTCTTCATTACTCTGATTTCGGAGGAAAATGTGAAGAGCATTTGTTTCCGTTGAAAAGATTATATTTTTTCAATCTTCACTAATAAATCAAATTGACCATTCTATCTGTATGACTCTCACAAAAAAAGAAAAAAGAAAACATTAATTATAAACAATCCCAAAATTAATTATTAAAGATGAAGCAATACATTGAACCATATACAGCCACTTGTGAATCATGATATATAAATTCATGTAGTAGTGGTTTTCGGAAAATTTTTTTGTGGCTCTGCAGTGTAATATTTTTATCAAGTACTTTAGTACCAAGCCAAGGCTCAAATTCTAGGAATCGGAAGGCTGACTCTTGGCAGCTACTTAAAGGTCATGTTTGGTTTGTAGAAAAGGGAGGAGAGGAAAAGAGTGGAATGGAGAGGAAGAGAGAAGAAAGGAATGTAAAAAAATAGTAAAATTAGATTTTGTTGTTTGATTTGATATAAAATTTAACAAGGAAAAGAATTATAATTTTTTTCTTTAAACTAATTTACCCTTTACCTTAAATATTTAACTATTTATATTAGTAATAAATATGTATATAAAAAATAAAATGACGGTCCGGTGGCTGGCGGTGGAGGTCCGGCGAACGTCCGGCTCCTTTCCGGTGAAGTCTGGCAGGATTCTGGTGACGTCCGGCGGTGGTTCGACGACATTCCAGCCACATTCGGTGTGGTCCGACGACTTTCCGACAACGTCCAGGGTGGCCCGACAACTTTCCGGTGACTTTCCAGCGATAGTCCGGTGATTTTCTGACGGTGATCCATTTATAATATTAAATCAATAAAATAAAATTATAAATAATAATTATTAATGACATTAAACAAGTTGAAAAGTTGAAGGGTAATTTTAGAAACTTTAGTTTCTAACATAAGAGGAATTTAAATTCTTCATTTCTTGGTGTGGAATTCAAATTCTACATTATGATGAATATTAAATTGTAGTGGAAATTAAATTTTTATATATTTTGTCAAACCAAATAATGGAAATAAAAAGAGAATTTAAATTACTTTCCTCTCCTCTATTCTCTCCTCCCAACCAAACACCACCAAAAAGTTTTTAGGTGTTGTAGAAAAAAATTATACAAAACCTTGAGAAAAGCAACGACAAATTGTGTTTGGATAACACACTTAATCATAAATACGGCATACTGGATCCGGTTTAACATTGTTTTCAACAGCATTTTGCTAGCATTTTGTCTCGTCACTATTTTCTATCTGGAAAATTCAGCCATGAAATCTTTTCTATTCAAAATGAACGTTTCTAGGTGTTATGAGTAAAACAATCATTTTAATGAAATTTCCTTGCCAATTTCCAGCAGCCATGAATTTTGACTACTATATATTAAAAATTAATTAGATTTGCTTGGCATGAAGATCAAGTAAAATATGATTTTTTTTAAAATTATTTTATATTCGCAAAGTCCAACTTACTATAATTTCATTAATTTGTCCATGGGCAAGAAATGCACACACGGCCAGTCCGGGTCAACCATTTAGCGAAGAATCAAAGTGTATTAAATTAGCTGCATCACAATAAAATAGTCTTATTATATACTATTTGGGAAAAGACACCCTCATCCTAAGCTTTGCTCGAATATGCAAATAGATCTTAGTTGTTGTAAAAATAGTCATATAGTCTTTCTTTTTTCCCAATTAATTATGCCATTATGACCCAACTGCATTTCTTACAGACATAATTATTTAAAAAAATGGTGATATAAACATTTTTGAAACTAAAAACATTTATATACATATAAATAGACCTTGAACGCCTTGATGATATTTTTTTTCCCATTATAATAGTTTGTGTAGATGATCTTTTTTTTAAAAAATTAAACATTGATTGACAAATAAATTATTGTTTCCTCTATCACCATGCTTTAATTAATCTTTTAGTTAAACATTGGTTGACAAATAAATTTCTATATGATGTTTATGATCATTTGAATAATAACTTCTTGATATTTAACCATGATATAAAATATGAGATTTTGTCAAAGTGGTTGAAATAATTCAAGAGATGAATGATGAAATAAGTAGCCCAAAAAATCGTACTGATAACTTTAAAACATCATTCGTGGGAATAACTTTTGAATCAATGGAAGAAGCTTGAAGTTATAATCGACAAGAATTAATTTTGGATTCGAACTTGAACTTAAACTAAGAATAGATGGGTTTCGAATAAAGTAATTAGTAGGCAATTTTTGTGCCCGTCAAGGAAAGTATTTTCCGAAAGGGAAAAAAGAAAAAGTATGTGGCTGCAGAAGAAAATGAAGAAAGAGATGTGCCAGATAAAGAGAATATAAATAAGTGTGGGTTCAAAGCTCGTATACGAATTATACAAGCATGACAAACAGTTAAAATAAATGGAGAGTTTCAATCATTAAGGATGCAACCAATCACAAAGGAGAGTTATGTTGGGATTATATGCTCTTTTAAAGCATTTTAATTTATTTTCTAATTAATAAAATATTTGAGATATTTTCAATTGCAAAAATATTTATTGAATAATGTCCGTTTAATCATATTATATGTATTTATGTGATCATCATATGGATTCACAGAAGACATAAATACAAGTGATCTTATGATTAAATAAATTTAGTTCGCAGTTGATAAATAGAGTTGGACGCTCTATTTATGTTTAGACTGTAGTAAATTCATTGAATGATTTGTCTTAATCATATATGAATTTACTGATATAGTTTGACTATATTGAGCTGGATCACATATGAGATTTAATTAACCTTTAAATGACTGTCAGACTTATTAAATCTTATAGGCATTGATTTTACTGTAATCTTAATCTTGAGTTAGTTATGATTTCATTATTGTAATTGTTATTCCATTTAAGTTACCAATGGGCACGATACACACTTGTGGTCAAGATTACCCGGTATCTTGGTGGGAGCAATTATAAGTATTAGAGTTATAAATTAACAATATAGAATTTGTACAACACATCTCTTGATAGGTTTTCAGCACTTGATCATAGAATTCTCTGCTCAGAGTGTATCAAAATATTTAGTATGTTGAAATGATACTTAGAGAAAATCAGTAAGTATTAAGGAATGAGATGTAATTAAATCGATTGGACAGTTGAGATATCGATTTAATTAATGATGTGGTACAAAGGATTATGCAGTAAAGAAATCGATGTGGCTTGGGACGAATTATTATTCGAGCATACAATTATGGAGTTCAGTTCCAATCTTTTAGTGGAGTAGATTTAGAATTAAATAATTGAGTTAGTTTAATTACAGATCTAATTATTATAGCCATTATTAGTTTAATTACATATATAATTATTATAGCCATTATTGTATGTTTCCAAATGATTCCCGGGTTAGCTCATTTAATTGACTGCGCCACTACTGGATTAATAATAAAGATAACTAGTTATTTGAGTTAAAAACCTAAATATATTATTTAATGGGAGACTCCATATAATGTACTTGTGTCTAAGGGGCCTTGTGTTATTTTACAAAGTGGGCCCTATGACAAGAAAGAAGTAATGTTACTTTTGGTTTTATTATTTTTAATTTAAATCAAACTTGATTTAATAAAATTAAATAATATAAAAAAATTGGAGCCTAGGGTTTTCATTAGATAGAGATATAAAAGGACTTATTTTCTCCCTAAAGAAGATAGAGCAGCCACTTTATACAGATTAGAGAAAAAGATTTTTCTCTCTATTGTTGAGAGAAAAATTTTCTCGTGCTAGTTGCTTTAGTGGTGATAAAGGCACTCACACATCAAGTGCAGATCAAACTTGAGTCATAGCTTGGAAGATTATTTGGTGGTGGATTTTGATCTAATAGGAGTGGTGGTGACGGATCATGATCTGGGAGCCTAAATCACTTCAGCAGAAAAAGCCAAATCGAATTTTAAAGGTACGATTTCTAGATTACAAATTCTTATATATTGTATGAGAGCGATCTTAAAAGGTTTTATAAAAAATTTAAAAAACTGATTTTTCTCCAACAATTTAGTATCAGAGCCATCTCATATTAATATATAAGAATTTTGTATGAAATCAATCTTGATATTTATGTATTAGAGTGGCACAATTTATTCAGATATATATTATTTGTTTAATATATGAATAAAGCATGTTTTTGGTTTGTCTTAATTCATGGTTAGATTTTCTGCTGTATTTTTTCTTTGGATCTATAACAAGAGGGGTGGTTTTTTATCACCATGTTTCTCTCTTGATTTATTTTACTGTTATAGAATTTTTGTAAGCCGAAATTGGCCTAGGAAATTTGTAAATCGTTGGAGAATTATCACACGACGACAGATTAGAGAATGAAGGCCAGAAATTTCAGCGGTAACCTGCAGTGCACGCTGCATGCACAGCGGCCAGTAGCGCATGCTGCACACGCAGCAGCTGTAGCGCACAACCAACAGCCCTACCAGCAACTTAAGTGTGCGCGGGGGGGGGGGAGGGTGGGCTAGAAACTTGCAGGCGGTTGCATCTAGCGGAGGACGTTGTTTAATTGCTTTCTCGTGCGGCGGTGATGGTCAAATCGGCGTCAGAGATGCGTGAACAGTGGCCGCCCTTTATGGTGATGGCGGCTGGGGAGAGAAAAAATGGATTTAGGGTTTCAATGGTTTTTATTATTGAGATCCCTATAGTTTCATATTTTTCTCTTTGGGCTGAAAGTTTTAATTTTTTACATTTAAGTTCAAAAACAGTTTTGGGCTTAATGAATCATAGTTTTAGGTCCAATTAAAATTGAGTTTAATGGATTAAAATGCATAGATAAAATTGAATACATTAAATATATTTTGGTCCAAAAGTTTTATTTTAAAAAAGGGATTTTATTTATTTTATTTCAAAATTAAAATTTGATCAATAATAAATTTAAAAACTCAATTTCCCCTAGTCCATTAACAAAGACAAGTTTATGGAAGATGGACATTGACAAGAAGCCCTATGAAGATTAGGCTTAGGATTAATGTATTTTTTCATTTTAGGAAAAGCCATGAATTAAGATTATTTAATTATTTTTCTATATGTTTTGTTTTGGATGATAACATTTCATGATAACATGTCATATAGAATAGGTAGTGTCACTCTATGCATAATGATACATGTCATTCATATATTATGAATCACATTATATTGTTTGTAATTTGCAAATGCTTTATAATATTGGATATCATCTAGATAATATTATAGGAAGCATGCAATTAACAATATAATTTATGTATGTTTTAAAAGAGGAAAAACCAATTTTAAAATATTGAGTCGGAGAGGAAAAATTCAAGATAATTTTTCCCATGGTCTTCATTGTTAATTCAATAAAAAAATATATATATACATCGACTTCATGATACGGTGATGCTTCCTATAGAGGGTATATATATTAGATATCTTATTTGATGAACTTCTTCAAAGATAAAATTGAAATATTTTTTAATCGATTGTTCACCCCAACGGTGACTGTTGATATGAAAAATATATAGATTGAAACAATGGTTATACACTCAACTAAAATTTGTTATTAGCCTTCCCAACGAAGCTCTGTTAACAAATTTAGGCCCAAAAGGATAATGATAATTATTTATTATGTCTCTTCATGAAAGTAAAGAATCCAATGGATAATTGGATTTAGTAAGTGTCGACATGACTTCCCTAATAGATAGCTTGTCAAAGCGGTACTAGATTATCGTTACAATAAATTAAAATGTATTTATTTTTTTTACATTTATGTCATTTATTGTGAATATTGTTTCAAAGTATTTATGCATATCTATTTTGTTTTTTTAGAAAATGTCTTTCATCAACCCATTATTAATTATCCTTGTTAAAAATGAATTCACTGGCGAAAATTATTTAGATTGGAAATACAATCTATTTAATATTCTCACTGCTAAAGGCTACAAATATGTGTTGATCCAGCCATGCCCTCCAAAACCAACGTTATACGATTATAGAAATTAGAAGGAGCCTTATGAGAAATGGTGCGAAGCTAACAAAATGGTTAAGCACAATGAAAAGTAGAGAGAATAGAATCATATAAACTGTGGAGAAAAAAAGAAAAGTATTTAATCATATGCTGTAGCACTTTTTTATTTTTTGTTTGGTTATTAATAAAAATAAAAGTTAGGATATAATTTGATCCATTGATTTGGTTGGTATTGAAAAATTAAGATTTTGTGAATATTATTATGTCAAAAAAAAAAAGAACTACTGATCCTATCCCTTGTTACTAATTTTTTTTTTCTTTTGTTTGTGCTAGTTGCTTCTTATCGTACATTTTATATGTGTAATAATATATGCCCGCGCTTATTTGTGTTGATGAGCATTTTCTCATATAGACAAAAGAAGAAACAAGTTGGGACAATAACAAAGACCGAGAGAATGGTCCTCCAAACGAGGATCATGGCACATGGAGGCTATGAATATAGGGCATGTTTGGTTATGGTATTAGAGCTCCTCATTGTATTAGAGTATTATAATACCAAGTTTGGCAATTACATCACATAGTATTACAATGTGGTCAACTCTAAATCTTATGCGGTCAAACTCGTATAAACTAAACCCGAGGGGGGGTCGGGTTTATGCGGGTTTTGCAACTATTTTTGAGACAAAAAAAATTAGACTTTCTTCTCGTTCTCACCTTGTCCTCAAATAAACCAAAATAGCTCTCCTTGTTCGATCTGTGATTTCTCCTGTGCTTAACAAGAGCCAACTCCACGACGCTCCACCACCACATCAGCAGCCTTTGTCGTGCGACACCAACTCCACCGTAACCTCATCGTACGACACCCACCCACTGCGTGATACCACCTCCACTGCGTGACACCACCTCCGCTGCAACACCATCTCTACTGTGCAATACAACTGTTCTCCCTGTTCTTCACTACTTAAGGTTTGATATTTCATTTGGGATTAATTTTTTAATTTATGTTTAATTTCTAGATTAGGGTTTTATTTTATTTGCTTTCAATTTAATCATGTTTTTCCGTTATAATCAAACATTCGTGGCAATTGATTTTTATGGAAAATAAGGGGCTAGTTGCTCTCTCTAGTGTTGTTGCTATGTCTCTCGCTACTGGTGATCTCTCTGTGTGCTGCCGCTGTCTCTCCCTTGTTACTGCTCTATCTGTTTCGTTGTTGCTCTCTCTAGTGCTGCTGTTACTGCTCTCTTCATCGCTGCTGCCTCTCTAAATTTGTGAGTTCTTTCTCCATTGACATTGCTGCATCTCTAAATTTGTGATATAATGTCTGGCGAATTCTATTTGGGTTTAATTATTTATTTTCACTCTCTGATTTTGGCAATGCACAACTCTCTTTGTGATATGTTATTGGGAAATTTTTGATCTGGTGTCTTGGAATTGTGTAATTCCAGTTGCTTTCTTATTTTTTGTTCATTGTTTAATATTAACATGTAAATTTGTCCTGGCATGTGCTTTTGCTTTAACTTCCTTAAATATGTTTATTGTAACTAGAGAAAGTGTTAATATCATGTTACTGCTGGTGTTTCTGGAAAAGTTGCAACTGGTTATTTATGATTGTGTTGCACTTTTTGGTCAAAAGATAAAATTCAAAAAGACAGTAACTTTATGAAAAAATGATTAAAGACCAAACAAAAAATTCAAAATACCATTATTGTTGAACATTATCTTCTTTTATATAATATATGACCACCTGTAGAGTATTATTGGTGCAATGGATAATCTTTTCCTGGACAAATTCATGTTATGTGGGGATAAAAAAGTTTCTCAAGTTTTGTTGTCCATTCATAAATTAAAAGGAAAAAAATTAGTGTATGAGTAAAAGAGTTTGAGTTTAAGTACTCATATGAATTTTACAAGAACTTGTTAGTTGCTAAATACACACACATATTTATAGCTATTGTAGCTAGCAAATGTTGCATACCTTATATGAATTTTTATTTAGATTTAATTATTCATTAAAATTGACATCTTTTTTATTCATTTCAATGGGTTATTTTTATTTAGGTTGCAAAACAAATACGTAAATTGGAATTTCCTTCCAACGGCTGCTGCTTGCTTCCAGTGAGTTCAATTTCTTACCGTTTATTATTTGGTCAATAAGAAATGACTTACAATATATAATTCCTTGGATTTCAATATATTTCCTGTACCCTCTGTTATATCGTGTGATAGGCATGATTTTGTTATTATTATTATTATTATTATTATTTTTCATCATCATCTGCCTCTATTTTCTTCTTTGTGATTATATTTAGCTTAAGTGTTGAAACATAGCCTTTATATGGAAATCTAATCTAACTTTATGGAAATTTATCAAATGGTCTACTAGCTGATTTTTTTTCCTCATTTTATTGGTTGTGTTAGATATGGACATGGGAAGAAAATTTTCTTTCATCATGTGGCAAATGAAATTGAGGTTCATGTTCATTGTGATGTAGTTTTTGTTAATGATGTTGATCCGAAGGCATAACGAAAGAAAAATGATTCGTAGTCGTGCATTTCAATTCCATGCTACTCGACTACAATACTTAGATAGCATTATAGGCAATAGTGACATTCAATGTGTAAATCAACTAAGAATGGATAGAAGGACATTTGGCCTACTATGTGAGCTACTTCGATCGAGGGGACTAAAGGCTAGTAGGTTATTAGCTATTGAAGAGCAAGTTTGCATGTTCCTGCACACTTTGTCTCATCATGTTAAGAATCGCACAATTGACAGTAGGTTTTTTAGATCTGGTGAGACTGTTAGTAGATACTTCAATTCAGTGTTAAACGAAGTATTATGGCTACACAATGTTTTACTAAGGGTGCCAGATCCCGTACCAGAGAATTGCACTGATGAGAGGTGGAAGTGGTTTAAGGTATATTTTCAATTACTTATACTTTATTATAGCGATTGATAATTTAATGCTAATTAAATTTTCATTTGTTTTGTGCATGTAGAATTGCTTAGGGGCATTGGATGGAACTTATATTAGAGTCCGTGTGTCAGAAAATTATAAACCAAGATATCGAACAAGAAAGGGTGAGATTGCCACAAATGTTTTAGGGGTATGTTCACGAGATATGAAATTCATCTTCGTAATGTCCGGATGGGAAGGTTCTGCCTCTGACTCAAGAGTACTTCGCGATGCATTAAATAAACCAACTAGTTTAAAAGTTCCTGCAGGTATTACTCAATCCAAAAAATTAATTTAATCAAATTACATATTCAAAATCAAAATTATATTAATGCTTATGTGAAATAAATAGATTATTACTATCTTGTAGATGCCGGATACACAAATGCTGAAGGATTCCTTGCACAATATAGGGGAATGAGATATCATTTATCAGAATAGAGAGATGGGTGTGCTCCTCGCAATAAAGAAGAATTCTTTAATATGAAACATTCTTCAGCAAGAAATGTAATTGAACGGTGTTTTGGATTGCTCAAAATGCGATGGGCTATTCTTTGAAGTCATTCATTTTATCCAATTAAAACCCAATGTCGCATTATTACTGCATGTTGTTTATTGCATAATCTGATTAGGAGAGAAATGTCTATGGATCCAATGGAGCATGAATTAGTTGACTTACCTAATAATGAAGTAGAAGATAATGATAGTATAAGTAGCATTGAAGCTTCAGACTAGTGGACGAGCTGGAGGAATGATCTAGCTACTACTATGTATAATAATTGGCTTGGAAATTAGGACTTATCTAATTTATAGATGTCATTAAGAAAGCATTTGAGCATGTACTTTTGTTAGTATATAGATGTCATTAGGAAAGTATCCGAGCATGTACTTTTGTTAGTATATACATGTGATTAGGAAAATATCTGAGGCTGTACTTTTGTTAGTATACAGAGATCGTTAGGAAAGCATCTTTTGTTAGTATATAGATGTGATTAGGAAAGTATCGGAGGCTGTACTTTTGTTAGTATATAGATGTCATTAGGAAAATGTCTAAGGTTGTAACCTTGTATTTATATTTGATGTCATTAGAAATTTATCGAGGTTTATTGATGTGAATTGACTTGGTGTTATATTTTAGTTATTTTTCAAAAAATTGTTATAATATTTATTTTGTAGGAATGGAGAGTGGAGGACCAAGTCATACTACTGGAAATAAGACAGGATTAAGACGAGCATGGACAAAAGACAAAGAAGAGGCAATGTTGAACATTTTAGATGCTGTAGTTGCAAATGGTGGTCGAGCTGATAACGACACCTTTAAATCTAGAAGTTACAAATATATTGAAAATGAATTAGAAAAACTATTACCAGGGAGCGGTTTGAAGGTGTATCCACATATTGACTCTAAGATAAGGATATGGAGGAAAAGTTATGGAGTGATATTTGATATGTTGAACACTAGCGGTTTTGGCTGGAATGAAGCGAGAAAATGTGTAGTGGTTGACAGTGACGAAGTATGGAGATCATATATGGAGGTTAGTAAAGAAAATTATTTCTTTTCATGTCATCATTTATAAACATTGTCCTTAATTTGTTTGTTATGAATATAATAGAGTTTATTTAATTATCTTATTTTATTATTGTAGTCCCATAAAGATGCAAGCAATTGGAGAGATAAGCCATTTCCATATTATGAGAGGCTAGCAAACATATTTGGAAAAGTCCGTGCAACTGGAAGTTCAGCAGAAACTCCAAATGACATGGCTAATGCAGCACTTCAAGAAGAAATAAATGATGATGATAATGAGATTGATGATGAAGGTTCTCCAATGTCGACTACACTACCTTCAAATTCTCAATACACTACTCGATCACGTTCACAATCATCAAACAAGAGGAGGTCTAAATTAGATGAACAAATTGCTGGTGGTATTGACAAATTGGTTTAAGCATTTCACCAAGCCAATGCTGACATGTCTCAGAATATGTTTAGAAGTAGTGAAGATCATGATTACATTGGCAGAGAGCTTGCTTCGATGGGACTTTCTGTGGATGACGAGCTTATTGTCTTAAATTTAATGGTTGAGAAGCCTTCACATATAAGGGCTTTCAAAGTATTACGAAATGATCGTGATCGTAAGTTGGCTTATGTTAGGATGCTTTTGCGTGAGCACGAGAGGAGAGGTGGAATTTGATTAGAGAGTGTGGATTTCTAACTAAACAATGATATTTTGCATTAGTAGTTTGGCTTGTAGATGCGTGTACTTAAATTATCGGACGCAAATAGCTATTGTGTTACTTTACTAATTTGTGATGTTTTTGAAATATGTATTAACTTTGAATGAATCTTGTGATAGTTTGTTTTATTTATGCTGTGATAGTTTTTAAATGCTATTTGATTGGATTATTTGTTTCAATATTTATTTCATAGGTTATATATTTATGAATTATTGAAAAAATAAATCTTTTATCACTGTAAATCTTAGAATTTGTTAGTTTTACATAAAGAATTATGATTCTTTTATTTAAACAAAAAATTGATGTAAAAATTCTTAAACTTAACGCTTCTATATTTAGTATTTTTCTAAGTACTTATTAGATATTATTTTCTAAATATATAATTAAAATTAATCACCAAAAGAAATTAATACAATACAGTGCAATACCAAACATAGTATAACTAAAAATTAATACAGTATAGTGTATCACCAAATATTATACAATATTATTATAATACAATGCTAATGCAATACAACATAATACAATACACCAATATTAAAATAATGCAATACAGCATAATACAATACGGGTACCAAACGCACCCTTATCGTACATTTTATATGTGTAATAATATATGCCCGTGCTTCTTTGTGTTGATGAGCATTTTCTCATATAGACAAAAGAAGAAACAAGTTGGGAATAACAAAGACCGAGAGAATGGTCCTCCAAACGAGGATCATGGCACATAGAGGCAATGAATATAGATGATGAGTGCCTCTCCCTATATATAGAGGAGTAATTTCTTCCAAAAAAGCTTTGATCATCATAGCCTCCAGTCAGTTCTATTCCTTTCAAAAATTTAGCGAAACAATCAAATACCCCCAGATGGTCTAAGTGAATTCATGCATCTACCGAGAGAGCACTTGCCAAAGAGATTTCATGGGCGAGGAGCAAATTGGTCCTTTCACCATGGTCCGCAGCGCATGGAGACTCAAAATTGTCAGCCTACTGGAATGAACACACCGAAACTCCTGCCAACAATGTCTGCGCTACCGACTGGACCAAGCTTTAGAACAAGAAATTCCTTTAGTGAAAACCATCACCGATAATTCAAGAATATTCATGTTGTATTACCAAGAATTAATGACAAAATTATGCAGAAGCGTACCTAAATCCATAACGTTGAATTGTTCTTTAGGGTTGTGTGGTTAATCTTTCAGATCTACACATTCTCCTAGAGAATCCTTTAAGTTTTCTCAGGGCTCTCTCTTTGACGATGTGATTTAAAAAAAAAATAGAAAGATACGTGTAACTTGAGGACCATAACCACTTATATAGACAACATTTTCCTGTTGTCACTGGGTATTCCTAATTATGCCCATCATAGAATTAGAATATTGTTGGGTCTCTACATATTAAAGGCCCACACCCTATACTGAAAATCTAAATAAATCACTTTTAATTGTGCTTAACCTTATATGACAGTCTGCAACACATAATTATGCACATATAAGCCCAACGTTGGATTAAGGATCCAACAATATTGGATTAAAAAATCCAATACAAGCACTTCAGTTCCACGCCAAGGCTCAATTAATCCTGGGAAATGGAACGATGGCTCTCAGTGGCGGTGACTTAATGAGTTCTGTTTGGTTTTATATGTTGTGGTTTAAAAGCACCATGAAGAAAATAACTTTAAGTATAAAATAAAATTATGGGTAGTATAATACATCCAAATCTTTTATCTAAAAAATTATTTCAAATGCTATGTCATTCATCAATTCACTTAAATTTTGTAAAAAATTATCAATCACTCAATAAATTATACATCATTAAAAATAAAATTTAAACATAAAAAATTTGAAATATTTATCGTTACTAAAAAATTATTTAGGTTTGATGAATTATTTTATGTTTCCAAAGGTCAACTTTTGATGCAATAATTTAACTATTTAAGTCGCTAGACAAGAACGGCTCACATGGCTAGTTCGAGTCAACTGTTTCAGGAACAATTAAAATTCATGCTCAAGAGGTTGGATCTTATTCTCATCTAAGCTAATAAAAAATATATTAATAGATTGGGGAAAAGCCACTTACACTACACGGTTTATAATTTATAGTAGTGTGGGTATCTACTAAATGAGTTGGTTCTCCTTTAAAGAAACCTATACTAGATCATATTTGTTGAGAATATTATCTCAAATCAGGTAAGAATAGTTGTTGTGTTAATAATATAAATTTGAGATAATAATATAAATTTTAATTATTTTAATGTAGTCTCTTGATTTTGGCCTTACCCACTTGATAAGTC
This sequence comes from Citrus sinensis, assembly GCF_022201045.2. Taxonomy (NCBI): domain Eukaryota; kingdom Viridiplantae; phylum Streptophyta; class Magnoliopsida; order Sapindales; family Rutaceae; genus Citrus; species Citrus sinensis. The sequence goes on from NC_068558.1 coordinate 9,569,840, forward strand.
ATTATTTTCAAGTACTTCTCTTGAAAAATATCTCGGCTTTTACATGAAACCCTAACAACATTGACAACATTAACAACTACATTGAAAAAAGAATTAAATTAATTATGTTTCTTAGCCACATCCATAATAGTTAACTATAGTTGATGAATAAAACAATGTATATAATAAGCACACTCATTCTGATTCATAATAGGTGTTCTAAGACCATTGAACTCGCCTTACATGTTGCTAGCCCTATCATGACCTTGCCCGCGCAACCTAGATATACTCAATCCATGCTTAGAAAATAACTGATCAAGAGCTTCCTTGAGCGAGATAGTAATGGTACTAGTAACGTGCTTACTACCTAGGAAACGCTCAATGACAAATCGATTCCTATCTACATATTGCAGTACAACAACCACCTGCTCCTTCATAGATGCATCACAGGATTTATCAATCAAAATAGCAAATAACGCATCACTTATGTCTTTAATAATAGTATTGGTAGTTTCAATAGAACAAGCCCTTACAATATCTTTTTGAATTGAAGGTGCAATCAAAATGTTATATCTAGGAGCGTTCTTCAAAGTCACTTTTTTTATATCTTTATTATGATTAGCAAGAAATCTTAAAATTCGAAGATAATTTCCTTGGTTACTTGAATTATCAGATTCATTAAGACCACAAAATGCAAGCCTTTATTCTAAAAATAAATCGAACAACATCAATAGATGCAAATAGGCGAGTTCGATAATCTTTTCAATCTTGATCAGAATGTTTGTTGAAAAATGTTCGAATATGCTGCTCTTGTTTTATCAAATCCACACAATAACCTATAACCATGTTGTGAGCTCTATTAGGACCTCTAACATGCTTTCTAATATTTTTGGTTTCTTCCAATTTGAGAACCGATTTTTTGTAAATGTCTCACATTTACTTGCTCACCAAATTATGGTCTGAAAAAGATAACAACATAGACAATACGCAACATTCTTTAATATACTATATTCTAAGCAATTTTGATATTTAATGAACCAAGCAAGATTGAATCGTTGCTGCTGTTGCTCAAATTTAGACTTACAAAAATTGTGGAATTTAGGTTGGCAAGGACCCCTTTGTAAATATGCTCTACGAACACCATCTCGAACATTATGATGTAAAAAGAAATTGGGGGTTATTGTCCAGGATCATAAGGAAGTTCTGACAATTTTAAGTCAAACTTATTTCATTTTTCTAGACCAATTTCATCTCTTTCTGGAAATGGCAGTGATAACTCTATGAAATGAGAGTTATCATAACACTTTTAGATCTAAATTAGTAATACTTAGAGAGTAAATGATGTGCTTCTATTACATTGTAGTTATATTTTTGCGTGAGCATCCATTTTTGTCTATCTTTAATAAATTGAGTTGTTTAGAGTAATGTGTGCATAAATTATATGCATAATTGTAGGTGAGCGAAAGCTCAAGTTTTAAGAAAGGAATGTTGTCGCAACAGACTTGCAGAGACAATGAAAGAACTTGGTTACAGAAGAGTTGAAACAAGTAAGAAACAGTGAAGTTGTTGTAGCACCGCTGCTATAGTAATCCTAAAGTAATGACAGATTGGATTTCGTGCACATCAACGAAAAGATTGCAATCTAAAGTTTCCAAAAATAGATGATACATGCCATATACTTTCAATTGTCCTAATTTTGAGTTATAAAAGGAGCACGCTTGCAAAGGAAAGAGAGAGATCCGTCACCCAAAGGATATACTGCAAAGAAACAACAAGACAAATAGAAATCAAGAGATGGATTGAAGGTTGTACTAGAGGAGAAATCGTAGAGATCAATTGGAAATCAGTTCTTCTTATCAATTTTTTTCTATTTATTCATGGGGATGTATTTAATGGCTGAAACTCTTTTATTTATTTTTCTATCGCAAATCATTAACTGAATTTTATTGTAGTTGAGTGATAAACAATTTAAGTTTTGTTTGGTTTTTAAAGTGTTGTGGCTTAAAGCCTAAGTTGGACCGTGAAAAAAATAGCTTTAGCTAGAAAATAAAAATTATTTGGGTTTTGACGTTATAAAACATACATGAAGTTTCTAAAAATTATTTTATGATCCCAAAGGCTGATTTTTAATGCTATAATTCCTTATGCAAGAACGGCTCACACGGCTAGTTAGGGTAAACCATTTTAGGAATAATATATATATATATATATATAGAAACTTTCCAATCCAAGATTTTAAAATGCAGGAAAATATATGTATATATGTACAAATTGAGTTATGGTTCAATGTTTAGGGAATGTTTGCATTTAGAAATTCTGTTATGGCGCAAGATGTTTGCAAACCTTTCAGAAAGGTCCTTGACAGAATGTCATCATGTGAAAATATCATTACGTTTCCCTGATATTGTCGAAAATTATGATATAGCCTAGAAACTTATTTTATTTAATTTACAGTTTTGTCCAAAGGTATTGGTATTAAAAACAATTACTATAGTTTTGAAAATTACTCATTTTAGTCCAAAATTTTCATAGGGTTTGGCAATTTTCAGAATTTTAAATATTCAATAATCCATCATTCTTGTGTGTTGTGGGCATAGTATTCATACATTTTTTTAAAGGCATATAAATATTTTATTTATTTTGGTATCTTGGTAGAAACTTTAATTTTGTTGTATAAAGTTTATTTAGTCTTTAAATTTTGTTAATGTATGAAAGATATATGCTTAGTAAAACTTCAATTTAGATTGACTGTGTGTCTACTTGTAGTAACACCAATCATGATAAATTATTTGGTGTTTTGCATTTGATTGGCCATTTATAATTATTAATTGTGGATTATGTGATGGATTATTATTGTTATTATCAAGATCTATATCGGTGATGTATTTACTTACCAGTAAATCATTACTTGGTAGGATGCTTGAGTAGTTAGGCTAGAGAAGGACTAGACATTAAAGCTCATTTATATTTATATGACAATAGATTTTATACCATGAACAAGCTCAAATAGTCAGTGCAAAAGTAGACTTAAAAAATAGAGTAGCAGTAGTAGGTTGTATACCTAATATAGATATAGACATAAAGGAATTTTGTAAATGTATTAAATTAAGTGTACAAACTAAAGGATATAAAATGAATACAAAATATAAAAATCTTAGAATTAAAACATTTTCTAGGAAAATTATATAATAAATATCATAAAAAAATTAGATTTGAAAGTAAAAATATAGTAGGTTGTTTAAAAGTCAATATGTAGAAATGATAGTACTTAAGAACTAAGTAGTAGTGAATTAGATGGATTAGAGTGGATATTACCTAAATTAGAATAAGATAATACGTTAGAAGTACCAGAAACTAGTTATACATATATAATAGACAAAACCAAGTTACACAGTAATTTAGTAATTATAGACAAAGAAATAATCCAAAATTAGAAGAAAATGAAAAAGCAATAGAAATTAATATGACTATAATAGAAAATTTAAATATAGATAAACATAAAACGTTACTTAATAATAGAGATAAAATTATAGATTTAATATTTAATGATCTTAAAAACTACTTAGATGAATAATTATTTGAACAATTATGTAATAATGATATAACAGATGATGATATAGACAACAAACTTATAAAAAACTTAGATTTTAAGAATTTAGACATAGATGAAATATAATATTTAGAACAAGTACATGAAATATTAGTAGGAAAAGAAGATAGAAAATCAAAATTTGGTGATAGTAGTAATAGACCTATATTAGAACCATTAGTTATTTAAATAAACGAGGAATCCAAAAAGTAATGAAAAGTATACAGAAGCAAAACGAGTATTTAAAGCTAAAACAAAACTAGAAAGTTGGAAAACAATGCCGCAAGTTAGAGATTTATTAGTATTAGAATTACAAGGACATAAACCTTATGAATGGAAACAAGTGTTTTGAACCAGTGGGAAGGTCATTTAACTTGCACATTCTATGGAAGCACTAGCACTAATAATAGATCCAAATTACAATTTGATATATTTAGAAAGTACTTTAGGAAGTAGAGAAAAAAAATATTTAGGATGGAGAGAATGGATGAAAAAAATAAAATAAAAGAATTAGACAATTTTGGTATAAATATTACAATAATTAGTTTTATAGATTTAATGAAAAATTAATATTAGGAGTAGATGAAAAAGACGATGTAATTAAACAAATTCAAGTAATTAGAAATATAGAACAACTAAAAATTTGCGATTTAAGATATTTTGATGAATATGCTAATTAGTTTTATAAATATTAGAGTGAAATAGGAAGATCTTTTGATGAGGATTTATAATTAAAATTTGTAGATAAATTACTAGGAAAAATATGAGAAGAATTACATAATGAAGTAATTAATTGCTTTAAAACTAAAAGAACACAAGGAATAAATTATTATGCAACATTATTACCAATACTAGAATACATTAAAGGTAGAATTAGAGATAGACATCAATTAAAACTACAATGTAGGAAAATGCGTATAGACATGTTAGAAGTTCCAACCTTAGACTGCAATTATCCTAATTATTTTATACACAAGAAATATAAGAATAAGAGGAAACGTTATAGTCAAAATAAGCAACCATATAGGTACAATAATAGAAAATTCTATAAAAAAAAATTCTTTAAATATAATAATAATAAACAAAAAATTAGAAAAGCCTTTAAAAAGGGAAAATGAATCTATAAAAGGAATAAAACATGTAAATGTTTTTGATGTAGTAAAGGACATATTAAACCACATTGCCCTAAAAATAAAAAAGTCAATCAATTAGAAATAGATAGTTATAATATAGAAGAACATATTTTAGACATAGAAGAAATTTTTAATATAGATGAATTATCTAATAATGATAGCATACGTATTATTAGTAATAGTGAATAAAAAACTAGTAATAGTTGGTTTAGAATCAAATTCAGAAATAGAATCAGATTTAGAAATTAATATTTTAGAAATACACACACCATTTTTTGGTAAAAACTGTAGAAATTGTAATAAAAAAAATTTGAACTAGGATATAGAGATACAAATATAGGAAAATTCTTTTATAATAATTGTAAAGATAAAAAAAAAGGAAGATAAAACAATAGAAATAAATAGAGCAGGAAGAGAACTAATAATTATAGATGTAGAATTATTATTTTAAAAAAATTATAATAAAGCAATGATAGACACATGTGCAAATAAATGCATCATACATGATAGTTTAGTACTTAAAGAGAATAAGAATAAGTTAAGAAATCCAATAAATATTAGACAGTTTATTGGTGAATTAATGCAAGTAACAAAATGTATAAACAATATACTTATAAGAATAAATGTAGGAACACATATTTTACCACAAATATTTATTTCAAATAAAAAAGTATGATATAAATTAATTTTAGGATTAAACTTTATATTAGAAAATAATAGTAGTATATTAATAACTCCAAATGGAGTAAATTTCTTTAAAAAATAAACATTTATTCAACCTAAATATGAAACACGCATTTTGCCATACGAAAAGAAGACTTTAATGCTAGAAAAAGATGTCGATATAGAATTATTTGATTCTTTATTAGAAGAAGAAAAAGTATAAACTACAAAAGAGCTAGAAGACGATAGTAAGTTAGAATTACAAAATAACATGCATGAAGTAGAAATCTTAGATGATGAAGAAATAGACAAGTATTTAGAAGATGTAATGAGTGTAGAAAAAGAAGTAGAATGTTTAGAATGTGAAAAATGGTCTGAAGAAATTTAGAAAAAAGTAAAAGAATTAGAAAAATTAGAATTAATAGGCAACAACCCAATTAGAAAAGACAATTAAGAAGTATATAAATTAGAAATTATTAATCCAGATATAATAATAAAAATACAAGATCTAGCTTATAGCTTAGAAGATAGAAATGAATTTAAAATGCATATAAATGAATTGTTAGAATTAAAGGTCATTAGAAAAAGTACAAGTAGACATAGAAGTCTAGCATTTATTGTAAATAATCATAGTGAACAAAATAGAGGAAAGACTAGGATGGTAATTGATTATAAAAGATTAAACGATAATACTTTAGACAATAGTTATAAAATACCAAATAAAGATGAACTAGTAAACCCTATATAAAATGCTAGATATTTTTCTAAGTTTGATTGTAGAAGTGGCTTTTGGCAAATATGACTCCATGAAGAATTTGTTCAATTGGCAGCTTTTAGTTATTCAGAGGGACATCTTAAATGGTTAGTAATTCCCTTTGAATTAAAAAATGCACCACAAGTTTTTCAAGTCAAAATGGATAAAATCTTAAAACTCTTTCCAAAATTTTGTATAGTTTATATAGATGATATTCTTGTTTTTAGTCATAATAAGTTCATACATATAACTCACTTACATAAAATTTTAGATTGTTTTAAGAATAATAATATAGTAATTTCTAAAAAGAAAATTGGACTATTAAAACAAAAAATAGATTTTTTAGGACTAAAAATTGATAGAGGAACTATAGAATTACAACCACTTATAGTTAGTAAAATATTTGAATTTACAAATAAAATAGAAGATACTAAAGAACTACAACATTTTTAAGATTATTAAATTGCAGTAAAAAAATTATATCGAACCTTACTACATTAATAAGACCTTTATATAATAAGTCAAGTAAAAATGGACAAAAATATTTTATTGTGAAGACACAAAATTAATACAAAAATTTAAAGGAATAGTTCAGAATCTTAAGCCATTAGCATTACCTATAGACAATTATTATAAAATTATACAAACTGATGCAAGTAGTTTAGGATGGGCATAAATATTAATACAAAAACCCAACAAAGATATCTCAAAAGAGAAAGAAGAAATAACAATGTATACAAGTGGAAAATTTACAGAAACAGAAAGTAGAAAATCAAGTATAGAATTAGAATTTCTAGGAATAATAAATTCCTTAACTCATTTCATTTATATATACAAAATGACATATTTACAATAAGAACATATTGTAATAATATTATAAAATTTATAAAAAAGTACAAAAGAAAAATTCTTTTATTAGTAAAAGATGAATATAATTTTTCGAGGAAATAACAAGTAGAGAATATAAAGCAAAATTTGAGTATATAATAGGTAAAGATAATACTTTAGTAGATATTCTTTCAAAACTAATTGTTCAATAACTATTTTATAGGAATAGAGCAATATATGAATTCGGTCTAATAAAACTTAAACAGTTTCCTTCGTGAACAAATTTAAGTTTTAGAAGTAAATTTCATATATTAGACAGTCAATAATGCATCTTACACAATTTGTGGAGTTGTATTAACCCACAAAATAAATTAAAAGTAGTCAACATACTTATGCATTACTTTAGATAGATTAATAAGCATGTAGATAGTGATCTTTCTACCAACATTAAACAGAGCCTTATCCATTATATAAACGACACCTTTGATAATAAATTTATGTTCTATACCACCAAGACCTTAAATAATCAATAAAACAAAAACTGATATCATACTACTAGCCTATCATGCCATTTTTATAAGTGAAAGAGCCAAGAAATTAAGAAGAAGAATTTATCGTGATGAACCTAGCTTCTTCGCAAAAGATATATATAGAAGAACACATGAAATGGCAGACTTCTATGAATGGGTTGATACTAATGACAAGTTCATAGCCCAAGCAAAGCATTATAACCCAAAGACGTCTTGTTCGTGACAGACTACTTATTCCTTTGCTGCAGATAAAAGTTGACAATTTAGAAAAACATGAAGAATAATTGGAGGCGCTAATTGAGATTAATGACATGTCATCATCAGCGAAAGGATCAAAAGTTATGAGTCATCAATCTTTGAATGAAGACATAACTAAAGCTGTTGATGAAATAACGGATAAATGAGCGAAAGGATCAAAAGTTACTACTGACAAGAGAAAAACTGTGAATGTATCTTTTTCGTTTTGTCTTTTTATTACCGGCAATGAGTCAGCATAAACAACAGTAGACATCACTATTAGTCGACATTGGGTCACTATAAAATAACAATAGCCACTTAATCTTTTTGCCTTTCACCTTTTTAATTAATCGTTGGTATTTTGCCTCTTATAAATTGTAATTTTAAAGTCCTTTTCTTTGTACACATAGTCATAAATTGTATCAATAATTGTATCGAGTCCTCAGTTGTATATATAGACCTCTTAAGGTTAGAGATCAAAAATGTGAACAAGAGTCACAAGCTAATACTTTGTACTCAAAAATCAAAAGTAACATAAAAGAGTTTTTTATTCATAGACACTTAGCAACCTTTTAGAAATCAACTAGAAAGCTCTTATCAAGTAAGTCTTACCTAGTTAACGAAAGTATAAATTATATTTGAAACATTAGCAAAAGACAGTCCTTGGTATTATTCAAGGGAAAAGAATTTGGATGAAAAGTTTTTGAAAAATGGGCTTTTGTTTTTGACAAAAATAATAAGAACTTAGTAAAGGTTTTTGTTGTTTTTCTAAAAGTTATTTTTCAAACATGGTCTCCGTTACCCCGTTTAGCCATTAATGTATTGAGATGGCCTTTTTGAGCATGAGTCAGGAGTTTAAAACTGTTTTTAACTAGCATATTTTCAGAATCAGTTTAATGAACTTTGAAAAGCCAGTCTTTACCAAGGCAGCTTCCGCAGTTTTCATAAAACTTTCAGAAATTCACTGTATATAGGTGGGATACTAGTGACATATATTCTTATGGTTAACTTGAATTGGAATTATATTAGTTGGCATAGCCGGTCTGACAAGCCACGTACAAGTCTTCCCCTGGCCTTTGCTCTGGCCATTTTCTCTCCTTTTCTCTTTTTTGGTGTTAGCAGAAACATTGACTAAGTTCTTATTACTTTTGTAAAAAACAAAAGCCATTTTTCAAAAAAATTTCCTCTAAACTCTTTTCCCTTGAATAATAACAAGGATCACCTTTTGTTAATGCTTTAAATATAATTTATACGTTCGTTAACTAGACAAGACTTCTGACCTCAAAAGTTAAGTAAGTAAAAATAAAGAAATTAAATCTACTTTTATTGATGTCTACAAGATTGTTAAGTGTCTATGAATAGGAAATTTTTTTTATTGCTTTTGAGTTTTGAATGCTTAGTAATGCCCTCTGGATTAAAAAATGCACCCCATATGTACTATGAATTCCCAAAAGTTTTATGAAAATTGCGGAGGCTACCTTAGCAAAAATTAGCTTTTCAAAGTTTATTAAGTTGATTTTGAAAAAAATGCTAGTTAAAAATACTTTTAAACTCTCGATTCATGCCCAAAAATGCATTCTCAATACATTAATGGCTAAACGGGCCAACGAAGACCATGTTTGAAAAAAAAGCTTTTAGAAAATCAACAAAAACCTCTACTAAGTTCTTATTATTTTTGTTAAAAAAAAACCCATTTTTCTAAAACTTTTTTCCAAACTCTTTTCCCTTAAATAATAACAAGGATCACCTTTTATTAATGCTTTGAATATAATTTATACTTTCGTTAACTATGCAAGACTTTTAAACCCGAAAAGTAAATAAGTAAAACTACATAAATTAAATCTACTTACTTTTTTTTTAATTCTGTTATACACAGATTGTTACTGATATTATATCAGACATTGCAATTAATATTTACAATCATACTATACAACTAGGACCGCCGTCATACATTGACACACTGAAATACTTGCCTAGATACTTTAAACCCTCTCTAATATTCGAGAGATGCATACTCCACTCACATTTGGTAAGAGAGATACTGTATCCACTTAATTAGTTGATACTTGAGGGAGTACTGAAATTAACTTTTATAAAACTGTTATGGAGGCTCAAACCCTTACGCTCACCATTGTAAGTGCAAGATTTCTCCCATTGGACCAAAGGCCCATTGGTATTAAATCTACTTATTTGATAGAGCTTTCTAGTTGATGCTTAAAAGATTGTTCAATGTCTATGAATAAGAAACTTTTTTCTATTGCTTTTGATTTTTTTAGTATAGAGTATTGGTTTGTTTCTCTTATTTGCTTATCTGATCTCTAACCTTGAGAGGTCTATATATATAACTGAGGAATCGATACAATTATTAATACAATTTATGACTCTGTATACCAAGGAAAAAACTTTAAAATTACACTTTACATGAGGCAAGAAGCCAACGATTAATTAAAAATGTGAAAAGTAAAAAGATAAGCTGGCTAATGTTACTTTGTAGTGGCCTAGTGTCGACAAATAGTGATTGTCTACTGTTGTCTAAGTTGACTCATCGTTAGTAATAAAAAAGCAAAACGAAAAAGATACCTGTACAGTTTTTCCCTTGTCAGGTAGTGAGCAAAAAAAGGATATTTGAAAAACTTGACTCTGATTAAGACTTACTACTTTAAATTTTGACTATTGTTAGTTGGTTAATGCTAGCTAATCTATTTTTGGTGTTGCTCATCTATCCGTCATTTCATCAATAGCTTCAGCTATATCTTCATCCAAAGATTGATGACTCATAGCTTTTGATCCTTCCCTTGATGGTGGCATATTATTAATCTCAGTTAGCACCTCTAAATATTGTTCACGTTTTCTTAGATTGTCGACTTTTATCTGCAGTGAAGAAATAAGTAGTTCCTCACGAACAAGATGCTTTTGGGCTATAATAATATAATGCTCTACTCGAGCTATGATCTTGTAACGAGTATCAACCCGTTCATAGAAGGCTGTCATTTTATGTGTTCTTCTATTTATATATTTTGTGAAAAAAATGGATTTATCACAATAAATTCTTCTTTTGAATTTCTTGGCTTTTTCGTTTACAAAAATGACAAGATAGGTTGGTAGTATGAAACCAACTTTTATTTTATTTATTATTTGAGGTCTTTATAGTATATAGCAAAAATTTATTATCAAAGGTGCAGGTTTTACAATGGATAAGGCTTTGTTTAATGTTGGTGGAAATAATTTAATTTGTCTAGGCTAAAAATATAAATTGTGTGTATCATTCCAAAACTAAGGGCTTTGAATAACATATCTTCGTTGTTTAGTGTTTTGACTAAGGAATAATCAAAAGAAATGGTAGGAAAATATGTCTAAGTGGGGTAATATTCCTTAATTATGACCATCTAGGTCCAAATTTAATTAGGGAACTAACTGGCTGTAGAATAATTAGTTGGACAAAGAAAAAAGTTCTTTGTATAGATTTCCTATTATTTTTTCTTTTACAATGTCTATACTGTCACCATGGAAGGATAAAATTAGGTTTATTTTTATTAATTGTCTAGCTGGGGTAAAATTAAATAACTCTTCTAGTGGTTGTTTCTGTTTTTGAGTGTTTTGGGTTTTTTAATGATCTAGTAGTAGAATATGATATTTATTTTGTAATATAATATTTTGTCTAATTAAATATTTATTAGCACTTTCTAATTGAATTATTTTCTGTCTACATGTTTCAATTATACTATCTAAATGATATCTGGTTTCATTAAGCTTTATAATTGTACGTGCCAAGACTTCACAATGGTTGCAAAACTGTATGGATGAAGACGACGACGATGATGATGCATTGTCTTAAGAATTATTTAACTGTGTATTTGATGATGTTGATGCACTGCTTAAAGGGTTAATTAAATAGCTAACATGGTAATTTGTTTCTATTTGTTGTCTAGTGAATTTTATTACTTCATGAAATGTATAAAAGCCTCTATAGTATGGATCAAGATAATTGATTATTAGATCAATTACCTCTCTCTACTGATTATAAATACTTGGTTGTCTACCTCTGACTAATACAAAAATACAAAATGATTACTATTTACGTGCTCCATTAATCTATATCTAAAATAACGCATAAATGCATTGTCTACAACACAAATTCTCTAAGATGTATTGTTGACTATCTAATAACTAAAATTTACTTTTAAAACTTACATTTTGTTTCACTTAAATACAAAGAAAAATGGGTTAAACCATATTGATAATTCTATGAAATGAGAGTTATCATTGCATTTTTAGACTCAAACTAATATTACTTAGAGAGTAATTAATGTGTTTTTATTGCATTTTTATTTACATTTTGCATGAGCATCTATTTAAGTTTATTTTTAATAAATTGATTTTGTTTTAGATCATTTTGTACTCAGAATATGTGCATGATTGTTGGTGACCAAAAAGCTCAAGTTTTATGAATGGAAAGCTACAACAACATACTTGCAGAGATGACAAAAGAATTTGGCTGTAAAGGAATTAAAACAAGTCTAGAACAATGAAGATACCGTAGCAGTTGTTGCAGCAATCCTATAGCAACTGCAAAGAGATTTCACGCATGTTAACGGAAAGATTGCGATCCAAGGTTTATAAAAGTGAAAGACACGTGGCCATATGCATTTGGCTGCCCTAATTCCAAGATATAAAAAGAGCACACATGAAAAGAAAAAGGGAGAGATGTCATAAAAGAAAAAATAACAGAGAAATACAAAAAGAAAATAGAGAATAAGAAAGATTTGAGGGCTGCAACAGAGGATTCACCTAGCAAAAAAAGGAGAGATTACAAAGATTAAGCAGAACTCAATTCCTCATCTTATTTTCTTGTTTTTATTTATTCATGGGAACGTATTTGATGACTAAAACGATTTTTGTTACTATTTTATTTCAAATTATGAACTAAATTTTATTGTGGTTGAGAGATAAACAAGCTTAATGGTTATTTGACTGATATTTGTGTATTGCTTTGAATTTGCTACAATGTTTTGTCTTGATTTTACTTATTTCAGTTCCTTATTTTGGCTGACCACCCAATTAATAGATACTAACTAAAAAGAAGCCTAAAAAGTTTGATTTAGTGGAACAAATTAAGACAATAATGGTTTTAAATTGGATTTTTCAAGTTGAGTTAATCTTGACTTAAATAGGGTCATACTTGATCTAAAATTAGTGAAGAACTAAACATAAGAATTCACCTTGTAGAGCAATTGGAACCTAGAACACATAATATTATATCTAATGTTAGCGTAACAAACGGTCCTTGTTAGGTTGCATTTAACAGGCAACGATTGAGTATGCATGAGAGATTCTGCTCAGTGTTGTAGTAGATACTGTAGCAATAGAATTTTAATTAGAAAAATAGTCAAAACCATTAAGTGAGTTTAATCAATCAATTACTTTTATCCCATTGAGTTTGTCCTTGAGTTTGGCTTAAGATTTTTCTTATTGCATTTTGTTATTTGCATTTTTTTTAGTTGGTTCATTAGTTTCATTAATTATCTTATTTTAATTTAGATTAAAATTGCACTGTTAAGATTATTGTAGCAAATCCTATAACATCAATTCCTGTAGAGACAATCTAAATATTCATCAGCATATTACTTATTGTGTATACTTGCACATTAACACCTATAACAATAAGCAAACCACCCAATGCAAATCAAACAAATTCTCATCCAGGAATGCCTCTTGATAAGGAATTATGCAAATAGGAAATCCAATCATTCTTGGACATTAAGCTCATTAGGTTATTCAAATCCCATTGGGCCAGCCCAATATTCTATGTGAACAAGCATTTAAAACAAGTTCGAAAAAAAAAAGATTAGTCATTGATTAAAGAAAGCCGAATGAGTGCCTTCAAGATATTATGTATCTTGTACCTAGGCAAACTCATCTTTTAAGAAAAATAGCATTTATAAAAGTATATTTCAAATTCAATATGAAATTAGGATTTTGGTGTTGAGTGTTAGAAAATGTATATTTATAAAGGAGAAAATCATCATTTTACATTTCAAGTTTTACTAACAACCCTTACTTTTATGTATTTAAGCTTTTTGCAATTTAATTATGTGTGTTTGATTTTAATTAAGTATTTTATGTATTTTAAGGGCATCATGGTCATTTCACAATAAACAGACGGCAAAACAAACATCACTTTTGAACTCATGACGGTCGAAAACCTTAGGAGGAGCATAAAAGGAAAAATGGCACTATTCACATGTACGGTACTATTCACGTGTACGGTACTGTCTACGTTACTGTTTATGACACTGTTCACATAGACGGATCGATGACATGGCATTGACCGATGATGTGGCATTGACTGATGAGGTGTCACGATCCTGTTGGGCTAAAATTCTTATGTACTGTTGATGGTGACGTGGCAGCACATCAGTGGACGAAAAATCTCGCGTACGGTACATGCATCACACAGGATTATTTTCAACCAAACCGCGTCACTATTCAACCCGGGTCAAACCGTGTTACTGTTCATCCACGTGGTCAAACCGCGTACTGTTGACTGATGACGTGGCGCAATCCTGAGTGTCCAAACTATTTTTAATCCGATGGCCATGATTTAGTCCATGTATCTATAAAAAGGGGGCCTCTCCCCCTAATTTGATATCTCTAAATCCATTTTTTGGATCCATTTTCTGTAATTCCTTCTCCATCTTGTATTTTCTACGTATTTTAATAAATTTTCATTTTACCCCTAGTTCAATTATGAGTGGCTAATTTTCTTTCAAGCTTGGGTTGAAGGTGAAGTCTCAACATGTGTCATGGGATTTATTTGGTAAATTTACTTTCTCTTTCCCTCTAATTTTTGTAGATGTTTTGGCTTCTCGTCGACAAATAATACTAATCTTGTCTAGTACCGCCTTGGTTTCACCGGCCCTCTAGTACAAGGTTATTATTATTTGGCACGATAAGCCCTTAGCACCATATTGATTAGAGCGTGGTTCATGGGGTGTGGATTCCCCCCTCATGATTTAATTGACATTAATAAGGATTATTTAGCCCATGATGCATGTTGATACGGATCCAGATACCCAAGTACGTTATCTCAATAGATTTCTCTTCAATTTATTCTCGTCATTTCAATTCCAATTTTAGGATAATCCAAATCATTTTCACCACAAATCCAACCACACATTTAAAAAATTAATTCTACACACAATTAAAATCCACCTCCTCGTGGGATTGACACTCGTCACCATTAGTCTATTCTACAATAGATTCATGCGCTTGCGAGTTCAATAAAATTTGCACAACACGTTTTTGGCGCCGTTGCCGGGGAGGTAAGTAATTTTAATTCATAGAATTAATTTTTGTGAATATTTCCATTTAATTGTTTTCTTGTATTTTTAAAAAAAAAAGAAAAAAAAGTGAATCTACATTTAAAGATTAGTATTTCTTTTCTTTTTCTCCTCTTTAAAATTCTGTAATTTAATTTTCAATTTATTTTTTCTTTGTAATTTTTGTTTATTTTATTAATTTAATTTTTAGTTAATTTATTTCACGTATTTATTTTTGCGTATTTTTATAGAAAGGTTGTAATAGCGCAATAAGGTTAATATCGTAATTTCTCCCTCTTCTTTATTTTTATTTGTTTTGTTCCCATTTTTATTTTTATTTTATTTGTTTTGCATGCATGGTCGTAGGTCATTATTACCTAATCTTGAACCTATAGACCTTAAATTAGAAAAAACATTTCGCACACACAGGCACATTAAAAATAAATTTGGAATGGATTTACAAGCACCACAGGAGAGGCCATTTAAGGATTATTTCAGTCCTTTAGCTAATTTGAGCACATCATGCATAAGATACCCAAATGTAGCTGCTAGGAGTTTTGAACTAAAACCTAGTATGCTAAATTGTCTCCCAACATTCTATGGCCTAGAAAATGAGGACCCATATAATCATCTGAATGATTTTTATGCAATTTATCAAACTTTTAAATATGAAAATTTTTCAGACGATGATGTTAAACTCATATTATTCCATTTTCTTTAAAGGATAGAGCTCGTTCATGGTTAAATACTTTACCTGCTAATAGCATTTCATCATGGGAACAAATGGTAACAAAATTTTTGAATAAATATTTTTCAGTGCATAAAACCAATGCTATTCGCAGGGAAATCTCAGAGTTTACCCAGAGAGATGACGAGCAGTTTTTTGAAACGTGGGAGCGATTCAATGGGCTACTCTTGAAGTGTCCACATCATGAGTACGAGAAATGGCACCAATGCCAATACTTTTTGGAGGGATTATTGCCGAATGTGCAAGAATGACTAATGGCAACAAGTGGAGGAGAGCTAATGTCAAAAAGTGCATCAGAGATTTGGGAATTCTTCCAGCGACAAGCGGATAATTCCCAACAACGGAGTCGATCATTCAGGAATACTAGAAGAATTAAGGGAGTAAATGAGGTTCACATTGGCGAGTCAAGTTTAGAAATTAAAGAAGTCAAAGCGATAATTGAAGGTCTCTCTCGACAAATAGCATCGTTATCGACTGCTAAATCAACAGAGCCACGTGACCATGACTCATACTCAGATCAAGCCAATGTCATAGGTGTAATGAGAAAACCATCGAATTACAACCTATACTCCAACACATATAACCCTGGATGGAGAGACCACCCTAATTTTTCATTGTCTCAAGGATTCCAACAGAATGGACCAGTAGTTTCAGCTCCACCAATTTCTCAAAATCCTCAAGCCTCTCAGCTCCTATTTAGACCATACAATCAAAACCAGAGCTACTCTCAACCCAAACCATGGGAGGATACATTCCAGAATTTCCAGAATGTTACTCACTCCACGATTGAGCAACAGAACCACACCATTGATGGACTACGAAATGAGTTGAGAGCAGGCTTCAACTCACAAGGTCAATCAGTTTCAAGCCTCGAGAAGATGGTGAGACAACTTGCTTCTTCAGTTCCTACCTTGGCAATGACTGTTGAGAAAGGTAAATTTCCAAGTCAACCAGTGCCTAATTGTAAAGGAGTACATGAAGCAAGTACTAGTTCACCACAGCAGCATGGAGAGGTCAAAGCAGTCATGACCTTGCGAAAAGGAAAAGAAGTCGACAATAAAGTGGAGATGCCGGTGACAAAAGAAAATCAAATTGTACCTGTGAATGTTGAGGACTCATCACCGGAGGAGAGAGAAGAAACCAACCCACGAGAATATGTTCCAAAAGCTCCATTTCCACAGAGGTTAGCTAAAGAAAAAAAGGGAAAATCCAGAGGTGAGATTCTTGAAATCATCAAACAGGTAAGTGTTAACATCCTTTTACTTGATGCTATTAAACAAGTTCCATCTTATGCCAAGTTTCTTAAAGACCTTTGTACTAAAAAGAGAAATATGCATGTTCAAAAGAAGGCATTTTTAACAGAAAACGTTAGTTCTATACTCCAACATAAAATTTCTTTAAAATGCAAGGACCTAGGCTCCCCCACTATTTCATGTAGTATAGGGAACCACACAATTGAGAATGCTTTATTGGATTTAGGAGCTAGTGTAAATTTGTTGCCTTATTCAGTATTTGTGAAACTTGGACTAGGAGAATTACACCCAACTCCAGTGGTGTTACAGCTTGCAGATCGGTCCATGAAAATACCTCGTGGCATTGTGGAGGACATGCTTATCTAGGTACATAAGTTTTATTTTCCTGTTGATTTCATTGTAATTGACACTCAACCAATACATGATTCAAGGAAGCACATCCCCATTATTCTAGGCCGATCTTTCTTGGCAACTGCGGATGCTCACATTCAATGCAGGACTGGAAATATGCAGTTATCCTTTGGCAACATGACTATAGAGCTGAACATCTTCAACATTGCCAAACAACCTCACAATGCAGATGATGGAATTGTTGATGTGAATTTAATAGAAACAATAGTTGATAACACTTTTTTTCAAACCTTAGTGATGATCCTTTACAAACATGTTTAACTCACTTTGGTTTTTATTTTGATATTGAAAGATCGGTTGATGAGGTCAACGCCCTGCTTGACTCAGCACCATCTATGGACACTAATAAATGGAAGTCAAGAGTTGAACAACTAGCACAATCAGAGAAGAAACTCATCCTATCATCAGAATCACCACCGAAACTCGATCTCAAACTATTACCCAACACTCTGGAATATGCATTTTTGGGAGAAGAAAGTACTTTGCCGGTAATCATATCATCATCCCTAAATGACGAACAAAAAGGTAAGTTGTTGGATGTTTTGAAAGAGCACAAAGGGGCATTAGGATGGACCATAGCAGACATAAAAGGTATAAACCCAGTAAACTGCATGCATTACATTCACCTTGATGAAAATGCTAAATCTACTAAGGAAATGCAACATCGGTTAAATCCTAACATGAATGAAGTTGTTAGAACTGAAGTCCTTAAGCTATTAGATGCAGGTATCATTTACCCAATTTCTGATAGTTTATGGGTCAGTCCTGTACAAGTTGTCCCCAAAAATTCAGGAGTAACAGTAGTTACGAATGCTGATAATGATTTGATACCCACTAGAGTGACTACAAGATGGCGTGTATGCATTGATTATAGAAAGTTGAATTCTGTCACACGTAATGACCATTTTCCTTTACCATTTATCGATTAAATGCTTGATAGATTAGCAGGCCATGAATTTTATTGCTTTCTAGATGACTACTCAGGATACAATCAGATCCTTATAACACCAAAAGATCAAGAGAAGACCATTTTCACTTGCCCTTTTGGCACATTTGCATATAAGAGAATGCTATTTGGATTATGTAATGCACCTGCTACATTTCAACGATAAGCATTTTTTCTGATATGGTTGAACGATTCCTTGAAGTCTTTATGGATGACTTTTCTGTCTTTGGTGATTCGTTTGATCAATGTTTACATCATCTAACACTAGTTCTGCAGAGATGTATCGAGAAGAACTTGGTCTTAAATTGGGAGAAATGCCATTTTATGGTAAAACAAGGTATTGTTCTCGGTCACATCATTTCGAGCAAAGGTATTGAGGTTGACAAAGCCAAGGTGGATCTCATTTATAATCTTCTTCCACCCAAAACAATCAGAGAAGTAAGATCTTTCCTTGGGCATGCTGGTTTCTATAGACGTTTCATTAAAGATTTTAGCAAAGTTTCTAGACCCTTATGCAATTTACTTGCTAAGGATGTACCTTTTATCTTTGATGATTCATGTCTTGTGGCATTTGAAAAACTAAAGCAGTTGTTGATATCATCACCCATCATTCAGCCCCCAAACTGGAGCTTACCATTTGAGCTCATGTGTAATGCATCTGATTATGTAGTAGGAGCAGTATTAGGATAAAGAGTTGATCGAATTCCCCACGTTATTTACTATGCTAGTATGACATTGAATGATGCACAGTTGAACTATTCAACTACTGAAAAAGAAATGCTAGCAGTAGTGTTTGCATTAGAGAAATTTCGATCTTATCTCATTAGTTGTAAAATAATTATATTCACATATCATGCTGCTCTTAAATATCTTCTCACAAAGAAAGATGCAAAAGCTAGACTAATTCGTTGGGTGTTACTTTTGCAGGAATTTGACTTGACATTCAAAGATAAGAAAGGGACAGAAAATATTGTGGCAGACCACCTCTCTCGTCTCCATTTTGACACAATTACAGAGCCATTAATATTGAATGAGTCATTTTCAGATGAACAATTAATGAGTGTGGAAGTATTACCTTGGTATGCTGATATAGTTAATTATCTTGTTACAGGTAAATTTCCAGAGCATTGGACCAAGCAAGATAAGGCTAAATTCTTTGCAGAGATAAAGAATTTCTTTTGGGATGACCTGTATTTGTTCAAGTATTGTACTGATCAAATTATTAGACGATGTGTTCCAGAAAATGAAATTAAGAATATTCTTTCATTCTGCCATGAACAAGCTTGTGGAGGTCATTTCAATGCTAAAAAAACAGCAACTAAAGTTTTACAATGTGGTTTTTATTGGCCAACTATATTTCGAGATGCTTACACTTTTTGTTCTTCATGTGATAGGTGTCAACGAATGGGGAGCATTACACGAAGGAACATGATGCCACTAAATCCAATTTTAGTGGTTGATATTTTTTATGTTTGGGGTATCTACTTCATGGGACCCTTTCCCCCTTCTTTTTGCCATCAATACATATTGGTTGCTATTGACTATGTATCGAAATGGGTAGAAGCAATTCCATGCAGAACCAATGATCACAAGGTGGTGATAGGATTTTTGAAAAGCAATATTGTCTCACGCTTTGGATTCCCTCGAGCAATAATCAGTGATGGTGGTGCCCACTTTTGTAACAAAGCATTCAAAGCTCTTTTGACAAAGTATTCAATCACTCATAAAGTGGCGACCCCATATCTAATCGAGAAATAAAGCATATATTAGAAAAGACGGTGAGGCCAGACAGAAAAGATTGGTCATTAAGACTTGATGATGCATTATGGACATATAGAACGACTTTCAAGACCCCAATTGGGATGTCACCCTACAGGTTAGTGTATGGAAAAGCTTGCCACCTACCTGTGGAGCTCGAGCATCGTGCGTATTGGTCCATCAAGAAATTCAACTTTGACATGCAGCAAGCCAGCTCAGAAAGAAGATTACAATTGGCAGAACTTGAAGAAATTCGCAATGACGCATACGAAAATGTCAAGATTTACAAGCAACGAATAAAAGTCTTCCATGACAAGCAAATTATGAGAAAATCTTTCACTCCAGGTCAGAAAGTGCTTTCATTCAATTCTCGCTTGCACTTATTCCCAGGTAAGTTACGCTCTTGTTGGTCTGGCCCATTTATTGTACATACTGTTTTTCCACATGGGGCAATTGAAATTAAGGACCCAAAGAACGGTGTCATGTTTAAAGTTAATGGTCAAAGATTAAAGCCATATCTGGAGTACCAACCACATGAAGAAGACACCGAAATAAATTTGAGTGACCCACCAGATTTTAATTGATTTTTTTTCTTCTTTTCTTTTCGGTGATTTGATATTTTTTTTCTTTTCTTTTTCTTTCTTTATATTATTCTTTTGCTAATTGAAATTATTTTTGCATAAGTGTGTTTGTTTAACTATTAAGTTTTCTCTTATCATTTTTAATCATGAGTACCATACTTAGACCATTCCTCCTGAACATTCTTAAACCACTTCAACGTGTCAAAACTCATCTCATAAGGCAGATTCAATTTTTTGTAAAACACATCGTATTTGGGATCTACAACCACCAGAGTTAGTAGCCTATGTTGAGGGTTTAGAAAGCCAACTCAGAGACATTGAGAGAAGTGTTTACGACATCCAGTTGGAGCTTGAGGTAAATTCAATAAGAGGACAATTTTAATTTTCTTTGTGTGTTTTAATTTGTTTTTTTGTTTGTGTGCTTTAGTTTGTTACCCCGGTGAAGTGGCGGATAACGATACTTGTTGTGCAAATTTTATTGAACTCGCAAGCGCACGAATC
Source organism: Citrus sinensis (assembly GCF_022201045.2). Lineage (NCBI taxonomy): Eukaryota > Viridiplantae > Streptophyta > Magnoliopsida > Sapindales > Rutaceae > Citrus > Citrus sinensis. The sequence continues at coordinate 9,591,070 of NC_068558.1, forward strand.
TATTGTAATATAGATCAATGGTGACGAGTGTCGATCCCACGAGGAGGTGGATTTTAATTGTGTGTAGAATTAATTTTGTAAATGGGTGATTGGATTCGTGGTGGAAATGATTTGGAATATGCTAAAACTTAAATTAAAATGGCGAGAATAAATTCTAAAATTGGAATTGAAATGACAAGAATAAATTGAAGAGAAATCTATTAAAATGACGTACTTGGGTATCTGGATCCGTATTAACATGCATCATGGGCTAAATATTCCTTATTAATACCAATTAAATCATGAGGGGGGAATCCACACCTCATGAACCACACTCTAATCAATATGGTGCTAAGGGCTTATCGTGCCAAATAATAATAACCTTATACTAGAGAGCCGGTGTAACCAAGGCGGTATCTAGATAAGATTATTATTATTTATCAACGAGAAGTCAAAACATCCGCAAAAACTAGAGGGGAAGAGAAAATAAATTTACCAAATTAAGCTCATGACTAGGGATGGCAATGGGCACCGCCCGCAGCGGGTTTGCCATTACCAAATCCAAACCCGCACAAAATTTAAATTACCAAACCCACTCGCAACCCACAGCGGGTTTTAATTTTTTTACAAAAACCCACCCGCAGCGGGTTTTAACAATTACCAAACCCGCAATGGTATCCGGCGGATTTTTTGCGGGTTTCCGTATTTAAAATCACCAATGTTTAATATATAAATTTATAATAATAACCTCAAATTCCATATAACATACTCAATTTTATATTTAAATAATGTAAATAAAAAATTAAAATTTCCACATCAATTCAACACAAATTCTCAAATTTAAGTATAAATTACACAAATCCATTTAAAAAACACAAACTAGTATTTAAAAATAATAATTACATTTCATATTATCATTTAAAACAAGCTCCAAGAGAAGATATTCATTTCATTCACCACCATAAGCACCCATCCAACACAATGCCTATAATAACAATTAAGATTAATATTTTCAAATACTAATTCGAAGGAAAATGCCTTTAGTTTTCTTTAGATTATGACTTTAGAATAGGATATAGGCTACATACACAACTTTGAGCCTTTGGCTATTTGGTAATTTAATTAATGACATTATTTTCTTTATATATTTTTAGATTAAAATTAAACTAAAAATATTTGAAAAAAATATTGCGGGTTTGGTGGATATCCATGCGGGTATCCACCGGATATAAGGTTAATACCAAACCCACCCGCATCCATGTGGGGGTTTTAATTTATAATACTAAACCCGCCCGCAACGGGTAAAATTACCCGCAACGGGCGGGTTTTGGCGGGTGGGTTTGGGCGGGTTTACGGGTTTGCGGGTACAATTGCCATCCCTACTCATGACACATGTTGAGACTTCACCTTCAACCCAAGCTTGAAAGAAAATTAGCCACTCATAATTGAACTAGGGACAAAATAGGAATTTATTAAAATACGAAGAAAATACAAGATGGAGAAGGAATTACAGAAAATGGATCCCAAAAATGGATTCAGAGATATCAAATTAGGGGGGAGAGGCCCCCTTTTTATAAATACATGGAGTAAATCATGGCCATCGGATTAAAAACAGTTTGGACGCTCAGGATTGCGCCACGCCATCAGTCAACAGTACGCGGTTTGACCACGCGGATGAACAGTAACATAGTTTGACCCGGATGAACAGTAACGCGGTTTGGTTGAAAATAATCCTGTGTGATGCATGTACCGTACGCGAGATTTTTCGTCTACTGATATGCTGCCACATCACCATCAACAATACATAAGAATTTTAGCCTAACAGGATCGTGACACCTCATCAGTCAATGCCACATCATCGATCAATGCCACGTCATTGTCCGTCTATATGAACAGTGTCGTGAATAGTAACGTATACAGTACCATACACGTGAATAGTACCGTACATGTGAACAGGCCATTTTTCCTTTTATGCTCCTCCTAAGGTTTTCGACCGTCCTGAGTTCAAAAGTGATGTCCGTTTTGCCATTTGATCTCTCGTTTATTATGAAATGACTATAATGCCCCTAAAATACATAAAATACTTAATTAAAATAAAACACATGTAATTAAATCACAAGAAGGTTAAATACATAAAAGTAAGGGTTGTTAGTAAGACTTGAAATGTAAAATGACGGTTTTCTCCTTTATAAATATGCATTTTCTAACACTCAACACACCCCCAACCAGCTTATTGCTAGTCCCTAGCAAATAAAGCGAAAATAAAATTCAAATTCAAAATGTTTTTTTTTTAATTTAGAAACACTCGTGTTTATTCAATCAGATTAATGATAGCAATCAAATAAAAGTATAAGCATTATCTCCAGTCTAAACCAACATTACACCCACATCAACCATCCACATGAATCAGCCCAGTAGACTTTGTTATAGCTACTTTCAAGAATGACATGTCAAACCCCAAAATCTCACTAGAAGTAGTGACACTCTTACAAAGAAATTAAATCCACTAAAAGTAGTCACTCCAATGAATGGTAATTGAGAGAGAAAATAATAAAGAACTGATATCACATGCTCTCACCAAGATGAAATAAATATGCCCTCAGCTTAGAAATAATACGATCTCAAGTCAAACAAAAATGCTAGTCAACCCAGTTTATTTATCTTTTTTTTTATTATGCATCACTACATCGTTTTAGCCCATATAACTAGTTTCTACTTCAAACTATAGTTCCCTAAAATCAAGAAGGACTTTTATTAGGACGTAACGTAGGCTAGAGACATGGCTAACAAAGAAGAAAAATAAGGAAAACAAAGTGTATGTTTGAGAAAAATGCATAGAATTGTTTTTTTTTGGAAGTTGCAAGGTGGATTTCACCTATTATTTTTATTTTTATTCTTTTGAAACAACAACTTTTGTTTGTTTTTTTTTTTTGGCATAACTTCACTGAACAAAATAATTTTTTATATTTTTCTCAAACATAAATAGGTGATGGAACTTATAAGATATCAGGTAATACTCCAAATCGGAGTGGGTCAAGATGATAAGTTGACAAAGAAAAGTTTTTTTTTTTAAACGCTCAAAAGGGTTAACTATGGATATTTAATAAAAGGGATGGCTAGAAAGGCTCAAACGGATCAAAGATGGCATTTCCATCGTCTTTTAGGGCTCTAAATAATCATCCATATCTACTAGTTAAATGGGTCTCCCAATGTAACAACACACATTTTTTTCTTTTTTTATTTTACAATTTTTTTAAGGGTTAACTCAAAAGCAATTTAGAGATCGTGTGTAAAATAATAAACTGCTAAGCTGTATAAAGAGTGGGCAAAAGAGTTATTCTCCAAGAAAAATAATAGGCTCAAAAACTCACTTTGTACTTATTATGACATGTTCATTCCTTCAAGTAACTCACATTTGTCTCCGACATCAACATGTAGAGTAGCAAACATAACGTAACATCACTTAAGACCAAAGATAATACAAATACTAAAATTTGAAATTAATCATGTCATCCAATGTTAAAACAAATCACACAAAAAATTTTTTTTTCAAATAACATTCTACCTCCCAACCTATTCTAAGCATAAAAGGAAAATATGCATGCAGAAATGTGAAAATGATGCATAAAAACTAATTAGAAAAGTTACACGTAAAATGATAGAAAACGAAAATGATTTTTTTTTTAAAGAAGATGCGTTTCTAGAGGAACTACACTCCATATTCAGCCATCTTCGACTCAAAAGTTGGAAAAATGTATATTTATAGAGGAGAAATTAAAAAGAAGAAGAAAAATGAACATCAAAACTTAATAAAGAAAAAGAATTTTTTTTAAAATTTTTTTTAAACGATGAAGATGCATTTCTAGAGTCACTACCCTCCATATTCAGCCATCTTCAACACAAAAAATTAGCAACAATTAGTTTCTACAATAAAAAATTAGTAAAAACTTAACCAAAATTCCACAATTGTCGACTATTCCCTCCCCCCAACCAGAACGAAACATTGTTCTCAATGTTTGAAAGGAAAAAAGTAGAGTTTAAAAGACATCACCTGGGTGGTGCAACACAGAAACCAATATTTACAAGCGGAGAGTTAAATCTAATTTGTACTTCTTACTGCGGCTACTATTACCATCATTATTTGGATGCTCCAACACAAAGGTCCAGGGGTCTGGCTCCGGTCTATAAGCTTGTAACATATCAAGTAGCTCATTAACAGTGTGAGCACAAATAAAGAGTTTTTTCACATTAGAGGGAATGAAATAGTTTTTTATTGCATGGTTAAGAAATGCGATAAAGCCATCATAAAAGTTATTGACATTTAACAAACCGATGAGTTTCTGGTGGATGTGCAGATGGGCCCAAGATGCTAGTGTGATAAGTGTCTCTAGTGTTGCAAGATCTCCTGGAAGGAAAATAAAAACATCAGCATGATTAAGCATTTCAGTTATTCTTTCTTGCATACCTGAGACGACTAACTCTTCTCCAGTTGATGAGTCAGACGAACTGCCTAATGATTTTAAGACTCTTGGGATGATGTCTAACACTTGACTTCCTCTGATAAAAGCTGCTTCTGAGACCATTTTTGATAACCCTCGGTTACCTCCTCCATACATCAAGTGTAATTTTCTCTCTGCTATACTTTGACCAAGATCGATGGCTGCCTCAACGAACTCTTTATGTTTGCCATAGGTAAATCCAGAAAGCACACAAATGTTCTTGAATTCTCTATTTGGAGTAGCTGCCATTATGATACTTCTCAAAAAAATAATTTGTGAGTGTTTGACAAAAAAAATCACATTTAAGAGTCTTGATGACAGTGGGTCATAGTTGTGTATGAGGTAACATGTTAATGTCAAATAACGCGTAAAGCACGTGGCTCACGAGTCAAAAAGGAAACAGTAAAAAAGAAAAAGCAAACAGTAAGAAGGAAAAAACAAACAGTAATAAAATTATTAAAGACAATAATACACACAATAAAACAATAGTGAAATAAAATAACAGTAAAATGAAAGGATATTTGCAGGTAGTTGCGACTGTGGCTCACGTCTTCCTCTAGTTTTACGTCCAGAAACGGCTTGAACGCCCTCTATGGGTCGAGGATAGGCTTCCCATCCAGTTTTCTTATAAACTGGCAAACAGGGTCGTTTATAGTCAGATTCCCGAGACTATATCGTGCATGCTCTTTCTGGAATAATGGCCATAACTGGAGAATCGCTCCTTGCACATATCCACTGGGATGCGTTTCAAGAGACAAAAGGATATCATCCAATGACTCCTTATTCAAGCTATCCCTAATGAATTGAATCTTCTCTTCCCTGTTATCAGACATCATTCCTAAAGAACATGGGTTTTTATTGCAACTTATTCTGGCACACTTTTGACAAGCAACAGAAATTCGTCGAGCTCATCGTTTTCTTGCATAATTTCCTTTACCACAACCAGGCATGTATGCAATAAATTCTGGAGGTAACTCACCTGCCGATTGTACTTTAGCCTCGATTAACCAACGGATGTCAGCAAGTATGATATTCCTCATAAGTAATCGCATGCGTTCGGACCGAGCTTTATAGATCGTAAGGATGGCATTATGAGGAAGTGAAGGGAATCGCTTGTGAAGCTTCGCTAGAATCTCGTTTCTGTTCATACTTTCGCCTCATAATATCAGTTATTATGGGAAACTGAAATAACCGACTTGATTGTCACGGAGTACCGTTATCCGCCACTTCACCGGGGTAACTGTTGAGTATTAGAAAATGCATATTTATAAAGGAGAAAACCGTCATTTTACATTTTAAGTCTTACTAACAACCCTTACTTTTATATATTTAACCTTCTTGTGATTTAATTACATGTGTTTTATTTTAATTAAGTATTTTATGTATTTTAGGGGCATTATAGTCATTTCACAATAAAGGAGAGATCAGACGGCAAAACGGACATCACTTTTGAACTCAGGACGGTCGAAAACCTTAGGAGGAGCATAAAAGGAAAAATGGCACTATTCACATGTACGGTACTATTCACGTGTACGGTACTGTATACGTTACTGTTCACGACACTGTTCACATAGACGGATGATGACGTGGCATTGACCGATGATGTGGCATTGACTGATGAGGTGTCACGATCCTGTTGGACTAAAATTCTTATGTACTGTTGATGGTGACGTGGCAGCATATCAGTGGACGAAAAATCTCGCGTACGGTGCATGCATCACACAGGATTATTTTCAACCAAACCGCGTTACTGTTCATCCGGGTCAAACCACGTTACTGTTCAAAGTCGGGTCAAACCGTGTTACTGTTCATCCGCGTGGTCAAACGTGGACTGTTGACTAATGACGTGGCGCAATCCTGAGCGTCCAAACTGTTTTTAATCCGATGGCCATGATTTACTCCATGTATCTATAAAAAGGGGGCCTCCCCCCCTAATTTGATATCTCTGAATCCATTTTTGGACTCTGTTTTCTGTAATTCCCTCTCCATCTTGTATTTTCTTCGTATTTTAATAAATTCCTATTTTGCCCCTAGTTCAATTATGAGTGGCTAATTTTCTTTCAAGCTTGGGTTGAAGGTGAAGTCTCAACATGTGTCATGGGCTTAATTTGGTAAATTTATTTTCTCTTCCCCTCTAGTTTTTGTGGATGTTTTGACTTCTCGTCGACAAATAATACTAATCTTGTCTAGTACCGCCTTGGTTTCACCGGCCCTCTAGTATAAGGTTATTATTATTTGGCACGATAAGCCCTTAGCACCATATTGATTAGAGCGTGGTTCATGAGGTGTGGATTCCCCCCTCATGATTTAATTGGCATTAATAAGGAATATTTAGCCCATGATGCATGTTGATGCGGATCCGAATACCCAAGTACGTCATTTCAATAGAATTATCTTCAATCTATTCTCGCCATTGCAAGTCAAATTTTAGAATTTATTATCGCCATTTCAATTCCAATTTTAGAATAATTTAAATCACTTCCACCACAATTCCAACCACCCATTTACAAAATTAATTCTACATATAATTAAAATCCACCTCCTCGTGGGATCGACACTCGTCACCATTGATCTACACTACAATAGATTCGTGCGCTTGCGAGTACATTAAAATTTGCACAACAAGTTTTTGGCGCCGTTGCCGGGGAGGTAAGTAATTTTAATTCATAGAATTAATTTTTGTGAATAATTTCTTTTATTTGTTTTCTTGTATTTTTTTTATTATTAAAAAAAAAAGAAAAAAAAAAGTGAATCTACATTTAAAGGTTAGTATTTCTTTTCTTTTTCTCTTCTTTAAAATTCTGTAATTTAATTTTCCATTTATTTTTCTTTGTAATTTTTTTTTTGTTTATCTTATTAATTTAATTTTTAGTTAATTTCTTTCACGTATTTATTTTTGTGTATTTTTATAGAAAGGTTGTAATAGCGCAATAAGGTTAGTATCGTAATTTCTCCCTCTTCTTTATTTTTACTTGTTTTGTTCCTATCTTTATTTTTATTTTATTTGTTTTGCATGCATGGTCGTAGGTCATTATTACCTAATCTTGAACCTATAGACCTTGAACTAGAAAAAACACTTCGCACACACAAACAAATTAAAAATAAAATGGATTTGCAACCACAGGAGAGGCCATTTAAGGACTACTTCAGTCCCTTAGCTAATTTGAGCACGTCATGCATAAGATACCCAAATGTAGCTGCTAGGAGTTTTGAATTAAAACCTAGTGTGTTAAATTGTCTCCCTACATTTTATGGCCTAGAAAATGAGGATCCATATAATCATTTGAATGATTTTCATGCCATTTGTCAAACATTCAAATATGAGAATTTTTCAGATGATGATGTTAAACTTAGACTATTCCCATTTTCTTTAAAAGATAGAGCTCGTTCATGGTTAAATACTTTACCTGCTAATAGCATTTCATCATGGGAACAAATGGTAACGAAATTTTTGAATAAATATTTCCCAGTGCATAAAACCAACGCTATTCGCAGGGAAATCTCGGAGTTTACCCAGAGAGAGGACGAGCAATTTTTCGAAACATGGGAGCGATTCAATGGGCTACTCTTGAAGTGTCCACATCATGGGTACGAGAAATGGCATCAATGCCAATACTTTTTGGAGGGATTACTACCAAATGTGCAAGAATGGCTAATGGCAACAAGTGGAGGAGAGCTAATGTCAAAAAGTGCGTCAGAAATTTGGGAATTCTTCCAGCGACAAGCGGACAATTCCCAACAACGGAGTCGATCACTCAGGAATACTAGAAGGATTAAAGGAGTGAATGAGGTTCACATTGGCGAGTCAACTTCGGGAATCAAAGAAGTCAAGGAGATGGTTGAAGGTCTTGCTCGATAAATAGCATCATTATCGACTGCTAAATCAACAGAACCACATGACCATGACTCATACTCAGATCAAGCCAATGCCATAGGTGTAATGAGAAAGCCATCAAATTACAACCCATACTCCAACACATATAACCCTGGATGGAGAGATCACCCCAATTTTTCATGGTCTCAAGGATTCCAACAGAATGGACCAGCAGCTCCAGCTCCACCAATGCAACAAATTTCTCAAACTCCTCAAGCCTCTCAGCCACCATTTAGACCATACAATCAGAACCAGAATTACTCTCAGCCCAGACCATGGGAGGATTCATTCCAGAATCTTAAGAATCTTACTCACTCCACGATTGAGCAACAGAACCGCACCATTGATGGACTACGAAATGAGTTGAGAGCAGGCTTCAACTCACAAGCTCAATCAGTTTCAAGCCTCGAGAAGATGGTGGGACAACTTGCTTCTTCAGTTCAGACCTTGGCAATGACCGTTGAGAAAGGTAAGTTTCCAAGTCAACCAGTGCCTAACCCTAAAGGAGTGCATGAAGCAAGTACCAGTTCACCACAGCAGCATGGAGAGATCAAAGCAGTAATGACCTTGCGAAAAGGAAAGGAAGTCGACAACAAAGTGGAGATGCCGGTGACAAAAGAAAATCAAATTGTACCTGTGAATGTTGAGGACTCATCACCGGAGGAGAAAGAAGAAACTAACCCACGAGAATACGTTCCCAAAGCTCCATTTCCTCAAAGGTTAGCTAAAGGAAAGAAGGGAAAATCCACAGGTGAGATTCTTGAAATCTTCAAACAGGTAAGTGTTAACATCCCTTTGCTTGATGCTATTAAACAAGTTCCATCTTATGCCAAGTTTCTTAAAGACCTTTGTACTAAAAAGAGAAATATGCATGTTCAAAAGAAGGCATTTTTAACAGAAAACGTTAGTTCTATACTCCAACATAAAATTCCTTTAAAATGCAAAGACCCAGGCTCCCCCACTATCTCATGTAGTATAGGGAACCACACAATTGAGAATGCTTTGTTGGATTTAGGAGCTAGTGTAAATCTTTTGCCTTACTCTGTATTCGTGAAACTTGGACTGGGAGAATTACACCCAACTCCAGTGGTGTTACAGCTTGCAGATCGGTCCACGAAAATACCTCGTGGTATTGTGGAGGACGTGCTTATCCAGGTAGACAAATTTTATTTTCCTGTTGACTTCATTGTAATTGACACTCAACCAATACAGGATTTAAGGAAGCACATCCCCATTATTCTAGGCCGACCTTTCTTGGCAACTGCGGATGCTCACATTCAATGTAGAACTGGAAATATGCAGTTGTCCTTCGGCAACATGACTATGGAGCTGAACATCTTCAACATTGCCAAACAACCTCACAGTGCAGATGATGGAATTGTTGATGTGGATTTAATCGAAGCATTAGTTGATGACACTTTTCTTTCAAACCTTAGTGATGATCCTTTACAAACATGTTTAACTCACTTTGGTTTTGATTTTGATATTGACAGATCGGTTGATGAGGTCAACGCCCTGCTTGACTCAGCACCATCTATGGACACTAATAAATGGAAGTCAAGAGTTGAGCAACTAGCACCATCAGAGAAGCAACTCATTCCATCATCAGAATCACCACCGAAACTCGAGCTCAAACCATTGCCCAACACTTTGGAATATGCATTTTTGGGAAAAGAAAGTACTCTGCCGGTAATCATCTCATCATCCCTCAATGATGAACAAAAAGGTAAGTTGTTGGATGTTTTAAAAGAGCACAAAGGAGCATTAGGATGGACCATAGCAGACATTAAATGTATAAACCCAGTAGATTGCATGCATTACATTCACCTTGATGAAAATGCTAAAACTACTAGGGAGATGCAACGTCGGTTAAATCCTAACATGAAAGAAGTTGTTAGAACTGAGGTCCTTAAGCTATTAGATGCAGGTATCATTTACCCAATTTCTGATAGTTCATGGGTCAGTCCTGTACAAGTTGTCCCTAAAAAGTCAGGAGTCACAGTAGTTACCAATGCTGATAATGAATTGATACCCACTAGAGTGACTACAGGATGGCGTGTATGCATTGATTATAGAAAATTGAATTCTGTCACACGTAAAGACCATTTTCCTTTACCATTTATTGATCAAATGCTTGATAGATTAGCAGGCCATGAATTTTATTGCTTTCTAGATGGTTACTCAGGATATAATCAGATTCCCATAGCACCAAAAGATCAAGAGAAAACTACTTTCACTTGCCCTTTTGGCACATTTGCATATAGGAGAATGCCATTTGGATTATGTAATGCACCTGCTACATTTCAACGATGCATGTTGAGCATTTTTTCTGATATGGTGGAACGATTCCTTGAAGTCTTTATGGATGATTTTTCTGTCTTTGGTGACTCGTTTGATCAATGTTTACATCATCTAACACTAGTTTTGCAGAGATGTATCGAGAAGAACTTGGTCTTAAATTGGGAGAAATACCATTTTATGGTAAAACAAGGTATTGTTCTCGGTCACATCATTTCGAGTAAAGGTATTGAGGTTGACAAAGCCAAGGTGGATCTCATTTCTAATCTTCCTCCACCCAAAACAGTCAGAGAAGTAAGATCTTTCCTTGGGCATGCTGGTTTCTATAGACGTTTCATTAAAGATTTTAGTAAAGTTTCTAGACCCTTATGCAATTTACTTGCTAAGGATGTACCTTTTATCTTTAATGATTCATGTCTTATGGCGTTTGAAAAATTAAAACAGTTGTTGACATCATCACCCATCATTCAGGCCCCAAACTGGAACTTACCATTTGAGCTAATGTGTGATGCATCTGATTATGCAGTAGAAGCAGTATTAGGACAAAGAGTTGAACGAATTCCCCATGTTATTTACTATGCTAGTATGACATTGAATGATGCACAGTTGAACTATTCAACTACTGAAAAAGAAATGCTAGCAGTAGTGTTTGCATTGGAAAAATTTCGATCATATCTCATTGGTTGTAAAATAATTATATTCACAGATCATGCTGCTCTTAAATATCTTCTCACAAAGAAAGATGCAAAAGCCAGACTAATTCGTTGGGTGTTACTTTTGCAGGAATTTGACTTGGAATTCAAAGATAAAAAAGGGACAGAAAATGTTGTGGCGGACCACCTCTCTCGTCTCCATTTTGACACAATAATAGAACAATTACCATTAAATGAGTCATTTCCAGATGAACAATTAATGAGTGTGGAAGTATTACCTTGGTATGCTGATATAGTTAATTATCTTGTTACAGGTAAACTTCCAGAGCATTGGACCAAGCAAGACAAGGCTAAATTCTTTGCAGAGATAAAGAATTTCTTTTGGGATGACCCGTATTTGTTCAAGTATTGTGCGGATCAAATTGTTAGACGATGTGTCCCAGAAAGTGAAATTCAGAATATCCTTTCATTCTGCCATGAACAAGCTTGTGGAGGCCATTTCAGTGCTAAGAAGACAGCGACTAAAGTTTTACAATGTGGTTTCTATTGGCCATCTATATTTCGAGACGCTTACACTTTCTGTTCTTCATGTGATAGGTGTCAACGAATGGGAAGCATTACACGAAGGAACATGATGCCACTAAATCCAATTTTAGTGGTTGAGATTTTTGACGTATGGGGTATCGACTTCATGGGACCCTTTCCCCCTTCTTTTGGCCATCAATACATATTGGTTGCTGTTGACTACGTATCAAAATGGGTAGAAGCAATTCCATGTAGGACCAATGATCACAAGGTGGTAATAACATTTTTAAAAAGCAACATTGTTTCACGCTTTGGATTCCCTCGAGCAATAATCAGTGATGGTGGTGCCCACTTTTGTAACAAAGCATTCAAAGCTCTTTTGACAAAGTATTCAATCACACACAAAGTGGCGACCCCGTATCATCCGCAAACCAGTGGCCAAGTTGAGATCTCCAATCGAGAAATAAAGCACATATTAGAAAAAACGGTGAGGCCGGACAGAAAAGATTGGTCATTAAGACTTGATGATGCCTTATGGGCATATAGAACGGCTTTCAAGACCCCGATTGGGATGTCACCCTACAGGCTAGTGTATGGAAAAGCTTGCCACCTACCTGTGGAACTCGAGCATCGTGCATATTGGGCCATCAAGAAATTCAATTTTGACATGCAGCAAGCCAGCTCAGAAAGAAGATTACAGCTGGCAGAACTTGAAGAAATTCGCAATGACGCGTACGAAAATGCCAAGATTTACAAGCAACGAATGAAAGTCTTCCATGATAAGCAAATTATGAGAAAATCGTTCACTCCAGGTCAGAAAGTGCTTTTATTCAATTCTCGCTTGCACCTATTCCCAGGTAAGTTACGCTCTCGTTGGTCTGGCCCATTTATTGTTCATACTGTTTTTCCACATGGGGCAATTGAAATTAAAGACCCAAAGAATGGTGTCACATTTAAAGTTAATGGTCAAAGATTAAAGCCATATCTAGAGTACCAACCACATGAAGAAGACACCGAAATAAATTTGAGTGACCCACCAAATTTGAATTGATTTTTTTTCTTTTCGTTGATTTGATTTTTCTTTCTTTCTTTTTATTATTATTCTTTTGCTAATTGAAATTGTTTTTGCATAAGTGTGTTTATTTTACCATTAAGTTTTCTCTTATCATTGTTAATCATGAGTCTCATACTTAGACCGTTCCTCCTGAACATTCTTAAACCACTTCAACGTGTCAAAACTCATCTCAAAAGACAGATTCAATTTTGTAAAACACATCGCATTTGGGCTCTACAACCACCAGAGTTAGTAGCCTATGTTGAGGGTTTAGAAAGCCAACTCAGACACATTGAGAGAAGTGTTTACGACATCCAGTTGGAGCTTGAGGTAAATTCAATAAGAGGACGATTTTAATTTTCTTTGTGTGTTTTAATTTGTTTTTCTGTTTGTGTGCTTTAGTTTGTTACCCCGGTGAAGTGGCGGATAACGGTACTCCGTGACAATCAAGTCGGTTACTTCAGTTTCCCATAATAACTGATATTCTGAGGCGAAAGTATGGACAGAAACGAGATTCTAGCAAAGCTTCACAAGCGATTCCCTTCACTTCCTCAGAATGCCCTCCTTACGATCTATAAAGCTCGGTCCGAACGCATGCGATTACTCATGAGGAATAACATACCTGCTGACATCCGTTGGTTAATCGAGGCTAAAGTACGATCGGCAGGTGAGTTACCTCCAAAATTTATTGCATTCATGCCTGGTTGTGGTAAAGGAAATTATGCAAGAAAACGACGAGCTCGAAGAATTTCTGTTGCTTGTCATAAGTGTGCCAGAATGAGTTGCAATAAAAACCCATGTTCTTTAGGAATGGTGTCTGATAACAGGGAAGATAAGATTCAATTCATTAGGGATGGCTTGAATAAGGAGTCATTGGATGATATCCTTTTGTCTCTTGAAACGCATCCCAGTGGATATGTGCAAGGAGCGATTCTCCAGTTATGGCCATTATTCCAGAAAGAGCATGCACGATATAGTCTCGGGAATCTGACTATAAACGACCCTGTTTGCCAGTTTATAAGAAAACTGGATAGGAAGCCTATCCTCGACCCATAGAGGGCGTTCAAGCCGTTTCTGGACGTAAAACCAGAGGAAGATATGAGCCACAGTCGCAACTACCTGTAAATATCCTTTTACTTTACTGTTATTTTATTTCACTATTGTCTTATTGTTTGCATTATTGTCTTTAATAATTTTATTACTGTTTACTTTTTCCTTTTTACTGTTTTCTTTTTGACTTGCGAGCACGTGCTTTACGCGTTATTTGACACTGACATATTACCTCATACACAACCATGACCCACTATCACCAAGACTCTTAAATGTGATTTCTTTTTTGTCAAGTACTCACAAATTGTTTTTGAGAAGTATCACAATGTCAGCTACTCCCAATAGACAATTCAAGAACATTTGTGTGCTTTCTGGATTTACATATGGCAAACATAAAGAGTTCGTTGAGGCAGCCATAGATCTTGGTCGAAGCGTAGCAGCGAGAAAATTACACTTGGTGTATGGAGGAGGTAATCGAGGGTTATCAAAAATGGTCTCAGAAGCAGCTTTTATCAGAGGAAGTCAAGTGTTAGGCATCATCCCAAGAGTCTTAAAACCATTGGGCAGTTCGTCTGACTCATCAACTGGAGAAGAGTTAGTCGTCTCAGGTATGCAAGAAAGAATAACTGAAATGCTTAATCATGCTGATGCATTTATTTTCCTTCCAGGAGATCTTGCAACACTAGAGGCACTTATCACGCTAGCATCTTGGGCCCATCTGCACATCCACCAAAAACCCATCGGTTTGTTAAATGTCAATAACTTTTATGATGGCTTTATCGCATTTCTTAACCATGCAATAAAAAACTATTTCATTCCCGCTAATGTGAAAAAACTTTTTATTTGTGCTCACACTGCTAATGAGCTACTTGATATGTTACAAGCTTATAGACCGGAGCCAGACCCCTGGACCTTCGTGTTGGAGCGTCCAAATAATGATGGTAACAGTAGCAGCAGTAAGAAGTACAAATTAGATTTAACTCTCCGCCTATAAATATTTTCTTCTGTGTTGCACCACCTAGGTGATGTCTTCTAAACTCTACTTCTTTCCTTTCAAACATTGAGGACAATGTTTCGTTCTGGTTGGGGGGAGGGAATAGTCGACAATTGTGGAATTTTGGTTAAGTTTTTACTAATTTTTGTTGTAGAAACTAACTGTTGCTAACTTTTTGTGTTGAAGATGGCTGAATATGGAGTGTAGTGACTCTAGAAACGCATCTTCATCGTTTATAAAAAAAAAAAAAAATTCAGACATTTTCTTTTTCTTTATTATGTGTTTATGTTTATTTTTCTTCTTTAATTTCTCCTCTATAAATATATATTTTCCAACTTTTGAGTCGAAGATGGCTGAATATGGAGTGTAGTTCCTCTAGAAACGCATCTTCTTTTAAAAAAAAAAAATCATTTTCGTTTTCTATCATTTTACGTGTAACTTTTCTAATTAGTTTTTATGCATCATTTTCACATTTCTGCATGCATATTTTCCTTTCATGTTTAGAATAGGTTGGGGGGTAGAATGATGTTTAAAAAAAAAAATGTGTGATTTGTTTTAACATTGGATGACATGATTAATTTCAAATTTTAGTATTTGTATTATCTTTGGTCTTAAGTGATGTTACGCTATGTTTGCTACTTTACATGTTGATGTCGGAGACAAATGTGAGTTGCTTGAAGGAATGAACATGTCATAATAAGTACCAAGTGAGTTTTTGAGCCTATTATTTTTCTTGGAGAATAACCCTTTTGCCCACTCTTTATACAGCTTAGCAGTTTATTATTTTATACACGATCTCTAAATTACTTTTGAGTTAACCCTTAAAAAAAAAATTGTAAAATAAAAAAAAAAGAAAAAAGAGTGTGTTGCTACATTTGGAGGCCCATCTAACTAGTAGATATGGAAGATTATTTAGAGCCCTAAAAGACAATGGAGAGGCCATCTTTGATCCGTTTGAGCCTTTCAAGCCATCCCTTTTATTTAATATCCATAGTTAACCCTTTTGAGCCTTTAAAAAAAAAAAAAAAAAACCTTTTCTTTGTCAACTTATCATCTTGACCCACTCCGATTTGGAGTATTACCTGATATCTTATAAGTTCCATCACCTATTTATGTTTGAGAAAATGTAAATAATTATTTTGTTCAGTGAAGTTATGCCAAATAAAAGCAAAAACAAAAAACAAAAAAAAACAAAAACAAAAACAAAAGTTGTTGTTTCAAAAGAATAAAAATAGGTGAAATCCACCTTGCAACTTCCAAAAAAAAAAAAAAAAATTCTCTGCATTTTTCTCAAACATACACTTTGTTTTCCTTATTTTCCTTCTTTGTTAGCCATGTCCCTAGCCTACGTTTCATCCTAATAAAAGTCCTTCTTGATTTTAGGGAACTATAGTTTGAAGTAGAAGCTAGTTATATGGGCTAAAAAGATGTAGTGATGCATAATTAAAAAAAAAAAAAAGATAAATAAAGTGGGTTGACTAACATTTTATTTGACTTGAGATCGTATTATTTCTAAGCTGAGGGCATATTTATTTCATCTTGGTGAGAGCATGTGATATCACTTCTTTATTATTTTCTCTCTCAATTACCATTCATTGGAGTGACTATTTTTATTGGGATTAATTTATTTGTGAGAGTGTCACTACTTCCAGTGAGATTTTGGGGTTTGACATGTCATTCTTGAGAGTAGCTAAAACAAAGTCTACTGGGCTAATTCATGTGGATGGTTGATGTGGGTGTGATGTTGCTTTAGACTGGAGATAATGCTTATACTTTTATTTGAGTGCTATCATTAATCTGATGGAATAAATACGAGTGTTTCTATTAAAACAAAAAAAAAAATTATTTTGAATTTGAATTTTGTTTTCGCTTTATTTGCTAGGGACTAGCAATAAGCTGGTTGGGGGGTGTGTTGAGTATTAGAAAATGCATATTTATAAAGGAGAAAACCGTCATTTTACATTTTAAGTCTTACTAACAACCCTTACTTTTATATATTTAACCTTCTTGTGATTTAATTACATGTGTTTTATTTTAATTAAGTATTTTATGTATTTTAGGGGCATTATAGTCATTTCACAATAAAGGAGAGATCAGACGGCAAAACGGACATCACTTTTGAACTCAGGACGGTCGAAAACCTTAGGAGGAGCATAAAAGGAAAAATGGCACTATTCACATGTACGGTACTATTCACGTGTACGGTACTGTATACGTTACTGTTCACGACACTGTTCACATAGACGGATGATGACGTGGCATTGACCGATGATGTGGCATTGACTGATGAGGTGTCACGATCCTGTTGGACTAAAATTCTTATGTACTGTTGATGGTGACGTGGCAGCATATCAGTGGACGAAAAATCTCGCGTACGGTGCATGCATCACACAGGATTATTTTCAACCAAACCGCGTTACTGTTCATCCGGGTCAAACCGCGTTACTGTTCAAAGTCGGGTCAAACCGTGTTACTGTTCATCCGCGTGGTCAAACGTGGACTGTTGACTAATGACGTGGCGCAATCCTGAGCGTCCAAACTGTTTTTAATCCGATGGCCATGATTTACTCCATGTATCTATAAAAAGGGGGCCTCCCCCCCTAATTTGATATCTCTGAATCCATTTTTGGACTCTGTTTTCTGTAATTCCCTCTCCATCTTGTATTTTCTTCGTATTTTAATAAATTCCTATTTTGCCCCTAGTTCAATTATGAGTGGCTAATTTTCTTTCAAGCTTGGGTTGAAGGTGAAGTCTCAACATGTGTCATGGGCTTAATTTGGTAAATTTATTTTCTCTTCCCCTCTAGTTTTTGTGGATGTTTTGACTTCTCGTCGACAAATAATACTAATCTTGTCTAGTACCGCCTTGGTTTCACCGGCCCTCTAGTATAAGGTTATTATTATTTGGCACGATAAGCCCTTAGCACCATATTGATTAGAGCGTGGTTCATGAGGTGTGGATTCCCCCCTCATGATTTAATTGGCATTAATAAGGAATATTTAGCCCATGATGCATGTTGATGCGGATCCGAATACCCAAGTACGTTATTTCAATAGAATTATCTTCAATCTATTCTCGCCATTGCAAGTCAAATTTTAGAATTTATTATCGCCATTTCAATTCCAATTTTAGAATAATTTAAATCACTTCCACCACAATTCCAACCACCCATTTACAAAATTAATTCTACATATAATTAAAATCCACCTCCTCGTGGGATCGACACTCGTCACCATTGATCTACACTACAATAGATTCGTGCGCTTGCGAGTACATTAAAATTTGCACAACAGTAACAAACTAAAGCACACAAACAGAAAAACAAATTAAAACAAACAAAAAAAATTAAAATCGTCCTCTTATTGAATTTACCTCAAGCTCCAACTGGATGTCGTAAACACTTCTCTCAATGTCTCTGAGTTGGCTTTCTAAACCCTCAACATAGGCTACTAACTCTGGTGGCTGTAGAGCCCAAATGCGATGTGTTTTACAAAATTGAATCTGCCTTTTGAGATGAGTTTTGACACGTTGAAGTGGTTTAAGAATGTTCAGGAGGAACGGTCTAAGTAAGGTACTCATGATTAAAAATGATAAAAGAAAACTTATTAGTTAAACAAACACACTTATGCAAAAATAATTTCAATTAGCAAAAAAATAATATAAAGAAAGAAAAAGAAAAGAAAAAAAATATCAAATCACCGAAAAGAAAAGAAGAAAAAAATCAATTAAAATCTGGTGGGTCACTCAAATTTATTTCGGTGTCTTCTTCATGTGGTTGGTACTCCAGATATGGCTTTAATCTTTGACCATTAACTTTAAACATGACACCGTTCTTTGGGTCCTTAATTTCAATTGCCCCATGTGGAAAAACAGTATGTACAATAAATGGGCCAGACCAACAAGAGCGTAACTTACCTGGGAATAAGTGCAAGCGAGAATTGTATAAAAGCACTTTCTGACCTGGAGTGAACGATTTTCTGATAATTTACTTGTCATGGAAGACTTTCATCCGTTGCTTGTAAATCTTGGCATTTTCGTATGCGTCATTGCGAATTTCTTCAAGTTCTGCCAGTTGTAATCTTCTTTCTGAGCTGGCTTGCTGCATGTCAAAGTTGAATTTCTTGATGGCCCAATACGCACGATGCTCGAGTTCCACAGGTAGGTGGCAAGCTTTTCCATACACTAGCCTATAGGGTGACATCTCAATCGGGGTCTTGAAAGCCGTTCTGTATGCCCATAATGCATCATCAAGTCTTAATGACCAATCTTTCATGTCTGGCCTCACCGTTTTTTCTAATATGTGCTTTATTTCTTGATTAGATATCTCAACTTGGCCACTGGTTTGCGGATGATATGGGATTGCCACTTTGTGTGTGATTGAATACTTTGTCAAAAGAGCTTTGAATGCTTTGTTACAAAAGTGGGCACCACCATCACTGATTATGGCTCGAGGGAATCCAAAGCGTGAAACAATGTTGCTTTTCAAAAATGCTATCACCACCTTGTGATCATTGGTCCTACATGGAATTGCTTCTACCTATTTCGATACGTAGTCAACAGCAACCAATATGTATTGATGGCCAAAAGACGGGGGAAAGGGTTCCATGAAGTTGATACCCCATACATAAAAAATCTCAACCACTAAAATTGGATTTAGTGGCATCATATTCCTTCGCGTAATGCTCCCCATTCGTTGACACCTATCACATGAAGAACAGAAAGTGTAAGCGTCTCGAAATATAGTTGGCCAATAGAAACCACATTGTAAAACTTTAGTTGCTGTTTTCTTAGCACTGAAATGGCCTTCACAAGCTTGTTCATGGCAGAATGAAAGAATATTTTGAATTTCATTTTCTGGGACACATCGTCTAACAATTTGATCAGCACAATACTTGAACAGATACGGGTCATCCCAAAAGAAATTCTTTATCTCTGCAAAGAATTTAGCCTTGTCTTGCTTGGTCCAATGCTCTGGAAGTTTACCTCTACCAAGATAATTAACTATATCAGCATACCAAGGCAATACATCCGCACTCATTAATTGTTCATCTGGAAATGACTCATTCAATATTAATGGCTCTGTAATTGTGTCAAAATGGAGACGAGAGAGGTGGTCCGCCACAACATTTTCTGTCCATTTCTTATCTTTGAATTCCAAGTCAAATTCCTGCAAAAGTAACACCTAACGAATTAGTCTAACTTTTGCATCTTTCTTTGTGAGAAGATATTTAAGAGCAGTATGATCTGTGAATATAATTATTTTACAACCAATGAGATAAGATCGAAATTTCTCTAATGTAAACACTACTGCTAGCATTTCTTTTTCAGCAGTTGAATAATTCAACTGTGCATCATTCAATGTCATACTAGCATAGTAAATAACGTGGGGAATTCGATCAACTCTTTGTCCTAATACTGCTCCTACTGTATAATCAGATGCATCACACATGAGCTCAAATAGTAAGCTCCAGTTTGGGGGCTGAATGATGGGTGATGATGTCAACAACTGCTTTAGTTTTTCAAATGCCACAAGACATGAATTAATAAAGATAAAAGGTACATCCTTAGCAAGTAGATTGCATAAGGATCTAGAAACTTTGCTAAAATCTTTAATGAAACATCTATAAAAACCAGCATGCCCAAGGAAAGATCTTACTTCTCTGACTGTTTTGGGTGGAGGAAAATTAGAAATGAGATCCACCTTGGCTTTGTCAACCTCAATACATTTGCTCGAAATGATGTGACCGAGAACAATACCTTGTTTTACCATAAAATGGCATTTCTCTCAATTTAAGACCAAGTTCTTCTCGATACATCTCTGCAGAACTAGTGTTAGATGATGTAAACATTGATCAAACGAATCACCAAAGACAGAAAAGTCATCCATAAAGACTTCAAGGAATCGTTCAACCATATCAGAAAAAATGCTCAACATGCATCGTTGAAATGTAGCAGGTGCATTACATAATCCAAATGGCATTCTCCTATATGCAAATGTGCCAAAAGGGCAAGTGAAAGTAGTTTTTTTCCTGATCTTTTGGTGCTATGGGAATCTGATTATATCCTGAGTAGCCATCTAGAAAGCAATAAAATTCATGGCCTGCTAATCTATCAAGCATTTGATTAATAAATGGTAAAGGAAAATGGTCTTTACGTGTGACAGAATTCAACTTTCTATAATCAATGCATACACCCCATCCTGTAGTCACTCTAGTGGGTATCAATTCATTATCAGCATTCGTAACTACTGTGACTCCTGACTTTATGGGGACAACTTGCACAGGACTGACCCATGAACTATCAAAAATTGGGTAAATGATACCTGCATCTAATAGCTTAAGGACTTCAGTTCTAACAACTTCTTTCATGTTAGGATTTAACCGACGTTGCATTTCCCTAGTAGATTTAGCATTTTCATCAAGGTGAATATAATGCATGCAGTCTACTGGGTTTATACCTTTTATGTATGCTATGGTCCATCCTAATGCTCCTTTGTGCTATTTCAAAACATCCAACAACTTACCTTTTTTGTTCGTCATTTAGGGATGATGATATGATTACCAGCAGAGTACTTTCTTCTCTCAAAAATGCATATTCCAGAGTGTTGGGTAATGGTTTGAGCTCAAGTTTCGGTGGTGATTCTGATGATGGGATGAGTTTCTTCTCTGATGGTGCTAGTTGTTCAACTTTTGACTTCCATTTATTAGTGTCCATGGATGGTGCTGAGTCAAGTAGGGCGTTGACCTCATCGACCGATCTGTTAATATCAAAATCCAAACCAAAATGAGTTAAACATGTTTGTAAAGGATCATCACTAAGGTTTGAAAGAAAAGTGTTATCAAATATTGTTTCAATTAAATCCACATCAACAATTCCATCATCTGCATTGTGAGGTTGTTTGGCAATGTTGAAGATGTTCAGCTCCATAGTCATGTTGCCGAAGGACAACTGCATATTTTCAGTCCTGCATTGAATGTGAGCATCCGCAGTTGCCAAGAAAGGTCGGCCTAAAATAATGGGGATGTGCTTCCTTGAATCCTGTATTGGTTGAGTGTCAATTACAATGAAATCAACAGGAAAATAAAACTTGTCTACCTGGATAAGCACGTCCTCCACAATACCACGATGTATTTTCGTGGACCGATCTGCAAGCTGTAACATCACTGGAGTTGGGTGTAGTTCTCCCAGTTCAAGTTTCACGAATACAGAGTAAGGCAAAAGATTTACACTAGCTCCTAAATCCAACAAAGCATTCTCAATTGTGTGGTTCCCTATACTACAAGAGATAGTGGGGGAGCCTAGGTCTTTGCATTTTAGAGGAATTTTATGTTGGAGTATAGAACTAACGTTTTCTGTTAAAAATGTCTTCTTTTGAACATGAATGTTTCTCTTTTTAGTACAAAGGTCTTTAAGAAACTTGACATAAGATGGAACTTGCTTTATAGCATCAAGTAAAAGGATGTTAACACTTACCTGTTTGAAGATTTCGAGAATCTCACCTGTGGATTTTCCCTTCTTTCCTTTCGCTAACTTCTAAGGAAATGGAGCTTTCGGAACATATTCTTGTGGGTTGGTTTTTTCTTTTTCCTCCGGTGATGAGTCGTCAACATTTACAAGTACAATTTGATTTTTTGTCATCGGCATTTCTACTTTGTTGTTGACTTCTTTTCCTTTTCGCAAGGTCATGACTGCTTTGACCTCTCCATGCTGTTGTGGTGAACTGGTACTTGCTTCATGCACTCCTTTAGGATTAGGCACTGGTTGACTTGGAAACTTGCCTTTCTCAACAGTCATTGCCAAGGTCTGAACTGAAGAAGCAAGTTGTCCCACCATCTTCTCGAGGCTTGAAACTGATTGAGCTTGTGAGTTGAAGCCTGCTCTCAACTCATTTCGTAGTCCATCAATGGTGCGGTTCTGTTGCTAAATCGTGGAGTGAGTAACATTCCTGAAATTTTGGAATGCATCCTCGCATGGTCTGGGTTGTGAGTAGTTTTGGTTTTGATTGTATGGTCTAAATGGGGGCTGAGAGGCTAGAGGATTTTGTAGAATTGGTGGAACTGGAGTTGCTGGTCCAATCTGTTGGAGTCCTTAAGACCATGAAAAATTTGGGTGGTCTCTCCATCCAGGGTTATATGTGTTGGAGTATGAGTTGTAATTCGATGGCTTTCTCATTACACCTATGGCATTGGCTTGATCTGAGTATGAGTCATGGTCAAGTGGTTCTGTTGATTTAGCACTCGTTAACGATACTATTTCTCGAGCAAGACCTTCAACCATCTCCTTAACTTCTTTGATTCCCGAAGTTGACTCGCCAACGTGAACCTCATTTACTCCCTTAATTCTTCTAGTATTCCTGAGTGATCGACTCCGTTGTTGGGAATTATCCGCTTGTCGCTAGAAGAATTCTCAAATTTCTGATGCACTTTTTGACATTAGCTCTCCTCCACTTGTTGCCATTAGCCATTCTTGCACATTCGGCAATAATCCCTCCAAAAAGTATTGGCATTGATGCCATTTCTCGTACCCATGATGTGGACACTTCAAGAGTAGCCTATTGAATCGCTCCCATATTTCAAAAAACTGCTCGTCATCTCTCTGGGTAAACTCTGAGATTTCCCTGCGAATAGCATTGGTTTTATGCACTGGGAAATATTTATTCAAAAATTTCGTTACCATTTGTTCCCATGATGAAAT
Source organism: Citrus sinensis (assembly GCF_022201045.2). Taxonomy (NCBI): domain Eukaryota; kingdom Viridiplantae; phylum Streptophyta; class Magnoliopsida; order Sapindales; family Rutaceae; genus Citrus; species Citrus sinensis. The sequence continues at coordinate 9,614,691 of NC_068558.1, forward strand.
GCTATTAGCAGGTAAAGTATTTAACCATGAACGAGTTCTATCTTTTAAAGAAAATGGGAATAGTCTAAGTTTAACATCATCGTCTGAAAAATTTTCATATTTAAAAGTTTGACAAATGGCATGAAAATCATTCAGATGATTATATGGATCCTCATTTTCTAGGCCATAGAATGTTGGGAGACAATTTAGCACACTAGGTTTTAGTTCAAAACTCCTAGCAGTTACATTTGGGTATCTTATGCATGATGTGCTCAAATTAGCTAAAGGACTGAAATAATCCTTAAATGGCCTCTTATGTGGTGCTTGTAAATCCATTCCAAATTTATTTTTAATGTGCCTGTATGTGCGAAGTGTTTTTTCGAATTCAAGGTCTATAGGTTCAAGATTAGATAATAATGACCTACGACAATGCATGCAAAACAAATAAAATAAAAATAAAGATGGGAACAAAACAAATAAAAATAAAGAAGAGGGAGAAATTACGATACTAACCTTATTGCGCTATTACAACCTTTCTATAAAAATACACAAAAATAAATACGTGAAATAAATTAACTAAAAATTAAATTAATAAAATAAAACAAATTACAAAGAAAAATAAATTGAAAATTAAATTACATAATTTTAAAGAAGAGAAAAAGAAAAGAAATACTAACCTTTAAATGTAGATTCACTTTTTTTTCTTTTTCTTTTTTTTAATAAAAAAATACAAGAAAACAAATAAAAGAAATTATTCACAAAAATTAATTCTATGAATTAAAATTACTTACCTCCCCGGCAACGGTGCCAAAAACTTGTTGTGCAAATTTTATTGAACTCGCAAGCAACGAATCTATTGTAATATAGATCAATGATGACGAGTGTCGATCCCACGAAGAGGTGGATTTTAATTGTGTGTAGAATTAATTTTGTAAATAGGTGATTAGATTTGTGGTGGAAATGATTTGGAATATGCTAAAACTTAAATTAAAATGGCGAGAATAAATTCTAAAATTGGAATTGAAATGACAAGAATAAATTGAAGAGAAATCTATTGAAATGACGTACTTGGGTATCTGGAACCGTATCAACATGCATCATGGGCTAAATATTCCTTATTAATACCAATTAAATCATGAGGGGGGAATCCACACCTCATGAACCACACTCTAATCAATATGGTGCTAAGGGCTTATCGTGCCAAATAATAATAACCTTATACTAGAGAGCCGGTGTAACCAAAGCGGTATCTAGACAAGATTATTATTATTTGTCGACGAGAAGTCAAAACATCCACAAAAACTAGAGGGGAAGAGAAAATAATTTTACCAAATTATGCCCATGACACATGTTGAGACTTCACCTTCAACCCAAGCTTGAAAGAAAATTAGCCACTCATAATTGAACTAGGAGCAAAATGAGAATTTATTAAAATACGAAGAAAATACAAGATGAAGAAGGAATTACAGAAAATGGATCCCAAAAATGGATTCAGAGATATCAAATTAGGGGGGAGAGGCCCCTTTTTATAGATACATGGAGTAAATCATGGCCATCAGATTAAAAACAATTTGGACGCTCAGGATTGCGCCACATCATCAGTCAACAGTACGCGGTTTGACCACGCGGATGAACAGTAACATGGTTTGACCCGAATGAACAGTAACGCGGTTTGGTTGAAAATAATCCTGTGTGATGCATGTACTGTACGCGAGATTTTTCGTCCACTGATATGCTGCCACGTCACCATCAACAGTACATAAGAATTTTAGCCCAACAGGATCGTGACACCTTATTAGTCAATGCCACATCATCGGCCAATGCCATGTCATCGTCTGTCTATGTGAATAGTGTTGTGAATAGTAACGTATACAGTACCGTACACGTGAATAGTATCGTATATGTGAACAGTGTCATTTTTCGTTTTATGCTCCTCCTAAGGTTTTCGACCGTCCTGAGTTTAAAAGTGATGTTCATTTTGCCATTTGATCTCTCGTTTATTGTGAAATGACTATAATGCCCCTAAAATACATAAAATACTTAATTAAAATAAAACACATGTAATTAAATCACAAGAAGGTTAAATACATAAAAGTAAGGGTTGTTAGTAAGACTTGAAATGTAAAATAACGGTTTTCTCCTTTATAAATATGCATTTTCTAACACTCAACAATACTCCGTGACAATCAAGTCAGTTACTTTAGTTTCCCATAATAACTGATATTCTGAAGCGAAGGTATGGACAGAAACGAGACTCTAGCGAAGCTTCACAAGTGATTCCCTTCACTTCCTCAGAATGCCCTCTTTACGATCTATAAAGCTCAGTCCGAACGCATGCGATTACTCATGAGGAATAACATACCTGCTGACATCCGTTGGTTAATCGAGGCTAAAGTACGATCGGCAGGTGAGTTACCTCCAAAATTTATTGCATACATGCCTGGTTGTGGTAAAGGAAATTATGCAAGAAAACGACGAGCTCAAAGAATTTATGTTGTTTGTCATAAGTGTGCCAGAATGAGTTGCAATAAAAACCCATGTTCTTTAGGAATGGTCTCTGATAACAGGGAAGATAAGATTCAATTCATTAGGGATGGCTTGAATAAGGAGTCATTGGATGATATCCTTTTGTCTCTTGAAACGTATCCCAGTGAATATGTGCAAGGCGCGATTCTCCAGTTATGGCCATTATTCCAGAAAGAGCATGCACGATATAGTCTTGGGAATCTGACTATAAACGACCCTGTTTGCCAGTTTATAAGAAAACTGGATAGGAAGCCTATCCTCGACCCATAGAGAGCGTTCCAGCCGTTTCTGGACGTAAAACCAGAGGAAGATGTGAGCCACAATCGCAACTACTTGTAAATATCCTTTTACTTTACTGTTATTTTATTTCACTATTGTTTTATTGTGTGCATTATTGTCTTTAATAATTTTATTACTGTTTGTTTTTTCCTTATTACTGTTTTCTTTTTCCTTTTTACTGTTTCCTTTTTGACTCGCGAGCCACGTGCTTTACGCGTTATTTGACACTGACATGTTACCTCATATACAACTGTGACCCACTGTCACCAAGACTCTTAAATGTGATTTTTTTTGTGAAGCACTCACAAATTATTTTTTGAGAAGTATCACAATGGCAGTTACTCCAAATAGACAATTCAAGAACATTTGTGTGCTTTCTGGATTTACCTATGGCAAACATAAAGAGTTCGTTGAGGCAGCCATCGATCTTGGTCGAAGTATAGCAGAGAGAAAATTACACTTGGTGTATGGAGGAGGTAACCGAGGGTTATCAAAAATGGTCTCTGAAGCAGCTTTTGTCAGAGGAAGTCAAGTGTTAGGCACCATCCCAAGAGTCTTAAAACCATTGGGCAGTTCGTCTGACTTATCAACTGGAGAAGAGTTAGTCATCTCAGGTATGCAAGAAAGAATAACTGAAATGCTTAATCATGCTGATGCTTTTATTTTCCTTCTAGGAGATCTTGCAACACTAGAGACACTTATCACACTAGCATCTTGGGCCCATCTGCACATTCACCAGAAACCCATCGGTTTGTTAAATGTCAATAATTTTTATGATGGCTTTATCGCATTTCTTAACCATGCAATAAAAAACTATTCCGTTCCTTCCAATGCCAAAAAGCTTTTTATTTGTGCTCACACTGCTAATGAGCTACTTGATCTGTTACAAGCTTATAGACCGGACCCAGACCCCTGGACCTTTGTGTTGGAGCGTCCAAATAATGACAGTAACAGTAGCCGCAGTAAGAAGTACAAATTAGATTTAACTCTCCGCTTGTAAATATTTTCTTCTGTGTTACACCACCCATGTGATGTCTTCTAAACTCTACTTCTTTCCTTTCAAACATTTAGGACAATGTTTCATTCTGGTTGGGGGGAGGGAATAGTCGACAATTGTGGAATCCTGGTTAAGTTTTTACTGATTTTTTGTTGTAGAAACTAACTGTTGCTAACTTTTTGTGTTGAAGATGGCTGAATATGAAGTGTAGTTACTCTAGAAACGCATCTTCATCGTTTGAAAAAAAAACAACAAAAAAAAAATTCAAAAAAAAAATTTAGACATTTTCTTTTTCTTTATTAAGTTTTGATGTTCATTTTTCTTCTTTTTTTTTAATTTCTCCTTTATAAATATATTCAAATATTTGAGTCGAAGATGGCCGAATATGGAGTGTAGTGCCTTTAGAAACGCATCTTCTTAGTTAAAAAAAAATATTTCTTTTTCTAATTAATTTTTCTACATCATTTTCACATTTCTACATGCATATTTTCCTTTCATGTTTAGAATAGGTTGGGGGGTAGAATGTTGTTTAAAAAAAATTTGTGTTATTTGTTTTAACATTGGATGACATGATTAATTTCAAATTTTAGTATTGGTATTATCTTTGGCCTTAAGTGATATTACGCTATGTTTGCTACTTTACATGTTGATGTCGGAGACAAATATGAGTTGCTTGAAGGAATGAACATGTCATAAATAAGTGCCAAGTGAGTTTTTGAGCCTATCATTTTTCTTGGAGAGTAACCCTTTTGCCCATTCTTTATACAACTTAGCAGTTTATTATTTTATATACGACCTCTAGATTTCTTTTGAGTTAACCCTTAAAAAAAATTGTAAAATAAAAAAAAAGAAGAAAAAGAAAAAAATGTGTGTTGCTACATTGAGAGGCCCCTCTAACTAGTAGATATTGATGATTATTTAGAGCCCTAAAAGACGATGGAAAGGCCATCTTTGATCCGTTTGAGCCTTTCTAGCCATCCCTTTTATTAAATATCCATAGTTATCCCTTTTGAGCCTTTAAAAAAAAAGAAAAAAAAAACATTTTCTTTGTCAACTTATCATCTTGACCCACTCCGATTTGGAGTATTACCCGATGTCTTATAAGTTCCATCACCTATTTATGTTTGAGAAAATGTAAATAATTATTTTGTTCAGTGAAGTTATGCCAAATAAAAGCAAAAAAAAAAAACAAAACAAAAGTTGTTTCAAAAGAATAAAAATAACAACAATAGGTGAAATACACCTTGCAACTTCAAAAAAAAAAAATCTCTGCATTTTTCTCAAACATACACTTTGTTTTCCTTATTTCCCTTCTGTATTAGCTATGTCCCTAGCCTACGTTACGTCCTAATAAAAGTACTTCTTGATTTTAGGGAACTATAGTTTGAAGTAGAAGCTAGTTATATGGGCTAAAAACATGTAATGGTGCATAATAATAAAAGAAAAAGAGATAAATAAAATGGGTTGACTAGCATTTTTGTTTGACTTGAGATCATATTATTTCTAAGCTGAGGGCATATTTCTTTCATCTTGGTGAGAGCATGTGATATCACTTCTTTATTGTTTTCTCTCAATTACCATTCATTAGAGTGACTATTTTTATTGGATTTAATTTCTTTGTGAGAGTGTCACTACTTCTAGTGAGATTTTGGGGTTTGACATGTCATTCTTGAAAGTAGCTATAACAAAGTCTACTAGGCTGATTCATGTGGATGGTTGATGTGGGTGTGATGTTTCTTTAGACTGGAGATAATGCTTATACTTTTATTTGATTGCTATCATTAATCTGATTGAATAAACACGAGTGTTTCTATTAAAAAAAAAATCATTTTGGATTTGAATTTCATTTTCGCTTTATTTACTAGGGACTAGCAATAAGCTGGTTGGGGGTGTGTTGAGTGTTAGAAAATGTATATTTATAAAGGAGAAAATCATCATTTTACATTTCAAGTTTTACTAACAACCCTTACTTCTATGTATTTAAGCTTCTTGCAATTTAATTATGTGTGTTTAATTTTAATTAAGTATTTTATATATTTTAAGGGCATCATGGTCATTTCACAATAAACGAGAGATCAGACGGCAAAACAGACATCACTTTTGAACTCAGGACGGTCAAAAACCTTAGAAGGAGCATAAAAGGAAAAATGGCACTATTCACATGTACGGTACTATTCACATGTACGGTACTGTCTACGTTACTGTTCATGACACTGTTCATATAGACGGATTGATGACGTGACATTGACCGATGATGTGGCATTGACTGATGAGGTGTCACGATCCTGTTGGGCTAAAATTCTTATGTACTGTTGATGGTGACGTGGCAGCATATCAGTGGACGAAAAATCTCGTGTACAGTACATGCATCACACAGGATTATTTTCAACTAAACCGTGTCACTATTCAACCTGGGTCAAACCGTGTTACTGTTCATCCACGAAACCGCGTACTATTGACTGATGACGTGGCGCAATCCTGAACGTCCAAACTGTTTTTAATCCGATGGCCATAATTTAGTCCATGTATCTATAAAAAGGGGGCCTCTCCCCCCTAATTTGATATCTCCGAATCCATTTTTGGGATCCATTTTCTGTAATTCCTTCTTCATCTTGTATTTTCTACGTATTTTAATAAATTCCCATTTTGCCCCTAGTTCAATTATGAGTGGCTAATTTTCTTTCAAGATTGGGTTGAAGGTGAAGTCTCAACATGTGTCATGGGCTTTATTTGGTAAATTTACTTTCTCTTTCCCTCTAATTTTTGTAGATGTTTTGACTTCTCGTCGACAAATAATACTAATCTTGTCTAGTACCGCCTTGGTTTCACCGGTCCTCTAGTACAAAGTTATTATTATTTGGCACAATAAGCCCTTAGCACCATATTGATTAGAGCGTGGTTCATGGGGTGTGGATTCCCCCCTCATGATTTAATTGGCATTAATAAGGATTATTTAGCCCATGATGCATGTTGATACGGATCCAGATACCCAAGTATGTTATCTCAATAGATTTCTCTTCAATTTATTCTCACCATTTCAATTCTAATTTTAGGATAATCCAAATCATTGTCATCACAAATCCAACCACCCATTTACAAAATTAATTCTACACACAATTAAAATCCACCTCCTCGTGGGATCAACACTCGTCACCATTAGTCTATTCTACAATAGATTAGTGCGCTTGCGAGTTCAATAAAATTTGCACAACATTTGGTATATTGGCATTTGAGAGGCATAAAACAACATTTGTGGTACCATATGGACAATACGAATGGACTGACATGTCATTTGGATTTGCTTTATCAGAATTCCAACACAAGATGAATAAAGTTTACAAGCCCATTTCTGAATTCTGCCTGGTATATATTAATGATGTTTTAATCTTCAGAGATAGTGAAAAGAACGTGTTGAGCATCTTATGAAATTCAAAGATTTGACATACAAACATGGCTTGACATCATCCGAATCAAAGATTAAGATTAGACTTGAGGAAATTGATTTTTTAGGGCTCCACATCAAAGAAGGGCATATTATTCTTCAACCACACATTGCGGAAAAAATATTTCAATTCTTTGATAAGTTCTCAAGCAGAAAGCAAATTCAACAGCTCTTAGGAATAATCAACTATGCAGTAGATCTTATCCAGAATCTTACAAAGCTAACAAGTCATATTTCAAAACATCTATAGAATGGATCTTTGCCATGGTCGGTAGAAGAAACAAAAGATGTAAAAGAATTAAAGTTGAATTGTCAATTACTTCCGTCTTTAAATATTCCTAACAAAGGACATCTCATCTTCCCAACAAATGCTAATAACAATTATTGGGCTGCCATATTGATTGAAAAATCTGAAGGAAACAAGAGAATTTGTGGTTATAAATCATGACAATTCAATAAAGTTCAGTACCACTACCCATCCTCGAAGAAAAAAGTTCTTTTAGTAATCAAATCAATTAAAAGGTTCCAATTCTTCCTCTTTTTTACTCCATTTGTAATCGAAACAAATTACAAATATCTTTAAGGGTTACTAAGGCGAAAAGAAAAAGAAATCATAGATCCACAATTAGCAAGGTGGTTTGAATCTCTATTAAAATTCAAATTTAAAGTCACGCATATCAAGGGAGACTCCAACACAGTTACAGATTTTGTCTCCAGACCAATTATAGCATTCTCAATGTCCTCAAGCAAAACACTACTTAAGGGATGGTATATGGAGAATTTATAACCTTCCAAGGTTTATCTCAATACTCCCCTCAAACAAGGAACAGATCTTTGAAAAGATTGTTGATTATCATAAATACCCAGAAAGCTCCAAGAACACAATTTGGTTTTATGGCCACTCTTGCGAATGCTTGAATTTAAGACAATCATCAGAGGGAAAGGAAGCCCTCATCTTTTTGAGACATTCCCTGAAAAAAGATCATATGAACGAGACAATATTCAGAGTTAGCAGAACATTTCTTAATGTAATCGATGAAGACAAATTTTGTGATATGTGAAGCCTACTCACTAGTATACCATGTCTTTTAGCTATGGATAAATTTCTATCTTGTAGCCATATTGTTTGAACCCCATCTCATTCACAAGACTAGAGATATGCTTAAGAATGATGGTTGGATAGACTTTTTACTTCAATATTTGAAGATATCTTCACACTCAAATTGATCAATGGATCCCACATAACTTATAGTACTATTGTCATAGTGCAGTTGAGAGATATGGGAAAAAGATAGATCACCATTGGTTAGAACAATAGAACATAATCATTCATATGCTGATACACAAGTCATATGAAGTGGTTGTCTACAGGCTAAAAGAGTGTTAAGAGAAGTCTATGGTATGGAACTAATGTATAACACTCACACTTGCTACCTCTAAATGTCCAAGCAACCCCAAATCTCTATTGCAGAGAAGAAATTCAAAATCCATGGTAATGATATGCAAGACCTTTTTTCATCAAGGATGGATAATAGTGTTGAGCTTCATTAAATTGTTCTTATTTATAGGCACAAATTCTCATGTTTTTCTTAGATTGTTCAATCAATATAGAACCCCATAATTGTCACTAGCATATGTTTGAAAGATAAACTATCTGTTATCAGGAATCATTAAAAGAAGAAGTGATTGACAATTCATCGTTGATTCATTTAAGGTTTTGTTGCTTCTACCGACCATGTTAAAAATTAAAAATCCTTTCTTTAGATACTTTGAAATCTAACTTGTTAGCTTTGTAAGATTCTAAATATGATATGCTGCATAGTTGATTCCCAAAAACTATTGAATTTGCTTTCTATTTGATAAACTCATCAATTATACGTATAAGAGAATAATATAAGACTCAATGGTTCTAAGGCTCGATGATCTACACACTACTAAGAAGTTCGTTTTATAGGTACTAAGGGAATCTCCTTTTACAATGCACACCATTACATATTATCTTAAAGGAATCTTATTTTATGAATCACCACTACTTTAAGTTATATCTTTATCACTAAGGAATCCGCTTTACAAATAATCACACTAATCATTAAGTATTATATATGACTTCACACACTTGTCACTTATTTATTGAAAACTATTCACCGTCATTTCTGCTGGTACAATCCATTATTGCCTTCGCCTAATCTGAACTGTTATCTAAGTCACTCCATGCAGGGTTTCCTTTGTGGACATATTCTTCTTACGCTGCAAATCTTTAATCAAATTCTTCATCGGTGTCTATACTCTCCAATGAAGAACATTACTATTTGGATTGTTTGGGTCGTCATGGTGATCAATGACCTTTTTAAAGATTAAATATTTAATTTCATGTACTAAGCAAGAGATAAAAAAAAAAATTGAAAGATTGTATATGAAGGAGATTCCCTCCATATACCATCTTTCTAGTAGCTTTCCACTGCTTAATGCCATTAAGAAAACTATTATAAGTCCAGAAAGAAAATTTGTCACAATATTCGATTCTTCTTTTATGTGTTTTACTTCAAATTTAAATGATGAGAGGGATTCAAACTCCCTTGCTAGTTGTGTGTCTGGAATTTCTCTTCTTCTTTTTTTCTCTTAAACAACCAATGAAGGTATTTGTAATATGTTTTTCTTACAAATCGAGTGTGAGAGAAAAAGAATTGGAATTTCTTGATGCCTTTGATAATTGTTTAGACTTTTTTTTTAGATGACGGGTGGTGATGTTGAGTTTCACTGCATTGGCTTGATATATATCCACAAATTCTCATGTTTCCATTGGATTCTTCAATCAATATCGTTCTCTAATAATGGTTACTAGCATCTGTCCGAAGGATAAGCTGTCTTTTGTTAGGAATCTTTAGCGATAGAAATGATTGACATTTTAACTTTAATTCTTTTAAAGCCTTTGTCGCTTCTGCCAACCATGATAAAGATCCTTTCTTTAAATGCTTCGAGATTTGGCTTGTTAGCTTTAAAAGATTTTAGATATGATCTGTTGCATAACTAATAATACTAAAACATTGTTAGATATGCTTCCTACTTGACAATTCATCAAGGAATTAAGATATTTTCTTTGCAATGTGTGGCTGTAGAATGATGTGTTCGTCTTTGATGTGAAGTGCTAAAAAAATAATTTCTTCAAGGCCAATCTTCATCTTTGATTCTGATAACGCCAAACCATACTTGTACGTCAGTTCTTTGAATTTCAAAAGATGTTCAACTTGTTCTTCTTCATTGATACTGAAAATTACAGCATCACCAATGTATAATAGGCAAAAATCTGAGATGGGCTTGTAGACTTCATCCATTCTGTGCTGAAATTCTAACGAAGCATTCTTCAGTTCAAATGGCATAACATTTTATTTGTAATGTCCATGTGCCATCACAAATGTTGTTTTATGTCTACCCTCATCTTTTATATTAATCTACCAAAATCTTGACTTCACATCAAACTTGGAATAAATTTTAGCAGATGCTATCTTTTTCAAAAGATGAGTTCTTCTAAATATATGATATCTAATGTCTCATAAGCAATCATTCAACTTCTTCTAGTCGATGACAAATCTCTTTTTTCTACGGACTTGTTCTAAACACTTATTCATATAGAATGCCGAGTTGGCGATACAATAACCATATGTTTAACAAGCAGAAGAATGGGAAGCACGAGTACATCTTCCTCATGCTCCAATGGTAAAGACAATTTGGAACATTGATAACATCAAACCAAAAGAAAGAAACAAATGCAAGAATGATACAAAGGAGAATGTCAAAGAGCTCCACAACTTACAAATAGAGCTGCCATGCTTAGGCTTGTAGCAGACTTTATTGGATCATTGAGAAGATGGAGGACAAATACTCTGACATGAATGCAAAATGAGTACTTGTTAAATATAAAAAAAAAACATGTGGTGCTATTTTGGATAACCTAACTCTAGATTTTATGGGAACTAGAGTAAGTAAAACTGAAATAGTAGAAAAACAATTTCTTCAAAGACTACTATATTGCAAGTACGTCTCTATTTCCTTTTCAACAAACTAACAGACAATTAAGAGAATGTTCATTCTCAATATGCCAGGTATAGTAGCAAAAATGCTTGAAGCAAAGTTTAAAACTGAAGGTCTCATAAATTTATCAAATTTCAACTTTGCAAAACTTTACCAAATGACAATAGAATTGACTCAAAATCATTACAGAAATCAAAAGCTGAAGAAGCACATAAAGAAAACTTCTTCATCCAAATATTGCAATGAAAAGCCTAACAAGTATATATGTCACGACTCAAGAACTTCATGGAATCATGTGGTTGCCAAAGAAAAATCCATTGCAAGAAGAAAAAAATATTGGAAGCCATAAAAAGGCAAAAAAAAATAGTTTGTAAAAAAAAAATTGAAGTTTCCAAAGAAATCAGGGAAGTGTTTCATTTGTGGCAAGAAAGGACATTATGTAAAGTGGTGCAAATTAAAGAAAATAGCTCCTTTGAAACTTTTGCAAGTGATTGAAGATATGAACTGTCATAATGAATATTATACATGGTTTAATATGCCAACACAAGTTAGTTTTGCAGCAATTGACTTGCAATCTCAAGAGTCTGATGCAACCATGAATCGAATGATTCCGAACCATCTTCAGAAGATGAACAAGTCTTTATACTTTTTGAAGAACAGCATGTTGATCTTATAAAGAAATCAGGACCAACATTTAGACCTTATATGAAAGTCATTCTTCAACTCTCGAATAGTAAACAAATTGCACTCACTGCCTTAATTGATACCGAAGGAATCTCGTCAATTATCCATAGAAGCTGCCTACCTAGAAGATACCATATGCCAACACAAGCTAGTTTTGCAGTTGCCAATGTAGACCAATTCTATAGCCATAAGTACACCAAGCCTATTGAAATTTTGCCTTTTGGCAAAAAAATATAATTTCTTTGCTCATGACCAAATAGTAGAAGATTTACTACTTGGGAAAGAATTTTTTAGCCTCATTGCTCCATTTACATTCCATCCCAAAGGATTTGGCTACATATCAATCTTATTGACAACAAGCCTTATCTCTTTATGATACCATGGGTTGAACAATAAACCCTCTTTGGGAAGGGTAACAAAGGTAAAATTCAAAAAGCTTTGGTTTAGAAATTTAAATTTCAACACAAAAAACTCCTACAATGTGTGCAGATATTCTAAATAAATTATGATATAGAGAAAAATACTTTGTTTCACTACCATACGAAGAATGACGGGTTATGTCACATTAAACAGTCTCACATCCAGGAATTCCACATGATGAAGAACTATACAAACAAGAAATTCAATTATCATTGAACCTCAAGCTTATCAGGCTATCCAGGTCTCATTAGACCAGCCCAGCATTTTATGTGAATAAGTATTTAAAACAAGTATGTGGAAAAAAAAATATTGGTCATCGACTACAGGAAACTAAATGATTCCCTACAAGACATTAGGTATCCTATATATAGAAGAACTCATCTTTTGAAAAAGATCGTGTATGCTAAAATCTATTCTTAGTTTGATATGAAGGCAATATTTTGGCAGATTGTGATAAAATATGAGGATAAGCGTAAAACAACATTTGTAGTGCCATATAGATATTATGAATGAAATGTTATGCCATTCAGACTAAATAATGCTCTATTAGAATTTCAGCACAGAATTGATGAAATCTATAAACTCATCTTAGATTTCTTCCTAGTATATATTGATGATGCTTTAATTTTCAGCAACAATAAAAAAGAACACGTTGAACATCTTTTCAAATTCAAAGAACTGACATACATAAATTGTTTGGCGTTATCAGAATCAATTATGAAGATTGCCCTTAAAGAAATTGGTTTTTCGGAACTTCACATGAAAGACGGAAATATTGCAAAGAAAATATATCAATTTCCTAATGAATTATCAAGTAGGAAGCAGATCCAATAATTTTTTGGTTTTATTAGTTAGACAGCAGATCATATCCAAAATCTTTCAAAGCTGACAAGCTAGATTTAGAAGTATCTAAAGAAATGAACTTTAACATGGTCAACAAAAGCAACAAAAACTTTAAAAGAATTAAAGTTAAAATGTCAATCACTCCACCATTAAAGATTTCTAACAAAGGACAATTTATCATCCAAACAGATGCTAGTGATAATTATTGCCAATCACTCTTAAACTCCTCAATAGATACTAATTAACTCATAGTACTATTGTCATAGTACAGTTGACAGATGTCTAGGGAAGGAACAAACCGCCATTCATATGATTTGTAAAACATGACCACAAAAATAATGACACTGATTCAATGTGCCATGATTGTCTTAACGCCAAGAAAGCATTAGCAGAGATATATGACACTGAACCAATGTACAATACTCACAATCATCTTTCCTCACAAATTCAGTCAACACCAGATCTCCATTTTAGATACAAGATAAAAAAAATGCTCCTCTACATAGAGACGATGAATCTAAAATCGAAATGAAGAAAAAATATGCTAATTGGCTCAGTAAACATGATAGATCACAAGATATCCATCTATGAGAACCTCATCAGATAAAAGATTTAGAAGACCAGTTTGCAGAACTAGATAACTGGCTAAATTATAATGAGTGGCCGCAACCAGAGCAGCTACCACAAGATGTTCCCCCTGCCTGAACCTATGAATAATGAAGAATTTGATCAAAGATTTACAACATGGGAAAAAGATTGTCCACAAGCAAAACCATACATTGAGTGACCCAAATAGCAGTTCAGATTAGGCGGAAGCAGTAATTGACCGTACCAGCAGAAGCGATGGTGAATAATTATCAATAAATAAGTGACAAATGTGTGAAGTCACATATAGTACTTAATAAGTAGTGTGATTATCTATAAAGTAGATTCCTTAGAAATAAGGATATAATATAAAATAATAGTGAGTCATAAAGTAAAATTCCTTTAAGATAAAATGTAATGATATGAGTTGTATATATTTCCAATTAAATTTTCATCAACCATGAGATTCCAATACATGATAAAAGGCGGCATTGCTTTCCATTGACATTTGACTTAAAAATAATTAGACTATTATTAAAAACTACATTACATAACAGTTTTCAGGTGTAAAAGTGTTTTGCATTCACAATCAATTAAATTCAAGTAATAAAAAAGAAAATGAGTTAGTTTAATAAAATGTCTCAAGAAAGTATACCAAAACTAAGCCAAAATACTTCAGTCCATAATGTCCATATTAAAACTAAACAATATGTCTTGAAGCATAATATCCTCATAATATATAAAATGTTGTATCCAATCAAATGTGTATACAATATATGGTATATGTTATACACATGCATAATAACAAAATATGAGTAATACATAATCTCATTTAAGTTGCAACTTATAATACAAACCAGAACTCCTACCGACTTAGCAAATAAAAGAGGATTCTAACAATCCCATATGAGTCACATGTTCCCTTAACACTTTTGGAGTTAAAGCTTTAGCAAGTAGATTGGCTAACATGAGTTCTATAGGTATGTACTCTATTGATATATAAGATAAAGCAATTTGCTCTTCTATAAATAAGTATTTAACATTAATATGCTTGAAGCATAAAGAAGTCCCAGTATCGTGATAGAAAGAAATAGCTCCAGAATTATCATAGTATATTTTCAATGGCCTCTATACATTCAACAAAAAATCTAGCCTTGTGATAAAATTATGTATCCATAAAGGTTGAAGTATAGCCTCAAAACATGCTAATATCCTGCCTCCATAGTTGAAGAAGTTATGAGTGTTTGTTTGGCACATTTCCATGATATGACTTCTCTTAATATCATAAAGATGTAACCAGATGTAAATTTCTTATCTTCCAAACATCCTGCTAAATCAGTATCAGAATACCTAACTATATTCAAATAGTTGTATTGTTGATACGTCAACGGAAAATCTTTGATGGCTTGCAAATATCTGAGCACTTTTTTTGTAACCTTCTAATGTTCATATCTAGAATTGCTCAAGTATCTCTCAAGTACTCCAATCGAAAGCAATATTAAGGCGAGTACAGACTTGAGCATACATCAGGCTACCCATAACTTATGCATACATGATTGTTTGCATTCTACATTTATCTATATCATCAACTGGACATTGAGACTTAGAAAGTTTGTCACCCTTTGAATTAGTGCTTTTGTAGGAGCACAAAACTCAGAATACGATCAATATAGGACTTTTGAAACAATCTTAGAACTGATTTGGATCTGTCACCAGGAATCTTTATCCTTAATATATAATAGGCTTCAGCAAAATCCTTCGTATCAAAATTATATGACAACATCTATTTTGTCCTTAAGCAAGATATCAGTGTCATTAGCGGTGAGCAATATGTTATTTACATAAAGCACCAAATTGATATATATGCTCCCATTAACCCTCACGTATATACATTCATCAATAATGTTCCTCTTGGAATCCATAAGAGATGGCAAACTCATAAAATTTCAAGTACTGCTGTATGGATGCCTATTTAAATCCATAAATGGACCTTTTAAGCTTACCACCATGTTTTCTTTACCAGGCTCAACAAAATCATCAGGTTACACCATGTACACGTCTTCAAACAAAATTCCATTAAAAAAGCAAAATTTACATCCATCTGATGCAGTTTTATATTAGAATGAGCTATTAATGTCATTATAATTTGGAATGAGTCCATTATAAAAACAAGAGAGTAGGTTTCTGTGTAATCAATACCTTCTCTCTAATTGAATCCCTTAGCCACAAGCCTAGTTGTATCTTCCTACTTGACCTTTGGCATTTCTCTTGGTTTTGAAAACTCATTTGCAACCAATTGGTTTACATCCATCTAGCAATTCAACTAAATACCAAGCCCCCTTGTGGTACATATATGTCATTTCATCATATATTACGTGTCCAAGATGAGGATTTTGAACAACTGATGGCCTCCTTAAAGGTAACAGGAGCAAATGATAAGTCATCATCAAAATCATGTTTTTTTTAAATAAACCACATAATCATAAAAAATTGCAGGTCTCCTAACCCTCTCGGATCTCCTCAATTGCACATTAGCAACATCATCCTCTACAGCCATAGGCTCCAAATCATGATGAGTTTTAGAATTAACAAAAGAAACATCAATATGTGGTAATCTCAGTGCAGAGATCGAAAAAGATATGACAGGCAAAACCACATATACTTCTCTCAATATAAGATTGTGAGCTCAGAACTTCCACTATTATGATCATCTTCAAAATAAATGGCATGATTAAGCTCAATGATTCTAGTAGTGTGGGAAAGACAATAAAATCTAAAACCCCTTGAGTTTATTCAACAACCAATATAATGACCACTGATAGTTTTCGAATTAAGTTTCTGTGATTGCAGATTATAACGCCTCACTTTTGCTCTACATCCCCAGATATTGAAAAGAAGAAGACTCAGCTTCTTGCCTAACTCTAATTCATAAGGAGTTTTGAGCACTAACTTGCTGGATACATGATTCAAAATGTAAGTTGCGGCTCTTAAGGCTTAGCATACACCACACCATGTTAAGAAGGGTACGATCTCTTTTTTCTGCAATTCTATTCTGTTCAAGAGTCACAGGCATTATGTACTGAGCTTATTTTCTATATTCCATAAGATATCTAACTAAAGATCTAGGATTACACAAAGTTTCATCATATCGCCCATAGTACTCACCATCTTTGTCTGATCTTACTACTTTAATTTTCCTGTCCTTTTGGAATTCAAAATTAACCTTAAAATCTTGAAAAGCATATAAGAATTTAGACTTTTCAGAAAAAAGTTCAACATGACTATCATAGGAAAAGTCATCGATGAACATGATGAAGTATTTATAACCTCCAATAGTGACAAGAGTAAACTGCGCACAAATGTTTGTATATGTCAACTCCAAAACCTGTTGACTTTTTTGAGTCCTCTCTTTTTTGTTTTGTTAGTAAGTTTGCCCTTGACACAATCAACAGAAGTGTCAAAATCAGAGAAGTCTAGATTATGGAGAATATAATCTTTCATGGGCCTTTCCATCCTCTATTTGGAAATGTGACCTAATTGTTTATGTCACAACATAAAGGAATTTTCACCAACCCTCACACGATTAGAGCTAACAACATTCATAACATGAGCATTGGACGATGATTTAGTAGGAGGAAATAAATTAATTATATACAAGTCATCATATAAAATGCCAGAACCAACTAGCTCCGAATTGCAGAATAAGTAAATTTTCTTGTCACTAAAATGAAAAGTATAACCACATTTATCCAAAATAGTTATAGCTATCAAGTTTCTCCTAATATAAGGAATATAAGTAGTATATAATATATTCAAAAATTGCTTGTTGCTGGATATAATATCACAACTATTATGCTTTCAACTCTAGCTTTCACTCTATTGTTTATGAATTCCAACCACTAAGTATTAGAAGGAACATTGGTAATGTTAGATTTAAAGCTCGCAAAAGCTACATGAATACCTTTCTTTTCTAGCTAGCTTTGAATCTCCTGCATGCATCTTTCTTTTGCCCAAATTTCCTATAAAAATGGCACTTTTCTTTAAGGCCTTCAGAAGCATAACAAGAAGTGATGTTAGAATTACCACTTGAAGCTTTCTTTCCAAACTTTTACTTCTCCTTAAAAGGCTTGTTACTGCCCTTTGAAATGCTTTTCTTCACACTTTCACTCTTTTAAGTATTAGCCATCATGGTAGTGTGAGATTTGCCTTTCTTCAATGATTCTTCTTCATGTACCACATGAGCAATTAACTCATTGATCTTCCAAGTGTCTCTCTGGGTATTGTATTGCCTTCTCAGATTGCCAAACTGTGGTGGAAGAGATTCAAGAACTTGGTAGACTAAGTAGTCATCAAGCAAGTTAACATCCATGTCTTTCAACTTCTTATAGTAACTAGTCATCTTAAGAATGTGTTCTCTCACCCTAGAAACATTATCATAATGGGCATTGGCAAGCAACCTTAAATAGTTACAATTTTCAACCTTGTTTACCTTCTTGAAATTTCTTCCAACAACTATCAAGTAATCTTTAACATTCTCACATGCAGAAATGTTATCTCTAATTGTTCTATCAATGATGTATCTCATTGTGCCCAGATAGTGTCTATTAGAATCATCCTAAGCCATCCATTCTGCCCTTTCGGCAACAGTGCTCTTATATGTGGGCTTGAATGGTTCCTCCGCTCTCAACGCCAAGTCTTTGTTCAATATAGATAGGTAAAACATAATAGACTCACACTAGTCCTCATAGTTTGTCCCAATTAGAATTTTGATGGAGGCAACTTGAAGAAAAGAAAGAATATTTAGAGTTGAGGAATCAAAAACAAGTAATATTAAACACGTGAAAACAAAATCATGCTTTAGACAATGATTCCTCATTCTAAGTTTCTTCAATGACAACACAATTTGTTAGGTATCCTTTAATAATATAGAAGTGTTCTAACCCAAAGATGAAGCAGATAAGTAAAATATAACATTAACATTGACCTATCACCGACAGAGTAATTAAGTCATTCAGTAAAGAATACCCAACAAATCTCTTTGTCTATCCAAGCGTCCTACTAAGTTTATCATGATTGATCCTACGACAAGTAGACAACACTTGCTCTAAATTGAAGTTTGGCCATAAATATACTTTTATACATTAATAAATTTGAGACTAAATATATTTTATACAACACAATTAAAGTTTTCACTAAGATATCAAATTAAATAAAATATCTATATGCCTCAACAAAATATATGAATATCATGCCTATAACACAAAAGAATGACGGATTATTGTATATTAAAATTTCTAGAAAATCACAAAAAATTGTAAAAGTTTTAGACTAAAATAAAGAATTTTCTGAACTAAAAAAACTTTTTTTAATACTAAAACTTTTGGCCCAAATTGTAAATAAAATGAAAAAGTATCCAGGCCACAACATAATTTTCAAAACATTAGAAACACAATGATATTTTGCCATATTTGGAAATGATGACTTTCGGCCAAGGACCTTTCTGAAAGATTTACAAACATATTGAGCGACAACAAAATTTCTGTAGGTAAATATTTCCTCAAAATTGGGCCATAAAAAAATTTACATAAATATAAGGATCCGACGATAATTTCACTGTACTTTATCTTCTTCCTCACGATGGAGCTCCAGTTATCTACAATAAGCTACAGTGAACTTTGTTCCAACAACCCAATATTGGCCACCAAAAATTATGAAAAAATCATATGTTTACTCCACAAACATCACCCACATATTATTTAACAACCATTTACTCAAATATGCCCAAAATTAAAAAATCCGATAAAGAAAAATGTCATGGGTGAGCCAAAGTTTGATTCATCAACAAAATTCGTCATGGTTTACAAAGAAATGTATAACCATAAACTCTTATACCAATTACTGTAATAAATTTGAGTTTTATGTCCTTAATCTTGCATTTCTAATTAAACACATGCATTGAGTAAAAATTCAAAATTTACCTTGATTAGCCATGAATCTGAGCTTGTGGACTTGTTATGAAGATTCTACAGGTTGCCACTAACTGAATCCAAACCATTGCAACTTGTTGCCTTTCCTCAACCCATGATATGAATGATTTGCACAGCCACTGCACACACACAAACGGCAGAGAACGAGAGACACTCATAGCCCATATCTATGAACAGTAAACTTCAAACAGGTTCCAATCACTTAAGTTTTGTAACCGAAGCTCTCGCATGTTAATACAAAATTACTCATTTAATTATGAGTTAAAATAATATAATTAAATATTATATTTATTCGTAATATATTATATTGTGTATGATAAAAATAAGCTTATTAATATAATATATGATCATTTAATAAATGAGTCTGATAAAATTATTTTTTAATATTCAACATTAGTAATGTATTAATCTAGTAAAATATAAAATAATTATAATGATTTATGTCAATTCATAATATATGAGAAATAAATCAAATTGTCTCAATTAAAAGGTGGTGTTTTCTAGGGGTGTTCGCGGATCGGATTTTACGGATTGGACATCAATCCATATCCGATCCATGATTTTGCGGATTATAATTTTTCAATCCAATCCAATCCACGGATTGATAAAATTCAATCCATATCCAATCCATACATCTGCGGATCGGATGCGGATTTGACTCAATCCATATCTAATCCATATGTCTGCGGATCGGATGCGGATTTGACTCAATCCATATCCAAATCCATCATTTTACGAATTGATTTGCGAATTAAAAATTTTAGTTCTCTTCAATCTATAAACTAATGAAATTAAAAAAAATCTAATATAAAATAATTTTACTACCAATTAAATTTAAAATTAAATAAAATTTAAACAAATTAATTGTTTGTTTTAATAATACATTCAAAATTTCAAAATATAACACATCGTGATTAATTGTTTAAATAAAACTATAATAATACGTTTAAAGTTTTAAAACATAACATACCAAAATTAATTGTTCAAATAAAATTACAATAATATATTAATATAATATCAAAATTAATTGCTCAAATAAAGCCACAATAATACATTGAAAGACTCAAAATAAAACACACCAAAAGGAAAAACTTCCACCTCCAATTTGTGTTTCGTATTTAACCTAAACAAAATAAACATAATTGATATAAATAACAAATAAAAAATTATTAAATAAAAAAAATTATTTAATAAATAAATTAATAAATATTTACCCTTATATCACATCAAATGCCATCAAGCTTCATCAAATATGTTCTTGTCAGCTCCCAAAATCTCTATACGTATAAGATAAGAAAAATGTCAATTTTTAAAATAGAATAACAACATAAAGTCAAATAATAATCAAAAAATAAAATTAAAGGTAAATTGCTACATTTTACCTGTCTCAATATGTTCAATCTCATCTATTGCTTCATCAAAATTTATCGGAGTTGAACGTAGCCAATTTTGTGTGCAAATTAATGCCTCCACCGTCCTTGTAGATAGTGAGCACCGATGTGGATCAAGAACACGCCCACCAGTGCTAAATGCTGACTCAGATGCCACAGTAGAAACAGGCATGGCCAAAATATCTCGAGCAACATAAGACAAAATTGGATATTTGGAAGAATTAATCTTCCACCAATCTAAAACATTAAAACTCTCATTTTCTGGGTTCTCACATGATTCTAACAAGTAAAGATCCACTTCTGTTTTGCACTCTACAAAAATGTTGTCTTTTAAAATCCTCATATAACCCAAATCAAACATTTGCCTAGCATCAACCTCAGTATCAACCTCTAAATCTTTTTCATCATTGACAGCATCCATTACTTCCACATCATCACCATAAAGCAATTTGTATTCCTCATATAAACTATGTAAATTATTCCGCACTTTAACAACCAACTCATTAGCTTTAAATTCACTAAACAACACTACAAAACAATATCTCAAAAACCGTTCTTTATGTCGAGGCTCAAGCAAAATAGAAATAAACAAGTAAGGGTTGATTGTTTCATAATTTCCCCAATACTTATCATACTTCTTTTTCATATTTTCAGCCATTATCTTCAAAAATAAATCCTTACTATCCCTCCAAGCTTGCAATTGTGTATGAATCAAACATAATTGGCGCAAAAAATTATTGGAGGTCACATATAAAGAACCCGAAAATGTCAAAGTGGCATCATGAAAAACCTTCAAGAATTTAATGAAATAACGAGCATATTCCCAATCAATTGACGAAGGACACGTTTTTGGCTCGCTCAAACAAAACTCACGTATGTATTGTGCATCATGAAGCTCTAACCGATCAAATACTTTTTCATACTTTTCAGCAGCCTCTAACATGAAAAAAGTGGAATTCCATCTAGTTACGACATCTAAACACAACAACTTATTTGAAGAAATTTTCTCTCGCTCTGCATATGCCTTAAACTTTTGTGTTCTAGAAGGCGAAGATCTAATAAATCTTACAACATTGCGAATTTTAGAAATCGACTGATGATACTCTTTTAACCCTTCTGCAACAATGAGATTTAATATATGTGCACTACACCTCAAATGCATATTTTGACCCCCTAAAATTGCATTATTCCAATTGTTCACAACTTTTGACAAATAAAAGACAACACCACCATTAGAAGAAGCATTATCAACCGTTACTGTAAAAACTCTCTCAATACCCCAATCTAATAGGCATGTTTCAATTTGCCTACCAATCGTTTCACCTTTATGGTCAGCAACTTGACAAAAATTCAATATTTTTTTGTGCAATGTCCAATTATCATCAATAAAGTGAGCTGTAAGACACATATAACAAAGATTTTGAGCTGAAGCCCATGTGTCTGTAGTGAGGCAAACTCTTTGATGACTACTAACAAAAAAATCAGTCAAATCTTTCTTTGTTTTTTTGTAAAGTTGCAAAATATCACGAGCAATAGTAGTGCGAGATGGTACTTTAAATCTATTTTCAAAAACTCCCAACATTTCCCTAAACCCTTCACCCTCTACAACTCTAAATGTCATCTCATCTTTTATAACAAACTTAGCAATTGCTTCCCTACAAGCCTCAACATTATATGTCGTTGATACAAGGCTACATGGCTCTCCAATTTTCACTGGTTGGTAAGACAAAGTTTTTTGTTTTTTGTCCACTCGAGCTCGACCGGGATATTTTAGACATCTCTCTCTTATATGACCCAATAAATTAGATGTTCCTTTATGAAAACCACATTTATATTCTTTTCCACAATATCGACATTTGGATCTAGGATGCAGTGGATCAGAACTTAATTGGATAAAATGCTCCCAAGCTTCTGAAGTAGTGGATTTATTGGGCGTACCTTCAGCATTACTGGATGATTTAGAACTTGGGGGGGTTGAATCTACAGCTACGCGTTTTCCTTTATCAAATTGAGAAGTCATCTACACCACCAAAAAGAAATATCATGAAATTCGCGTGTTACATCCAGAAAAAGTAATATGATTGTTAGATCCACAGAAGCAACATGATTCAAACACCCCCAACAACAATTCTTTAATCTTCATTTTTTTTAAAAATAGCCCATCAAACAAGAAATTAACAGATTCAATTTTACCACATAATAAAAAGCAAAAGCAACCGAATTAGGACATATAATCAACAAATAATTCTCTTCCTCAATCCCCAACAACCTTATTATTAATAAAAGAATATCAAAATCATTATCTCAAGTCACCATTGATAAAAAAGAAGATACATAATAATAATTAAAAAAAATCATAATAAATGTTATCGAAGATAAAATCAAAATAATAAATTAGGAGAATATTTACGAGTATTGTACCTGAAGAAGGAGATAGACACACCGTGATAAGATTTAATAATACTCGTCGATATTGTGCGTGTGACTGTGATGGCTGGGAAGCAGGAAGCAGCTTAGGGTTTTTTTTTTCGTTTGCAGAGTGACCACTGATTTGCGATTTTGGGTTATGCTAAATTGCTAATGCTAGTTGCTTTTGGCGTCATCTACTTTATGTCATTGTTATTTTTTTTTTTTTGACAAAAGCTTTAACTTTTGACTTTATTTCAATAATTTTTGACCGATTTCATATTTTTTATTTTTTTTATTAGATAATGATTGTTATGTTACTTTACTTAATAACTTTACTTTACTTTAATTTTTTTAATTATTAATTTAATTTTTTTGTTTTATAATTTTATTAAATAATGACTAAATTAAATTATAGTGTTTATATAATTATGTAATATTATATTTATAATATTTTTTAAAATAAATAAATAAATATATTTTTTTGCGGATTCACGGATTTTTGCGGATTCACAGAAGTAAATCCATATCCAATCCACCGACTGCGGATTTTTAAAATTTCAATCCAATCCAATCCACCAATCCACGGATCGGATTTATACGGATCGGATTTTTGCGGATCAGACGGATTGAACGGATCGGATCGGATTCTGAACACTACTGTTTTCACACATAATGGGAATGAAATTTCGAATAAAACTAGAAGTAGTTTTGTCAAAGAAAACCGTTAGGATGCATTCGAGGTGTTGCACTAGATTTTATAAAATCGAATGGAGTAGGGTATACCATACATGAAATATATAGTATTAAGTGTATTAATTATTTGTATTAATTAATCTAAAAGTAAAAATATCACTAGCACCTATTGCCCACTAACTGTGACAGTCCGACAGGGAGCCGAGTCCAATTGCCCAAAATTTTCGCCTAATAAACCTTATTTAAGCTGAACATGAGTTTTATAAGTTAAGGCTTTATTTGGTATTAAAGTCGATTAATTAAGTTATAGTATTAAAGTATTTGATAAATATTAGATTTTATAACTTAGAAGATAAAACCTGTATGATGTAAAACTTAGTATATCTTTATTATTTTTGTTAAAATTATTATTTAAAAATTATATTTACTATTCACTATTAATTTTTATTTTTATAATTATAATTTTTTCACAATAATATTTAAAAAATATCATATTTCAATACCAAAAATAACTTAAGAACATTTATAAAAAAAAAAAAAAAAAAGCTTAAGAACAGTCCAACTTACGATTCAGCCTGCCAGGCACGATGGATTGGTTTAAAAAACAATATAATTAATGACTCAATCGATTCAAAAGTCAGAATTCTTGCTCACTTGGTCTTGGTGGAAATTTAAAAGAAGTTTCACACCAACTTCATTAATCTGATTTTGAGGAAGACGTGAAGGTATAGTATGTTGTATGTTGTTGTTGTTGTTGTGATTGTTATTATTATTTGTAGTTTTTGTAGCTTATTTATGTCGCAAATATTAAGCATCCTTGGAGGCAAAGACATAAAAATAAAGCACTGAAAGATCAAATAATCATGAGTACTGCAAGTCATGAGAGAGACCCTTCCCCGTACGAATCTAAACAGAAGCCTGAAATCCATGAAGAATATGGCCTAAAATCTCAAGTACATCAATATGAAGCCTCTGCCACTCATACTGATGAACTTCTTCTTGCACCGAATGATGAATCTACATCTACTGAAGATCAGCACACTCATCAACTTATTGGGCCACAAGCAGAACCTCTATCAGAAGCTCCGCAGCAGCAACCAACGGAATATTAGTTTGCGGAAGAGTATTCAGGTTGGTCCTTTAAAGAAATTTCACAAAGCAATATGGTAGATATTTTTAACTCTTCACAAATTCGGCAAAACAATCAAACGACTCCAATTTGGCCAAGTCAGCCCGAATCAAACCCAGTCCAAGGGAATGCTCGTTCTTGGTGGCGGCGAATCAAGAAGTATCTTTGTCTTTGTTGGAAAACGTAATCAAGCTTTTTATTTAACACCTATTAAATGAATAAATCAAAAGAGTATTTTAGCCTATTATTATTTTTTTTAAGCAGCAGATTTCATCCTAATTAGTCTTTACAACTGTTCATGTCAACTTAATTATCATTACTTTGGAAGTTTTCAACTCTGTTTTATCTTATGGTCTTAAAAATGTTTTCAATTCTTAAAGAGCGGAACCATACACAAGGCAACCCCCAACTCTTTGAAAATTATGAAATGTAAAGTAAAACTAAAATGTTTTCAAGGAAACCCCTAACTTGTGAAATATTTCGGCACCCCAAATTAAGTTTTCAAGGAAACCCCAACTTGTGATATATTTCGACAACCCCCCAAACTAAAGAGAAATTTCTGCCCCTGCCCTGAATACAAGGTTGACAGATGGAAATGAAAAAAGAAAAATTGAAATTTTACATTGTAGACAGCAGACTTCTTTTTCTTTTTTGTTCGATTTAACCATTAAAGAGAAATGGACAAGTGGGTCAAGCTTTTGGACTACAGCAGTTTGAGGTAATGCAAGGTTGGAAGGACTACCCTAGCTACATAATTATTCAGTTTCAAAATATGTGAGATCAATTCCGATAAATAGATGTGTTACCTCATTGCAGGAATGAGCTGAAAGGCATGCGATGTCGAGAGTTGCACTGAAGCCATTGATGATGTTACTGGTGTCCAAGGAACGAGAGAGGAAGTAAACGCAAGTTACGCAACTATGGATTCATAAGCTTTTTGTAAGTTATGGGACTGGATGTCTTATTTTTTTGTTAAAGAATGCTGAGGCACGGACATCCTCGTAAAATTTCATGCGGATATACATTTACAACATTGTAAACAACATTTAAAAATACTACAAATAATATTTACAATGCTGTAAACGTGCTTTTTTTCCTAATTGTCAAATTTATTAATTTATGTCTTCTAATGCTGAAATGGCAGTGGTGAAGTTGTAGCTGAGATCAAGGTAAATGATGGAATGGCATACATTACGAGAAAGGTGAGTGAATTGGAATTTCAAAATTAATTTCAATTGACAATATATATAACAGACATGCCATTAATATTTAATAATTAGCTTGTTTTGTAATGTTAAATCGGACTTATCCATCGCTGACAATAAGGACTTTAGTACTATTGATAAAGCCTAGTCAAGCAATTGTTTATGCACGCGGCACGCCCACTCTGTCTAAGATGCTTGTCCATGAACCCTGGATAGAAATCATGGCTACTTGCAATGTATGCATGTATATTGCTGTTACGCCATATTCATTTCTATCAGCTAGCTACTACATTCTTGCATTGGACTGATAGCGTTATACAATAATGCCGGGTCCTTTCTATTGAGGGTCTTTTCTATTGAGTTTTCTTACATGTCAAGGCACAGAGAGAGCCAACTATGACAAGTCCTAAAACAGAAGTTTGCGAGCCTCACAAGCATCCTGAAATCAAAACAGAGCATGACATGCAATCTCAAGAACTTTCTTCACAAATTAATGAATCTACTTGCACCGATGAATAAAACCAACAAACACAGAGCAAACATCAGCCCGATGAGCAGCAAGATAAACAACAGATCCAGCCACCACAGTCACCACAACCAGGAAAATTGTCACCGCCAGAAGCTCAGCAGCAGCAACCAACACATAATTTGACCATGCCCGTTGAGGACAGGCGCAAGCGTAAGGGCTGGCTCTCCAGTCAGTACGATTTGGAACCTGAATACAAGAAACAATCTACTGCTTCCAATTATGAACCTGGCCCGTCGGCACAAGAAACAAGTTGGCCGCTTACCCCAGATTTACCTCTCAGCGAGTTACCAGATTGGGATCTCCAAGCAATTTGGCCCTTTGAACGAAGGTCACAGAGATTGGAGGCGATATCAGACTTCTACCTGAATTGGACTAATTCCCTCCAAAACTTTGATAGCTTCATGCAGCCAGTACGTTCCCCAGCTCAAATTCAGCAAAATGATATTCTAACTTTTCCCATTAATCCGCCTACTCAACCGGGATCAAACCCAAATGAAATCCCCCCGACACTACCGATGCCGCTGCCTGTACCAAGCACTTCAGTATCAAGCCAAGGCTCAAATCCGATACAAGGTAAAGCCGGCTCCCGGTGGCAGCGACTCAAGAAATTTTTAGGCCTCAGCCGAAAACATTGAACTTTGAAAAAGTTCAACTCAAATGTCAATTTAAAAAAAGAAAAAATAAGGGCCTTAATTTAAATTTTGTTTATTTGTATCAGTTGTTACTGTTTCTCCAAAAATAACCTTTTAATTTAAAGCAGTTGGTGCTGGCAAACAATTGTGAAAATGTTCGATGTGCATTCAATTATTCTAAGTTGTTGCGCAGGCAGCAGGTGTTGGCAATCAGGGATTTAAAATTATTTTAAAGTTCAGACTTTTTTAACAACTTATTAATGGGATATATTGAATATTATGAGCTTATAAAGACAATGACAAGGTGTATTTAATTAGTACCAATGTTCCATGATGCTACTAGTTGCACTTGCATTTTCATTTCTATTTTCCACCGACGGAGCAGGAAGACCGTGGATAGATCATTTTTATATGAAAGACTTAGCTTTGACTCGTTAAAAAAAAAAACAAATGAGTACATTCATAGTTCTTAAGTGTTTATATTTTTTTCGTTCCTGCAAGTTGCTTATATTGTTAGTCCTTTTAAGCTAAGCTGTCTCGTAGAGGGAAAGAATGATGAAGAGCCAATTATGAGAAGTCCTGAATCAGACCCTTGTCCCCGTATACGAGACAGAAACATTCTGAAATTCAATCTCAGCAAGAATATCTACCGTAAACACTCATATTGATGAACGCATCGAGCAATTGTAAATACTTATCCAGTTATGACAATGGGCAAACACATCAGTTTCTGGAACAAGAATTGGATGGGTTTGTTAAGGGAGCTGGTTGTTCACAGCGCATAGAGAGTACGTTTGCCGAATTTTGAATCATTTCCTGATCTAAACTAATTCAGAGCAAGGCTTTCAGTGAAAGCCATGCACTCAAGGAAATTTTCTCCTCAGCCAACAATTTTAAACTAACATTTTGATTTTAAGTATCCCCTGTTCACTATCCAATGTGCACAAGTATTAGATTAATTCTGTATGAATTTAAAAAAAAAAATCAGAACTGTTGAATATTTCTATTTACATTATCTTAAGCTTTCCAAGCCCTCTCTGTTTTTGGCAATTATGTATGTATAACAAGTATATAATTTGAGCTTTTAATTGTTACTTGAATAATTAATGCGAGTGTAACCTTCAAATGATAGCCCAGTAATTGATTTAGCTTTTGTCATAGAAATAATATTTAATGTTCAATTTTAAGGGATACATTCAATTTGAGAGAGAAGGTTTCTAAAGTGAGCTAAGAAATTGAAATAGAAATCAAATTTAGCATCTCCATTGAACCAATCCATTTACATTTGATCTGTGGATTAGGATCACTTGCTAGGTTTTGTCTCTCTTAGCCTCTCCTATTCTTCTAAATCTAGTAAAAAACAAAAACCTAGTTTAATTCCAAATAAATGAAAAAGATTGGCTAACTTCAAGTTCTCTCCCACTGAAATTGATGCTTGCCCATATGGTTGAACCCTTGAATAAACCCAATCCCTTTCTTCAAATTCACGATCCTTTTGGTGGAGATCATACCCATTCTCCATACATGATTGAGCCTCTTTAATTGTACCACACAAATGGATGGTCATTTTTAACATAAGAAATTTAAAATTCAATCTTGACTACTTATTTTACGAAAAAAAAAAATTGGGAGAGGATCTGTTTCACTCTAGCTAGGAGCTACTCCTCTCAAAGTGAAAAGCAAATTCCTCCAAGTACAAATCAGCCTTCAATGTAACTTCCAATAAAGATTTTGTTGTACTGGTAATTCCTATTAGTCAAACAATTGATTATACACGCTCACTCTTACTGACTCTGCAAGAGATCATTGCTTGCACAAGAACGCGTGTTTGTCTCGGTCTTCATTTTATCTGGACAGATTTTAAATGGCTACTTGTAGTGTATGCATATATAATATTTCGCTGCTAGATTTTATGCATTTCTTCCTGGAAATTGCCTCTGTTCGTGGACCTAATACATTCTCTCAAGGATCTGTAGCCTATACAATAATATATATCTTCTTTAAAAGGTGTTTTCTCAGAAGCAAAGACACAGAAAGAGCCAATTATGACAAATTCTGAAGCAGCTGTTTCCGAGCCTGAAATCAAAACAGAATATGACATACAATCTCGTGAATACCAACATTAAAAAGAACAATTACTACATGATCAACAAGATCAACTACAACAGATCCTGCCACCAGAGTCACAACAAGAGACACAATCACCGCCACCACCAGAAGCTCAGCAGCAACCAAAACGGAATTTGACCAGGCTTGATGGGGACAAGCCCGAGCGTAAACGGGGCTCTCCAGGCTGTACAATTTGGAACCTGACTACCAAAAACAATAAACTTTTCCCGCTTATGAACCTGAATACAAGGTAATAACAGCTCTTGTCTCTTCCCTTCTAAAACTTCATTGGTATTGGGTTGATAATTAAAATGTGTAAATTCTTTACTTTTGTTGCTTAGATTTTTTTTTTTTTTACTAGTTGAACTGCTAAAACACAGCTCTTTATAAGTTGTTCAATATTAAATCATCCTCGAAAATGCACTTACGTGTCGAAAATCTAATTAATCAAATGTTATTAGTGACTAAAATAATAATTTTGTGATTAAAGGCAAATAGTTATCGAAGAGT
Organism: Citrus sinensis; assembly: GCF_022201045.2. Lineage (NCBI taxonomy): Eukaryota > Viridiplantae > Streptophyta > Magnoliopsida > Sapindales > Rutaceae > Citrus > Citrus sinensis. Next base: position 9,645,069 of record NC_068558.1, read on the forward strand.
TATTTATTTTGGTGTTTATGAAAAGTAACTTTAAATACAATTAGATGTTTTTGAACGACCAAGAAAAAATATTTTTTTACTGAATAGTTTTAGTTGCCAAATGATCTCCGAATGCGAATATAAATTCTCTTTAGAGAAAAGGAAAAAAAATATATATATATATATATACACATATGGTAATCTAACTGAATTTGGATCCAGTGTGAAGCAGGATTGGAGCACCAAATCTCTTATACCACTCTCAAGAAACTTTATCAGTTAAAATAACTAGCATCCACTAATAAAAAGTCTTCTGCTAGTTTTTATAATTTTTCGGTGTGCAAATTACCTTCTTTGCGTGCATAATTATGGAATATGCCTAGCTCCTTGGTGTCGATGAGCAATAATTTTCTCATAGATAAAAGAGGAGCCAAATAGAACAAGCGCTCGAAAGCCTAACCAGCTTACAGAAGATGACGTAAAACCTCAAGAATATACTAACATCAAGCAACGCAAGAAACCACGCACAGCCGCTCATAGTATTAATCAGCTCTCTTCACCAACTTATTCTGAATCTACTGTCTATGTCGAAAAAAACCAGTGCGAACCTGGGACAGATGAGCGAAAAGATGAAGCACATGAGCAGTTGCAACAAGATGAGGCACAACCAGCATCAGCAGCTCAGCAGCGGCCAACTCAATTTCCACAAGAAACTAACCTGACCACTTCTGTATTATCCCAGCTACAAGAAACAGATTCATATGCCACAGAAGTGACAAAGTTGTGCAGGTTTGCTAGATGTGCCAATGGCCAAAGTCCGAGAAAAAGGGGCAGCTTTGTCCTTCAGACGAGGTTCACAGCGCATGAAGGCTATGACTACTAGTGTCGTACCTTCCCATGATAAGAGTAATATCTCCCAAACCTTTGATCATAGCATCCAGTCAGTACAGTCCCCATCAGAAATTAATAAGCGAAACAATCAAATATCTGTTATTAACGATCTAAGTTATCAGCCAGCGGGATCAAACCCACAACAACTCCCGCAAACAGTTTCATCACCGTCTATACCAACTAGTTCAGAGCCGACGACCCAAGGCTGAAACACTGTTCCGAAGCTTCAGAAGTTTTTAGGCCTTTGCAAAAAAATTTAAATTAAACATTTTTATTTGTATGTCTAACTAATAAAAGAATCTGTATCCTCTCCTTAATTATGTCCATCTTTGATTATTAAAGATCTAATGATGACATATGCACACATGTTGTCAAATATTTGAAAACCAACAATTGATCGAAGATATGAGAGTGAAAACAAGGAGAGGATCCTGATTCAAAAATAAAACATGAGTTATATGTATTTGATGTTACAAATTCACAATATTATTTGGATTATAACAAACCATGCTCTCATGAATATTATAAAAAATGTGAAATTCTTGAATTATAATGTATCCTTAATTTCTGATACCATCCTTTATGGCTCAAGAATATTTCTAGACCAATGGTAGTGGCAGCATTTAGCTAGCTTAGAATCAATAATTTTGACAAAGTCAAAGTAAACCCGTTGGAATTATATGTCGCTGTACCGGTTGTACAAGTATTATAATGCTCACGTGTTGATCTTCCTATAATTCATATGCTAATCCGATTTTATAGTTTCGTTTCCAAGTTCTACGAATAAATATTTTGCTCCCTTCATTTCTTTCTGCAAGTTGTTTTTAACAATAGCAAGGATATAAAGTGAAGACTGAAAAGCATATAATAATGGCACGTCCTCATCAAACCAGCTTTTGTAAATGACCAGCCAAATAACAAGCCTCAAATCAAAGCTCAACAACAACAGTTGCAACTATCTCAATCACAAAAACCAGCCAAACCACCACCAGTAGCTCAGCAGCGGAAACGGACCCAGACTTGTTTCTCTCAACGATTCCCGACCAAAAAGTGCTTCGCCGCGGCCAAGATCCAGACTTGTTTTCAGAGCCAATTTACACATAGAAATGAAGAAAAAAAATTAAATTGTTGTATGGATGATTGGATTCAATAATGAGGGTAAACTGGACTTGTTTTCTTCATAGATCAATATTTTTTTTTTACCTTTTAAATTAACTATGAAATGGATGATTAGATAAATTTGTTCTTTTAACCTCTAAGATGCCTTTCATTAATAATAATTTATTGAAGAACAACGATGAACTTATAAAGAAGTCAACACTCAAAAACATTATATTCTTGCGGATTCGTAAACGTGATCCCCATTAGGTTAGGCTAGGAGAAGACTTGTACGTGCTTTATTATACCAGTAGTGCAAACTGATCTAATCTTCATTTGGGTTGACCATTAGAATATATGTAACTGATTTTTTACTTATCTAAAGAGAATTTCCAAAAAGTTTTATAAAAACTGCGGAAACTACTTTGGCAAAAACTGGCCTTTCAAAATTTATATTTAGCTTCTTCTAAAAACATGCCAATTAAAAATACTTTTAACTCCCAACTCACGCCCAAAAATGCATTTTCAACATATTAACGACTAAACGGGCCAATTGAAACCATGTTTTTAAAACAGTTTTCAGAAAATCAACAGAAATTTTGACTAAGTTCTTATTATTTTTGTCAAAAACAAAAACCTCAATTTTCAAAAAAATTTCCTCCAAACTCTTTTGTCTTGAATGATAATAAGGACCCTTTTTTGTTAATGTTTTAAATATAATTTATACTTTCATTAATTAGGCTAGACTTCTGAACCCGAAAACTAAATAAAAGTAAAGAAGTTAAATTACTTACTTGATAAAGGCTGGCTAGTTGTTGTCTAAAGAATTACTAAGTATTTATGAATTAAGAAATTTTTGTTACTTTTGTTTTTTAGTACAAAGTATTGACTTCAGATACACCTTGCACACACTTCACTCTTTTCTCGTCATGCTCTTGACTTTGACTTGAGAGTCTTACATATACAACTAAGGACTTGTGACAATTATTGACATAATTTATGACTTTGTGTACAAAAGACAAATTTATGACTTTGTGTACAAAAGACAAAAATTTAAATTTATTTGGCGGAAAGCCAACGATTAATTAAAAAGATAAAAAGTTAAAGACTGACTGGCTACTGTTATTTTGTAGTGACTCACTATCGATAAATAGTAATTGGCTATTATTTTCTATGTTGACTCACTATTGGTAACAAAAGACAAAATAAAAAAGATACTTTCACAGTTTTTTTCTTATTAAGTAGTGAGTAAAGGAAGGTCATGTGTAAAAACACGTGACTCTGACTACTTTAACTTCTTACTAATACTAATTGTCTATTGCTGACTAATTGTCCATGAAATTTTCTATGTTGTCTGCTTCTTCATTTCTGAAATCATTTCACCATTCAGCTTCTCATTGAGCCAATTCCTGTTGTTCTTTATGAGCTCGGATTTCTGCTTTGACTTCTTTAGAGTAGTGCTCAACCAATTTTATATATTTGGTTTTGGTGAAGAATGGTACTTTTGGGAGTGGATGCTTTGAGTAGATTTTTTTGGATGCATCTTCAGTGATCAAGATATATTCTTCAAACTCAAAATGACTCCATTGGAACTGTCTACCTATTACTTTACTAGTCCAATGTTTAAGCTATTCTTCTATACTGAATTGTTTACAGAGCCAAGGAAATTTTGTTCCATAAAGTGAAGGTCTAAATTTATGAAATATGACTACTATTTTATGCTGGGCTAGTATAATTCCTGACTCATTCCACTCTGGTGGTTTACTGTCTATGATTAATTCTACAAATGAGTTATTTGTATTGGCAAAAGTGTTTAAGACAACGGTGGCTACTTTTCTACCAAATGGATCTATTTGGTCTGGGTCTGAAAATACTACTTAACCTAATAAACCATAGTCTAATGATAAGGTTGGTTTTAAAACTATTTTTTCATTTTTGTATTGATTTTCTAGGGGTTCATATTTGGCTAAATTTATACAAACCGATGATATACTATAAACAAGGTGGCATTGACAGACAAATCTTTCTAAAGGAACTAATATACACACGGGATCTTCCTTAGGGCAATTTACATTCTCAGTTTTATATTGAGTTTCCAATATGATAATTAAACCATTAATATTTACTTTTGATATAACTAGATCAATTAAGAATTTTATAATATATATTTACTTATTTGTATCTATTTTTGCTGTTTCTTGTCTAATTTTTTTAATTAGATGTGTTGGAAGTGGATATTCTCTCTTTAGAAAAAGAGAAAATTTTCATTTCTCAAGTTCATCCCATTTCTTTCTTATTATTGTTTGTTTATTCCGTCTATTATGATGCTAAATATCTAAAGTATGACTTTTGTTTTGAAGCGTGATCTCTCTAATTAATTCTATATTAACACTTTCTAATATAATTATTCTCTATCTACATACATTTACTTCATTGTCGAAATGATATCTATACTCTTCTTTTTATATCTCGGACAATCCTCTTCATTTGTCTGACCTTGACTTCCCAAAGTTACCAACGAGAATAGAACGATTTAAATTGAAAGTTATGCGTACTAAATTATTACTTTCATGCAACAATGAATTTGTAATGATTGCTAATGTTGGATAAAAAATTAATGGCTTTATTAGTAGTTTTTTTTTTAAGCCCGCCCTTGACAGAATATCTGTCGGTTTATGTCAATACACTGATAGTCTGATATATGTACAAAATATTGACTAAACCAGGATAAAAATTCACTCCAAAATTACCAAGATTTGAGTGAATTTTTATCAGAACTTTGTCAGCGTTTATTTCTCCAATTATTTTTCATAACTTATGGTATTTCCATTTAAATCTTACAAAAAAATAATAATACAAACCTATTAAATAGAATAAAGTAAAATATGAGACCGTGCAAGGCAGCATCACTTTGTACTCGAAGAGGATTTCACCTGCATGCATTCATTTGGCATTTGCCATGCATGAAGAAAAAGTCAACTCTGTGAGCTTAGAAATATAAATGTATTCCAATTTCAAAATTGAAGCCAATTTTTCAACAATTAATTAGTTTTGGTGTGTAAGAAATTGCATGTATTCCAATGCTTTATCGACTGATACTAATTTTTTGAATGCTTAAGTTAACCGAAGTACATGAGCAGATGATGATGAGCTTATATTATTGGATGCATTTTCATGTTGCAGCTCTAGTAACTGCTGTCTTCCCAGGCTTGACATTCGGACAAATTGCTGAGCTTGTCAATCATGGCTATCCTTGTAAGAGCTTTGGTCATCACTTGCATACACAATCACCTTTATGATTTCATCAAGGGTAAAAACCTATTTAATCCCTGTATTTTAATATTAGTATCCATTTAGTCCCCATATTTTAAAAAATACCTCGAAATATCCCTGCCGTTAAAGTATTGATACCCCTACCGTTACTTTTTATTTATTTTGGCTTACTTTTACAATATTACCCTTTTATAATAATTTTTTTGTTTGGACATTAATAAAAAGAAAATAATTAAATTAACAATTTAACCCTAAAAAATAAAAAAATTATATTAATTTTTAATTGTCAAAAACTAAATTGTTACTTTTTATTTCTTTTGGCTTACTTTTACAATATTACCCTTTTATAATAATTTTTTTGTTTGGACATTAATAAAAAGAAAATAATTAAATTACCAATTTAACCCTAAAAAATTATATTAATTTTTAATTGTCAAAAATTGTATGCAAACTACCAAGTGTACAAATGGTGCTTGCAAAAAAATTAATATAATTTTTTTTATTTTCTAGGATTAAATAGGTAATTTAATTATTTTCTTTTTATTAATGTCCAAACAAAAAAATTATTATAAAAGAGTAATATCGTAAAAGTAAGCCAAAAGAAATAAAAAATAACGGTAAGGGTATTAGTACTTTAACGGCAGGGATGTTTCGAGGCATTTTTAAAAATATAGGAACTAAACGGACACTAATTTTAAAATATAGGAACTAAATAAACCTTTACCCTTTCATCAACTACAATACATAATACATACGTAGCCTGTGGGACTCGCGGTATTCTATGAACCTACATGGAATAAACTGCTTCATTGGGATGCCACTGATAATGTCATGCACATGCAGAACAAGGCAGCGGAACATGTTTGATCTTCCTCAGCCTCCGAAACCCAACTGCGTCCCTCACTTCTTTTGTGAATACTGTGCTCTATGTCAAGAATACAGGGAGCTTAAATCTAGAGGCTGGGATCCTTCTGTTGGTAAGTGATTTGTATTATTATTTCATTCTAAAGTTGTGAGCAACACCCTTGAAAGTTTTAAAATAATGAATAAAATTCTCCGCGCTTGTTCTCTCTTTGCATCTATATAGGTTGGCAGGGAAACAGAACGAGGAACAGGAACCAGCAGCAACAACCATGACGCCCCCAGTGACCGAGAAAGTACATGCGCTTTAAAGATAAAATGTCATTGAATCAAAAACCTGTAATGTTTGCCATTGAATTTATTCAGGCACTTTGGATAAAGCATGCCTGCATCAAATTAAGGATGTAATTCAGTGCTGTGAAAGTTAACTAAATGAAGCAAACAGGATGGATCCTCATCAAATGACATCCTCTCATTTCTCAAGTTTCTTTTAAGTTCTGTTGAAATACACAAGCACCCTTTGCGTACATTGTGGCAGCTCCTAAAAAGAATCAAGAAATTGACTAAACACTAAGGTTGCGTGAAAAATATACAAATTACACTCATACATGCCGGAGCATCAAGATATCAAAACCATACAAAAATTGCTTACCACCACTGCCTAAGTGTGTTCCGCATGGTATTCAAAAGCTCTTAACTACAAACATACGAAGGCAACAAAAACTTAAATGTTGATGGTGGCTTCCCAGAGCCGAAGAAGTCCATTACGACCACCGCTGCATATCCTTTTTCTTTCGAGATCAGAAGCTATGCACCTTACCTGCATACCCCAGAAAAAAGCAAAAAGTTAAGAGACAACTGCCTTTTATACAGTTTTCCATCTACTTTAACAACACAACATGATGCTATCTCAAATATTGTTACAATTAACAGACTGATTAAATTTTTCTACATATCAGGAGGAAAATGTAGGGGAAGAGCAGGAATTATACAAGCACAAAGGAATTATCAATTATATGCATACCACAGCAACTGTCTTTTGAGGGGTTCTGTAGAGTTGCCACCCCGACATTTTGGATCCAGTGCCAGAGAACCCACCAAGTCTCTCTTGAGGTCGATGGAATAGAGACATTGAATTGTCAGCTGCTCCAATTCCTAACCAGTGATCCCCAGCGTTGATTGACAATATAGCAGATGAATGAATGGTAACATTCTTCACACACTTTATGCCTCCTGCTTGCATGGCAGATAAATGATTAGAACAATCTATAAAATTACTTGATTGGGCAATAGAGCATTGAAAGCTAACAGATTAACAATGTCAACATGTGCACTGTATAGATTCAACTTCAAGATGGTTGAATTCTTTTTCTTTTTTAATATTTTCAACAAGGTTTGTCCTGTGCAGCATTACAGACAGATGGGTATTTTAGAAAGGATGGTCTCGAAAAGAAGCTCACACACAGAACAATTGCAGATATCAATTGCTTTTGAGGTATTATATTAACTGAGCTAATGTTGCTCAATGATTATGGTGGAGTCCTGATGTTTCCTGATGTTTTATATGCCCCAACCCCATTGTCATCAACAATTTGAACAAAATGAGCAGGAAACAAAAATAACAAAGTGCCAGTGCTCATAAGAATTGATGCTCTTACCATCATCATTTTCCCAAAACCGGAGTAGCCCATCACTCGAACCTGAAAGAAAGGCATCAAGTTAAGGAGTTATTTGGATAAATGTTCATTTGGCACTACAGATGATTTCTATCTGTAAAAAGACTAAAGAACCCAATGAGAACAAGTTACATTCTGGCAAAAGGAACGAGTTTTTTTAAGTGCCAACCTGTAATTATTCCTCTATCTGATGAGGAATATTCAACACATTGTACTGGGCCAGCATGACAAGCTAGAACAGCATCACATGTTCCTCTGGAAATAGACCACATTCTTGCTGTCCAATCATCACTACCAGTAATCACAGTGTCTCTGTCCATTCTAATTGACCTGATATGGGACATGTAAACACCAAGGCAGCTTCAGAGCTATGATTATAGAATTACCAAAGAAACAAAATAAAAAAATTGGATGCCTCCTTGGCTCACCGAATCCATTTTGTGTGCCCAAGAAACTTGTGCATTTGCCGACCAGCACGAATGTCCCAGATATTTGCAACCCTGATAAACACAAGTATTCACCGAGGTTGAGGAATACTAATTTAAAATTTGTCCCAGCTATGTAGATGTAAGTTTCAATACACATACGCATCTCTACCACCAGCAGCCAAGATCCCAGTGGAGTCATCATACTCCATGCACAGAACTGCACTTGAGCAACGACCAACTGTTGCTACACAAGTGTCAGTTCGAACATCCCACATCTTCACAGTTCCATCATGGGATGCCGTAAGGACACGTTCACCTGACAGCATCCGCACACAGCTGACCTACAGTGATAAGTGATAGGAATTATCTCATATTTTCATTTATAGACCAAAATTTAAATTTCAATAATTTGAAAATGTAACAAACAAGAACTTTTAATAGGGCAAACACAAGCAATTATTAAAGAAAAAGTACACAAGTTCTAAAACCAGTCTACATGAAAACTGAAAGAAAAAGTTCACTAGGCTGATGTGGGAAAAGAGAGCATATTAAAAAGCTGCCATGTAGCTTATCTTATCCAAAGATTGCATGCAAAAACTTAATAATCATTCAAGGGCAATGAAAGAGACAAAATGTACTAACTGATGATCTGATAGAACCTTGACATTTATCTTAAACATATCTTTTTGCTCAGAAAGTAGAAAAACAATCAGTGACCCACTGCACCCTTAGCAACTCTGTCAATGACCTTCCCCTCATACATGTGTTTTTGTGTGTGTGTGTTCTTGGCCTTTACTGAGCTGTATTTTTTTGAAAGGGGGCCTTTTCAGAGCTTAAATAAGATACTCAATTACTCATTGAAAACTTCAGGACCCGATCCACACATCAGAAATACTTCCAGGTATCCTTACTATGCAATTTGTAAATTGGTTATCCTATAAAACTTACATCATCAGATGAATAATTGGTCAAATATATTCTTACGTCTTAGACCACTGCATACTGGACGTAATTCATAAAGAATAAGAACACTGGCTAACAAAAGTAATGTTCCTTTTTTTTTTTTGGATGGGGGGTTGGGGGGGGGGGGGGGGGGAAATCGTAGTTTAAAAACAGAGGGGTATAAGCATCCGTGGTCACAATCTTTGCTGATCCCACTCTATAACCAGTTCATATTATCAGCAATTCAGGGTTTTGAAGCACGCCAAGAAGAAACACACAAGTATTTTGGTAGCTAAATATACGTAGGGGTGTGAATTCAGTTAACAAAACGTGCATTACATAATTCCATTTCCATACTCCATTTTATTAATTCTGCAAACACCTTAGTGGTATAATGCAAGTGTATAATTTAAGAAATGATGCTCGATTAAGCAAACCTGTGCATCATGGCCCTTCAGCTCTTCTAGAAGCTGAGATGTTTGCTTATCCCATACAAGAACGGACTGATCATCTGATCCTGAAACCACCTTTCCTCGATCAGAATTTATAGCTCGGACAGTTCTGCATAGAAGGATGAAAGTGGATATAACCAGAACTGCCACTTACAAGAAAGTGATTTACATTCATTTACTTCCACAAAACTATAGAAAAGGAAAAAGGAAAATTAATGTATGAGTAAAAACCTTGTATGTCCTTTCAAGGTTGCTCGAAGTTCCGAACCACGAAGACTGGGATCCCAGATCTTAACCTGCAAAGCAAATTTTGAAAATCAAACATCAGACCCTTTGAACATGCACCAATTATACAATGATCTTAAAAAATTTACCCATGCAAGGTTAGAAGTTTCAATTTAGCAACCAAATCAAATACAAAACTTCTGCAAGATTCATGCTACTCTTGAGATGCAGCAGTCAGATAGATTTTATATTCTACCAAAAAGAACAAGATATATTATCAGCAAATCGCAGTCACTGATCTCCAGTTTTGCTTGAGAAGGCAGTCACAACCACTGTACATTACCATTAATGGCTCCATTAAGCATGAAATTACAGTCAGGTTTCCAAGTAATGCATCCAAGTAATGCATGTCACTTGTGCTAAAAAGTTGTTAAAAGAAAACAACCAGATATGTAACTCACCAAACAGTCAGTGCTCCCACTGATAAAGAAACCTGCATCTTCACGGTCACCCACTAGATCCCAGACCTCTCTTTTTGTAACACAATGTAAAGCTGTAATGGCACCGGCATGACCTCTAATTATGCGAATATTGGATTGAATTTTCTTCCCACCAGCAGTTGAATCTTGTTTTCGAGGAGTGCCATTCTCATTTGCAGCTAAACTCAGGAGACAACAAGAAAGGTGATGAGTTAAATAAAACAGTTTGAAGGAATCCAAAATTAATAAAAGACATAGCAGAAGCCCCACCATCAGAAGTCCATTTACGGACACGACTAAAAGAGTGTGATCTTGAGCTTGCTTCCCTGCTAAACATGCTCTGTACCCAGCTCCTCCCAATACCAGAAGCCTCAGCAGGTTGCTGATCGTCATTTGTGGCATCTTTCGAAAGCGGAGATGGCATTCCATTAGACAAACTTGACTGGCCCTTTATAGATGACAATCCCCAATAACCAATACGAAGTTGTTGGATATGTGACAAAAATCCTCTGAGTTGAATCTGAAACAAATCAGAGCACAAGAAGATTTTAGCAATAAAATATATAACAACCAGAGCAGATCTTCAGTTACAAAAATTTTTTTGAATGTGAGGCTGAAGTTGTAAGTAATTCTGCATTCAAACACTAGAAGAATCTTTCAAACACATATCCTCAAATGCACAAAATCTATCAACAAAGCATTTTATATCTTTCCTACAGAGTGAACAAGCACAAACATAAAGGGAAAAAAATTAAAAGAGAAAGGAAAAGTCTGTTTCCATGTAGACTGATGAAATCCAACCTTTCCAAGGTGAAGGAGTCTGAAAACATTATAACTGCAGCTAACAGAATCACAATGCATAACAAAAAAGTTGCTCTCACCAGTCACAGACTTTATTCTTAGACTTGCATAATAACAAAGTGTTTTAGAAGATAGAAATGCTTATGAGAAATTCCTGAGGATAATTTTCAACAATGTATGAAAGCACTAGAAACTACATTCATACGAAGCAGAAATTAAATTTCTACCAAGAAGTTTCTCTTCGTTCCCATCATAGGCAAACATATCAGTGTTGGTACAATAATAATCTATTTCCTTTTGCACGTCAATTAAGTTATATTGCAGTTCCGCAAGTTACAACAGATCTAGTTCTTTTTCTAACTTTTCCAACAAACTACTACATCTTCTAGCAAACTTCAGGTTTCTGCAGATATCCTCCAGTGGTGGTCATTTATGGTGTGTTTACTTGTGGGTTTGGGGAATGAGAATGGCGGAATGGGAATGAAACCTATGTTTACTTGACAAAATGTAATTTGGGAATGGGAATGAAAATGTGGGAATAAGGAATGGGAATCTCATTCCCATGGGGGGGGGGTGTTGGGAATGAAAATGTGGGAATGGGAATGAAACATAAATTTACTTTTTTATCCTTCTAATTTTTTCATATTTCCTAAATTACCCTTGTTCAAATCACAAATAATTTTATTATTTTAAATGTCATTAATAATAATAATAATTATTATTATTATTATTATTATTAATTTTATTAACTTTATTATTTTAGTTATTATTAATTATTATTATTTTCATTAATATTATCATTATTAACAATAAAATAATGATAAAAATAATAATTATTAAAAATAATTAATTTAACATTATTAACAATAAAATAATGATAAAAATAATAATTATTAAAAATAATTAATTTATCATTATTAACAATATTATCCTTATTGTTGTTGTTATTATTAAATTTTATTAACTTTATTATTTTAGTTATTATTAATTATTGTTATTACTATTTTTATTAATATTATCATTATTAACATTTATTAACATTAATAAATTATAACTAAAATAATAAAGTTAATAAAATTTAATTTTAATAATAATAAATGTTAATAATGGTAATATTAATAAAAATAGTAATAACAATAATTAATAAGAAATAAAATAATAAAGTTAATAATAATAATGATAATAAATGTTAATAATAATAATATTAACAAAAATAATATTAACAATAATTAATAGTAACATTAATAAATGATAACTAAAATAATAAAGTTAATAAAATTTAATTTTAATAATAATAAATGGTAATAATGGTAATATTAATAAAAATAGTAATAACAATAATTAATAACAAATAAAATAATAAAGTTAATAATAATAATAATGATAATAAATGTTAATAATAATAATATTAATAAAAATAATATTAACAATAATTAATAGTAACTAAAATAATAAAGTTAATAATAATAATAATAAATGATAATAATGATAATATTAATAAAAATAATATTAACAGTAATTAATAATAACTAAAATAATAAAGTTAATAAAATTTAATAATAATAATAATAATAACAACAACAAAAAAAAATAATGATAAATTAATTATTTTTATTAATTATTAATACTATAAGTATTTTGGTAAATTGATTCTCATTCCCATTCCTCATTTCTATTTATTTTGTCAAGTAAACACATCAATGGCATTCCAACACATTCTCATTCCCATTCCCATTTATTTTTGCCAAGTAAACATTGAAATCTCATTCTCATTCCAGTCCATTCTCATTCCTATGAAGTAAACACATCATTAAAGTAATAAGAGATATGGAAAAAACTGAACGAATGACATCACGCGGATGGTAAAGCACAAAGCAATTTAAGGGTCTGATCACATTGGAAATTCCAAATACATATACCCATAGATCCAAGCAAAAAAAAAAAAAAAAAAGGAAAAACTCTGTGCATTATAAGTTTATTATAAATCGCAATGGAACACTAAATGACAGCAGAATAACTTACAAACTGCTTGTATCCAATATTGTTTTTCTCTGCTATTGTTTCTATCATGTACCAAGTATCAGTATCTGGAAGTCCCAGCCCAGCCTTCATGATGACAGAGAATAAGAAAACAACAAGTTCAAGAGTAAAGATGAACATACATGTGAAGATTGGAGGTTAAAATGATGTAAAATTGAAACCTTAATACAAAGGGGAAAAAAATACTACCATATGTGATGCCACTGTGATTAACTGTGCTGAAACCAGAGAGGCGTAATTAGCTGACCTGTCAGAACAACATGAGGCAGAATAGATGAGTTTGCTCCCCAAGTCAAACTTTTGGACAAATCAAAGATATCCAATTGACAGGTGTTTTTTAGACTGGTTTCATGAAAAAAAGGTATTAGTTACAAAATGACAGAGCCAGGGATGAATCAATAACATTTTTTTTCTTTTAATTTAGCCTAACGGCAACTCAATCTCCTCCCAACCCATGTAAGCAGGTTCAAATCCCAAACTCAATTAGTTGGCACCCACAATCAATACCAAAACTTTATAAAGTATTTCTTTTCCAAAATTTATCATCTTTATGCACCCTAAATTATCAGCAAAATATTTTTGCACCAGCACTCAGCTTTGGTTATTATAAGGATGGTACTAGCAAGATTTCACAGAATATGACCAGGACAGAACATGATCAGTGAGACTGACATTTCATTCAACAGAATTTTACACATGGTTTCTGGAATTCTGCTCTGGTTGGCATTAAATCTTTCCAATATAACATCGCATGGCCAAGGTAACAGCATGGCAACTTCATGAAAAATGCTCAAGCTTGTGACCATATCTAAATCACCCCTTGATATGCTCAATAGACTATTATGTGAATAACTGTAACTTGAATTTAACACACGCATGATAGGACTTAAAAAGTATGCTTCTTACTTGCTTGAAAACCGATCCATTAAATAGTCAAAGTACCCCTCCCAAAACCTGCAACAAATCATAGTAGATGTTAAAGAAAATCCAACTTTGTACCATTAATGGGTCACCAATGGAATTACCCGTTCTTGAATCAAAAATAAACTTCAATTATTCAGAACTACATCAACAATCATTCATTACACCCACCAACTCTTATTTAGAAATAAAATAAGAGTTGTTAAAATAAAGCTACATACTGAACTTCTGTCCAAGGCAAACTCATTGGAACAAGATACATGAAAATTTCTCTTCTTCTTAATAGAAGTGAAAACAATCCTCAACCAACAGAACTTTTCCCCAACCCCCACCCCCTTCTTTTTTGCAACAAAACCAAGAGAACTTGAAAGCAACAATTTTATGAGAAGGGAACTGTCACATAGCATTTCAATTATAACAGAGCCAAAATATCCAAGTGTCCAGTGATAGGTAGCATGAAAAGGATGAAAATGAAATCACAATAGTTCATGAAATTCCTTAGATAACGATTAGTGACACATACCGTAGCTCCTCCCAGATAGAGAGGGAAATTAAATGGCGCTGTACGTAATCTGAAACATTATTAGCATCTTTCTTAAACATCTCAGCAGAAACTTCAAGGGCATCTCTAATAGTTGACACATCATTTCGAGAAGTTGCACGACTGATTGCCGTTTTGAGCTGAATGAGTAACATTGACAAGGGGAAAGAGAGGACAAATAATCAACACAACATGAACCATGGCATTCCAAAAGAAGTGTCAAAGGGCAAGAGAAAACAAGCCAATGAGAAAAATCATGCATAAACATCACAAGGGAATTAGATTACCAATTCTTTCACAGCAATAAACTGTTCCTCAGTCAACTGACAGTGCCATCCCTGACAGGGGATATATACAGTTAGTGGCTTCATACTGTTCACTAAAAACTTTAAATCAATTTAAATCAGTGAAATAATATTAATTTCTAAACATACTGAATGTATGTGTTCTCTGATACATTCAACAAACCCACTTCCACCAATCCCTTCCGCATCAGACTCAATCAAAGCTGTAAAGGGAATCAATAGTATTTGTTAATTTATAAAGATATCTAAATCATAAGAAGTTCCCCTCAGAAACAGCAAAGAAATTGAGTTTTTACAAAGCATACCAAGAATTGTGCCATATTCAAATGATGAAAGTGGATCATCAGTAGCTCCTAGTTTCAGAAGGCGAAGCCACAAACCCTGTTTAACAAAGTGACCAACAATACTTAAAAACACAAAGTATGACTGATAATGACAATGATCCACATATAATAATTTCAGCACTACCATGCAGTTGCCTAACTCAAATTATATATAGAAGTGGATTCCAGCATCACCATGTGATATGGTGATGCTGAATGTTACCACATAAAGCAAAAAGGAGAGAATTTATTTCAAAAATGGAAACAAAAAAGTTTACCTGAAGCTTAACTTTGATGTCCAAAACCATGCGGTCCCTTTCAGCCTGTAAGACAGTGATAAATATCAATTCAGGGCAATTTTAACCTTTAATCACAGCACTTGCAATGATGGAGTAAAAAACTTACAGCTCTCTCAATTGGACTAAGACTATCTTTGGAGTCCTTACTCACAAGCATAGAAGGTGGACTTGCAAAGAAATTTAGAAAAAATTAAGAGGAAAATAGTTAAGGACATAGCAATGGAATGAAAAGGGACATATATATCTGTACTGTTCAAGCATAAAAATATACCTATTAAGCTTTCCTGAGTATTCAAAAGATCCACTTGCTGAGGCAAGAATTTGCCTCCTCTTTTCTTCCTGCTCTTCCGTTCTTACATTGGAAGGAAATCTATCATAAGTATATTTGGCCCCCGATCCTGGAGAAGCCACAAAAAAAAAATGTGTGATTATTGTACACGTTGGCTTTGAACGGATGAAATTGAAATCCAACCAAAAGATGGCCTAATTTTTACCTGATGTTCCAATATCAGGATCTGATATGGTTATAACCTCAGGCTCTGCTGAAGATGACGGAAGAATTGACGTAGGATTTTGACCCCTTCCAATAGCATCTTGCAATTTATCAAGCAGATTACTATTATTTTCGTCAGAACCAAGGCCTCTCTCCAGATAATCCAAGAATCCTTGAGAATCCAAAAACTGTGTTATCTGCAAACAAGAAATAAATGAGCAATCAATCATTGTACAGAGATATTAAATTTCACTGGAGAATAATGAAAAAGAAAAAAGAAGGAAAAAATATTTTTAATCAGAAAAGTGAGTATTGGACCAGCCATACAAAATGCAAGTACTCATAACAAAAAAGTGAAAGAAATGAGGTAAAAAGGAGTGATAGATGCCCAGAAATTTACCAAAACCAAAAAGGTATCGCCAATCCCAAAAAAGAAAAGTGGGTTTAAGGTTGATGGATAATAAAAACATAATAACTGATTGTGATGAGATACGTTACCATAGGATCAGGTGGCTGGTTGGTTGACCGAGAACGCTTCTTCAAAAATGCTTGAGCGTTGAAAACCTGAGTGCCGGTGTTTTCCTAACAAACATTATTGTGACCAAGTATTGCTAAGAAGATTAACGTACAAAAACTTGTGTAAGAGCACTTCTGTTGAATACAAAAAGGCAGTACTTTTCCTGACAAAATAATATTTTAGACCAAAATAATACCAGGAAGATTATATAAACAAGACATAAAAGCCAAATTTATACAAGGAAGACATAAGATAAAAGTTTCATACTATGAAGTTGCGGTAGCCACCTAAAATTGATGCTAAAAACTTGAGAAAAATAAACCTGCATACAAACATTAAAAACAATTTAAAATACGCATCATTCAATTGACTATAATTCTTCACATAACCAAATTATCTGCCATGACATAATAAAAAAAAGAAAATACTGCATAGACAACATAAATTTAAAGAGCAAAAACAGAAAAGAATATGAGAAACATTTTAAACAGTTTATTCTAATGCATTTAATTTTAAAACAATTAGATCTAAGAAAGCGCCACTACTCCCCAGGAGCCGGTCATTTCAAGCAACTTCATTTGGCTGACCAGATTCAAATTCCAGGGAAGGTAGGGCACTAAAAAATCAATTTGGATTTTGCACAACCCTATCTTTCTCTAAAAAATAAATTAATAAAATTGGATATAACAAAGCAATGTCTGCTCCAGAAACATTTTACTTTGCACCTAATAATCACCTGAGTTGAAGGTCATGCTCCTCTCCCCATGGCTTACTGCAAACTTTAGAATAATGCTCAGATGAGCCACCTGCATTCATCCGATCAATCCCCACAACATTGGGGTACAATAACTTTAAAATGTCACCACGCAAAGAACTTAATTCTGGCTCTGGAATTGGGGGTATCTCCTCCGTAGTACAAATTCGATTATACTCAAGGTCCACAACAACTACCTATAACAGAAAAATAGGAGGAATAAGTGAGTCAGTATTATTAATTGATGGGAGAGGCACAAAATTAGCCTAACAAGAAGCAAAGACAGTGTCCAACAAATCAGTTCGACCAAATATACATTTTATGTTAATGTGAAGATCGGGTAATTTAAAGGTAATTTTCTTTTTTTTTATAGGAAATGGAAACTTTTATAGAAAATTAGAAGGGAATAAATATTACAAAAGTGAACCATAGGTCCACAAACTAAAAACTTCGGCCTTTTTTTTGGGGGGGGGGGGGGTGCGAAGTACCAACAAAATTAACTCAAAACTGCATCTCAATAAAGCTGAATGAAAAAGAATGAGGAATCTAAAGACAAAGATGAGACTATCTAAAATGTATAAGTGCCTCTAGATTTTCCAGCATTTCCAAGAGTCTGAAGTTTGGCTACATTAATTCTTGGGCACAAGTGTACATCTGAAGGAGCAGATTATGTCTAGGTAGATTAAGTTTGCCATTTTGATTTGACCATTGATCACTTATTATGGTATATAGATAGCTCCACCCATCAATCAGTTGAGTTATTTTTAAATAACTGATAAAGTGATATAGATGAAATGCTGGCAACTGGAATAGCTCTTTGCTTCAAAAACTTGGACAGTTAAAACTTTATTATCAAAAATCAAGTAGCGAAACCACGATTTTTTACACATGAAAGCATCAGTTAGGGCCTATAATGGGTATAACATGTCAAAGATAAATAAACATCACAGTCCTCATCCCTCATCTGCCTCCACAGTAGTACAGCAAGATAAATATCTTAAAGAAAATTCTATCTGAAATCCACGATTCTAGAATAATAAAAATAAGAAAGAAACAACGACAATGAACATGATCTAACAATAACATGTATATAACTAATTCCAGATAGATTAAACAGCTTAGACTGATAATTCTGAGCCATCAATGCAAGCAGAAGTAGAACCAAAGTCATACGATGTATCCTGTGTAATTGTCCAAGATTCAAAGGGTGAAAGAGGAAATACTGCCGATCTGCAGTGACAATTAGCAATAGAAATAACAGAAGACTAAGGAAGCACTTTGCAATTACAAAGAGAAGGGTAGTATGGCGATGAAAATGCAAATTAAACAATAAAATTCATACAAATTACTTACACCATCCATGGCAAGGTTAGATGTATCAACACCGGAATGGAGACCCATCATATATGGCGTAGGAGCATCAATATAATCTACTCCACTGAAAAATAGTAATGGAATGTAGACATGCTTCAGCACAGAAAAACATACAAAGATTAGATGTGAGTCTACGGGATAAGTCATACATAGGCATCAATAAACAATGCTAGGCCTAGCATATTAATACGAAGACGTGCAGCATGAAAACATAATCCTCATCAAATATAAAGGCAGTGATTTCAAATATTAAATACTAACCTGCCACCGGAATGGATAAATTAAATGGCATATTGCCTCTGACACTAGAGTAAGAAGGGAATACCTAGTAAAGACAAAACAAGTGCAATAAATACAAAGGACCTCACATTGATAGGAAGATAAAAATCTAATTGATCATAATATAAATGGTCAACCTAAATGCAAAAGCAACATACAACTTAGACAAAATAATTGGTGCAAAAGAAAGTCAAAAGTTATTGATCAATGTTCAACGGCTCCAAGAACATTGCCCTCATGAGTCGTGCATAAAGGGTTATTGGATAAATTCATATAACAGATATTATCAATGTGCTGCAAATCTGGGTAGGAACATAACTGGGACTTTGCACAAGGTGAAATATAAACCACTGACATATGCATCCTCTAAACAAGTTGATTTGAGTTTAAAATCACATATGCAGCAGATATTAAGTTGGCCGATTAAAAAGATACATCAAGCTTTGCCTTTTTTCATATTTACAGAAAAGATTATGATCTTTTGACAATAAATGTGCCCAATGGTGTATAACAAGTCAACAAAGGATCTAACTGATGTAGGATGCATCCAGTAAAATAACTGAGTAAGAAAGGGGATGAAATAATTGAAGAAATAAGGGGGAGAAACCAGAAGAAAGTGGAGAAATTCAGAAGAAATAGGGAGGAAGCATCATAAACTTTATTCAAATAATCATCAATAAAATCAAGTCTCCTAAAAAATTCAAAAGAAATAAAGTGAAAACATTGCAAACTTTATTCCATAATCATCACTACCATCTAGCCAGCCTAAAAATTGAAAAACAAGGCTGATGTATAGTGGCTGAACCCTAAATAAACTGGAAAACAAAATCAAAAGAAATTTACCTGCTAAAAAGAATGCTAATCAAATAAATAAGAAAACTATTTAAGGAAGATTAGATATTGCTTATGCTCCTAATAAAACCTTGACTCAAATAAATAAAAAAATAATTTCTAAAATCCTAGAAAAATATCTCTTTTTCAGAGTCACTAAACTATGTTGATATTAAAAATTATTACAAATCACATCACTGGTCACCAAAACTTCACACAACCATTTTCTCCAAACCTACAATCAAACTCTACCTGAGGACGCAACTGCTTTATAGAGAAGCACTAATTCAAAAATGGTTGCACATAGTGACATAAGCCAAACAATAGTAATTCACTCAAGCAGTGACCTCCATCAAGACCTAAGAACCAATTAACTTACCATGCAGTCATCAAACTATCATCCTGCTAAAAATAAAAAGGAAAAAAGAAAATCAAATAAAGGAATGACAACCTAGTTAGAACATGAGGGGCAAACATTTAGTACCAGGGTTCAAAATTATCGAGTTAATAAACACTTTCTCTGTATTTTTCGGAAGGCATTTTCATCATGATAAAATATGCCCAAAATGAGTCATTTAAAGATTCATACACACCAATGTACTGTGTCCCACCCCTAGTAGAGTAATCCAAGGAGTTCCTCTTTTTTCTCATATAGATGTTAGACCCATAAAGCTCTCATGAAGAAGAGAGGCCTGTATATTGATAGTTAATAGTTTGTAAATAGCTGAACACGCAACTAAGTCAGCGCATACCACTTATAAAATGAGAGAAAATGATGAAATGAGCAAGACCATACACAAAAGATCTAAACTCATAATCATTGTGTGACAATCAATGAAAAGGATTACAGATGCAAACATGTGAAAACCACGTCAGATTGATAATCATTACTTAGTACAAGAAAAGGAAAATGCAATAGCCGGACAGAGACATACTTGTTTGATCGAAGCAAAATCCTCCTTTCAAGCAAAACAGCGGTAAAAAGTGTAATCAAATTGTCAACATCCAACAACTGCACAAGTGGCTGAAATGATATCTGCATTCAACAAAATAAAACCATCATACAACATGTTCTACAGTCAGGTAAACCAATTATCTATCAACAAGGAGCAAAAGGCAAAAGGTAATACATCAGCATGAGGCAGCCCCTCCTTTGGTGGAGTCTCCACGGATAGTAAGCAATTCTCGATAGCAAACAGCACTCGATTCTTTCCAGGAGTCGGCAAAGGTACATTTGACACCAAATGCGAAATAACATCCCACAACGGCGTGCTGAAATTGTTCCAAAGCTGAGAAATATTACAACATAACTAAAATAAAAACAACACTATTCATTCGATTCCCACATTTCATCAATCAATCAAACACACATACAAATTTTACCAAAACCCAAAACTCACCTACTTCCATCAGACAAAAAACAAAGCGAATAAATCTCTTCGAGTACATTCCTAAGAACACGAAAACTAGGCGAGCGAGAAACAAGGCAGATACATTTGTCAGCAAACGAATTCGCAGGTATACGATAAGCTTCAGCAATATCTTCACTCACAGGATCTCTAAACGATATGCAACTAACATAAATCTTCGAACCATCACCCTCTGCACAGAATAAATAAAATCTCATGAGCACCCCCTGAAAATCACAAAATTTGCACAAACATCCAATAAATGTCAAAATACCAGTTAAAACGATCGGATAGGTCCGGGGGAATGTACTGGGGTCGTCGGAATCGAAACCTGAAGAATAGAACTGGACGCCAGCGGGAAGAACACACTGGGGGGAACGGAGAAAAACAAGAAAGAGTTTTTGAAAAACGTTTTTGATGTTTTGTGAAAAACAGAAAAAAAAAAATAAGAGAAACACTTACCGTGGAGAGCTGAGGTGGCGGATGAGGGTAAAGGGAGTGATTAAGGGGAGGGAATTGGTCGAGGACAGAAGACAAGTAGTAATATTCGGGGCCGTGATAGCCTTTGCTTCCATCTAACGTTCGAATTTCGGGGCCAATTCCGCAGACGACGAAGTATTCGAAGACTCGTGCCATTTTTACTTTTTCAGATCTGCTTTTTTTTTGTTTTTTGGGTTTCAGAAAATGAAGTGCTGCGATCTGATTTGCATTGTGCCTCTATTTTGGGAATCCAAGGGAGTCACTCGCTTTGTCTCCTGTAAGTGGCAACGACGAGCAGGAGATCAAAAATTCAAAATGAATTACTGACAAGTTTTCTCTTTTTCTAAACTAGAAAAAGAACAAAAGAAGAAAAATCTCTTTCATTTGGCTTTGTAATATGATTGCAGATAATTATTATTATTATTTTTGACGGCCAAATCTGATGAGTTATACGATAATTATTTTTTTTTAATTTAAAAGTTTTTTAGGATGATTATGTTGGAATTGGACTATTTTAGAATTTACAAGATAACAAATACATGTAATAATTATTAGTTTTTTACATTTTATCTTTTTAAAACTTTGCATCTTATTTCATTATTGTTTCAAACATTTCTTTGAGCGATAAAATATTAATTTTGTTAAAATAATAAAATATCAAGAAAATTACACATAGTTTGATATGGCTATTCAAATTTAAAATATATATAATTTTATCTTTTTTTTTTTTTGGTTTTAACCACGAGGTATCCTGGGAAGAGTCCCAACTGTGGGAGGCACTTTTAAGCCCGTACCACAACCCAGATTAGAAGTTTCCGCTCGAATCGGGAGGCACAAGTTCTCCCAACAAAGACGACTTCCCTGCGATTCGAACTGAAGAGCAAACTCAGTCAAGCTACTTAAGGGGACTCCATTGCCAGTGGAGCCAACATTTTATCTTCTTTTTTTTTGTGTAAAATTATGTTTCGCCTTCCACGTCAACAAAGGACGTTAGCATCCAAACTAGCCATGGTAACAAAAATGTAACTGAACTTAAGATTTACACCTTAATACTTTCTTACACCCATTGGCTTTTTTACTATTTCACAATTTTTTTAAATATTGAATCAATGATAATCCAAATTTTTACTGTAAATTTTGACACCAATTTTTATATATTTATTATTAAATTGAACAACTAAAAATTTGCATTAAAACTTTAAATTTTTTTTTCCTATTACTCTAGCATTAATCATTTCTTAAAGTAGGAAAATGTATAAGCAAAGCACGAGTCTCTCTTCTCGTTTTCTCTAAAAACATAAATGGGAGATTGGGAGTGGGTCGCGATGACTCTTCAATTCACCCACTAAGTGTTGGGTGCTTGTAGGGGTTTTAGGGTTAAATCTTAGGGTTTGCTCTATTTTTTCAGTCTATCCTTTATTGAAGTGGTCAGTAAAGAAAGGGTAAGTTTCGTTGGGGAAAAGATAGTAAGCACCCTGTCAGCCGTGTATTCAGTATTGAACAAAAGGATGGACACAGAGGAGCTAATCAAAACATGCAAAGCAATTTCACTGAACGGAGAAACAAGAGGGAAAGTAACCATCAAAAGCAAAATGAAGGAAAAGGGGGAGAAGATATTTGCAGGATGCCTACTGGGGAAAGGGTTACTGAATAGAGAAGTGAAAGAGGAATGTTTTAAAGCAGTTTTGCTTCTAGTGTGGAAAATAATGAAGGAAGATAAAATTGAAGAGTTAAGGGAGAACATTTTTATCTTCCAATTTGGGAATGAAGCTGATAAGAAAAAAGTTTTCGCTGAAGTGTCGTGCATTTTGACAAAGCATTAATTGTGTTGACATAACCAGTAGGAATAGAGGAGATAACAAAACAGGTTCTCACTCATGTCTCATTTTGGGTACAAATACTCAATGTACCCATTATGTGCATGAACACGGAAACAATAAAGGAGCTTGGTGAAGCCATTAGAAGAGTGAAAGAAGTTGCCACAGATATTACAGGGGCATGCTTTGGCAAATATATCTGAATCCGCATTTTGGTGGATATCACTAAACCACTGATAAAATTTCTGTATTTTAAGCAGGAGGAAGATGAAAATGAGATGGATAGTGAGGAGCAAGAAAGAAGGGAGAATAAAGCAAAGGAAATTCTTATGCCAGTAAGCTATGAAAGACTACCAGACTTTTGCTATATTCACAGTCAGATTGGCCATCAATATAGAGAATGCGTCAACTATAAAAATCAGTTGAGGGAGGAGATGGCATACGAGCCATGGATGAAGGGCCCTACAATGACAGAACAACTGAAGCAAAATAAAAGGAAGGAAAATATTAGACCAGAACAGGGAAAGAAAAGTCAGAGCTACTCAACAATGGAGGTCCAAGACAAAAAGGGGAACTCGGAGACAAACGATGGAACAACTCAAAAGTTAGGAAAAATGGATACGGGTCAAGAACCATCACGAGGTGGGGATTCCCTAGAAATGTCAAATCAGAATAGTAAGAAGCAGTTAGTGACAAAGAAAGTGAATTGGCGCAGGGAGGGAATCAATTTGAGGCGGGAAGTGAGAAACAAGTTAAAAGGGAAAAAGAAAAAGAAATGTTAAAAAATAAACAAGATGAAGAGGAAAAATGCTGATAGTGAGTAGCCCAAAGCTAGGAGCCCGGGGAGTGATGAGCCCAAAAGCAGATAAACAAAAAGTAATTGTGAAAGAAAGAGATGGGCTTGAAGCAACCAAAGAAAAGCCCAAGAGATGTAGGTGGAAACTCCAAGCCAGAAATGTTGATAAGTCCATTAAGCACAAAGATAGACCAAAAGCAATGAAAAGGTCCAGTGATGAAATTTTCTAGGATAGCCCAATAATGAAAGGAAAAACATTATCATCTTCAAAGGCTTGCAAATTGAAGTTGGAAATGCAGAGTAATGGAAGGAATGGAGTTGAAGCAATGTTTACGGAAGAATCAACGGCGGTGGCTGGTTACCAGCCCTGTCAACAGTAATGAGGATCATCATTTGGAATGTTCGAGGTCTGAGGAATGATTGAGCGTTTCGAGAAGCCCAAAAAATTCTCCGCATGCATAGACCGCAGATGATGTTTCTTTGTGAGACGAAGCTAAGTTCTAAACAAATGGTGGAAAAAGTAAGAAGTTAAATTTTCACAACAGTTTTACTATCGATAGAAGTGGTTTGGCTTTACTGTGGAGTGTTGAAATTGTTGTAGATATCAAATCGTATAGTATGCACCACATTAATGCTATTGTTCAAGCTGATAATGGATGTTATTGGAGGTGTACGAGTATATATAGACACCCTGAAGGGGATCAAAAGCATCATAAATGAACATTGTTGAGAAAATTAGCAGGACTTTCATCTCTGGCCTGGCTTTACTTTGGCGACTTTAATGAAATCCTCCATCTAAGTGAAAAGATTGGGAATGAAATGTGCGTTTCAGCAGTAAATGACTTTAGAGAAGCTAATTAGATTTTACAACTTGAGTGACTTGGGTTGAAAAGGATATCCATTTACATGGTCGAATAGGCGGTTTGGATCCCAATTAGTGGAGGAAAGACTGGATAGATTTTTAGGTTGCGAGAATTGAAGAATGATATTTAAGGATAATACAGCTACAAATATAATAACTTGGACATCTGATTGCAGCACAGTAAAAATGGATGTAATGAAGAAGGCTAGATGAAGTAAGTATAGCAGAAGATATTTTACAAGAATCTGTTATAAAGACATGTGGAGTCCATATGAGAGGTGCAAAGAATGAGTGGAAAGATAGCTGCAGATGGAATTATGAAAATCATGTGCCCTTGTTTCAAAAAAAAAAAAAGCAAATAAATTGATGGCCGAGCTAAAGATATGGAGCAAGACTGAATTTAAAGGTAGAAAAAAGAAATTGGATAAGTTGCTTCAGTAATTACAGAACATCAAAGAAAGTGGCGAGCAGTATGTTTGTGGGGAGGAAATTAAGAATGTTGGAACACAAATAGAAGAAATTTTATTAGAGGAAGAGATTTATTGAAGGCAAAGGTCCAGAACAGTTTGGCTTCAAGAATAAGATAAGAACACAAAGTTCTTCCATTCCAAAGCTTCAACTAGAAAGAGAAAGAATACAATTAAAGGAATTTTTAATGAAAACGGCAAATGGACAGAAGAAGCAGACAAGGTGGAAAGACTTTTTTGTGAGCATTTTACAAATCTCTTCACTTCAACACATCCTACAAGGTGTCATATGGAAAAAGCACTCAAGGAGATGCCTCTGAGAGTAACGAAAGATATAAATGAGCAACTGAATCAAACATTTACAGAAGAGGAGATTGTGATAGCCTTGAAGCAGATGCATCCAACAAAAGCACCTGGCCCCGATGGTCTACCAGCATCATTTTTTCAGAAACATTGGAAAGCGGTTAGTGAAGGAGTCATATCTACATGCATGCACATCCTTAATAGTGGAGGTAATATTGCCCCTTTGAACCACACTTATATTGTCTTAATTCCAAAGAGTGAAAAGCCTAAAAGAGTGGTTGATTATAGACCTATTAGCTTATGAATGTTCTATACAGAATAATAGCAAAAACCATAGCTAATAGGTTAAAAGAAATTCTACATCTTATAATATCACACATTCAAAGTTCATTCATACCAGGTAGACTCATTACAGATAATATAATCATTGGTTATGAGTGCTTGCACAAAATTAGGCTTAGAAAAATCAAAAAGGTGGCCTAGTGGCTATTAAATTGGATGTCAATAAGTCTTATGATAGGGTGGAGTGGAGCTTTCTAAAGCATACAATGGAAGTTATAAGGTTCTCACAAACTGGGTAAACTTGATCATGGGATGTATCACCACTCCTTATTTCTTTGTCTTGATAAATGGGGTACCAAAAAGGCTAATTCAACCTCAAAGAGGGCTCAGACAAGGTTGCTCATTATCCCTATACTTATTTATCTTGTGTACAGAGGTTTTTTCAATTCTCATATCTCAAGCTGAGCGGAGAAATTTGATCAAGGGGCTCAAGTTCAGCAAAGATTTATCAATTAATCAATTGCTCTTTGCAGATGATAGTTTGATTTTCATAAGAGCCACTATTGAAGATTACTCAAATTTGAAGAATATTTTTTTATTGTTATGCTGCTGCTTCAGTTCAGATATTCAATTATGAGAAATTCTCTATTTTTTTCAGTGGAAAGACTCAACCAGCACAAATAGCTTCAATTAAGAATTTATTCCAGCTCCATGTGGTGTCAAAGTATGAAAGGTACTTAGGATTGCCTCTATGGTGGGAAGGAAAAAGCTAAGTTCTTTCAACAAAATAAAGCTTAGAGTCCTAAGAAAGATATCCAATTGGCAATCAAAGATGTTCTCAAAATGTGGAAAAGAGGTGTTAATTAAAGATGTAGCTCAAGCAGTTCCTGTTTATGCCATGAGTGTTTTCAAACTGTCGATGGGGTTGCGTGATGATATCCAGAAGGCTATTACAAGGTTCTGGTGGAACTGAAAACAAAACCAGAGGCCTATTCATTGGGCTAAATGGGAGAATATATGCCAAGCAAAATGTAGAGGTGAAGTGGGGGTGACATGCTTCAACCAAGCATTAGTGGCCAAATAGGGGTGGAGAATTATTCAGAACCCCAATTCAATGGTGGCAAAGGTGCTAAAGGCTCAGTATTTTAAAGATACTGATTTCATTAAGGCTAAAATGGGATCAAATCCATCTTTCATATGGAAAAGCATATTATGGGAAAGGTAAATCATTAACAAGGGTCTAAGGTGGAGAATTGAAGATAGAAAGAGGGCTCAAATTTATTAGAGTTGCTAGATCCCAAGACCTTCAACATTTAAACATTTCTTTCCTCCAAAACTACCTCTGGACTCTACAGTGTCAGATTTGATAAATGCTGAAAATAAATGGAAGGGGTTGCTGGTTCAACAAAACTTTATGGAGGAGGATGTGCAGTAGATCTTAAGAATCCCACTACCAAGAATATCCAACCCTGATAAGCCATTATGACATTTTGACAAATAAGGGGATTACACAATCAAGAGTGGGTACCAAGTGGCCTTAAATCATAAATTCTCGGACTAACCAAACAGCTCAAACATTTCAAGCAAAAAACAAGTTCCATAGAGCTTAATTTGGGCTGCAAAGCTACCAGCAAAATTAAAGATTTTCATGTGAAGAGTTGCAAGAAACACTTTGCCAACAGCAACTAACCTATGGAGAAGAAATGTGCTACAAAGCCCCTGGTGCCAAAGATGTAAAAGAGTTGAGGAGACGACATTTCATGCTATTTTTTATTGTAAAAATGCTCAAAAGATATGAAGACTTACAGAGCATGGGGGAGAAATAAAGCAGTCAAGAAACAAAGAATTTTTAAGCTTGATCATAGAAATAACTAGTAAGAAGGGAAAATATGATCTGGATGTGATATTTGCTTTATGTTGGGTGGCTTGGCACTCAAGGAATCTTCATGTTTTAAGTAACAAAATGAAATATTCTCAAATATCAGTTGCAAGAGCAGAAGTTGTGGTTCAATCCTTTAAAAAAATGAGACAACCACAATTTACAATCAACCTTGGAGAGGAAAGTCAGTAGATGTCAACATTGGAGACCTCCATCGTCAAGGTGGTTCAAAGTTAATGTGGATGCTGCAGTAAGAGAAAAACAAGCAAAGTGGGATTAAGGTTGGTAATCATAAATTTAGACGGAAAGTGTGTAGCAGCTGCCATGAAGCCATCAATCTTCCATGGAAGTGTAGCTTTTGCTGAAGCTGAAGCTACAAAATTTGGGTTGGAAATTGCAGAAAATGCAAGATGTCTACCTCTGATTATTGAAACATATTCTTAAGAGGTAGTTGATCTGGTGTTAAACAAGAGAGGCACAAGGATGGAGATGTTTTGGATAATTTACGATATACAAGCTAATCTAAAGAGTTTGCAGCAGATTAAAATCCAACATAGCTCAAGAAACTGTAATGAAATAGCACATTTGTTAGCTAAAAAAGCTTTGGAACAGTAGAATATTGTCTCTGAAATGCAAGTAACGCAACCCAAGAGGGGGGTGAATTGGGTTTTTAAAAATAATGCAATACGATTCGCACAATAAATCAATCTAACGCCTTAATGAAATAGAGAACAATAAATTCAAGCAAGCGTAAAAATAAAAAGAGCAAGGGAAGAGAAAAACAAACACGCGGATTTTTACGTGGTTCGGCAATCCCCGCCTACGTCCACGCCTCCAAGCCAACCGAGCTCGAGGATTTCACTATCTAAGCCTCCCAAGGCTTCAAGTTTTTACAATTGACTTCCAAGGTGTCAATGAACCTTTACAACCAAGAGATTATCTCCCCAATCTCTTCACCCCAAGTGTTTCCCACACTTAAACACTCACAATTTGGTAAGGAATGAAAATTACAACAAAAACTCTCTTTAAGAGTTGATATGCAACTAATAGCTCAACAATGATTCAATCAATAATGATTTGCATCTTGGAAGCTCAATATATGTTGTATGATCTTATATTTGCATGTATTGGTGCTTAAAATGAAGTTTGAGTTGAGTTTTTATAGTGGAAGCCCAAAAACTAGCCGTTATAGGCAAATTCCAGCGCTCAAGCGGTTAGCCGCTTGATTTATCCGGCTAGCCGCTCAGGAACAGTAATATTACCGTTATTTTTGAATTTGCTACAGTAACACTGTTCATTGAAATTACACTTTGGCCCAAAACTTTCTATAATTATAATATGGCCCAAAACGTCAGAAAAATTTGCAAATAGGTCCAATTTCAGAACTTCTCAAGAATAGTGTCTTTCCCAAACTTTTTAAAATTATGATATGACCCCAAATATTTTATTGTTTCGCACAAAGGTCCTTTTCAACATAATACCCATATTTTTCAAAGTTCTCAAAATCTTTCACTTTAGTTCAAAATATTCATAAATTATAGTGTGGCCCAAAATATTTAAAATGTTTGAAAAAAACATCCAACTCCGAAATTTGATACTTATTAAAATCAAAGATTTCAAATCTTAACATTTAAGTCCAATTTTACTCAAATCCACAAAATACTTTACTTTATAAAAATAAAATATTTTAGTTTATGAAAAGTATTTAATTAAATTAATCTCTTGAGCTTCTCAAATGCTAAATCATGCATCAATTAAATCATACCGGCTTTACAAGAATTTGTCGCAATAATTCGTCCGTTGAGCTCTAAGCTTTATTCTTGATTTCGCCGTTGTCCGTTGAGTGTCTTCAATCTTGATTTCACTTGATTCACTTGCATAAATATTATCCTTAAAAAAACTAGTGTAAATGTGAAATACAATATTTATTATTGTTACTTAAGACACATGTTTGTTATCATCAAAATTACATTATGTGTAGCCCTTTAGGCTAACAGTCTCATGGCTGGATAATATTTCAAACAATCTTTTGTACTTATTCTCTAATTTTGATGAATGAAAAATTCAATTTCATCTATAAAAAAAAGCAGGAAAATGTGTTATAGTACACCTCTCCTCCTTTCTAATTTCTATTCACACATCAATTAGAACTTAAATAATTAAAATAAAGACCTAACCAAAAGACTCAAAATATATTATTATCATTTTTTAGTTCTCACTTAAAATTTTTTAAGTACTTCTTTCTATTAAAGACATAATTTGTTAAACTAATTAAACGATGAAATCTAAAATTTTATAATTATATTACACTTTCCTTACTTTTATTACCACATCAATTAGGATTTAAATTAGTTCGAATCATAATTGAGATTTCTTTACCATTACCCCAAATAATTAAAATAAAAACCTAACTAAAAGGCCAAAAACATATTATTGCCTTTTTATTTTGTCCTTTCAATTACGCTAATATCTGTAAGTTTCTTTTTCTTTTTCTTAAAAACTTTGCAAAATCTAATGCAACATTTCACGATTTACTATTTTCATTTTAATTGTTACCACTCAATGACGATAATTTCTAAAACGTGTCAAACCTAAGGAAAACGAGCAAATAGTTGATTATTTTCTCTCAATCAACGGCTGCATGTGACAGGTTAACAGTCTCCTGTCCTGCCTAGCGCGTACCTGTCCGAGTGTTGTGCAACGGTCAGCTGAGGCCGACGTGTTAATATAGTTCCCCGAATCTTCCCGCTTACACTCTTTTCTAAAACCGTTTTACGACGCTTTGAAAATTACGTCTCATCTTATTACGTTGACTCTCTGTTAAGGACAAAACCAAGTCTTTCAGTTGAATCCAATCCCATTGTTTGTGTTTATACTTCCTGTGAGAAGAAGATCATCACCCTTGCTTCTTCTTCTTCTTGTACTACATCATCATCATCATCATCATCCATCTCTCAATCACTCTTCTGATCTTGGATCAAAATTCAATCTTTTTCATATCAGAGAGTAACAGAGAGATGGATTCTGATGAGTCACCATCACCGCCACCCCAGTTAACAGGTGTTGTTATAATCACTCTTCCTCCACCAAATAACCCTTCTTTAGGCAAAACCATCACTGCTTATACTCTTACTGACAATTCCCCACAATCCCAACAAACCCGTCATCGACAACAACAGGAACACCCACTTCCACCCCAATTACACCCGCCACAAAACTCTCAATTTAACTTCTCGTTGCCAATGCTCTTTCCTGGCTTGCCGAGAAAGCTTTTTTTGTTTCTGGCTATTTCTATTTTTGCTCTCATTCTCTATGGCTCTGTCTTTTCATATACTCTTCAAGACCGGTACAAGTCCAACAATGATGATGAAAATAAGGAATCTTTTGTCTTCCCTTTGTATCATAAGTTTGGCATTCGTGAGGTTTCGCAAAGGGATGCTGAGTTTAAGTTGGGGAGGTTTGTGGATTTGGACGGAGAGAGTGTTGTAGCATCCGTGAATGATGGGATAATTAGACCCCACAAGAGTAAGATCAACAAAAAGTTGGTTTCTTCTAATGCTGTTGCTGTTGATTCTTCCTCCATTTTTCCTCTTAGGGGCAATATTTATCCAGATGGGTATGCATAAATTTATTGCTTTGTTTGATTGCTGTTCTTTTTAGTTGATGCTTTAGATTGTTATTGGTTGATTGAGGTTACTTTATAACAGATTA
Organism: Citrus sinensis; assembly: GCF_022201045.2. Lineage (NCBI taxonomy): Eukaryota > Viridiplantae > Streptophyta > Magnoliopsida > Sapindales > Rutaceae > Citrus > Citrus sinensis. The sequence continues at coordinate 9,676,857 of NC_068558.1, forward strand.
TAGAATTTTTTGATACCTGACGTGAGAATGTATTTTCACATTGGTACTGCTTCCTTAAGCAAACTTTCGTTCTAAGCGATGGCAATGATGTTGTTTTTAATAGTGGATAAAATTGATAGCAATAAAACCGATACACCCTTTAGAAACTTAATGTCTTGACAGCTGTGTTTGGCAATGGTGTCATTGAGAGCAGAATGTGTACAGATGCATGGTAAAATCACAGGGGTGGCAATTATAGTAATTATGTTAGAGGTGTTGCGGTGTGATATTGTAGTATGACGCAGAAATGAAGAATTTGTATTCATTGAAGCTGATGTTGTTCACATGGGATAGGTTGTGGAAGAATATCAAAATGGATCTATATATGGGATCTTTATCATAATTGATGCCAAGAACTATGAGTGCTAAACAGTATTTGATGTGTGAATACTGATTCTAACTAAAGATTTTAACTCTTTTACAGATTGTATTTCACATATATGATTGTCGGAAATCCACCAAGACCTTATTATCTTGATATGGATACTGGGAGTGACTTAACATGGATTCAATGCGATGCTCCTTGCAGCAGTTGTGCCAAAGTAAGCTTCTTTTGTAACTGGTGCCAATTACTTGGTAACAGTTCTTTGTGGTTTCACACATCTGCTAATCGGCATTTGTGTACTGCAACTGCTCAACTGACCATTTGAAAGAATTTTCACAACTCTCTTCTGTTTGTCTTTTGCTCTGTCAAGTGACTAGTTCCCTCGTTGTTTTGGGGTTTTTCCTTTCAACCAACGTATTGCAAAGAATCTGAATTAGTACAAAAGCCTTCATTTGTTTGAGTTTTATCTGATTATGGACTAAACAATAAGTCCAAAGTCAAGAATTAATTGTTCCCCGACTGCGATGAATATTGAATAGTGACTATCGTACCATCAAACCCAACCTGTTATGGAATTAATTATTTCTTGAAAAAAATGGATTTTATTAATGGGAATTATATAGTCAGGAAGCCTACACATCAAACCAATTATTGCTCTCCATTTTGTGCCAATACAATGTTTATGTATAAATAAAATCACAGGTCCAGTGAGCCGCCCATTTATTTTTCTTTTCCTGAACAAGTGATTTATCTTTCTGAAGCTAATCCTGACCCCGCATAGGGTAAAGATAGAAAGCTATGGTGGGGAGGGAAAAGAAACTTTATTGACACAAAAGTGACATCATAGAAAGCAACTGATCTTTTAGATGATGAAATCCAAACCTTTAATTGTTTTGGTAGATTTGATCTTCTCTCTAATGGAAACATGGAAACAGAGTGACATCATAGAAAGCAACTGATCTTTTAGATGATGGAATCCAAACCTTTATCACAATTGTTTTGGTGGATTTGATCTTCTCTCTAATGGAAACAATTGATGTAGGGAGCAAATCCTTTGTACAAACCAAGAATGGGGAATATACTACCTTACAAGGACTCATTGTGCATGGAAATTCAAAGAAATCATAAGCCAGGATATTGTGAAACTTGCCAACAATGCGACTATGAGATTGAATATGCAGATCATAGCTCCTCTATGGGGGTACTTGCAAGAGATGAGCTTCATCTAACGATTGAAAATGGATCACTGACTAAGCCAAATGTTGTTTTTGGGTATCAACTTTAACTTCCCTGTTGCTTCATACTTGGTTGTTTTAATGTGCCTAGCAAAATCAAAGTGCTAATTTGTGCATTCAATTTTGTTTGTAAGGTGTGCATATGATCAGCAAGGTTTGTTGTTAAACACTCTGGTAAAGACAGATGGTATCCTTGGACTAAGCAGAGCTAAAGTGAGTTTGCCTTCCCAATTGGCAAGCCAGGGGATCATTAAGAATGTTGTTGGCCACTGCCTTACCACCAATGCAGGAGGTGGTGGATATATGTTCTTGGGTCATGATCTGGTACCCAGTTGGGGTATGGCATGGGTTCCCATGCTTGACAGTCCTTTCATGTGAGTACAGATTTTGAAACAATTCTGCAACATCTTTTTGTACTTCAAGAATTAGTTTGCCTTTTACTTTTGCAAACTGAATTTTATGGAAAAAAATACAAAAAAAGAAAAAAACGTTGATCCCTATTGTGACCTGGTTACTAGGTATTGCTTATGTTTTTACTGTAATTGAACAGCATTTGATGGAATATGATTTTCTTTTTCTGTACTCACCACCACCAGGTGGCCGCCACTGCCTTCATTAACAAAGAATCACCATAGGGTCATGTTTTCTGCGGGAGAAATGCAACTTTATTAGATTATAATTTTTTATGATGCTAGTTCCGAGTATGCACATCTTGACGTCTGCTTTTGTTTGCTCCACTTTCGATGGATTTGTTTGAGGTTTTTTAATTAAATAGTTTGAACCTGTTATTCTATATTCTTATTCAGCTTTCCCTCTAACATATTTCTGACTTATTCATTTTTCCTGGTTAAGGGAGCTTTACCACACAGAGATCTTGAAAATAAATTATGGAAGTAGCCCACTGAATTTAGGTGCACGAAACAGTCAAGTAGGATGGGCACTGTTTGATACCGGCAGTTCTTATACCTACTTCACAAAACAAGCGTATTCTGAATTGATTGCTTCTGTAAGTACTTTAATCCATGTCCTATGAAAAAAATTATAGAAAGATCAACATTTTTCACTTTGCCCATTGATGCAGCTTAAAGAAGTTTCTAGCGATGGACTTGTCCTAGATGCATCTGATCCAACATTGCCCGTCTGTTGGCGGGCTAAATTTCCCATCAGGTATGGTAGCATTTTACTCTTAAATCAGTCCTTTCAATTCAGATATTGCTGTTTGATGTAGTGTTTTTTAGCATCTTCTAGGAAGTCTGTCGTGGCCGGCATGCCATAAAAATGAGCCCAAATTTGTTCTTCCATAAAGCCATCAATCAACTTATAATTGTGGATTCTTGGTGAATCAATAATGTTCATGTAATCTACTAATGCAATCTTCCTTTTGCTATGAGGAAAGAGGTGCCATCATCGTCTTGTATTGCTTCTTAAATGTATTTTTAAGTGATGAGCATGATGACCAATCATGGAATTGGGTGTTTGAAATTATTAATAGCACCAATGCATCGCTTGAATTTGACGTGAATTTCTGTAAGCTGTTGCAAAAATGCTAGTGTCTTCAGGTTGACTGAGATACTGAACTATCTCCTCAAATTTACCTTTCCATTGTTTTTTTCCAAGTATTAACCACTGTTTATGAATGATTTGTGATTAGTGTGACGTTCTTTATCAATCTGAGTTTACATCACAGCACCTTAATTTTGAAAGAATCGTAGTATTATGAAATGATTATCCACATGCATGCAGGTCCATTGTGGATGTGAAGCAGTTCTTTAAGACTCTGACACTTCATTTTGGGAGCAAATGGCAGATTGTTTCCACAAAGTTTCGCATTTCTCCAGAGGGGTACTTGGTCATTAGTGTAAGATTGCCCGACTCTTACTAAATGGGGTTGTTTTACTTTTTCAAAGTTTGGTTTCAGTGTCCAATGCTAAATGTTGCTGCATAACAAGCCTCTCTATTCTGCAGAAGAAAGGCAACATATGCTTGGGCATTCTTGATGGAAGCGAAGTACATAATGGATCCACAATTATACTTGGAGGTATGCTTGTTAGTTCTAGAGAATTCTAAAACCGTCTTTCAGTTAGTTAAAAGCTCCATCTATACTAGAAAGACTGGACCTCAGTCCTCCAAACTAAATAAATTTCACGTAACCTAGATCAAGTTCAAATCCTCCTTCAGCAGCCACTTCTTAGAATACTGAGTATTCTATTGTCCATCTTCCTCACTGATCATAGCAGATGTATTTGGAGAACTAGAAATATGGGGTTCTTCCTAGTGGCAATTGCTGCATCTGATCAAGTTCATCTTATACTTGCAGATATCTCACTGCGCGGACAGTTGGTTGTGTATGATAACGTTAATAAGAGGATCGGGTGGGCAAAATCACATTGCATGAACCCTGGAAGATTCAAGAGCCTGCCATTCTTGGAGGGATAGATTGGTATGGGAATAAGCATAGTAACAGTTTTGTATTATGTCTCCGTATATTATACTTCAGTGTGGACACCCCCGCATGTATGAACGTATGTACAGAATATAACCTTACATATTCTTGCGATTGAATGGGAGAAAACAGCATCTTTGTATGTATAATAATAACCCCCGCTCTGTTTTCTTCAAACCTCGAGGCAGTAAATTTTTACAATTATAAGGAAAAAGAATCCACTTACAATATCAGTTAATATGCTTACCAAAAGTGAGATCAAATTTCCTTAACCTTTTCCTAGATTTTTTTCAGTTGGAAGTAAAGATTGGGTTCTATAATATATATTTTTTTCGATTTCTACCTCTTGGTCCTGATTCAAATTCTTAATAATTATTGGTTGTCACTAATTTCCTTTAATTCTTTTCCTTTCTAATAAAGATGACAAAAAGAATAATAAATAATGTGTATGAATACTTCTGCTAACATAAAAAATGAACGCGAGCGAGAGAGAGAGGGTATTAGTGTTCAAAAGTTAAGCATGTGAATGTCAAGATATTTTCTGGAGAAGGGATGAAAAATACATTCAGATTTCAGGTTACCAAAAGACAAGGCAAAGTTTGATTACAGTAAAAAACACTAGCAACTTAGTAAGACATCAAATACATCTGCATTCTGAATCGGATGAGAAAAATGAGGAATATGATGATGAAAAATATCTAATTACAACATAAATCTAGCCGGACATCATGACCTGATCTTTTGACTGCAGTGCTTGGGTGGCAAAAAATCTGACATCAACATCTGGATCCTCACTCAGCTCAACCAAACATGGACGGATTGACTTCTCCACCACCTGCATCATTCAAGAACCATTCCCAATTATGAAATAATATGCCAATCTTTCTCTTGTCCTCTAACAGCATTATCCGAAGATTTATATTGAGAGGGTCTGTCCATATTGGAAGGAAGTTATATCAACATGGCAAAAAGAGGATGCCCTTGCAGTCATGATATCTATGCACTGTTGAAGTTTTTTAAGAATGTCACCTATTGATCATGGTTCTCCATTGAACAATTTGCCAGATTGATTCTTTATAGAGAAAATGAGAAACAGACAAGAAGACATATTTGGAATAGCAAACATGACATCTATTAGTCCCCAATGCTCTCTAGCCCTATCGGAAGCAAATAATCTCAGATTGTTCCCTATAGTTCAACAAATAGGGAACTGTATTAAAGCAATGTGTAATGACCCCCACATTATTTTCACTGCAGAAAACTCAAATTACATAAAACAGTTAAACTACTTACAGACTGATCAACTATGGGAATAAGTGACTGCAACACTTTCGCTACATTGAATTTGATGTTTGGTACCCTGTGACATCAACCACAGCTTTTAATCCAAGTTTTAGGTTAACAAACATATAATATAATGAATAAACCGGCAACTTACCTATCTTTTGATGCATTAATGACCACAGGCAGAAGTTGTGAACATGTAATTTCAGAGCCCATAACAGGGGCAAGAAGAGAAATTGCTTGAAGAATAGTCATTCGATACAAATAATGTGGGTTGTTAATCATTTCCAAAACCTGTCGACAGATAACAAAATTAGTAAGAACAAGTTAGAAAAAGGAATACACAGAACAAAAATCAAAGAAATAGCCTTCGAAGAGTAATCCTCAAAAACCTATTCAATTTTCTTTTCTTTTTTTTTAATTTGGGTCGGAGAGACACACGACGAACCATTATAAGAATCAACAACTTTTCTTTAAGTATGCTTTTATTAAATTTGTGATTTCTAATGCCTTGTTTCCATGTAGAACACCGCATCAATGCCAGCATTCTTCAGTAAGGAAAGTACTGAATTTAAGACTAAATTTCTGCTACTTTAATCACAGCAACCTGTGGAACTATATGCTGCATTGCCCAATCAGGGCCAAATTCTTCTGCCAGACGTTTCACATTGTTGGCAGCAGCATCACGAATGGAATAAACCTACAACCAAAACCAAACTATAAATAAATATTATAATATTAATTAAGCTAATAGAAAAGTTTGATATGATTTAACAAGCCAAGATCGAAACAGCAGAAGATAATTAGATCAAAATAGTTATTCTTCTTGCGCTATATGGCACATTTAATGGGCTACAGAACTTTAGAGCAATGAAATGAGAAAAGTTACTTATGATCTTTCCTTTGGAGATTAAACCAAATGCTTTTATTGATTTTTCATGTTTCTCATACAGTAACAGCTAAGTTGTGAGTTACCAGCAACTTTGTGATCTCTTCCTGGACTCAAAAGAGAATGATAATAGATAATTTTAATGTGAGATGTGAGTCAAGCCAGAATCAAAGTATAATCTAACCAAAATGAGTTTCTTATAGTTTCCTACATCCCAAAAAAGGATAATAATCAAAGAATCCAGGGACCTCAGACAAATATTTGAAATTATACACAAACACTTTAAAAGAGCATTCTTCCTGAACAGTACATCTATATTTTCACGGGATGGATGATTATGTCTCATAGTTTCCTTGTATAAAGGTCTGCTAATTATACACAAACACTTTAAAAGAGCATTCTTCCTGAAAAGTACATCTATATTTTCACGGGCACTAATTAGCAGACCTTTATACAAGGAAACGATGAGACATAATCATCCATCACATAACAGAGAGAGTGGAAGAACAACTAATTTCAGAATTCAGACACTTATTGCTCAAACTAAGACTACCACAGTAATTCACATACCTTATCTTTTAACCATTGCATGCAAAGAGCACCAAGCTTATCATCAAAGAACCCTACACCCAACTGACTTGCCAATAGTGGTATGTACTCTATTATTGCAAGTCGAACCCTCCAGTGTCTATCCTCTGCAAGCTCAACAATTGCTGGCAATAGAGATTGGGACAGCAGGTCAATTCCAATCACCTACATCAACAAAAATTGCAAATGCAAACCATACAATATAAGCATACACAGCAAGACAGAAATATAGAACACTAGTTTTGGAAGTCAAAACAACAATCAGTTTTAAATAAAATAAGAACATTCAAGTAAGAAGTGCAATCAAGCATTATTTTACACTGCACAATGATAAACCCTACCATCCTTCAAGAACCTGTATTTAATAACTAAGGAAACCAAAGTAATACAGCAATACATCTGTAATCCAATTCACATGAAGAGAACAGAGTGTTGACAAACCTGGTTGACTTGATCAAGCTTGCTAATAATATTCAGTCGGACATCAGGAAATTCATCCTTTAGAAGAGAAAGGAAAATAGGGAGCAGTTGCTCTATTGTTGCATCCTGAAACCATAAACAGAAAGCAGGCTAAATGGCTAGAGAGAAACCAGCATTCAAAATTAATAACAAATAAATATGTAAAACTAATTCACATAATTATGAAGCAACAGGAAAATAGGGAAGGTCGTGCTGCAAGAACAACATGATAACCAAAACTTCCCACCACCAAGAACCCAAACATTTTAAATTTCATGATGCATGACTTAAAATAATGGTCTTTTACCAAATTATAAAATAAAATAAAATAAGAGAAAGAGCTATGCATTTGGAGAGCAATGTTATTAAAGCCTCCAAGTTCGTTTACTTATTAAAGCAATGGTGTGCATCAACACTCTCTTGCTTAAGAAGTTAAAACATCTTTTGAGGAAAGAAAAACAAATTTGGAGACCACACATGCGGCCATAGAAGAAGCTATAACATTGATGTGAATAAACATAACCCTATAAGTTGATACAAAATTAGTCATTAGTAATAAGGAAAGCCAATCCATAATCAATGACAGAATGAAAAACCAGAAAGAAAATGATCTCAAGAAAGACACCATTAGTTGACTCCTCAAAATTAATTACGGTATCCAGAAAATTGTTCACATGTTTACTGCTGACAATGAATAGCATCACATACGCTATGCCATGATGAACTTTTGCATGCATGCAATGAGTGGATAACTCAAACTTTCAATTAGGAAGCAGCAATGTAATTATCAATACACTTTCTCACCTTTCCTAAAATTGGAGCCATTCCCATTATAACAGTAGCCAAAGCAGAACGTACATGCTGGGACGAATCTGATGACAATTCCTATAGCAGGCAATTGTATCTGATAATTAGGCTATTATCATATAGATGGCCAGCGGCAACACAGTATTAAAACTGGAATGTAAGAATACGATGAAATGAGGGCAGTTACATTCAGGAAACCAGTTATATCAAGCATACACTTACCTTTACACAAGGAAGAATATGCTGGATTGCAAGTTCTGGATTCAAGATTCGGCAAATCTTTGTTATTTTTCCTGCAGCAGCTATACGCACTTCAGCCTCATTATCACGAAGTAGCCGAACATATGCAGGAACCACATCTGACCTAAATATATCAACCACCAATTTAAGAGTAGGTTATACTTCCAGAGGGCAGAATATAATTTCCTAAAAGATCAATAAACTCAATAAGCATACAAAGTGGCAGGAAGAAAAAGGAGTCCCTTCAACTGACTGAAACGTGAAAAGCAAGTCACAGACTCAACATCCGCGTAAAGTTTCAAAGCAGCAGAGGAAATTATCTACTTGCATAAGAGAACATTCAAAAGACTAAAAAATTAAAGAGAAAAAAAAAATCTTCCTATTCATGGCCAGTTCTTGACTTCTATACCCCCCACCCCCCCCAAAAAAAAAAAAAGCAACATAATTACCCATCAAAATTATTACCTGGTAGGCTCAGGACCAACAGCTTCGCATAGCTCATATAATTGATTTGCAACCATGTAACGAACACGCCAAGACTTATCCTGCTTAGCAAATAATTTTGTCATGCATGATGGCCAGCGGCATACATTATTTGAAAAACCATTAATGGATAAGGATAAACAGCGCACATAAATAAATAGTAAAAAACTTCGATTTGCACTTCATTTAGTAGTACTGGAAAAGAAAACAAGCACAATATCTCCAAAACTAATTATCGATAAGATTCAAGTACCATCAGGTGAATTTTCTTGTAGACTATGTGATGCTTTTGAACTTAAATTTGCACAAGACTTCTAGCAACCTCTTCCATTGTTTACGTTTCAAGAAATCATACATCTCAAAAAGGAATTGATTAATGCCGTGCTTAGATGAGATGTAAAACAGGAATCTGATTAAGCTAAATATGTTACCATCAATGAATAAGATTACCTGAGAGAAATTAACTATAACAGGAAGAATATGTGCCACACAATCCTGGGGTTCCAACAACTTTCCTAGAGCTCCACAACCCTCAACAGCCAACAATCGCACAGAATCTTGATCTGAAATGAATATCAATTAAAATAACGAAATAAATTGACCCTGCAAATTAAGAATTGACAATGCAATATAGAAACTTAGGGAGATCCAGTTGCATTCCCATGAACGAACTGGAGCTAGAAACTTTTGTAGACCCATATTTGTGTTTTACAAGAAACATTGGTATAAATTTTGTAGATTTCCTTGCAAGATACACAAAATTGGAAAAGGATATAGAAAAATGCAATGACTAACTTCATTGGGCTACAATTTTTCTTTTTTGGGGTGTGTGTGTTTAAGTGTTTTTTTTTGGGGGGGGGGGGGGGGGGGGGGGTGTTGGTGACAGTTGTTGAGGGATGTCAGTCACAAGGATAAATAAGGAAGAGTTGCAATAGAAACATATCAAATTTATCACCAGCAATCATTAATCTACATATCTTATCGTAGTTATAATATGAAACTTAAGGATTAGATATAATCTAATTAACGATTGCATATTTCATTTGAAATGAAAAAAAAAACTTGAATTTATTCAATTGAAATTGTCTATCAATAACAACCTGTCAGCATGAGTACATCTAAAAAATGGAATTGAACAAATACATTATTGAATCTACATACCATCCTGTGTAAGTTCCTCAAAAATAGACATGATTTCAGACTTCAAATGGGCAGCTTCAACAGTAGCAGCAAATTTTCCAAGATTTGTTGCTGCAGATCTCCTAACCATGGGCATGTCATCTTGACACAGCTGCCTGTATATTGTTCGTAGTTCAGTTTTCAGTGCTTCTGGAGCACTTGGGTAAGCAACATGAAACAAACCACATGATGAAACCCGAGCTGTAAACCACTCGCCAGCAGCCAGCCTCTAAATGGTCAGACAACAAATTGTGTGAATACAGTTACTTAACTATGTTAAGGTTGACAAACCATTTACAAGATACTAATCACAATCATAATCGTTGGCAGTACAGACCAAATCGATACTCTTAACAACAAGAATGTTGTAGAAAAGGAAAACATGTGCAACCCGTGTAGCGTCATCTGGTTTATAGATTTTACAAGAGTTATCCTGAATAATTTTTCCAGTGAATCCCAAAATTGAATTCTATACAAAATTTCTCAACTTGTTTCTCCTTGTATCAACATTTAAGAAAACCATAAAAATCATCTTTATGACTTTTGCCAGCATCTCAATGCGCAAAAAAAAAAAAAATTAAAGCTGTTGCCTAGACCAAACACCCCGGTGATATAAAGGAACCATCAACTTGTCCACTAAAAAACATAATACTACACGAGTAAACCACAAAAGAAAGAACGTGATAGGAACTCATCAAATCTAAATAGCAAATAGAGCTTGGAAAGCTGACCTTCACTAATGGGATAAAATGCTCAATCACATCTTGTTCCCTCATCTGGGAACCAATTCTACACAATGACTCCACTGCTTTGTCCCTGACACAAGTCTCTTCAACTGTGCACAAAGTCTCCAGTGGTGGAAGCAACACATTTGCATACTCCAAACCACCAACATAAGGAATGAAAACCCCCAATTCTTCTGCCATTGCAAGAAGCACTTCATCATCATCGTCATTGTTTTCACTTAAAAATGGTATCAACTCCTTCCGTGTCCTCTCCTCTCCCAATGCACGAGCTATCGTAGAGAGTCGCCGAATCGAGTTCAAACGAAGCTGTATGTCATCATTCTTAAGCTCGTCAATTAAAACCGCAATCGGATATAGTGGTTCATCTATCATTGCCATCTTGGCTCACAAGATCTCGCAGCTGCAGAAACATAATCAAGACATCACATACCTTTTACCTTTACATAAAATGAATAAAGAAATGTAAACAGGAGATTTCTTTATTGGTAAAAAATTTTAAAATCAAAAAATTTGCATCAATTTAGGAACACCAAAAAAAATAATAATAAATAAATAAATAATCCCAGTTAACTAAGACCGACAGAACTATCAAGCATCTCAAGATTCATTTTCTTTCAATGTCACGGTAAAAAGATTTTATTAATGATTCATTCACTGCAGAGATTCAAAAAGACAAAAAAAAATCAAAATAATTATACACTTCATGAATGCCTAAAAAAGGGGGAAGAAAAACAAATTAATTAAGCAGGAAACTGAACTCAAAGAAAGGATTAAAAGACGCGAAATTGACAAGATCTAAACGTAATTCCGCGGGTTAACGGTTTCTGATTCCATAGAGAAGAAAAATAAAGCACAGAATCGGATCGAAGAATGATGAAGCTATGCAATAGTACGTGGTTTCACGAAATGGAGAACATGTTGCATAGAAAACAAAAATAAAAATAAAAATAAAAACAAGAAAAATACTTTGTACCTTGAGAGGCTTCAGCGAAGTGCTCGATCTGGTGACGGAGTGGTGAAAATGTAGAGAGGGATCCAAAGCTACTTGATTTATTTTGCTTTGTTTTGTTTTTTCATTATGTTCATTTCTTTTTTTGCTGGAATTTATTTTACCTCAATATCGGGGCTCTATTTTTGACCAAAAATTACAGAATAGGGTGATACTATTGGCACCCCTTCAGTATTCTTATGAAACCCCATTTTAACATTAACGGCAATTTTACAAGATAAAATTATATTAAACTACAAATACAAAGTGAATTAAACCCAATCCATATTCCATATCGTTTCTTTTTTATATAATCTCTTCACAATTCACACCCACGCATCATAAACTCTTTATTTTCAGTATCTAATGTACATTCGATTCTTTTTTTCTTTTTTTTACAGTTCCAAAATGATTTTGAAGCAATTAAGAGAAATGTAAGTAGTTTATCAAATCTTTATAAAAAATAAATCTATTAAATTTTCGTCACTAAGTGTGTAATTATTTTCTTTACGAAAAAATATAATCAGAAATTAAAGGCAAAATAACAAGAATCCCAATAAAGAAATTGATTGGGTTTGAAGAATTAATAACAAAGTGAAATTAAAATTTAATTTTAATTAAATTCTTTTGTCCTTTTATGTAATTTAACTAAGAATAATTTCAAGTGAGTTTTAGGGAGGTGGCCAAAGCACCACTTGACAATACATATTTCCTCATTCTACAAAAGTTATTTCTTAACCATACAAAAGTGTAAATATATTAACAATCTTGAAAATTTTGCCCAATGCCAAGGTTTTTTTTTTTTCCAATTATATTACAATCTAGTAGAGTTGATCATGAATTAAACAAGAGTATATACTAATTACTAATTGTATTTTTTTAATTACACTATGACCTTTTATTAGTAAATATAGCGGTTTTTGTTAATTTGATGAATTATTTGTGTCAAAAATATCTACTTCAATACAACCAACATGAATTTTCATTCTTTACACCCCTCAACCCTAGATCTTTCTCCTTTCTCTCATCCCACGTACAAATTCAAGAAGCAAGAAATTTGTGTATGTTGATCTAATTAATACCATGATATGTGCACAAAATGATCTGATATAATTGATCTATAGCTTCAACATTATTCATAAGACGATACAAAATTTCACTCGAGTGGCAAGCTAAGAGCGAAGCGGCTGCTAAACCTCACTTACTAACCTGAGAGGTTCAAGCCAAACTTTGCAACCCGTAATTCATTCCCAATTTGGAATGCATGATCTGGATGTCAACTTCTAAGATATTCAAGGAGGCAGCAAAAAGAATCTAAATAGGAGAGTAAGAAAACGAATATCACAGCAAAGAATGTGACCAAACCAGCATAACAGCATTATATTAACTAAAATAAAGTGAAAATTATACATTGAGCTATGAATAGATTTCTTCCCTACATCACATACTGTTTATAACCATAGTTCAATTTTTATCCTACCACTTTGCCTTGTCAATGTCATATGCTATTATTTCTTCATGAGACTACTCGCAACACTCCTGTTGAGATTTCGTCTTTCCAGACCTTCAACCACAAAGATGTTTCTATGTAGATTCTAGATCTTCAGACATCTAGATAATCTGGCCCAAAAGCCATTTGGCTGAGCTGCATCTTGTAGCTCAACAGGTTCTTTAAAATTTGCTTTCTCACTCAACTCTTCGAATGAATCAACAATATTATGCAGCCTGGCAACAAACTCGATCAAAAGGGAACTAAAAGTTGCCAAAGATAAGGCACTTGCACTTTCATATGTCTTTGATTTTTCTAGATGGGGAACTGAATCAGCATCAAATGATAAACGAGCTGGCCATGATATCTGTTTCTCCATTTTGGTGGGAGTATCAGGACACAAGGTGGACTTGTGGTTTGGAGCAGTCCAATTTGTTGGCAGCGTAACTGATCTGAGATCAAGAACAGCTTCACTAAGGGATTTATATTCTAGGACCTTATTTTCGTCATCATCCAAAGTCAGAGATTCTTGGGGCTCTACATGCCCTTTCTCTCGGTTTCCAATTTCCCAGCTCTCTGCATTGACAAGAAGGTATGATTTGCGGTCAATCTTGTCTTGCAGTTCTTCTGCAGCCTCATGAATTTCAAAGAGTATGTCCCCCGAACCTAGTTTCTCCATATTTTTAACTTTGTTCCCAAGTTCACGTAACACTTTAGCACCTGCATAACCAACCCTCTGCAGCTCCTGCCGAAAGACCTGTCTCCGCTCTGCTGGAGCCTATATGCACAAATATAACAAGATCAGAAAATATAGAAATGGAAACATTGAAGGAAAAGTATAAAGCAACCCTTGAGGTTAATCTTATAATAGGGGTGCAGAAATGGAGATAAATAATCAAAATAATACACAGCATTACTTGCCATGAATCCAAATGTCTGACAAATTCAAAGTACTTTCTTGACTCTTTTATAGTACAAGATACAATAGTTCCCAAGGTGATAACATGTTTGTTCGGTATCATTAAATTGGAAAATGCAAAATGTACTATTTACAGGCATATAACAGAAAATATATGAACTTCATGAAATTATAATCATCTAAAGGGATGGTCACGGTGAAAGAGAAGAAACCAGTGATCAACAGAACTTACAATGAACAAGAGCTATGACCCTCTTTGTTTCTCTTAGGTGCAAAGAATGAGAACTGATTTATATGGAACAAGGACTGCACAACATCAAAACTACTAGGCCTGTCATCATAGAAAAGTTGAACCCAGCCCCTGTGCCTTACATCCTATGGCACGGAAGGTGTCTGGATGCATGGAAGGATGAGAATTACCCAATCACTAAGAGGACCATTTTTTAGGTTAATTTTGGCTTGCTACACTGCCTATTTGCTATATATAGGGTTTATTTTTATAAAATTAAATCATAATTCTTTAAAAAAGCATATACATGCTTCATGTATAAGCAAAGGAAGCATGAAAGGAGTCGAGACCGCTCTAGCATGGTTGAATGTCACAATCCCCTAACTGCTACATTGGTCCCGGAACAACTTTATAAGGAGTGCTTTACAAATGATCTCTTACAACTCCTTAGTCAAAGTAATGACTCCCTGAGCATCCTGACTCAACATAGGCAAATGCATCAGTAGAGGCATTCAAAACAATCGTGTGCAAAGGTCAAACTTTTACCTCAAAACACGCACACTTTATAATGACTAGAGAAATTTTTAAAAGAGGAATTCAAAGCGTTTGTTGTTTGAGAAGACAGAGACACACATGAAGAAGAATTGCAAGAAAGGAATACCAAAAGAATATTAGTAAACCATTACACTTTGTCAAGATTAGAGGTTCTGGATCAGTGACCAAAACCATGAGTGAATTTATTTATGCATGTTCAAAGAAAAAAAAAATTACTCTTTCATACGGAAATACAAAATGAAATTTATGGGGAAATCTTCCACCAGAATAGAATATAAAATTAATATACCGTGAGGCTATTATAACATTGTTGGCAAATCAAACTAAAGCATTCTCAAACATACAGAATAAAAAGCTTTAAAATATTGTACTTCTATAGACATCATCACAGCAATACATCATTACCTGTATTTCTGATAGTATACATCCATGCAATGCCATAACCATGAATGCACAATGCCTCAGTGCACCACTCACTTTGACATAATTCTTCCACGGATATTTAAACTTCTTGTAAGGACCATGAGGTGGCTCCCAAATAGCAAATCCAACCTTTACATCAGAAGAAGACAAACAAAGAGGTGAGAAAACAATTAATTTGTTCATCCCGCGTTATGAATTGTTTGATAGCAATTAAGAATACCAGAGCATCTTCTTGGCTTGTAGATTCTACAGCCGATCTGTAGCCACTGTAAACTAGGTTATCAGAAGCCTGGTATGTAAGAATTTTGGAAGGTATTCTCTCATATTCGACACAGCTAAGATACTCCTTAACACAACCTAAAGAGAGGCTCAAAGGAATTAGTCAAACATTAAAAAGCAAATTCGACAAGAAAAAGAAATTACTTAATGCAATTTCACTAATTCAATCATTTCCGTTATCTAAGTATTAACAACCAATGAATAGAAGTTCAGCAAATTAACCTTCCAAAGAAGATGCCACACTCATGAAATTTTTCACCACCAAGTCGTGTAGATCTTCACCAGCCCAGATAGGATAAATGCATATATTTACTACCAAACAAACACCAGCACCAAGGGCAATGAGCAAGAATCGTGTTACAGCTGTTTCAACGAATTCCCTTGTCCTATACCCAGATACCAAAATGTAACAATATGTCAACAAGAACACTCGAAAACCATATTCATAAGGCTTCATCGTCGGGTACAGTTTTGCAAAAGTTGCAATAAATCCTGCCAATCAAATCAGATGCAAGAAATGGCAAAAAGAACTAAAGTAAAAATTTGGCCAGAAAATCCAAAGAAACTTTTATAACATAGTAGAAATTTGAGGAAAAAAGAAAACCTATGGTGAAGATACTAATGATAATAGCAACTTCTTCCCATTCTCCAGCCAATTCGGATAACTCTGCCATAGCAAGAGCAAGCCCTCCAGCTGACAATGTCCCCAATCCCCGGTTAAATCCTTTGCTAAGGGTTGCTCCTGCACAAAAATGAAGTAGCCGAGCATCAAGAAAATGAAAGCTTTTTTTTCCCCTTTTTTTACCGTTTTTGCATCAGGTAGCCGAATAATAAACATTATGTCAGTCAAGAGCAATAAACATCAATGAGTAAACATAAACAGATTTTACCACTTGAACTAGCCAGCCTAGCAATCACAAATATAAAAACATCCAGTTATTTAGTAACTTCTTTCCTGATAACTAAGAGCCGATGAGAACTCATTAGAAAGCTGCATGGACAAAGTACTAATCGCTAAAAATGTTTCAGCATAAATCTGTTCAGTCATATCATTTCAATCAATCCTTGTGATATGCGAACTATTCTGCCACTTCAGCCAAGTGATGCAGTACAATCCCTAATAACTTGACTGCACGGCACCACGACTTGGCCAGATTCACTAAACAAAACCCTATAATTGAGGTATTATAAATCATGAATTAGGATTCTCTTCTAGTGTTTTTCTCACCCAGTAGTCTCTCTTAATCTTCTAAATCTAGTTAATTCAAAATATAGTGAAAAAAGTTTGTTTAATTAGAAATAAAATAAACCAACTGACTTGATTGTAAATATCAAAATTTAAAAATTCAATCTTGGCGGTTTAATTTCACTAAGAAAGGTTAGGACTTAAGAGAGAAAAAAGACTATGAAAAGAGCCGTATCATAAGTCATAAGAAAAACTTAAATTATTTACTCAAATAAATAATAAGACAGTTTCTGGACCCACAAAAGAAAAAAAAAACTAAAATTTGATCAAGATAGAAAAATAAAAAAAATGAGTTCTAAAAATGAAGCAAAAAACCAGGAGAGTTACCGATACTGAACTCAAAGACGACGACGACAGTGAGAATAGCCCAAACGGAGTAGCGGCCGAGGTCGGGAAAGGGCTCTTTCATGAAACTCAGAAGCGAAATTAGCGTCAAAGCGAGAGCCATTTTGGCCGCGAACACGATCTTTCTGGGATCATTCTTGCCCGTTTGCACTGCCCCAACGAAACCATCTTGCAGTGTTTTCAAAAAGCTGGTGACTCTGTCGCAGACGAATCTGTACGGCCAGCAACGAACCGGCTGTTCTACGCTTTCGCTTGAGACTGTCGTCTTCAAGCCTAGGCCTATATCTGAGTGGCCCTTCGTTGAGAGCAGCTTCTCTCTCAGCGACCCAATTCTCGTTGCCATTAAACAACAACAACAAGAAGAAAACCAAAAAAATAAAAAGTGATCGCTTTTTTTATTCCCCCTCTCTTTTACATGAAGAAGATGAATTTGTTATTATTACTTCTTTATTTCTTTCTTTTTTTTTTAATTTTCAGTTGGTTGGTTTATTGCGAAGATAATGAGATACCTGAATTCCAGAGAAGCCTATTTAAACACTTCAAGATCAAGACGCAGGATAGCCAAGGATCTGGTCGGGACTGGTGGGGCAGGCCAAGCGACGTGTAGAATGTTAGTTGAAAACGATGTCGTACTGGTGTTCTCTGTTAAGATCACGGGCCGCTCAAATTCAATATTGTACTTTGTACGACATCAGAATGAATCGTGACCCTACAAATAGGGATGGGCACGGTTCGGTTCGGTTCGAAATTAAGTAAAACCGATTTAAATCGATTATTTTATAAAAAGAATCGAATAAGAACCGAACTCAATAAGAACTGAACTTAAATGATTTTTTTTGGATCGGTTCGGTTTTTTCGGTTCTGGGCCTATTGGATCTATTTTGAATTTTTAAATTTTTAGCCCATTGGACCTCATGAATGTAATAATTTTTTTCAACAATTAATTTATTCTAATTTTATTACAAATATTAACAATAAATACAAAGTATTCAAAACACATTTTATCACTAATATCTTACTAATTATTAATAAGATACTCTCAAAATATGAAATATTAAAATTTCAAAATACATAACCAAACTCCAATGCTCCATCTATATAAACATAATCATAATGTTATAAAGAGAAATAACACATGTTTGATTTGAATAAAATCAATAAATAATTCAGTTTTTCGGTTCAGCTAAGTGAACTGAATACCGAACCGACATTTCAGTTTTTTTTTACAAACGGTATATTCGATTTTTAAAAAAAATAAAAACCGAATCGAATTAGAAAAAACCGTCAGTTCGGTTCTGTTTTTTTAACATTACGGTTTTTTTGTCCACCCCTACCTACAAACCAAAATACCAAATCGAGAATACTTTGGAAAAAAAATGAAAAAGTAATTTTTGGACATCGAGTATAAGCTTGACCTCATTAGTAGAGTCGTGAGATTCTAACCAATTGACTTTTATATAAATATGAGAATTTTGTGAAATTGCCCAAGACAATAAGGCTCGGGGTTGATGTTGGTATATTATAAGTTATTTATTTTATAAGTTTTAATAAACATATTGTATTTGATAAACTTATTTAGTAAATTTTTTATAAGTATTTTATTAAATAAATTATCACATATTTTTAAAAAAATTATAATAATTTTAATATTTTAATAAAAAGATGATGATATATTATTTTCTCATAAATCCTAATATATAAGTAAAAGATAATTTAGGCTTGTATTTATTTTAATCATCTTATAATAAAACAACATTTTCATAATAAAATCTATTAAACTTATGTACAGTAATTGCAATAACATAGTTTAGTAGTTTACTAAACATCAAGGTACTTTCTAATCAAGTTTATTTAATCCGCACAATAAAAACTACTTATTTCATCAGCTACTACAATCCAAAAATCAGCTCTAAGTGCGACATACCAACATTAATTCTCTGAGCTTTATCATAATTTTGTAGTTAAACGTATTTAGGTAATAGCAATATTTATATAGGTGACCTTTGAAAATCATGGTGTGCATGAGTCTGGCATAGACCTTCGCAGTTGTTCTTGAATTAATCATGTAAGACGCATTTGGTATTAAAACTGGACAGCTGTAAAGCTATAGCACTAAGGTAACGTTTACTTCTTGAATTAGAGTGAGATTTTTGAAGAGTAAAAATCTAGGCATTGGAAGTGTGGAGTGGGAGAGCAAGCAAGTTGTTTACTTACATTGTAATAAGAGTGTAAAATAAGAATTAGAATCTCATTTATGTGTTTACTTTGTCCTAGAATATAAGTAAATTATTTAAAATTACAATCTTACTCTTTTTAAAGAACTATAGTTTTAATTACAAAGTGCACAAAAAATATATTTGTAAAACAAACTATTTATTTTATTAGTAACTTTAATTTATAATTTATTAGCAACTTTAATTATATAAATTAACAATAATTATAAATATTCTTAATTATGTAAATCATAATTTTTATTAACTTTAATTATTACATTAAAAATTATTGATAAGAGCAACACAAATGAAACATTGTTATTAATAACATAGAACAAAATTAATATCTTCTTAGAACAAACTATTTATTATTATTATTATTATTATTATTATTATTATTATTATTATTATTATTATTATTATTATTATTAAGTATTAACACTAAATAAATATAATAATGTTATATTTTCAAATAAAGATGGTATATAGTAATATTATTAATTCTCTATGAATATAATAATATTATTTTGAAGTAATTTTAACTTAGAATCAAATTATTATTTTCAACTAAATATAATAATATTATGTTTAAATAATTTTAATAATATTTTTAATAAATGTAATATTAGTAAATAATATTGATAATATTATTTAAATAAATGATATTATTATTTTGAAATAAATGTAACATTATTTTATTTTAATAAATATAATTATATTATATTTAATTAGGGAATTGTAAAAAAAGAATTCTACTCCGACACTCCCAGCTCTCCCATGGGAGTGGAATCCCAATCGCCACTCAAAAAATGGGTGAAATCAATTTCTACTCCCCTCCTTAAATGAGCATGTCAACACTGTATTGAAAGAAATCCAAACTCCCCACTCTCACTTCTATAAGTAAACACAACATAAGTGTTTTGATAAATATTAGCTACCATTGTTGAATGATATAATGATTTGATTAACCACTTTTATATTGAAAAACTTATAATATCTAGTACTACTTTTGTTAAAATTATTATTTAAATTGTGTTTACAATATATTAATAATTTTTATTTTATATTTACTACTTTTTTCTATAGTAACCATAATTTAAAAGATATAACATCTCAATATCTAATTAGGCCTAAAGTGTGTTTGTCTATCAATGGTAAATATTAGTCAACCCCTTCTGGTCAATTCTATTTACATTGTATTTATATTTGTGTTGCTTTATTTCTTTTTTGTATAAACTGGAAAATGTTAATTAATCAATAATATTTATTATTAATTTTCGCGTTGTTCTTTATTGAACGTACACTTCACTCAAGTACGTACTTTCACTTGGTACAAAAAATCTTTTACTTTTGGGAGGGGGGGGGGGGGGACCAAAGCTCTTAATTTGTTAATGGATTTACAATAATTTTTTAAAAATTTATTTTTACTTGAGTGATGTTTAGTGGTGAGGTGGTGAGTATAATACTAACAAAATAAACACAAGTATTGTCTATTTTATGATTGTGAGGTACCATGCCGGTCAAATTTTGTTGATTTCTTGTATTGTAACATATGCACTTTATTTTTTTTATTTAGTGTATTGTTTTCCCTTCAACATAAAATTTTTTTAAAGTCGTTGGACTTATTACAATTTCTCACTAGCAAAATTTTATGCAACCCGATTATTTGATACGAATAAATCGGTGTGGGTTGCCAAATTTGACATGTTTATAAATAAATCGTGTTTGGATTATATTAAACTTACCATGGCACGAAATCAAGACAATACAAACACGATTTGATGACCTGTGTTGGAGTTATTATTGCAACACTCAAGTTCGTCATTAGCTTAATTTGTATTAAGCTTATAAAAAAAAGTGCTTGTTACTAGAATTGAGAAAGAGAGAAGGTGAAGGAGGGGAGAGAGCTGCCAATCGAACCGGGTCGACTTGAACCTGAGAGCCCGACCTAGCCACCCCACCGGCAAATGAAGGTATTGATCGAAAACTCTTGAGCTTTTGGTCATTTTTCTACCATTGTCACCACTGGAAAACAGCCTGAAAGCCGCTAATCGAAGTAGTGAAGAATAGCGGAATCACTGCCTCGATTCAATGTGATTTTGTTGGTTTCCGGCCATGCCACTGAATGAGTTTCATTCCTTAGGTTGCCCTTTTCAATTTCTGAACATCCACGGCCACCAAAGCAGTAGATTTGCCACTAATCACCTCATTGAAGTTCTCACGGCCATAAAGTTTGATCTTACACAGCCGCGACACATCAGAGCTCATCGTCACCACTATTGGACGCAACGTGGTTTGAAGTGTCTAATATGACATCCCTGACGACCGTCACTTGATTTTCGGTCACTATTAACCAACTAGGGCATTTCGATAATTTCCATTTTAAGGGTAATTTTGTAATTTCTAACTTATATATATTTTAATAATTCCAAAATTGAGGATAGGTTGGTAATTTAGATTCCGAGGGTAATTTGATAATTAATGATTGCACAATTTTTTAGTAATTTACGAATGTCGAGGTATTTTGGTAATTTTATATACACAAGAGTTGTATATTGTGAATGATGTTTGTTTTGAGCTTTATTGTGTAAATTTAGTTCTATTTCACAATTACGGAAAGTAATCATGTCTTTTTCTTGATTTGAGAGGAACTGCAAGTAAGAACTAACCCGTGAATATGGACGATAGCCGAGTTTGAACATCGTCACCGTAAAAGGCATATATAAAACCTATTTTTATAGCTTATTATCATTTTAAAATATAGTAAAATATGTTTACGAAATAAGTGTTTAATGCTCCGATTTAATGATTTTCTAGAAATGAGTTATATTACAGGTGGATATATTTATTAAAAGTGTATAATGATTATTTTTGTTTATATGTATTGAGAAAAGGCATGAGAGTATTTTAATGAAAAGGAAAGTAGATTTAAAGCATGATTATATGTTTATGTAAATGTATATAAAAGGCTTTTTTCTAAACTCATTGGATAATACCCTTCCCCTCCAGTTACAATGATACAGATGAGATGAGAGGCCTTCTGGCCTCATCTGAACACACATAGAGCCTTTGGGTTGTGTGTTTAGGTGTTTTTGCCTTTTCGGGGCATATGTATGCGGTACATTGATAATAAAGATACATATTACTAAGACACAGATAAGATAGAGGCATTTGGGTCCCATCTGAGTTCACTCATAAGCTTTGGGTCATTTGCTTGAGGGCCTTTGTCCTTTGGGGACTAGTTCATACATGCAAAAAATATGATGAGATACATGAGATATATGAGATGGCACTTCATTGATCTACCCGTGGTAGCTCAAGTCATGACATTATCCAAATAGTATGTCATTGCATTGCTCGTATGAGCTCCGGGTTTGACAAGATTATTCCCTTAGTTACTTGTTTAGTAACGGTTTCAAAATTTACTATTTTATGTTATGTTTTAATATGATTTTCGTGAGTATTATGTATTGTATCATGTCTCTTTTTACTGACAGTTGTTAGATTTAAAGTTTGTATAATATAATAGCTTTGTACTTATAGTTTGATGAAAATGGTATATTGAAAAGATATGACTGTTTTAAAATAAATTTATTTTCAAAAATTATTATCCACTCTGATCTCACTGAATTTCATACTTACCTCGTTTTATTATATTTTCCATCCCATAAGAGGTTACAAGTACGCCAATCTACCCAGCAAATGTAGTTATTTCAGATTGTGACCACGTGATGGTGGTAGGAGTCTTTGGTGTTGTTGTTAAGATATTTTAGATTGTATGATTTTGTCATTTTTGGGCGATTAAAGATAAGCAAATGTATTCATATATATATTTTTGGCATTGGATATTTAGGTTATATTTGGTATATGGTTGAGAAGGTTGATTTATGTATGTATGTATGTATGTATGTATGTATGTATATTTGGTGTCAGCAAAATAGATACAAGTCATCCAAAATTTTGAAAAAAAAAATCAAATAAGTCCTCCTAGTTAAATAAATCCATTTACAATGTTATTATTAATGTTTCATTATATTCAATGTTTTTTCAAATTTTCTTTATGTTTTTTAATTATTAATCTCAACCTCAATTTATTTTTCTCTATTTAATCCATTCTCAATTTTTACATCAATAAATTAACAGTATTAGGACTTAAAAAAATCTATTAACTAAACAAATATTAATTAATTGTATGATAATATAGTATGTTGGCCCCAAGTTAGGATTAGAAAAATATTATATAATCAAGGTTTTAATTTATCAAAATTTTACTTAAGTTGAGGTTCATTTTTTTATATAAAAAAAAACTCGTAATTAGTACCTTCTCAAAAAATAATTTCAGCTCAACCTTAAAAAAATATTGACTTCGGTCATGTCCTCCCATATTATGAGATATTGTTGTTGGACCTATATTTCAAATTTTCAATAACTTAGGGCCAATATAGGATTGTAATGGTTGATTAAATAAGTTGCTTTTGCTGTGCGGATGCAGTGAGTTTAAAAGTAGCTTAGTATTTAGTAAATTGTTTTGTTACGGTTGTTATGAGTTTAGAAAATAGTATATATGCATTTGATATTTAATGGCTTATATATTAAGGCATATGGAAAATTAAAATATAATTTTTTAAAAATATTAAGGATATAATAAGAACTTTAAAAAGGTGTGGTAACTTATTTAATAAGCTGTTTATGAAAAGTAATCCAGTATTAGGGCCTGTTTGAGATTGCGGTTGAAATTCAATAAGCTGCTTATTTCATAATTTTTGATAAAAATAGTGTTTGGTAAATTTTGTAAAAGTAATTTATTTCATAATTTTTTTCATTTTGTCAGCAGCTTTTAAAAGCATGTAGGGGGTTGCTTTTTATAAGCAGCTTATTTAATAAGCCATAATACATTTTAAAAATTCCTATTATAACCCTAGATTTTAATAAAAAGATAATTATATCTTATTTATCCATAAACCTTAATATATAAATCATACATTTATCTTTATCATATTTTATGTAACAGATTATAAAGTTCTTTTGATTTTTTAAACTGAGTTTTTTAATGTAATTTTACATATTTAAGAAAAAAGATATCTCTAAACAATTTTATTAAACATACTCTAAAAATAAAAAGTAATAAAAACGTATGTCTATTTTGGTCATTATATAATAAAATAACACTTTCGTAATAAAATTTATCAAACGCATGCACTCTACTTTTCAAACTCACAGCAAGAGCAATTGCAACAGCACAGTTTACCAAACGCCAAGCTACTTTTTAATCAGCAGCTTATTTAATCCGCACAACACAAGCAGCTTATTTCATCAGCTTCCGCAATCCTAAACTGGCCCTTCTTTTTTAAAATTGTTGTCAAAATGAGAAAAATTATGAAATAATCAGTTTTTATAAAATCTACCAAACACTATTTTTGTCACAAGTTACAAAATAAGTAACTTATTAGGTTTCAATCTCAATTCTAAATGGGGCATTAGAAGTTCGTTTGAGTGATTTTTAAATAAATATTTCTTATTAATCAATTAAGAGATCCTAAGAATTAGGAATGGGCAAATAATTCGAACCCATCGAATCTGAAAAAAATCAGGTATGGATCGAATCATATTACTTAACCAATTCGATTGGATGCTATTTATCTAAGTTGACTGGAACCTTGTCTGATCTGAAAATCCAATTGAATTCTTCTTGACCACAGAAAAAAAAATTTCAGAAGCCAAATCTTGTCTTACTCTCTCACACATACAATAGTCTCTTTCACACGCGCGCGCACACACAAAATAAATCTTGATTCACTACCTCAAACACACAACAATCAACACAACATTCACACCACACAAGCATACACACGCAGCGGTACCATTCACCAAACAAACAAATGCACACATAGATTAGAGACGCCAGATGAACATGACAATAGGCACAGTAGCACTGAATGTACTGCAGCTAGCAATCACCGACGCACTGGTGCAACCGTGCAAAGCCAAACCATTGCTAGTCCGCAATACGCCAACGCGATCTGCTGTAGCTCGACCACTTCTGTTGCTTGCTCCACCTCAACCGACAGCACCATCACCAATTTCCTCTACCCCGAATTTTTCATGTATATAACTATATTGTATTAAATAATTATAATGGAGTCTATTGTTTGACATATTGATATCTTAAATCATTGTGCAATTGCAATCACCAAAGTTTATGAATTTCAATAAGCCAATTTATTTGGGAACCTGCGTATCAACCCCGTTGAAAGGTTCTAGACATCTGCCATTTTTTCAACGCATTTCTTTAGACAAAGACTCCATTTTTTTTTTCCTGCAATTTCTAGTTGGAAGAAGAAACAACGTTGAGAGTGAGCCGGTGACAAAAGAAACAAAGTTTATTGATGTGTTAATCCTAATCCGATCCGATCTAAACTTAACCTAATGCTTGATCCAATCTGATCTGATCAGAATTGGATTACGTGTTTGGGTTGAGTTCGGATAGCTTTTTTTTCTAACTTAATTAATCTGAAATTCGATCGGATTGATTTGAATATAATCTGAACCTGATTTTAACCACCCCTACTAAGGGCTAGTTTGGGAAACTGATGAAATAAGTTGCTTGTATTGTACAGATGAAATAAGCTGCTGATTAAAAAGTAGTTTGGTGTTTGTTAAACTGTGTTGTTGCGGTTACCGTGAGTTTGAAAAGTATAGTATATGTGTTTGATAAATTTTATTACGAAAATATTATTTTACTATATAACGATCAAAATAGATATAAATTTTAATTATTTTTTATTTTTAGAGTATATTTAATAAATTATTTAAACATATCTTTTTTTCTTAAATATGTAATATAGATTAAACTTCAAAAGCCATAGTTATGAAATTAAAATATGAACTTACTGGATCAAAACTAGAAAGAACGTACATAGTTACGACGGTAATATGATATCTGATTATTTATATATAAGAGTTTATGGATAAGTGAGATATAATTATTATTTTTATTTAAATATAAGGTTATAATATAAATTTTAAAAACTTGTGGTAGTTTATTCAATAATATTCTCATCGTAGATATCGCGTGTCCCGACATTAATGGCTAATCCGCGCGTTTGCGACGGATAAGGTCAATAATTAATTTCCACGGTTGTAATTATAGTACCGAGACAGAAATTCACGGGACGGATGGATAAGATCCAACCGCTTAAAAATTAAAATAATTTGCAAATATCAAAAGAAATTTCTTCTAAATTAGATTAATTAATAAAAAGAATTCAAATAAATAAATAAATATAAAAGATCTTAAAACGCGGTAAATACGCGTCTAGGCATCCCACTCTCTCTCTATATAACTATAATAAAGTCAAGAGAGTTGCGTTTGCATTATCTCATCTTTTTGTTTTTTTGGGGCTCTATTTAGATTGGAGCATCACTTTTCTTAAGGTTAGATTGTTTATTTGAGCCCTGCAATCTTTGTTGTTTTATTTTCAGATCTTTGACATTGGTTTGTTAAAGTCTCTTGTTTTGATCATTAGCTATTGAATTGATCTGGGTAACGTTCATTGTTTTTGTCTTATCAGTTCCATATTCCTTAATTTCACCATAATTTTGTAACTTAAGTTGATTTTTATGATTGTAGGAAATAATTTTTAATGTTTAATTATTTATTTATTGCCTTTCAATTTATGTATCCAGTATTTGGTTATTGTGATTTGGAAGAGATTAGTTTCTTTAGTCAATGCGATAATTAATTTATTTATTTTTTGTGTTTTTAGTGCAGAATTAGTTATTTGCTGAATTTAGGAAAACAAACATGGGGGGTGGCAAGGATGATGAGACGTCTGATAAGGGGCTGTTTTCACATCTTCATCATGGTCATGGTGCTCCGGGCTACGGATATCCTCCAGGACAGTATCCTCCTCCACCCGGCCAATATCCTCCGCAGGGCTATCCTCCACAACAAGGCTACCCGCCAGCTGGGTACCCGCCACCGGGGGGTTATCCCCCACCCGGTGGATACCCGCCATCTGGTTACCCACATGGTGCTCATCCTGGCCCCTCAGCTCCACATCATTCAGGTATATAATTGTTTACTGGATTTCCATTATATTACTTGTCTTGTGTCGAAATTGTGAGTCCTTATATAACTTGCGGCATAGATTTTTGGGTTCGTAGAATTTATTCTGATTTTGACATGCCATTGGTCATTGACTATGGATCCCCATCTTTTCAATATGTGCCGTGTTATCCTTTTTGTACGCATGAGAAGCATGGTTGTCATTCAAGTATTCTTGAAGATGATGAACTTGCTTTCTTGTAATTTAGGACATGGTGGTGGCGTTGCCGGAATGATAGCCGGGGGTGCAGCTGCAGCTGCAGCAGCTCTTGGTGCTCACCACGTGTCACATGGTGCCCACAACATGGGGTATGGTGCCCCCCACATGGGGTATGGTGGTATGCATCATGGAGGCAAGTTCAAGCATGGCAAGCATGGGAAATTCAAGCACGGGAAGCATGGAGGCAAATACAAGCGTGGGAAGCACGGACATGGAATGTTCGGAGGTGGAAAGAACAGGAAATGGAAGTGAGTTTTGTGTATCAACTGGGTTCAGAGCTCTGACTCTACAAAATACTGGTTTATGTTTTTCTTGAATAATCTGCACATTTTTATGATGTCTGGAAGTAGACTTTGTAGGATGTGTTTTGTTTGACACTTTGGCTTTGACATATATATAAATACAGCTGCCTTGCGGCATTTATTATCTTCTGTATAGATGTTCATCCGAGCCGGTGGAGAAACTTTATTTATTTTTTCTTTTTGGTACCAAAAGTTTACAGGCTCGTTAGTTGTTCTTCTGTTTTGAGTTTGCTTTGAAAGATAGCACCTTTATAAAGATTGATTATCTATCTCCTTTCTGGATGACATTTTTATAACTGAAGGATCTATTGTTATGTTTTGGCAAAAACTCTGTTGTGCATTATTCTAGAGCAGCACCCCCATTCTGTTCAACACATTGAATTGAATTAGTGGGTGGAGCTACTCAAGGCACCTTGAGTTGTTCTTGAAGTATGTATATCTTGTTTACTTATTTTAATTTTAATTAGGTTTGAATATTGAGAATTTGAGATTGTATGTTTTGGCATCCATTATTTTAATAATAATGTTAACAATCCCTATATTTAAGTCTCAATTTGAGTTTTAATGGTACGTGTCATTCATCTATTGGATGATTAATTTTATGACTTATAAAATTATTTAACAAGCATCTAGTGGATGAGTTAGGACCCATATTGAGACTTAAATATTGGAATACTTAGCATTGTTCTTATTTTAGAATTTTGATCCGGTCATTTATCAGATTTGGTGGATGGAATATCAAGAAAATTGTGATTTATTGGAATATCAAGAAAAATTCCAATAGGAATTGTAATGTAAATTCCCCAAATGGAGTAATAAAAATTTAGATCTCTAAATGTGCCTAAAATAAATCACACATATACATCGACAATTGAATAAAAAAAATGAAGTGGACAAATCTGGAACCAGAGTATTAGATAAAATTCATATATATAAGCTTAACGGTGATAAGTTTTTTTTTATTATCATATAAGACTATTATTTAGATTACAATTTATATTAAATAAAATTATTGATTAGATAATTATTGGAATTAATTTATACTTGATGACGGTAAGATTGAAAAATTATTGTACAAAGTGTTTATGTCCTAATTTATATGTCAATAAACTATTAGTTGGATAATTTTTACATTAAGCGGGCTTGACAAGATTGATACTTTGGAAAGATAGATTGGAGTTAGGTAAGATAGGTAGGAGAAAGGTCGATTATATGGTTATAGAATTAACTAGCTGAGTACATTTTGGATTGGTTGATCAGTCACAATATGCAACCAATTTATATAGCTAGAATAATTTATGAGAATCACTTGTTCTTTTTTAAATGGTAAGTTTCTACTTTCTAGTGTTGCTTGCCGGTAATTCTAGATCTGATAAATATGGAGAAATCTTTCATAAGATGGTATACCACATCAGCAGTCACTTAGTCATGTCCCATCATCGACACGTAACTACTCTATTTAGCATGAGTAATGATACAGCTACAAACTCTTGTACAAACTTATTTTGTACAAACTGATGTGGCATGAGAAGATTGGTTGAATTAAATATCACTTGGCCCACATGATTTGTTTTTATTCATTTATATTTTCATTCAACCAATGAATTAATGCCACGTCAGTTTGTACAAAATAAGTTTGTACAAGAGTTTGTGGCTGTATCATTACTCATTTAGCATACTGCGATGATATGCTCTAAATATGTGAGTAAAGTTCGAAACCTCAAATCTCTTGTACTATGCACAAAATAAAATAAATTAAAATCGCTTTGAAGTCGCATTTTTAAACAAATGAATTGTTGACTATAGATAGATATTGATTACATATTACTATCCCAAAGGGGAAAAAGAAGGAAAAAGAAAAAAGAAAAATCAAACAAACAGGCAATCCAACACAGCTCCTACCGTAAGCCAAATGTAAATACATATGCATACATTTGTAACAATAACAAATCATGAAATAAAAGAATAAGGGTTGCGTAATCTTTGCCTGATAAGTGATAAATATTTCTTTCTCATCACTTGGGCTGTTCATGTTACGTAAGTTGCACATGGGTTTTGTTTTGAAATGAGATTCCAAGAACTCATCACCTGGTTCTGGGGTCTCTGATCTTGTAATAACTGTTCTTGATGACCCTCAATAATATTATTATTGTTGCTTGAGAACTCATGTATCTCCAGTATTTCAACTCTACGATTGGTCTTCTTTCTTATTTTGATTGCCAGGTCCTGTGGGATGAAATTGCCACTCACGCTAACTCTGCACATCTTCTTCTCTATCAGATGACTCTCCAACTCTGTATATATTTAGAGAATATGCGAGTAGTTAATAAGATGAAAAACATATATAAGAGAATTAAGGGCTGCTTCAATGGTGAAAAATTTATCTCATTACCTTGCATGTCAAGAAGTGCCCTTCGTACTTTTCTGTAACAACCATTACAGTCGATGTTGATCCTCATCACCATGCAGCAATATTGCATTGTTTGGTTGGTATGCGGAGAAGTTAGAAATAGGCAAACAGAGCTAATGTGTTTAAAAAAAGTGTACAAGAGAAAATGAGCTTATTAAAAGGTAGGATATTAAGAATAAGGATCAATGTATGTGCTGGTAATATGATTTATGGAATCTGATTCTGCTATAAATTCTAAGTGTGAGAATTAATGCAAATATATGTATGTAGCGTAGCCTTGCCTACCCATTATTCTTGACTTCCGTGTATAATTTATTGCAGGTGAACTTGAAGATAAGAGCATCCCTTCCTTTGTTCTGTAGCTATAGGCTAATGCTAGCAGTTATGGAAAGGCATCCTTTGTTGTGTATTTTGACACATGAGATTCTGTGAACAATATGTATTCAATTAATTATGTTTAAACTAAAAGAAACCTTCATATCAGCCAATTGAAGTGGCACAGTTTGCTTGCTGCTCAAAAGCTAAGATTAAAGGTGTTCACAAAGTTTTATTCTTTACAGTACCCTAAATTTGATTCAAGATTTCAAATGTTCTTTGTTTTTCTGGGAATAGAAGGATCTCTCAATGCTAGCTAGCAGCTAGCTGTCCACAGGTACCAATGAAATGCCAACGCAAAATGATCCTTTTATATATATGCAGGGCAGCCTGTACACACACACATCAATAATTACAAATTTCATAATCACGAAACATTGATTTCATGTAGAATAATCAAATATGTTCATGGAATATAAATCTTATATATTTTTGGTCTCCAAGGTACATAAGAACAATGGGAAGCTAATTAAGAAAATGAAATACACTTCAATTAATATCTTTTACACACAACACTCTTAGCTGCGATATATAGAACTGTAAATTGCATTGACTTGCAAGATTCAACTATAGGATGGAAACCATGCAGTGCCCTTAACAGCCTTGTTCGATTGATTATTCTTGACACCAACAGCAGCTTTTCCTGAAGATTCTTCACTTGCAGATTTATAAGTAAGAATCACTTTCTTCTCCGATACAAGGACCTCCATAGACTCCACATCTGCGGTCGTAATTAATACGATTTAGTTACATGAAGAATGAAGTTAATACATATTCTTCTTCTGAAAATGCTGATTCAGAATTTCATCAGGCATTGTAACGTACCATTAACTCTTGAAATAGCATTGGCTATTCTGTCTTGGCACCTGTCGCATCTCAAATCAGCTGCTAAAATCACTTCCTGAGACTAAAATAAAAGGGCAAAAAAAAAAAAAAAGAAGAAAATTCCCAATTGATCTCTTGCAAAAGCATACAATAGAGATTGTTATATACATCCAATCTTGAATCAACCAAGAGAAAGAGAACCAACCAGAGAAGCCATTGTTGAAGAATTAGACAAAGCCTGCGCCGGTCTGAGGAAGAAACAGTAGTGAATTATTGGAGGTGCAGACTAGTCTTCTTATCCCAACAAATCATCCAGTTAAGGCTAACTTTATGGACCAATTGCATATATAGTGCTTAAGTTTCTTTGGGCAAATTTGGACCATTTTTTGATTGAGAAAGGGCATCCTTTTTTTTTTTTAGCTAATTCAGTTCAGACAAGAGCAAAGCGATGGAGATAGAGCATGTGATTTGCATGATAAATATTGACAATGATACATACAACACTAACCCTCTTTTTTCACTTTACATGCTTCTGTTATTCTTCAAATACATATATGACTGAAGACCATACGCCGCATTTCAATGGCTTTACGGAAGAGTTCTTTAAGGTCCATATGTAGCCTAATATTTCTATGGATTTGGCTCATATAAATTATTTTCTAATAGATGCTCAGTCAAAATGTTAAGTCCCTACTATTTGGCATTTGCCCTAATGGATAATGTCACCGGCAAAGTTTAAGTGTGGCCACCAAGGGACCAAAGATTATGAAATGGAGAGATACATGCTTCTAAAACTTTTGGGTCGAGCACAAGTAGTTACTTCTCTTACGACTTTTTTCAATCAAGAAACTCCCTAGAGAACTAAAGAAAATAATTCTCAATCCTAATAAATCGATTTCCTAAAATGTGACCTTACAGTTGATACCAGAATTAAATTGTTTTGCAATTAAATATTTACCTCTTGAACTTATACCAATTTGTAAATTTTTTGAGCTTGAAAGTACTGTGGGTCAGTTACTTGCCAGAGAGAACCAGAGAATTAGAAGTGCATGCAGAACAACAATACGCACCATGCACAATGCATGTCACAACCCACACTAGAAAAAATGCGCTTTCCATTTATATTTCACCTTCAAAACCCCAATTTCTATCACCAGGAAAACCACACACCAACACCTTTGCTCCTCTCCTAATTTCTCTCAACACACCACACCACAGCATGGCCCTTCTTCACTCTCTTCCTGCCATTGTCACCGCCGCCTCCCTGATCACACTCCTTGCAATTGCCCTCCCTCACCCTGCCAATTCTCAGGCCCCTACCATAACCAGCTGCATATCCCACTTGCTGCCTCTCTCTCCATGTGTACCTTTCGTGCAAGGCAAGGCACAGACACCGGCACAGACTTGCTGTATCAACCTCCAGCAAGTCTACACCCAAAAGCCGCGTTGTCTTTGCCTCTTGGTTAATGGCACTGCTGTGGGTAATATGCCTATTAACTCCACACTTGCCACGCGGCTGCCTGCTGCTTGTAACCTTAAAGTTGACGCCTCTCAATGTTCAGGTATCGTATCAACCTCTTCAGCAGAATCATAATGGCATTACTGTTTCAATTTGTTACATTGGATTTATGTACTTAATTATAACCCAAGATTCTTATGAAGGTGTTGGTGTGCCAGTGCCTCCTAGTCATGCTGGTCATCAAGTCTCTCTTGGATCAAACACAAATGCTACTATTGCTGGTATGCAAATTTGCTTCACCCCTTGCATCCTCTGTGTAATACTCTATTCTTTTCCTTTTTTACTAGTTTCTCCACCAGGAGTCTTCTCTCTCTCTCTCTCTGTTTTTTTTTTTTAGGCTTCTCTGTAATGCACATTTTTGGTCTCTTTCAAATTCCAGCTTCTCCTATGGTGGTCCCGGGTGCATCGACGATGGCTAGCAGCACGGTACATGGCTGTCCCTGGAATGCCGGTGCAAAGTTGAACACAGAAGGTCAATTGGCGGTAATGGCTGCTGGGTTCTCTATGTTTGCACTGTATTACGCATGAATTTTTACATCTAATCAATTCTAGATAGGTAATTATGTTATGTCCGGTGAATTTATCTACTACTCACCAGTATTAGGATTTACTAATCAGTTATGGTGTAATTTACCTTATTCTAATGTATTTGGATTTTGGATGTTATCCTTCCATTGGATTTGTCATTATAAAGTGGTTTTATTCATCAACCAGGGCAGCAGAAGCATATTTACTATAGAAAAAATAATAACAAATTAAAAATCAGATAATTTCTCTGAAAGAAAGGAATGTGCAGATTTCCCAAAATCTACTAACAGGCAACTTCCATTCCTTCAACAAGACCATGAAACATAGCAATACAAAAAGCATTCTTGCACAACCAAGTCAGATCAGTTATGATTTCAATTAGACACCCCAAATTTGTTGACATTTTCCCTGAAATTATTGACAATTCCTTGTTCATTTAAGCGGCAGGGGAGAAACCCTGCCTGCGAATACACCAAAATGTAAGAGATGAAAGAAAGAGCGTTGGACAGAAACCAAATCTGATAACTTTTGAAAAAGTGCATGAGACCAAATCAATAGACATCTTGACAATTTGCAGCAAGTGCATTATAACAGATTTATGTATCATAAACCAATATCTCACAAAATATTGAGATACATTTGAGGAAGAGAATTACAAACATTACCTAATAAATTGAGGGCAGGGCAGTGTGTGCAGTCGGGATTTCTTCTGGCTAGAACTATATCATGTCTGGGATATACAATCCTTTACAACAACTAATCCAAACTAGGTGCTACCTCAGTTGGATTCGACTCAAAGACATCTGAATTAGATGCGTCGGGTCCTTCCAAAAGGTCTCGAGATTGGACTGACTCTTTGTACGCAGGTGTCTCTTTAAAATCTGTTGCTCCTTCATTATATGTGGCCACCGCGATCCCACAGGCAACTAGCTGTTAAGGTAAAATAGAACATTATCATGAAGCATAAGAAACAGATATGTATACAAATATTATGTATCCCCAGGCTAGAATGCTGTAGTTATATTTTTTTGGTCATCTCTTTCATCACTCAATTTCAACCTTCAGAAAGATGCATTTCACTACCACTACTACCACCACCTTGAAATATTATCATGTGATCATGTGAGAAACACAATCTATTCAGTTCAATTCTGTGATAACCTTTTGATAACAAATAAGTTTATCACAAGCAGATAATTGAACCAAGATCTTTAATCACATATAGAGTGCTAAAGCTAAACTAATGAATCAGATTTCTCTTCCAGGGATTTCTAGCAGGCCAGGCACAAGGTCTCCTTACTCAGGACGATCCAAGGTCCAATAATGCGCCAATTCTAAAGAGTTATTCCCTTGTGTGTCCTTAGCATGAGATTGCAAAGTGCAATAGCTTAAACTATGGGCATACAGAAACCTCCATGCATTGCTATCACCCTATATGGTGTTAAGATTGGGCAACTATAAATTAAAAGTTACAGTTCTTATTTGGTATGCTAACTACTGTGACTTGAAAGCTAAGTTTTATTAGAGCATCACTAAAAGGCTTTTCAAATAAGATTTTATTACTTATTTGAAGAGCCACATTAATATTCAAAACTCTAAGAGACACTCCAATTAAGATTGTTCAAATAAAAATTGATTCTCTCTCTTCAAATTTGGAGAGTTAATTTCTCCCTCTTCAATCTATATTTTATTACTTTTCATTGAAGAAAGAGAGAGAAGTATTTTAATTGCTATTAACTTTTTCTTTAAAAAAATAATTATTTGATTAAAATAATATTAACTTATTTTTATTATTTTTATTTAAAGAGTCTTTCGGAGAATATCATATTTTTTTCATCTTCTTATTTGACACATAAGTAAGCAAATAAGTATTTAAAAAGTAAAATTTATATTCTTTTGAAAATGCTCTTATAATTCATGGTTACTATGATCTTTAACTTTTATTTTCATTTCATACCTACAGTTTTTCTTAATACCAAAAGCGCCCTAACTGTATTACCGAATTTGGTTAAAAAAAATCACTAATTCGCTTGATTAAATTATATGTATGTATAATAGCAGAACTATCATCCCTCAAGCTAATATTATCAACAAATGCTATCATTCTCACGCAAACTCTTCCTTTAGATATAATTATCCCAAATCCCGAAAACGTTAATGAAATTCACGCCGTAACACATACCGCAAAGACGATGCCGAAAGCCCAGAGATATTGGAGAAAGAACCCGAAAGCGCCCCACTGTGGGCCCTCCCAGAAGTCGGGCTCCAACCCCGGAAGCTCCGGCATCGGGGAGCCGTCGACACCAACAATGACGCCAGCATTCTCAAACTTATTATTATTAATATTAGTGCTGTCTTGTCCAATCTCAGCCGTCCGTTGCTGCTGATCTTTTTTATCTTCTTCGGTTGTGGTGATGGCGCCGGTGTTGCCCCTCCGGTTCTTGCTGTCAAAGCGTCCGGTTCGGGAGGAGAGCTTCTTGGCAGCCGAGACGACGTGGAGAGTTCTGAATGGAGCTCGAGTGATTCTGCTGCTGCATGTTGAGGTAGGGAAGGTGATGCCGTGGCGACGGTGTTGTGGGTCCGTAGTGGGATTGGTGTAGAGGATTCTGCTGCCGCTGCCGCTGCCAGCAGTGTTCGCTATGGTGAGGGACATGAGTGGATGAGAGCTGCGTGTGCGACTGACCAGTTGTGGATGAGATGGAGGAAAAAGATTTTATGTTTGTTAATTGATCCGATACGGTTTAGCCGGACCCGCCGGTTGGGCTTGGCCCAATACCCCTGCCGTTACTTCATGTATTTTTCTGACAAATTTAAGACTCGAGATCCAAGTGGTGATATTTGAACTCTATATATCTAAAATCTCTAATTTTTAATTAACCCATCATGAATTTTTAATCTCTAATTTATCTTTTTTATTAATTATATAATTCTTATACTTCATAAAATCATACTCATATATGATTGATTAACCAACCGTGAAGTTCACTGCAATTTTATACTATTACATTTTTCTCAATTAATTATTTCTTGTAATTATCAAACAATTATAATAATAAAAAAAGAAACTAATCACTCATGGTACCACCAATATCATAACTAGATGTTAACCTCTTACGGGTTCAACTATTTCCTATTTATGTTCTTTAAATTTGGGTTTTAAGTAATCTCAATCTCATAGTCTTTAATGACAACAAACTGAATAACATGCTCATGAAGCCTGTTGTAATTGTCATAAGTCACAATGGCCAATGCCAAGGCTTGGCTTGTGGCGTTTTGCTAAGTCGATGGCAGCAGCATGGGCATACTTGTGGGTGAGCACAAAAGCAACGGAAGACTAGCATGTAGGTTGGGTTGCAACAGCAAGCGCATGCTATTGGTCAAGCACGAGAGAGAGTGAGAAAGCACGCAAAGGGCATGCACATCTCACAAGTGCGCGGGTGCGCAAGTACGAGACGCATGTGGTGCGCGCACAGGTTGAGTTGGGTTAGAATGCGAGATGGCACGAAAGTATGCAGCGGTAATATGGACACATGCAGCACATGGGGGAATGCATAAGAGCCAAACAATACGAATATAAGAGGCATTCAAATTACACAGGCGGGCTGCGTTCGGACAGTGGCTGTCAAACGTGGAGTATGTTGGCTAAAAATTCTCCGGAGATGGATCTTAGAAACAAGTATAAATGGATAGTTATTGGTGCAACTAGTGGAAAACACAGTCTCAGAGTTCATTCCTAGAAAAAAAGAGTCAAAAGAAGGGCCCATTTAGGATTGCCTTAAAGAGGTTTAAAAGTGATTTTGAAAATCTAAAAGTTAATTTTAGTGTTTGGTAAAAAAAAAAAAAAAATCAAAACCACTTTTGTCAAAATCAGCTCCTCCTATAGCTAATTTTGAAAAGCAGAGAACGAGTAACTTTTAGATTTTGATTTTGAGAATCAATTTTATCCTTTAATATAGTTCCAAAAATATCCTTAAAATTATTATATAAATCCAAAATTATATTTATTCAAATTGGAAACAAAATCAATGTTTTAATAAATTTTTATTATAATTCATCAATATAATTTTATTAATATCAATTTGTTGGTCGAAATTATTATTAAATTTGTTTCACTATATTATAAATTTAATTAGATAAAAAATAAAATCAATATATTATAGTTTTTTTAGCAAATGTTATTATAATACACAATTAAAAATATTATATGTATATATATTTTTATGAGTATAAGTAAATTTTATCTTACATCATGTACATTTTAGTCATTTCTTTTTCTTAGCAGTTTAACATTAAAATTTACCAAACATTCATAACTACTTTCAAAATTCACAGTATTTCTGAAAACAAGATTTACCAAACACTTAACTGATTCTCTTAATAGTTGATTATTTTTACAGCACAACTAATAGAATTTATTTTAAAAGTTGCAGCATTCCCAAACTGGCCTGAAGTGGGTAATGGCAGTTATGCTCTATAACAACATTGCTTATAGGCTAATGGGCAGCAATTACCTTGTCTTTGGGGGAGTGGAGATGTGATTCCTCATATCTTCATGGTTCCTAGTTTTGGGGAAAAGAAGGCGCAAGGGCAGCGTGCCACCTCGCTTTAGCAAATGGGTGTGTCATTTATAACATGTATGTATAATAAGGGTGAACGTGTGTTTTGGATCCAGTTTTTGGTAAAGTAGAGTCCTTTAAGCACACAAAGCCAAATACTATTTGTAATTTTTTCTTAATTTTAGAAATAGAAAAGTTAGAGATCGAGGCCCCTGTAAAAAGTAACTATGCGTGTTCTTCTCATTTTGATCCTTTTTTTTGTGGCTGGTATAGTTAGTCTCTTACAAGAACCTTCATTGCAAGTATTACGGGTTACTTCACTTACTTCCACTAGTGTTGTTGAGTGGTTAGTTAAGTGGGGACTTAGCATCATCACGTGGGTTATTGTATTAAAGAGAAAAGTCATGTGACAATTGGTATCAGAGCCAAGTTTGCATTAATTATTAGAATAAACTGGTATCAGGGCCAATGTTACATCACTTGTCAGAACAAACTGATATTAAAGCAAAAATTGCATCACTTGTCAGAAAAAATTGTTATAAGAACAAATGTTGCATCGCTTGTTGGAACAAAATGGTATCAAGGATATGGGTGACAATTGATTCTAAAGCTTGGTTAAAATCAATACAAGGATAACTAATTTTGTTGTTTTAGGGAAGCTATAGTACAAGGCTAAATTGTGCAATTTCAGGGGAAATTGACATTAGCACACATGTTATATGACTAGCTACGAAAACCAACCTAATGAAGAGTTAACAAAGGATAAGTTGGTATGTTTAAAACCTATAGTGGGTACTTTGTAGCTTGACCTGAAAAGTTTGGCTAAGAACACAAAAATCAACTCGATTGAGATGACGAGTCTGAAACAAACATTTATGGAGCTTGTGAATGAGTTCTTGAAAAAGCCGAACAAGGTGAAAGAAGATGTTATTGCATTAGCAGAAGTGCTGAAAAACAACTTTGAGAATTTTAAAAGGAAATTTAGGTTGCTGAAGTGGGCAGTAGGCAACACTTCTATATCGGTTGATGGGCCTTCAAAGGTCAAAGTGCTCAAATTTAAGGCTTATAACGAGATTGGGAACACCAAAGAGTTGGAGAATGTTCAGTAAGATATGGAGCAGTATTTTTTTATTCGCTCGAGTACCCAAAAGGGAATGGGTCACTATCACAAGCTTGTACATGGATGATGATACTAAATTGTGGTGGCAGGTGGGATTCAAGGAGACGTTGAAGCGCAATAATCGGTAATTGAAATATAGGAACACATTTAAACGAGAACTAAAGGCTAATTTCCACTGGGAGGTGCTAGTTGGCTCACGAGGGAGAGCTGGGAAAAGCCGAAGTATACCAAGTTAATGAGGGGTTTTGTGAAAGAATTTTGTTCATTGATGTTGGAAATCAAGAACATGTCAAATAAGAACAAGCCTTCAATTTCATGTCATAATTGCACAAGCATGTTGTGAGGGACTTGCTAACGATAATTACAATTGTTGATAGCTTGGTGGATTTTAAATTCGTGAATACTTCTCCTTCCAAATCTAAGAAATTAAATGATGGCAA
This sequence comes from Citrus sinensis, assembly GCF_022201045.2. Classification (NCBI taxonomy): domain Eukaryota; kingdom Viridiplantae; phylum Streptophyta; class Magnoliopsida; order Sapindales; family Rutaceae; genus Citrus; species Citrus sinensis. Next base: position 9,716,662 of record NC_068558.1, read on the forward strand.
AAAAAAGACAATTTCTAGCGTGATGGTGGGGAGAAGAATAACATCTAGAACAAAACAAAACAAGGAAATCTGTATAAAAGAAAGAAAAGTTTGGGGTGCTTCATCGGCGATGGACCACATTGGGTAAAAGATTGTTTGAAGTGCGAGAAGCTAAATGCTTTAGTGAAGAAAACAAAAGAGAAAACTTTAAAACTTTTACTGGTTGAAATAAGTGTAGTGCTCATGTATTCGTTACTACTTTTGAACAATAAAGATGTCGAGGTAAATTACGAACCCACTGATGAAGAGATGCTGAAGAGTGTCTTGTAGGATAAATGCTATCGAAAGGGACTGATGTGTGTAGCGATGATGGTTAAGGGTTGAAGTAAGGGCAACAATAGGCACGAATGCGATGACGAACTTTGTGGAGGTGAGTTTAGTACCACGTCTTGCGTTGTAGGTTGCTAGAGCTAACTTTACCATGAGTATTGTTTCACATCATCAAGTTGTTCTGAATGGCATAGTAGTAGCCAACTTAAGTGTGGGTACTTGGGCATGTGAAGCCAATTTTGTGGTTATGGTGATAATGAGATTTGATGTAATTTTGAGAATAAAGTTAATGTATAATGCAAAAGTGCATGTTCTACATCACTTATCATGCATTTAAATTGGGGGCATAGAAGAGCTGCACACGATTAGAGAGAATAAGTGATTCTAATTACTGAAAGGCTGCCAATAATGTAAATGCAAAAGCCATTAAAAAATGTGTCGACTCGTAGCGAGCCTATGCTATTCGAGGAAAAAACGAGGGTGTAAAGGCAAAGGTGTGCAGGGCTTCAAGCACTCTAGAACAAAAAGTGAAAATTCAGCGAGAGTTTTACTAATGGCTGTTTGATTTTTGTTGGTGTTATTGGGAGTAGAGGCATCGTTCTTTATTTATTGATGTGCATTTAGTTGAAGTGAACACCAAGTATTTGGCGAGAAAGTTAAACAAGATGAATTGAAGTAGAGGAAGGCATATGTGGCTGCTGAATCCGTGGAAACTTCAAACTTTCTCGACAAAATTGAAACAAAGCCGAATTTTTGTTGTGCGGTCTTCAAAGAAATAAAGTGAAGGCTTGTTTAGATACAACGGCTTGTGGGAAGCCAAGAATCAATAGTCACTGTTGTAAGTCACGATGGTTTATGCCAAGTCGACGATAGCAATAAGGCAAGACTAGAGCAAGGGCTGAAGTGAAACAACAAGCAAGGATCGCACACGCCACATCTCGCAAGTGTATGGGCGTATGAGCAAAGGATGCATGGGGTGTGAGCACAAGCTGAATTGGGCTAGAATGCGGGATAGCGCAAACATGTGTCGTAGTTGTGAGTAAACATGCAGCACATTGGGGCATACATGGGGCCAAACTATGCGAATATGAGTGGCATTCAGATTAAACACGTGGGATGTGTTCAAACAGTAATGAACTTGAAACATGAGTTGGATATTCTCCAGAAATGGATCGTAGAAATAAATATGAGTGGACAGTTATTGGTGCAACTAGTGGAAAACACGACCTTAGAGTTCGTGCTAAAAAGTGGAGTCAAGGGAAGTGGGTAGTGGCGATTATGCTCCATAACTTCCTTTCTTCTATGTTAATTGGCAGCGGTTGCCTTATCCTGAGGGGAGTGGAGATGTCCTTCCTCACATCATGCTTAGTGGTGCCTAGTTTTGGGGAAAAGAATTGAGGTGGCACAAAGGCAGCACGTCATTTCGCCTTAGCAAATAGGGTTGTCATTTGCAAAATGTATATATAGCGCGGGCGAGTATGTGTTTTGGGATCTAGTTTTTGGTAGAATGAGTAGAATCCTATAAGCACACAAAGTCTTGAAATATTTATAATCTTTTCATATTTTCAAAATAAAACAATTAAAGGCTGGGGCCTCTATAAAAAGTAATTGTGTGTGCTCTTGCTACTTTGATCTTTGTTGTTTTTTTGTTCTTTGTGGTTGTTATAGTTAGTCTTTTGAAAGAACTTCAATTGCTTGTCTTGATGATTGCTTCACTTGCTTCGCTAGAGTTGTTGAGTGGCTGGCTAAGTGGGAATTCAGCGCCATAATGCAGTTGCTGCATCAATAAGAAAAGGCGCGTGATACTTGACTTGTTGGTTGTCACCGTCACCATCGATTGAAAAAATGGTATTGTAATGTCCCATAATTCGCATTGCTACTTCACCTCTTTTTGTACTTGATCAGGGTAAATAAGAGATTTTATTAGTTATATTTTAAAATAGAAATTATCTTAAAATTTTTATAGGGTTTATTTAGAAATGGAGGATTGTGAGATCAATAATGCTATGTCCACTTAGTTATGATACTTAATTTGTATGCTAACTACCTGGCAAATGATGTGGTATTGTTTAATTAGTTTAAGTGATAGTTAATTATTAAATCTTATCATTTTATATCCAAGGGGTGAATTTCTATAGGTAACACATTAGTTAATATATAAACTAAGTAGCTTAAGTAAGCAAGCATAGCATTACTCCTATGCAATAAGTTAAGAGGCATTAAAGGGGCAGTATACCAACAATCATCCTTTTCCAATCAAAATTTCTCTTGACCAAAATCTTTGCACAAATAAAAATAATGTTATTTTTCTTTTTAATACTTAAGTTATTGTGAAATAATAATTAGATACAATGATTATTGTACCATAATTTTTTATTATTAAAAAATTATAAACTATCAATTTTACCCTTACTTTAAAAGAAAAAACACATAAATTCTAATAAAATTTAATAATTTCACTATTCAATCAAAAATCCAAAAATTAAAAGAATTTATATATACAAAAACAAAAAAACATGTGACTAAAAGTCTATTGAAATGTTCCTCATTTAATTAAACATCAATTTAATTTCAATTATCAATTATCAGTAAAATTAATAAACGAAAACAATTGACAAACGAGATATTCACGGATAAGATTTTATTGATTAAACATCAATCCACATCCGATCCATGATTTTGTGGATTATAATTTTTCAATCAAATCCAATCTACGGATTGAATAAATTCAATCAAAATTCAATGCATACATCTGCGGATCGGATGCGGATTTAACTCAATCCATATCCAATCCATACGTCTGCGGATCGGATGCAGATTTAACTTAATCCATATTCAATCCACCATTTTGAGCATTAGTTTCCGAATTAAAAATTTTTAGTTCTCTCTAATCCATGAACTAGGGTTGGCAATGGGACGAGATGAGATGGGATTTATCAATCTCAGTCTCGTCCCGTATATGCGAGTGGAATGAAAAAACTTCTCACTCCCGTCCATATATATTTTTTTTTTGCGACAAAAATATGTCATGATCCCGTCCCAAAAGAGATGGGATCCTGCGGGATCCCATCCCAATTAAAAATATTCTCATTCTTAGTCATCAATGAGACGGATGGGATGAAATTTGTCAATCTCACTCCCGTCTCATGTATGCAAGTGGGATAAAAAAAGGTCTCAGTCCCGTTCTTAAATTTTTTTATGGGACAAAAATATGTCTCAATCTCATCCCAAATTTTCATCCCTACCATGAACTAATAAAATAAAAAGAATCTAATATAAAAATAAATTTACCATTGATTAAATTAAAAATTGAATAAAAATTAAATAAATTAATTGTTTAAATAAAGATAAAATAATATATTCATAGTTTTAAAATATACCACATCAAGATTAATTGTTCAAATAAAACTACAATAATACATTCAAAGTTTCAAAATATAACACACTAAGATTAATTATTCAAATAAAGTAACAATAATACATTAATATAACACCAAAATTAATTGTTCAAATAAAGCCACAATTAATTGAAATAACAAAGTTTCTGAAACCAAACACAGTCTGATCCTTCACTAGGGCTGTTGCGCCTGTCGAAAAGTGGTGATTACGGAGCCGTCAACAATGGAAACTAGGAGAAGCCATACGGGTGGCGATCTTGAAAGTTGTGATAGTGCAATTGTTCGGCTGGAACCAGTGATTGTGAAGTGGCTCGATAGACTCGAGGAAGAAGATGGCTTGCTTTAACTGGAATCGCGCGGCCAACGTCCATCAAATTAGTGTTGAGAGTGTATCAAACCAGTATTAAGTGTTGCTAATGCGTGTGACGGCGGGAAAGCTTAGGGTTTTTTGTTTGCAAATTATTGGTGACTTGCATTATGTTACTTTGTTTTTGGGTGGCTTTGCAAATTGTTAGTAACTTGGCGTTTTATTCAGGGACGTAGCCAGGATTTTGATCGAGCCGGGGCACATTTGAAATCAAACATGACTCAAATGCGCGATTGCTCATGTGATAAGTTCCCATTTGAGAAACTGTATTGTGGGCCCCATAAACTCCAAATGAGAACTTGCGACATGTATAATTGTACTCCTTATAGAGTGTGTCTGTATGCATATAATTGAAACCATATTTACAGTATAATACATTTCTAAAAATTTAGATAGCAATATATAACATTACAACTATAATATTCATTGATAATAAATTTATTTATTACAATGGTTCTCCGTGAAAACTCCTCAATGGGATTTGATGAGTTGAAAATAATGCATTATCAATATAAGCAAAAATATATTTTTCAATATACAAGACTAGGCTATTACTTAATTTGCTCTTAAAATCTTTTAATAATAACAAAAATATTCATATATTGCAACACAAAGAATAATTATGAAATGCATGATAAAATTATAAATTTTAAAACTAGACCAAAGATTAATTAGAAAATTAAAAATTAGAATTAGGTAGACTTACAACTTATGGTTCAATATTGAAAGACTAAATAATTGATTTTACTTGAATAAAAAATAAAAAGATTAAATACCAGTCCATTAACCATTATACTAACATTTTATTATGATTGTTTTTTATTTTAATATTTGTTCTCGTGTCTTTAATCAAGTTTCATGAAATGTTAATATATAATTAAATTATTTATAATTAAAAATTTAAACTAGGGATAGTATGAAATATTTTAAAATTATTGGAGTTGATTTCAAATTTTATAATTCAGTTGGGGCATTTTTCATAAATAACAAATAAAATACAATTTTTTAGCATAATTATAAAAAAAATTTAAAAGCCAGGTGGGGCCTGTGCCCCACCTCGTCCCATGCTGGCTCCGTCCCTGGTTATATTATGTTGCTTTTGCTAGTGCGTGTGACTTTGCTTTTATTTTATTTTATAATTTTTACAAGTTATATTTGTATATTTAATTATTTTTTATTTTATATTATTATTGGATAATGGCTAAGATATGTTATAGTGCTTATGTAACTATGTAATGTCACATTTATAATATTTTTTTAATTAAATTTATAATTTTTTTAACTAAATAAATAAATAATTTTTTTTTTACAGATTCACGAATTTTTACGGATCGAATTTATCGAATTTATACGGATCGAATTTATACGGATCAGATGAATTGAGTAGATCAGATTGGATTTTGAACACCCCTACAAGATGGTCACTGAGAGTAAATGAATTATTTCTTCTAAATAATGACTTATTTTCCTAGATCATTTTCTATCAAGAATAAGTTGATCATTTAGGAAAAAGATTACCAGGTAGGAGTAGAATATAATCTCACCAAAATGAGGGCGAATTAGATGCTTTCAGGTTAAAATTGTGTCATTTTAAGAAAAGACTTGCACACGTATGACACGATTCTAGGAAGCAGAGATGAATGGAGATTAATCTAATATCGGCCCCATAAAAGCTCAATAACTCAACCTCCAATATTCTTGCCCTTATTTTTTCCCCCTTCTTTTCAAGTCGAATCACTCAATTTCATGCCTTATGTCTTTTCAGATGTTATCTTTTGAGCTTCCAAAAACAAAAAAAACTGAACCAAGAGAAGAGGATGAACTTTCCACAGTTTCTCTTCGGGGATTTTATTTTTGAGTGATGATATAATTATAAAATTTTGTATAAATTTATTTTATATAAACTGGTGTATTATTAATTCATCTGTTGATTTAAAATATAAAATAATAAAAATAAATTATACAGTCTAAAAAATATTTAATTTAATTAATACATTAACGCCACAATTTATACAAAAATTTGTGACTATATCATTAAGATAAAAAATTTTAAGATTTTTTTTTTATTTTCAACATATAATTTTTCATTAAAATAATTTGGCTTCGAACTACCATAAATGAATAAATGAAGAGAAATATTTATACACATTTGGAAAGATCTGAACCCGTTTCCTCTTATTTGAAGAAATTAAAGAAAACAAGAACAAGAACAAAAATAAAAAATAAAAAGGTTAAAATTCATTTTTAATAAAATTTATTGAATTTTTGTACACAGTTTCGGGGTAATATAATTTAAATTCTTTATGTTAGTATATGATTCCCATTTTTAATCTTTCAATTATTTTCACAAGAGCGTTAAAAAAAAAAACAAATTCATATTCTAATTGCAGCTAAAACAAAACAACTGCCGTCAGGTTGCATTAAAAATCTACACATAACGTACGTTCCTACGTATTTATATATCAACAGTCCGTTTCTAATAACAAGTTCCGGTGCCCTAAAACGCTTTCACACGTTCTTTTTTTTTTTTTACACCGTTTCTACGAAGCTGAAAGCGACTCGGGCCGCCATGCAAAATCTGCGATGTCGGCCGGTTCGTAACTTTCAAACAAACCGCCACCTAACGTTATAAAGTCATTAGAAACATTAACGTCGCCGCCGTCCGCGTCGCCGCAGATGCCAAAATTGTATGCCTCGTAACTAGGCATCTCGGTCTCAAACCCTAACGCCATGTCATCCAGCTTAACGGCGTCGCAACCGCTCGTCTTCAAATCAACGGCTTCGATCTTCTGCTGCTCCGCTCCCGTCGAAAAACTCGGCGGCAGGCCGAGCTCATCGTCAGAAGCTTCCAGAAGGAAACCGAGCTCCGGCCTGGCCTCGCCGGCATCCGACGTCACCACCGGTGGCGCCTGTTCTGGAACGAGAATCTCCTCCTCGAAGCTTCTAATGACAGAGTCCAGGTCCTGAATCGCCGGGACAGAGTCTGCCTCGTCGAGGAAGTTCAGCAAATCGTCGTGGATCCGCTTCGCCTCCGGCGAGCTCACGCCGGAGCCGTCCGAGTTCCCGTCAGAGGCAACCGAATCAACTCGGGCGAGTTTCGAGATAGGCGAGTTGGTCTCCGAGTGGCCGTCCAACTCATCCCGGACTCTCTTCTTGCTGTTCTCGTTGCCGCTGTCTTCTATTTTCAATTCCGCCATTGTAATAAAAAATATTCCTGAAGGGCAAAATCGTAATGTGACTTAACGTCTTCAGTTTCAATGGAGACAGGCACAAACCTAGTACCGGAATTGTGTCTAATAAAATGGAATTAGTTTTCTTGTTTTATTTTTTTTTTAAATAGTGGGCGGGGAAAGCTGAAGTTGGGCTCCAAGGATTTTCAAGACTTAAAAAGAGATCAGGGTAATTTTGGCAATTATTCAAAAATAGGAGGGGCTTAACTAAAGTTGAAAATACAACTAATGTGAAAAATAGATTTGCTACAAGAAATTGAAGCGAAGAGCCTTAGAAAGAGAAAAGTTCCGAGTATAGAGAGAGAAAATATGAGGTGTTGGGTGAGAGGGAGTAGAAATGAACCGGGTATATATAGTTGAGGGAAAAGAGGGAGGGACCTGGAATTTTGCCCTTTTTTTAAATTTAATTTTTTAATTAATTAATTAATTAATTAGTTTCAGGTAAATACTGACAGGCGCGTGTAGGGCGGAGGCTTAAAGGCTCCATTCACGGACTTCTCATGCCTTTTCTTTTTCCTCGTCTGTCTCTATTCCCAATTTTTCTATTCTTATTCTTTTGTGCGGATTTTTTCTTTTTTCCTTGGCCGAATGGGATTTTGCTCCCCTGTCAATTAACTAAATTTAAGAGAGGACTTTGAAATCCGTTGCCGGGGTGGGGCCCACCGAGTCGGGGGGCGGAATCATGTGGTGGGCTTCGTGCGTTTTGGGCTCACTGACTCTCTGTTTCAGTCGTCTAAAGTGATTTTGCTTTGCTGTCTTTTCAGTTTTTTAATTTTCTTCGGAATTGATTTGACACGTTCCCCTTTTAGTTGCGAGGGCTCTATTGTAATTTTTCGTTCCCAAAATAATCTAGAAAAAGCTTTGTGGTGGGACCGTGGGAGCTTTCCATTCAAACTTAATTACGATTTATCTTTTGTTTAATTTAATTTCTGTTGGAGGTTTGAGGAAGCGAGATTGGTGTGACAAGTTGAATTCCATTGAGTGATACGTGGCAACATGGTTTTATAATATTTCCGACTTGATATTTTTGGTATGACTCGCACAGCTACGGATTTAGATCTTTAATTAGGTCAAGCTAAATTATGAGTTTAATGTATATAATTGGCTATTAGTGTATATATAAAAAAAATAAGAAATACATTATTAAATATTGCCACATCAAGGATTTTAACACACACATATATATATAATAGAATTAAGACGCTCTAATTAAAAAAATAACTTACTTGTTTAATATTAAATTTTAAAGTCAGAGTAAATAAACTATAAAGGGTATATAAGTTATTTTCAGTAGAGATTGATTTATGAAATAATGGAGAAAAAATTTATTAAAGAAAAGACTCTAATTCCATATATAAATCATAAAATTTAAGGAATTTTAAAGAGCTTTAGTGCAATCTAACTATCAAGTAGAGCTACCCTCCGACTCCAACCAGAGAGCTCGAAATTCAATTGAAGAGTTAACGGCCACTTTCGTTTATTCATTTTAATTAAAATTGTAAAAGTATGGTTAAGCTTTTAATCCCTTCAAGTAAGGAATTTCAGCCGATTTACTGGAGCAAGCAATAATTTTTACCAAATTACATTTTCTTTTACCAGGAAATTCTTGAGATAATGAAACTTTATTTTATAATAAGTTGTTGTTAAAAATTATAGAGGTTAAGCTTTTAATCCCTTCAAGTAAGGAATTTCAGCCGGGAGCAAGCAATAATTTTTACTAAATTACGTTTTCTTTTCCCAGGAAATTCTTGTGATAATGAAACTTTATTTAATAATAATATATTGTTAAAAAATTATAGAATCCATGATCCACAATTATATACAATTTCAGCGTCGACAATTAGACAACCGGAAGCAAAGTGAAAAATTCTACTTCCTCTTTCAACAAAAATAAAAAATAAAAAATATCTCGGTTGACTAACGAACACACCAACGTGTCGCCCAATTTTGCTAACCGCCTCGTCCTCTTCTTTAGCGGGTCCCGCTTTAGATTCTCCAACAAAAGGGGGGCCCACGTGTGCCATAAAGCCATCACAGCCGTTCAAATAAAAAATGAAGATAACTGGAAAGGTCAAACCAACGTCATCAAACTCAAAGCCTATCTCCCTACGCGGGTCCCGCCCCCCCCACGTTTTTGACATCAAACGAACTTCATCCAGCATCAACAAATAATCGTACAACCAAGCCGAGCCACTCGCTAAAGCGGCGTCGACTGAGAAACGTTTTTATGTAAACTTTTACGGTCCCCAAGAAAAGAAAGCCTGTGAGTCAGCCTCTGCGGCTCAAGTACATGCACGGCGCCACGTCGTGAAACTTCGGCACCACGTGGCTTTGCCGTCAGAGTCAGTCGCCATCGCACGGAACCGGTAAATTGCCGTTTGTTTAATAGATAAGAACGCGCCGTCCAGATGCTTTGGGCACCGGCTCTTCCGGTTAACATGTAAGTTCAATTTTGGCGTGACACGTGTAGGAGATGATCCACAGAACAAGGCACATGCGATGCGTTTATAATTCTGTCAGGGCGGTTAGTGAAGTATCAAATGCCTTGTTGTGACGTGCGTTTCACGGTGGTGCTGCTGAGATTATCATGAAAGTTATTAGATATTTTTTTGTGCTGATTTACATAAATGTCCCCAAAGAGTAGGTGGAACTACCAGATTATACCCGGTCCTCTGTTTGTTTGGTTGGATACGAGAGCACGTCCCTGGCCCAGGATATGGATTTCCCTGGTTTTACTAGTGTAAAGAAAGAATGAGTTAATTAACAAAATTAATTTTTTAAAAAATAAGTAAAATACTCCTAAAGACCTGAAAAAATAAATGCATTTTAATTGTGCAAGTCTATTGAAAACAATAAATATTATGAACACAAATTAATCAATCATGTTACGATATCTCTCATAAAATTTAAGTATGAATTAATATCTTCATTTTTTCAGTCATTTCTAGATTTAGTTAATATAAATTCGTAACCAAATGATTAAAGATGCATTTGGGATTGAGGTTGGGCAGTTGTAACTTAAAAGGTACAACACTAAATTATTTAATAAACACTAATTGTTGTAACTTAGAAGCTAAATTAATATATTCTTCATTTGTATAATAAAAAATTTATTATATCTTTAATAATTTTATCAAAATTATTATTTAAAATTTATATTTACTATATATTATTAATTTTTATTTCACAGTAATAACATTTTTTTTACAGCATATATAGCTTAAAATGTACAACACCTCAATCCCAAACATGACTTAAATATTTTTTATAATGACGTTGTATTTCAACTCAAATGACAAATCAAATTTCAAAAGAAAGAAAAAAAAAACACTATGAATTTATATATGTGTTATTGCTCTTTCCATTTGAATATAAAATATCATGCCCCTTCTCACAAAAAGAAACATGTATTTAAGAGGGCAAACAATTGAAACAGACGTTCTTTGAACAAATTTGTTAATAAAATTAAAAACAAACAACAAACCACATTGAAAAGTAGCTGAACTGATTTAATGAACGGTCAAAAACAATTTCAGTGGTGGCCCAAAGAAACCAGTTTCGTTTTTATACCATTTTGTGTGTAAATTAATGGAGAATTTGAAAGACGAGTTGTGCTTGAAAATAGGTATCAGTCGATCACATGCCCTGAGCCTAGCCTTAATGACTGAGGCTTAATTAAGGAAATAAGGACCACCGCCTTATTCTTGCCTCTATAAATCTACTCTCCTTTAATGTTTGTTAGCTTGTTTTGGTATCGAAACGTGGCCATGGCAACCACCTCGCTGCCTCACCTGCACCTTCAGAATTACTTGTAATTAATTGATGTGGTTACGCATGCTAGATCTGCCGAATCATCAACAGGTCAATAAAGTTCCACGCGGCATGTGTTTCAGCCGGTGGACTTGGCAGGAGAAAATGTCATTCTTGCATCAGAATTGGATGCATTGAATTCAAAACTTTCCTAATTCAATTCCTCATCAGCATACTTCATTTTTCCACCACCTATTTTCTTGGAAAATTCTTGCCACAAGCATTGGTTGCTTCATATGCATGGCACGTATACGTTTGATTTTTACATGTTTCAACACACCCTTCTTTTTCTTCGTTTGTTTGGATGACACGACATCTCAAAAAGATTAAAGAAAAGTAAATTAAGGAATCTCAATTTAAGATTTAACAGATGTGACGAGTTATTATTGCTGTCGCATCATGTTATACATGAGGCAATAGTTATCTTAGAACTGTATTAAGATAGAGTACAAATTACAATCACACACGTAAAATAATAATTAATAAAAAGTATGTTATAATTTTAATTGTGTGGTTATAAAGATATATTTTACTGTATATTAATTAAATTAAATTAGTTATTAATATTTAAATAAAATATAATAATTATATGCACATAAAAAGTCACTTCCGTAGAGGCTTAAGTTTTATCTCAAATGCAAGATGCTTGTATTGTTATTGTATGGATCCCAAAACTCAAAAGAGTAAAGTGTGTGAATATAATGGGCGATTTTTCTACTTCCTTTCGCTTTCTCAAATTATGCAGGCTGTATTATACGCGTCGGCTAACCCGCATTAAAAGGCCAATAAGTTGACTTAATTATGGATAGAGGTTAGAGCTAAAAGTCTTTATACAAGTGTGGTTTGTTCAAACCTAACCTCTGTGATTAAGGTTGCTAATTTCCACTGAAATAAGCAATCTTGCTCTATTTGTTAGTTTTAAATATTCTAGACGAAAAAGTCTTACAGCAAAGATAAGCCGGCCGATGACGAGGTTGATGGTTTTTTTTTTTTTTCCCTTTTTTTATCTCTTTTAATTGCTTCCATTAATGTAAAACCAAATACCCGGTACGTGTATTCTATCCTAAATCATTAACTAGAAGATTAAACTACGTGGTATTTATTAAACAAATCTACTCAAATAGACTATTAAATTAAGTAAACTTTGAAGACGATGTGATTGAAGTTAAATATAGATTAGGAGTCTCAAAACTTTTTGAATTTTCACTTTCTTTTTCTTCTAAATGATATTTATATATATAGTGCTTGTTTGGGGGGATTTCCCGCACTTTATATAATGTAAATGTGTTTTTGCACTTTAATTAAGTGTGTGAATAATTTTCTTATGGTGGATCTCTAATTAAAGTCAGTGATTAATTAAAAGATATAAAAAAAAATTAATTTTAATGTAATATATTTTATTTTTTCTCTTTAACTTATTATTAATTTTAATACAGTCAGAGTTCTCTAATTAAATCAAGCCAGTTTCAAATGAGCATATATTTATATATACTTCTAAGCTTTTCGAGAATCATGCCACAATTAAACCACTACAATTATTTGAAGACAGCTTGACAGAATTTAATCATAATATATAATTGTATAATCACTATGAACAAAAGATAATTATGGTGGTTTAAATTTAAAGTTGTCTCGATTTGAATCATCATGTCGGTTGCTCTTAGCCAAGCAATGTATTGTCCATTTGAACATTAAAATTTAAACCCCACAAAGCAAAAAAAAAAAATCACTTTCAGGATATCCAAAGATTTCACTACTGGGAGAGAGCATCAGGCATCAGCACCCAAATCTTTCATAACCCTACCCTAGTGATTGTTTAGTGTCCATTTGATCAACGTTTATATTAGGGAGAATGACACTCAAGCTCTCAAGTTTCTCATGTTTCTCATATATATATAGAGTCCTTTTATATTGTGCCGCACTCATTTTTTTTATGCGTGCCTCCTTTTAAACCATGTGTTTTAAAAGAGTCAATTTGTAATATTATTAAACTGCACGGTTTTATAATGTATTAAAAATTAACTCTATTAAGCCGCATGGCCTAACAATGTATTTGCATTATATATATTGGACACCTTTTTTTTAATGCAGACATACTATTAAGCCATGCAATTTAATTGTATTAAAATATGACTTTATTAAACCGTATAGGTTAAAAACGTGGCTGCATGAAAAAAAAAAAAAGTGAGAGTGCCTACACTAAAGAAGGGTTATATATGTATAATTATAGGCTTTCATATATATTGAAGGGAAAGTGTGGGTGTGAATCTAACAGTATCAATCGAGAAAAACTTCCCACTCGATTAAAAAAAGATATCAAATGGAAAAAGGGTCAAAGTTTTTAAGAATTATTTGAGTGTGAAAACAAACATGTTACAACATGTGAAAAGTGATGAAGACATATTTAAAGAAAGAACAAGCTAATCAATAAATTGGGTAGATTGTTAGTTTTCGTTTACTAAAATTAATTTATATATCATTTACTTTCTTATTGTTTCCATATTAGCTAAGTATTACCCTTATTTTCAAATACACTTTAGTTCATAATTATTATAAATTAAAATAAATCATATAAATAAAAATAAAAATAGTACTAAAATAAAAAAATAAATATTTTAGTATAATAAAAAATTAATAATAAGATATTTTTTATACTTTTTACTATTTAAAAACATTTTTCTTATATTAAATATATATTTTATATTCCCAAGATAAATTGTTAAGCAAATGATCTATTTACCTTTATTTCCTTTAAAAAAATTTTATGCCAATAGGGTTTTTGATATTGTAAAAAAAAAAAAAGAGTTAAGTGGTATTTATCAATTTCAGTAAGATCTCCTCAATAAATTGCATAGAGAAATTAAAGAATGTATAGTAAAATATGTTATAATATAAATTTTATATCTTCTTTCAACATAGGAGGGTGAACAAGGTCTGAACTAAATTCTTATTCCCTTACTTTTTTTAAAAAAAAAAATTGAACTCAAGCAATCAATCAAATGAAATTACTTAAAATATTTAAACTTGGAGTAGATAGTTTTAAATTGATTTTCATTCCTACTCTTTATCGATTGTCAATCACAATATGATTTTTTTTCTTTATTAGTTGTCAATCACAATTTTTGATTTGCACTCAGCCGAATTAAATTTGAACAAATTCTTGTAAGGGTTATTATCAAATTAATATTCCTACGCAGTTAGCCGAATTAAGTTTGCCACTTGTACTAAAATTAGTTCTTGCCATCCATCAGCGATAACCAAAAATTGATAGGATGGTGGATACTACCTCCTCAGTCCTTAAAGTTTTAATTAATTACACAATTATTTCATGTATTTAAAAAATTCTTAAAACACCATGTTGTATAATTAGTTTCATTCAAACATACTTATTCTTTATTTTCACCTGTTGCATGTCAGATTTGATTCAAATTGAATTCCTATCAGGTAGAATTACTAATTTTACCTTGAAAAGTAATAATAAAGATATTAATGTGATTTTTAAAAATACAGGAGATAATTGGATAATTAGTCCAAACCGTAAGGACTGAAGTAAAGTGGCATCTGCCCCTTGATAGAATCATGGTATTGTCAACATTGTAGAAACGTTCTCTGAAGAGTTATTATCAAATTGGTCCTCAAGTTTGTGAAAGAAACATTTGAGTACACAAATTTACAACTTATTGTTTGTTATAAATATGTCTATATGGTGCATTAATTGTCATTACATTCACTGCGTGAAAATCAAACCCCTTCCAACCTACGTGAAAAGCCCACAATTATTTGAGGTTAATTTGTTAAAATTACAAGAGATTTATATGTAAAACGGCCACGATTGATATTGAGGTTGAAACTGAATAAACTACTTATTTCATAATTTTTGACAAAAATGGTGTTTGGTAAATTTTGTAAAAACAACTTGTTTTATGATTTTTTTCTATTTTAACAGCATATTTTAAAAGCAAGTAGAGAGATTTTTTTTTAGAAACAACTTAATAAATAAGTCGCCACACCTTTTTAAAGTTCATATTATAACCCTATTATTTTACAAAAAGACGATTATATCTTTTTTTTTCCATAAATCCTAATATATAATCATTAGATATCATATTACTGTCACAATTAAATTACCACTACAACTACTGTATGTTCTTTACACTATTGATTTAATGTGAATGTAATAATATTACATTTTATTTTATTTGGATTATGTATAAGTATGAATTTTTATCATATTTATGTAACAGATTATGAAGCTCATTAAATTGTATTTAATTAAGTTTTTTTCGCATTATGTAATTTTACGTACTTAAAGAAAAAAAAGGCATGTCTAAATAATTTATTAAACATACTCTAAAAATAAAAGGCAATTTAAACTTATATCTATTTTTGTCATTATATAATAAAACAATACTTTCATTATAAAATTTATCAAACTCATATATTCTATTTATCAAACTCACAATAACTACGACAACAAAATTTACCAAACACTAAACTATTTTTTTAATTAGTGACTTATTTCATCCACATAACAGAAACAACTTATTTAAGAAGCGACCGCAATCCGCCAACATCCGATTGCGTACTTCTTCAAAATTCTAAAGACAACTTCAATGATAATGTTTGAATTTTGATTGATTTGGACTCTCCTACCTTTATCTTTTGATGACAACCGGAAAAAGAAAAGGAAAATGATAAATACGCAATCAATATGATTCCTGGAGATCTAATCCAACCAAGAATAACCATCCAAAATCCAAAGTCTAGAAGATCAAGCCTTCTTTAGAGATATTAAATATTCAAAGTGACTTTAATTATTAAATAAATAAACAAATAACCAAACCAACTAAAAACAAAAGTGATATCGGTTTAGACTTGACATGAAAGAAATGAGTTCTTTTATGAATATAATTAACCTTTCACATGCATCTTTAGTTTTTTTTTTCTAGCACATAATTGAAGTCATTGAATTAATCAAAGTAGGTAAGACTTGTTCTTCAAGAAATATTTTAAGCAAGAATTAATAATTTAAAACTTTATTTAACCGACACATCATGCGATATTTTACGTTTGTGTAGGTGTGTGTGTGTGTGTGAATGAATGTCACCATTATTGACGTTTCTGAGACCTAATTGATAACCATGCAATATACTAACTTTGCTTCATTTAGACGTTTACAAAACTCGGCCGGCATCGCCATCAATCAAATAGGATGGATATTTGTTTGTGTTTTGTCTCGTTATTCATGTTCTTCTAACTATTTAAGAAATTGATGAGATAAGAGTGAGACGTGCACTCATTATGCAACTCTTATAGTATATTTTTTTCTACGCGACGTATGAGAAGATAAAATTGGAAATAATAAATTAATAATAATTTGATGAGAGTGACCAGTGCTTCAGAATTTTTCGACAGAGATTTATTTATACAAAATATTTTGGGAGTGGCGAGTTTTAGGGTAATTTATACTCGGACCCCCAAAGTTTTATGAATCTATCAAACAGATCTTCGTGAACAAAATAAACGTCTATTTGATATTGTGAACGGGCAGATATAACTTAAAAATCACAATTATAAGGTGTTTGGTAAATACTTATCACTGTGATTTCCAAGCTACATAAACTTTATCTCACATTTTTATAATGAAATATACCTCGAATATATTTATTATTTTTATCAAAATTATTATTTAAAATTTAAAAATTTACCCACACTATCAACGTTTATCTCACAAAACCAAACGTACCCTAGGTGACATATAAGCCCATCTTCGTTACTCTTTTGGTTAAAATTAACTGTGCAAGGGTAATTTAGTAATTATACATAGAATTAAAAGTTGAAAGCAAACAATATTTTTTATTTATAAAATATTGACATTTGCCTCGCAAATTTAGTTGTTTATTTTACATAGACTATTATATAATAGATAAATAATTATTTATTTATTTATTTATTTATGCCAATTTTTTATTTACGGACTTTGTAGTCCAATAGAAGGACTTGCGTCCCGAAAGTCGAGCGGTAAAGGTTCAATTACGTAACGCAGATTCAAGTCCTACCATAAATTGTGTTAGTCGGTAGGGGCAGTGGCGAAGCTAAGAGTGGGCTAACCCGGGCTGCAGCCCGAGTTAACTTTTTGGAAAAAAAATTAATTAACTATAATTTATGGATTTGTCTTCATTAATACTTATAAAAAAATAAAAAAAAATGTAATAGCCCACCCCAAAATATGGTGCTAGCTTCGGCACTGGGTAGGGGTAGATAATATGATTCAATAAAATGTTAATTTTAATGTATTTACTCATTTTGAATACTTAATTAAGATATTTATTGATGGGACAGCTTATATGTGATCCATCGTTCTAAGTAAACATCCAAATTAAGAATATAATTATTATTGGAGAAAAGTCAACACGCTCAACCATTATTTATGTATCGTTCTATAAATGGGTTTATATAACATTGAGGTCCTTAAATCTGGTAAAACCATAAATAAGTATACTTACTAAGCATCCAAGCTAATAATAGGGTTAATTTTGTCCTGCCCCCAAATGTTTCAACATTTTTCGCCACGCACCCATATGTTTCGAAAATACTCACTCCACACTCAATTCCGTTAATTTGACCGTTATGTTTAACGGTCCTATTTGAAATTTAAGTAAATGTCCGAAATACCCCTTATCTTGAATTAGAGAAAAATAAAATGAGATAAAATGTTAATTTAATAATTAATGTTTACATTAAAAAATTTTATTTAAAGGTAATTAATAATAATTCCATCAATTAAATTATCAAATAAATTTAATTTATCATCATCAAATAATATTTAGGATATGAATTTTCAAATTTGCCCTTTGACCGTTAGAATAAACGGTCAAAATAACGGAATTGGGTGTGGAATGAATATTTTTGAAATATATGGGTGCGTGGCGAAAAATGTTGAAACATTTGGGGGCAGGACAAAATTAACCCCTAATAATATCATATTATTGTTTGGAGAAAGGTCAACAAGCTCAAACGATTATCTATGTATCCACTTATTAATAGGGTTATAATATTAGGTCCTTAAATTTGGTAAAATCATACATATAGAAGATAATTGTTTAGAGTTTTTATGGGTAAATTTTAAATTACTCTCTCGTAGATGAACTATATTCAAATTACTCCTTATTTTTAAAAGTCTCAAATTACCTTTATTTTTGTTCAAAAGACAAAGAAAAATAAGGGTTTGTTGATAAATTTATTTTTGTCGTCTAAATAAAAAATAGATGAAAAGTTGAAGTTTTAAAAAATAAGGAGATAAATTAAAGATAGCTGATTCATAAGAGATGTCTTGAAATTAATTTTTTTAAAATTAAAAGGTCCCCACTATCAGATATTTTCAATTTTTTTTTTCTTGCCATACATCTCCTATTATATACACCGGGCTCTAAAGCAATTTTTAATGATATTTCACAAATCTTAGTGTACGTTAAAATTTATTTATTTATTTAAAATCAATAACTAATCATCTTATAAATTTTGGTTATTTTTTTTAAATTTTTTTTTAAAGTTAAATAGATGGATTGTCCCCAAACGAACACGTCTTTACGATTAGATTATATTAATGAAATCAATGATTTGAGTTAAAATCGGTTTAAATATTATTTTTGGACCCTTACTAATTGGGTTTAGCTTTTGAGTCAAGTATTTTTTTAACATGGTATTAATACGGAGGTCTGAAGTTCAATTCTTCTTACGTACAAATTTTTTCAATTATTTTTAGGAGCGGCGATATTTGACCACCTCAATTTCTTTTATCGGCCCCCACCTTTTAATTAATTTAATTTATTTTTATTAATGAAGTCAATTATTTCTTGACAAAGACAAATGATTGATTATGCTAACGGATTTTTAAGGGATTCTAACGGCATTTTTTTTTAACATGGTATTAATACGGAAGATTCAAGTTCAATGCTTCCTACATGCAAATTCTTTCAATTATTTCTAGAAGTGACAATAGTTAACTGCATCATTTCTTTTATCAGCTCCCACCTTTTAATTAATTAAATTTATTTCTATTAATGATTCCAGTTATTTCTTGACAAAGACGGATGATTGGTTTTGTTAAAGGATTTTTAAGGGATTCTAATGGCATTTTCCTTTTAATAGACAGCCTCTCACCTGTGGCTTCAGCTCTGTAAATTATATGGACAATTTGTCGAAGAAAACTCCATCATGCCATCATTTTGTGTTGTTTTAGTTTGCCTGCTCTTTAAAATTTATATTAAATGTACTTTTATTAACTATGAACATTTCTGTTTCATCACAGACGTTAAAATTATGTTCAAAATTCGACCGTACTTTAAATCTATCGTGTCTTTGTCACACGGACTTTTTAAAAGACTACATATATGCATCTTCACAATTTGAAATTTTAGCTTGATTGGTATCCAATAATGTTATGGACCCCATTGTTGTATTGTCCATTTGCATTATTGAATTGCAAATAGAAAAAATCAATAATGTTACTTGTCCAAAGTGTAAATAATACTATTTCGAAATAATATAAGATTGGATATGAATGTGATGATGAATAATGGCATTTTTTTTTTTTGTTGTTGTTTGAATGGCAAACGTGATCATCAGAAGAAATTGACGTTTAGTAGATGTGTTTATACTAAAATAGTAAAATCTAATCGATGTGAGAGAAAAGCTGATGTAATGGATTAATTTGAGTGATTGGATTAATCAATAGTAATAATTCATGAAATGTGTCTCTTTGTGAATAGATCTAAAACCTTACATCAATACATCCAATGAAATTTGGATCCCATCATGAGCCAATCTTTCATTAATATATATATACACATACATACGTGCGTACGTATATGCATACATACACCTACATGCATACACATGTATATACATACACACACGAATGATGCTGAAATTTTATTAATGGGAAAAAGAAGAGAATGAACAACATGCTCAGTCAGCTGAACTAATATTTGAAAAGAGCTCAAATATCCTTAAGAAGATTCTTATGGCTAAAATAGAGGAGCATCCTACCAATTAAAATCATTAATAACAAAACCCAAATTAGATAGACTGTCATAATTGTGTTCTCGAAAAATATGTAACCAATAAAAATGCATGCCACGAATTAGACTTAAACAATTTAACCACTTTACGAGCAATGACCATAGAGGCTTGAAACCCGAACTCATAAGACAAGCCAAAGTTCAAGAAGAGTCGGTTTCCAATCAAAGAAAATTGCAGCCCTTTGATGCATAGCAAGCTCAACTGCTTTTCGAATCGCATAGATCTCAGTATTGATATTACATCAAATATTTACGGTTACTATTTTAACAGACAATTACATACTATGACTATAATTTTATATATTAAATTTTATGAGACACTTGCCCAGATTGTCTACCCTCACAAATATTCAAAAATTGTTCACTCCACTAAAATTTCCAAGAAAAAAGACTGCAAAGGTCTCCACTCAATCATATTTAATTGAGGGAGAGTGAGTTCCTAAAGACTTGAAGCGCTGCTCTTACATTTGTGAGAGTAAGGAAGCATAGAAAGAGCGTAATTTGTTGATCAAGAGGCATTGGAAAATAACCTCAAGCTGCAAGACCCAGATTCCACTTCGACAAGCTGTCTGTGTTGATGAATTTGATCAAAGGAGCTCTTGGGAAAAGACGGAATTCAGTATGAAGAAAGTAGTTAGAACGTAAATGTAAAAGAATTAACTTTAAATAAAAATATTAGACCTAAACTAAAAGATTATAATTAAGAAGATAAGCACATCTCATATGGTCCAAATTCATACCACAAAGAGTGTGTATCTTTTTAATTATGGTGTTCTTTTACTTTTAGTTGTACATGTAGCTCGATACAGCAGTGACAGTATTCATTAAAGTTTTCATTGTATCAGTGCTGTTCACTACTAATGATATGATATCTCACACAATAGATCTTTCAAAGTTGAAATGAGCCCAAATTATGAGAGTCCATGATTAAATGAGATTCGAAAATATAATATGCGGTGAGCTAGCTGGCTAGCTAGCTGGGAATATAATAATTATTGGTTAAAACCATTAGTCTTCAGTAATTACAAAAAGAAATCATATCGTTGGTTTAGTGGGGGAATAATTGGCCTAAGACTTATTAATTTGAGCCAGAAATTCCTCAAATCGAATTAATCCCACTAATTGAGAATCGAAATAATCCCCTCTCACTCGTTATGCAATGATGTGAATCCACAGAAGAAATATTTACTTATGCTGATACTTGATTTTCTTTTTGACTCTTGAATCGATGCGAACAGAGTCTTTTATAATGAAGAATTTGATGACCATTTCTCAATTCGCATGATGATTCATCCTGTGATGAGAATATCGTACTGCTCCAAATGCCACAGAATTTTTCTTATCATTTGGTATATATTTCATCTTCATTCTCTGATATTGGAGTTTGTACATGTAATTATGACTCGTGGTCCATTAATATTCGAGATATCATTAATGCAACTATATGCATGGTTTGCATGTGCTGATATGCATGATAGTTGTATTCATTTTTATGGCTTCACAGCTTTACCTGCCACCAAAATATTGGACATAAAAAGCTGCAGCTCATCAGCTCACTCGGCCATTTGGTTTAAAGAAAAAAGCAATCGAAAAAAATGCATGTCCATTATGTTCATATTCCTTATTCACTTTACATTTATACCATTAGATTAATTAAATTAGATTAAGTAGATGAAAAATTAAGTTATAATTTTATATAAAAAAAAATTAGTTTGGAGAACCCTATCATATATATATTGGGACACTCACTTATATGTCATCAATATTTTAATGTCATGTGTATAATTATTCATTTATTCTACATATACTCTCATTATTCAAATAATAAAATCATATCACTTATACAACACTGATGTCTTTAAAGATGGGATAATTATAGAATGATTATATTAAATTTCAATTTTATTATATTTTATCATCGATTAAAGTAATATATAATTGAATATATGATATCTATCACACATTACGAACTTTTTAACGTCACATGTCACTAAAAAGCATAATATATGTAGTGTTTTAGGAATAGTCTGGGAATATGATTGTTTATACCCATATCGATATATGACACAATTATCTCTACAAATGGTGGACATTAATTCCACAATCAATTTGTAATACAATAAGATATAGATACGAATCTTTGAAAGGAATGGAGACATGATAACGGGAGATGGAAAAAGAGAAAAAAAGAACTCTTTAATTAATGAAGTTATTAAGCTTATGGAATCCTTTGAAGAATACAGATTTATTTTTTTTCCACAGTGAGATCTCATTTGGGATTGAGATACTTTAATTTTTAAGTTATAACTGTTGTAGAAAAAATTGTAATTATTAAACAAAAAATAATAATTTACAGTAAATATAAATTTTAAATAATAATTTTGACAAGATTCTTAAGGATATAATAGATTTTTTATTATACAAGTGAAAAACCATATCAACATATCTTTCAAGCTACCGCAACCAGAGGCGGATGCAACATGTGATCAGTGGGGGCTGTAGCCCCCACCGGCTAAAAAAAATTCTAAGAATAAAAGAAAAATATTTAAGATTTCTAATTAACCCCCATTAAATCTATTAAAATTGACCCTATAAATTTATAAATTCACAAAATTTAAACTTTAACTTTTAGAATTATAAAAACATACACTATAATTAAAAGTAATGATAGGTCATCACCACAAACATTTTTCTATTCTTGAAAATATGTTGAGAACAATCATAAATGTATTAACAAGTATTTTATATATTTAAAGTTTTAGTTTTAAAATTTTACTAATATGTAATCTAGCCCCCGGTAAATTATTTTTCTAAATCCGCCACTGACCACAACTAGTGTTTACTAAACACTTTAATACTGTAACTTTTTAAATTATAATTGCCCAACGTCAATTCCAAACGTCCGCTGAATGTCCTTATTGTTTGATTCACCAAATTTCAATTTGATGAACTATATAGTATGTGAGAATAATCTCTCGAGGGGCGATTGGTTTTTTTTTTTGTTTTTCCTTATTTTCTCTCATCAATGCAAAATAAAAATAAGTGTGACATGCGTAGGTTTCATATGCAAGGAGAGGGGACTACTTCATAATAAATGTACGTAACAATTAACAATCACCAAATTTTTGTTACCGATAACAAATATTTGTGTTATGGACACTCATTTAATTCAGTACGAGTACAACTTATAAATCATTGGACGATAACTAACAAAGATTTAGTATTTTTATTATGTGATTTGTAAGATGTCCTTAAAAGTCCATTTAGGTGAAAGCACAATGAGAAAGTTGATTTTTTCTCCCATCAACGAAATTTACAGTGCACTCTTTGGATCTTCCATTATCCCCCAATAATGAAATCGGAAAGAAAAATATTTGGGAGTTCATAATTATAAATAAAATAGGAAATAGAACCACGCTTCGCGCGGTTTTGAAAAAGAATTTAGTATTATTTTTTTTATTTTGCACTTGATGAAACTGATAAAAAATATGAATTGGATTTTTTTTTTAAAATGAGGCAGCTTTATAAAACTAATGTTATTATGAAAGTTAACTATTTTTTGTTGTTAACTTTAAAAATATATATTAATGTGTATAGTCTGAGTGTACAGACCTCATACATTTTGTAGTTGCTGATAAGTTCCAAATTAAATTTTATAACTGAGGATCCTTAGCAATGCGTTGAATTATAAAAGAAATAAATAAAATACATGTAAAGGCTTTTGTAAGTTACTTTGCATCGTTTGTAGCTAAGTGGTAAGCAATTGTTTATAAAATAACTAAAAAAATATATAGTCATAGTTTTCTTGATTATATTTAACTTACTAATCTGTTAAAGCTTTTATATCTCTTTTATTTCAACCAGCTCTAACAATCTCAATATCACTCACACCACATAAACTTCTGACAACATCTGTAACATCATGGAAAAATAACATAAACATATTAAAACATGAGGATCTATAATTTCTAATTTACACTTAAAGATTAACAAACACTAATAATTAAAATAAATACCTGAGAGGATTGTGTTATCATTCCCACGTAAATCAATCAATTTAGAGATAGGAATTAGAATCCATTGATTGGAATCTTAACAGTTCCTTCTTCTAACCTCTTAAGTGAAGTTATAACCAAGAAAATAATTTTATATTGATTTGAAAGTGGTCCGTACTCGCCTATAGTTGAAACAACTTTCAAATTCTTGACACTATACAAAGAACCCTCACTCAACATGTCCCTAAATCTTGTGACTAAATTTTTTCTGATTGTTGCATGTATTAGATTTTCCTACGAAAACAAATTGCTACATTAAGTGTAAAACAATTGGGAAAAAACTTAGAGAAAATAATGGGAGAAATAACTTTTTATACAACATTTTCATCAATAAAAATCATGTTCACACTAATCAATTCTCCATTCTTTTTGCTATTAACAAACTCCTACAGTCTACAAAGCCTAACTCTTATCATCCAACGATCTTTATCATTGTTTAACTAATGAAAAAAAGAGTAATTCATGAAGCACACAATACTAAAAATTCAAATAAGTCAAAAATAAAATATAAGAATATTTCTAAACAGGATGTTGGTTAAATAATTAAAAAAAAAAAAACAAACATAACAAATCTTAAATACTTAATATTTAATATGGGATTATGACATTAAACTTAGGCTCTAGTGGCATTATTAAGGGAAGATGAAGGAGCCTTCCTTCCTATATTAATTAGTTGATGTATTTTAATCCACTAAAGTTTAATTGTTGGCTTAATAAAATAAATAAATGTTTCAAGACTTATAATTGATTATTATTAATGGTTACATATTGTTGAATTTAAATAGAAAGAGGAAGAGACGTGTAATCTTTTGTAATCTAATAATTATTTTCTATTTATTTTCTATTTTTAATATTTTGTAATGTAATTATTTTTTTAATCTCAACCAATATATTAGATAATAGATAATATTAAAATATGAGAGATAATGATGCCACAAATCTTAAATACTTAATATTTATAGAGTTTGAAAAAGTCAAAAGGCACTAAACAAAATGTAACATAATTAAATATGAGATTATGGCATTAAAATTAGGCCTAGTGGCATTGGTGAGGGAAGATGAAGTAACATTCCTTCCTATATTAATTAGTTGATGTATTTTAATCCACTAAAATTTAATTGTTGGCTTAATAAAATAAATGAATGTTTCAAGACTTATAATTAATTATTATTAATGGTTACATAATGTTAAATTTAAATAAAAAGAGGAAGAGACATGTTATCTTTTGTAATCTAATAATTATTTTCTAATTATTTTCTATTTTTAATATTTTGTAATGTAATTATTTTTTAATCTCAACCAATATATTAGATAATAGAGAATATAAGAAGATGAGAAATAGTGATGTCACATCACCTCTTATAGTCCCAGCTTTATATAGATACTAGAAAATAGAATCGCACTTTGCGCTGCTTTGAAAAAAGGATTTAGTATTTTTCTTTTTTTCTTACTTTGCACTTGATGAAATTGATAAAAAATATGAGTTGATTTTTTAAAAGATGAGGTAGTCTTATAAAACTAATGTTATTTATGAAAGTTAATTATTTTTTTGTTAACTTTAAAACTATATATTAATGTTTGTAGTGTAAGTGTACAGACCTTATACCTTTTGTAGTTGTTAATAAGTTACAAATTATATTCAACTTTCTAATTTGTTAGAACTTTTTTTATATTTTTTTTCCAACCAACTCCAACGATCTCAATATCACCCACACCACATAAACTTCCAACAACATTTGTAATATTATGAAAAAATAACATAAACAAGTTAAAACATAAGGATCAATAATTTCTAATATACACTTAAAGATTAACAAACATTAATAATTAAAAAAAAAGTAAAAGGATTGTGTTATCATTCACACGTGTATCAATCAAATTCAGAGATATGAATTGGAATCTATTGATTGGAATCTTAACAGTTCATTCTTCTAACCTCTTAAGCGAAGTTATAACCAAGAAAATAATATTATACTAATTTGAAAGTGATATGTACTCGCCTGTAGTTGAAACAACTTTCAAATTCTTGACACTATACAAAGAACCCTCACTCAACATGTGCTTAAATCTTGTCACTAATTTTTTCCTGATTGTTGCATGCATTATATTTTTCTACGAAAAAACAAATGCTACATTAAGTGTAAAAAAATTGGGAAAGAAATTAGAGAAAACAATGGGAGAAAGAATTTTTTATACAACATTTTCATCAATAAAAATCATGTTCACACTAATCAATTCTCCATTCTTTTTGGTATTAACAAACTCCCACATCCTACAAAGTCTAACCCTTATCATCCAACTATCTTTATCATTGTTCAACTCATTAAGAAAAGAGTATTGTATGAAGCACAAAATACTAAAAATCCAAATAAGTTAAAAAATAAAAACACAATAATATTTCTAAAAAGGATGTTGGTTAAATAATAAAAAAAAATCCAAACATAACAAACCTTAAATAAGTAATGTTTATAGAGTTGGAAGAAGCCAAAAGATACTAAACAAAATGTTGCATAATTAAATACGAGATTATGACATTAAAATTAGGCCCTAATGGTATTGGTGAAGGAAGATGAAGGAACATTCCTTCCTATATTAATTAGTTGATGTATTTTAAGCCACTAAAGTTTAGTTGTTGGCTTAATAAAATAAATGAATGTTTCAAGACTTATAATTAATTATTATTGATGGTTACATATTGTTAAATTTAAATAGAAAGAGGAAGAGACATGTAATATTTGTAATCTAATAATTATTTTCTATTTTTAATATTTTGTAATCTAATTATTTTTTAATCTCAACCAATATATTAGATAATAGAGAATATAAAAAGATGAGAAATAATGATGTCACAAATCTTAAATACTTAATGTTTATAGAGTTTGAAGAAGACAAAATTCACTAAACAAAAGGTTGCATAATTAAATATGGGATTATGGCATTAAAATTAGACCTTAATGACATTATTGAGGGAAGATGAAAGAACCTTCATTCATATATTAATTAATTAATTGATATATTTTAAGTCACTAAAGTTTAATTGTTGGCATAATAAAATAAATGAATGTTTTAATACTTATTATTAATTATTATTAATGGTTACATATTGGCATAATAAAATAAATGAATGTTTTAAGACTTATAATTAATTATTTTTAATGGTTACATATTGTTGAATTTAAATAGAAAGAGGAAAATACATGTAATTTTTTGTAATCTAATAATTATTTTTTATTTTTAATATTTTGTAATGTAATTATTTTTTAATCTCAACCAATATATTACATAATAGATAATATAAGAAGATGAGAAATAATGATGTCACATCACATCTTATAGTCCCAGCTTTATATATATATATAGATATAGATATAAAGATAGATGGGTGTGTAAAGAGTGAGGCTATTTGTATCTTGTACAATTACGACCAAATGGTGTGCAAAGGGTGAGATTATTTACATCCTAAACGTTACTTTGAACACCCCTCACTAAATTTAAAATTTTGAAATTTTCCCTATAAATAATTAAAATGCCAAATATGCCCTCAAGTAATAAATCTATTTAATCTTGGGTTCCCTCTCCTCTTTATGCATTCATGATAGTGATAAATAAAAGCACCCATAGGGTTTTAATTTTATATATGGCTTTCAACAGGTCAAGTTCTCTTATAAAAGTTTCTCTCTTAGTCTAAGTCATTGAATTTGATGTCAATATTCGAGAGCATTAATGTGTGTGTAATAGATAGATAGATAGATAGATACATTCATACATGCTAGTTTTCTAGCCCTAAAAAACGCATAAACCATGCGGTTGGTACGCTTTAAGTTTCAAATCTCTTAAACTTCACGATTTTAAAGCTTACTCGAATTTTCCCACATTTTAAAACCCTAAACTAGAAAACTACTATATATATAATCATTCTCCAGTGAGAGCATTTTCACTTTACTAAAGTGATAATGCTAGTAAAATTTAAAAAAAAAAACATATTTCAATACACTAACAGACAAAATATATTATCTCTAACATATTAAAATATGTGTTTTTTTTTTTTATATTTTACTGGTATCTTCACATTAACAAAATGAGGATGTCTTCACTAGAGAAGGACTGTTTACATATAGAAAGAGAGAAAAAAAAAATACAAATAATTTTTTTTTTCCATTCAAAGTCGAAAAACAATTAAGCAATTTCAAAATAGTAAGTTTTGACCTTTGTTTGGTCCTTTATAACAATTTTTGGCCTTTAGTGAAATTTTGACTGAATTTTTTTTAAAAATGGGGTTTGATACTCGATATTACATAAGGCTCCTTCAATGTGCAATTTTGACTGACTTTTAAAGAAAATTGGATTATTATGATTTAGTATTTCTTTAAATGTTAAACTTGTCTTGTGAATACCCGAGGAGTAATTTCATTTCGTGGGTCTGTTATATTCATTTATGTTAAAATGTACTTAATAAAAAATTATGTTTGTGGCTATTTTTGTAATATAAAATTTACATAAATATAGTTGTTTAAAATATTTTTTAAGATGCAATCATGCAAATAGCCCGATTCATGAATAAAATATAATATTCGTAAATCTATATTTTAGTTATTATGGCCCTACGAGTAATTTGATTAAACGATATGCCAATAATAGAAAGAATGGAGCTATTTGAACCCAATAAATTTATCTCTGTATCTATTTTAAAAAATATATTCATTATCAAAAATTTTAAATCTCAAAATTATCTTTCATTAATCTCTTTCTCTTTTTGTGTCACCTTAGAATTACATAGTCTCTCTCTACTTTCACATTCTCTAAACTAAACTCTTAGTTTTACTCTCTTTGAGATTTTCTTTTTCTTTTTTAGTAAATCATAGTCTCTATTTCACATTTTTTATATATAAGAATTCTTTTTTTTTTATATTCACTAACTTTTGTGGTTAGTAAAAATTAATTTCTTAATATTCATTAATTTTTATAGCTGAAACAGTTTAGTGGTATTCATATTTGAATGATGAATTTTGATTTTTTTTTAGTTTATGATATCTTATAACAAAACCAATTATTTATAGTCTGCAGTTAAAAGAAAATATATAAAGGAATTAATTAGAGTTGAGGAATTAAGAATGAAAAGATAAGAAATAATTAACTAAGTAATTTTATGAAAAATTATTTTAACAATAAATGCTCAACTAAAAAGAGAGTGTACAGAAAAAAAAAATGATGGGTTGAAATAGCTTCTCCTCCACAAAAATTTTTATTAAATAAAGATTGCGATTCTTACTTGGGACAAATCTGTGGTACCACTGTTGTATGGTACCACAGATGGATCCAACCATTGGATCTAGCCCACAGTTGTCACCAGAGCTAGATCCAATGGTTGGATCCAGCTGTGGTACCATACAACTGTGGCACCATAGCTGGATCCTCTTACTTGATAAGCAAAGCTCACTTTAGAGTTTAGATCCTTAAAATATAATCTTGAAACTTCTCACTTCGGTCAATAATGAGCCAAAATTATTGCCGTTATTTCATCTAGATATGACAAGTATCATGACTATTAGAATATCACAAATATGGAAAATAAAATCCCGAAATTATCGTTTCTGGTACATAGTAAAAAAAAACTACAAAAGAAATTTATGATTAAAAAAAAACCCAAATTAAAGGTTTTTTTTTTTAATAAAAAAAGTCCGCTTGTTGTTTTTCCTTGATTCAGCTGTCAAAAACAGACATTTTAAAGGAGAAGCATTTTAAAGTAGATGCTCCTGAGTCGATGATTGCCAATTGAGCCCTTATCAATTATCGATTATATGTTTAGTACCACATACTATTAGGGGAATTCATGTCTAAAATATCAAATTTTAATATTAATCCTAATTTTAGGCAATTTTATCAAAAGAAAACCATTAAAAAAATTATTAATTAATATATATATATATATATATATATATATATATATATATATATATATATATATATGTATGTATGTATGTATGTATGTGCGTTGAAAAAAAAGTAATTATCATTTGTATACCCTATATTTGTTTTATTATAAAAACAATACTACAACACTTTTAAGATATATCAATCGCTCACCTTAAATTGATAAAAACTATCTACCAACCATTAAATCGTTAATTACTGTTTGAAAGTTAACAAAATTATAACGAATTGACGTTTTTACCCTTTAAACTTAAATTAAAGTAAAGAAAAATTATTACTTATATACTTTTAAATTCTCTTATTATCACTTATATATCATTAAATTATTATTTGTATATCCTTAAATTCTCTTATTATCACTTGTATACCCTTAAATTATTATTTGTATTATATAGAAAGACCAAATTACCCCTCTGACGTCATCATATTTAAACGAGAAATAACGATTTAGTGGACGATAAATATATTTATCAATTTAAAGTGGACGATTGATACATTCTACAAGTATTGTATTATTTTTGAAAATAGAATAAAGTAAAAGTATACCAATCATAATTTTTTTTAAAAAAGAGAGCTTTTAATAAACTTGCTCAGACCGGAACACTATCAGTTACAAGTTACAGCATCAGAACTCAGATCGCCGGCTTGCGATAACAGAGTGCGCATCTTAACCAGTCAAAAATAAAAATCAAGTTTATAAAAAAATAATTGAGAACCAGAGGCCAGAGCAAAGCTAATAATCGGCAACATGCACAGCTATCACTCTCATTCCTCAGCTGAAGGTGGAGCTGGTTCTGTGTTCAAATCCAAAACACCATTATTATTGTTATTGTTATTATTATTATTATTATTATTATTATTATTAATTTCTTCTTTCTTCTGGATCATCCCAATCTCCTCTTCTTCTTCATCGTTCATATCATCATCATTGTCGATCACCGCCGTCGTCGCCTCCACCGCCTCCCTCCACCCCTCGCCGAAATACCTCACGGCCTCCTGCATCCTCCTCAGTATCGTAAAGAACTCCTCCACCTCTTCCTCCGTCGCCTCCTCCTGCCTCACCTTATTCCTCTTCTCTCTCTCTTCGTTCCTCTTCTCTTTCTCGCCGCTCCTTTTCCTCCTCTCTCCTTCCATGATTTGCCGACGTCGAATTTGTATTAATTTTTTTTTTCGAACTTCACTACAAACGATGGTTCTATTTATCTATTTATTTATTTATTTTTTTTTAAATTTTGACTCCACAGAGACGATGCTTCCGCTTTGCTAAATGCTAATGCTAGCCCGCTTAAACGACTGATGTTCTTGCACTGCATGTCTCTGTGTATGTATATATACTGGTCGTTTTGTGTGGGGGACCGGTTGGTGGGTAAGTATTAGGCAAGTATTGGGAGACTTTTGATTTTTTTAATGCTGTGTCATTTTCAGCCGTTGGATTTGTGTTGGAGTTGGTGTCCTATGGTCCTGACGTCATTGGGTGCCGGTCAGCAAGACGTACGCTATTAAATGATGGGTGTCTCTATCAATTTAATTAATAATCGTGTTCATTTTAGGTTTAAAATTTTTGACACAATAGTTCTTTGATAATACAGTTATATTTTATTCATAGACATGCCATATTTTTGAAGAAATTATTTATTTATTTATATTTAAAAATAAATATTTAAATTTTGTTCATTAAGTGATGCGATAATAAATAAATTAACTTAAAATTTAAAATTCTTTGTCGTGATTAATAAAATGAGCTGCGTTGGAATTAGTCTAAATTTGACACAAACACTACTCGCCAAGCCGAATGGTTTTGATGAGGTGGGGTGGGTCAGGGGAGAAGATGTGGTTTTGCTTGGCGAATAAGTGAACTCGCGCGTGGCGGGTAGTCACAGGCAAAAGGTGGGTGGTTGTTCGGAGCTGCGATCATTCCTGGAAGACGAGACCAAAACGTGGGGGCAACAAATGGGTCAACATATTTTATGGTTAAAAATCAAAGTGCTTCGGTGCGACTCAGGTGCATGTCACTGCAGTCCAACTACCGTCAAGATTCACGTGTGTGATCAATATGATTACAAATTTTTTGACTTTGCATAGAGAGCGGTGATCTAGCACGTGCAGTTCCACACCTTATGATAAATAATTATACGAGCATCAGATTATTATTGGTGGAATTTACAATACAGCTTCATTAAATAATAATTTATCATCGCGTATGATTGGGTGTATCAGATCATCGCTCTTACATAGAACCATTGAATTTGTGATTTGTCAATGTTTAAATTGCTTAGCTGACAGACAAATACCTCGACAATGTTTACTAACTTTCCCCGAACTCACTCCCTTTACTTGTCCCTCCCTCTCTCTTTTTTTAGCTTTTTCTTTTTCATTTTCACGTTTCTGTTTGGGTTAACTTAATTAAATTTATTTTTAAAATTAAAAAAGATCTTTTGGAAATATTTGAGTGGCAAACCGAAAGTTATTTTTTTAATTCAAAAAGTCTTTTAGGAGAAGGTAAGATTTTTAGATTTTCTCAAAAAACCTTTTGAGATGTTATTTTCTCATTTATTACACTTTTATAATTCATAAACTAACCTTAAATTAAAAAAAGAAACAAAAAAAATATTACATCCATATCCAAACTCTTAAACCCTATTTCTTGTGTATTTTTCTTATTTTACCTCTTCATTGTTCAACCCCCACAAAAAAAAAACAACAACAACAGAAAGAGCACACTCACCACACCAATCTTCTTTCAAGTAAGATTTTTTTTTTTTGTAATCTCATGCTTTGATTTGCACTTATTTTTAATTTTTTAAAGTGTGTGTATATATATATATATATACGGAAATCTCATGCTTTTATTCTTTGTCCATTCAATTATGCTTTATTTAATAATTTTTTGAAGTAAATTTATAAAGTTGACTTAGAACGAAGAATAATATTTTGCGAACTAGTGGAATATAGAGTAGAAGTTAAGTTTCCGAATTAAATTTAATTAATTTTGTATTGTTAATTTATAAAGTTTTTGTTTATTTCGCATGAGTTTTTATTCATGTGGGCATATAAAAGTGTTATTGTTTAGGATGTAAAGTGAGGAATTGCATTTCATTCGAATTGTTCATAATGAAGAATATTGTTTTATCTGCATATTATATGACTTGCATGTGCAGTAACAAGTAACTGAAATTAAAGTTACAACAATTGATATTGGTATTTGTGGCATCAGTTACTACCGAGTTGTTTTATATTCTTTTGCGTTTTCTTACTCTGATTTGGTGTTGTTGATATGTCTATTGATAAATATCTATTACCCTTAGCTAAAATTAGTTGACAAATAAATTACTCAACAATGTTTAGGAACTTTCCTCGAACTCACTCCCTTTACTTGTCCCTCCATCTCTCTCTTTTAGATTTTTCTTTTTCATTTTCGCAACATCATAGTTCATGTTTGGGTTAGCTTAATTAAACTTTAAAAAAAAATAAAAAAAAAAGTCTTTTGAGAGAAGTCAGGATTTCTAATTTTTTTCCAAAAGATCTTTTGAGAAGATATTTTCTCATTTATTACACTTTTCATAATTCCTAAACTAACCTTAAATTAACAAAGGAACAAAAAAAATATTACATCCATATCCAAACCCTTAAACCCTATTTCTCAGGTATTTTTCTTGTTTTACTTCTTCATTGTTCAACCAAAAAAAAAACAACAACATAAAGAGCACAACCACCACACCAATTTTCTTTCAAGTAAGAATTTTTTTTTTGTAATCTCATGCTTTGATTTGCATCTTATTTTTAATTTTTTAAAGTGTGTGTGTATATATATATATATATGGAAATCTCATGCTTTAATTCTTTGTCCATTCAGTTATGCTTTATTTAATTATTTTTTGAAGTAAATTTATAAAGTTGACTTGGAACAAAGAATAATGTTTTGCGAATTGATGGAATATAGAGTAGAAGTTAAGTTGCCGAATTAAATTTAATTAATTTTGTATTGTTAATTTATAAAGTTTTTGTTTATTTCACGTGAGTTTTTATTCATGTGGGCATATAGAAGTGTTATTATTCAAAATGTAAAGTAAGGAATTGCATTTAGTTCAAATTGTTCATAATGAAGAATATTGTTTGATCTGCATATTATATGCCATGCATGTGCAATAACAAGTAACTGAAATTAAAGTTACAACCATTGATATTTAATAGTTTGAAGATGTTGGTAGTTGTGGCATCAATTACTGCCGAATTGTTTTATATTCTTTTGTGTTCTCTTACTCTGATTTGGTGTTGTTGATATGTTTATTAATAAATATCTATTACCCTTAGTTAGAATTAGTTGACAGATAAATTACTCAACAATGTTTAGGAACTTTCCTCGAACTCACTCCCTTTACTTGTCCCTCCATCTCTCTCTTTTAGCTTTTTCTTTTTCATTTTCGCAACATCATAGTTCATGTTTGGGTTAGCTTAATTAAGTTTTTTTTAAAAATTAAAAAATATCTTTTGAGACTATTTGGGTGTCAAACCAAAAGTCATTATTTTAATCCAAAATGTCTTTTGAGAGAAGTCAGGATTTCTAATTTTTCCCAAAAGATCTTTTGAGAAGCTATTTTCTCATTTATTACATTTTTCATAATTTCTAAACCAACCTTAAATTAACAAAGGAACAAAAAAATATTACATCTATATCCAAACCCTTAAACCCTATTTCTCAGGTATTTTTCTTATTTTACCTCTTCATTGTTCAACCCAAAAAAAAAAAAAAACAATAACAGAAAGAGCACAATCACCACACCAATCTTCTTTCAAGTAAGAATTTTTTTTTTTTATAATCTCATACTTTGATTTGCATCTTATTTTTAATTTTTTAAAGTGTGTGTGTGTGTGTACGGAAATCTCATGCTTTGATTATTTGTCCATTTAGTAATGCTTTATTTAATTATTTTTTGAAGTAAATTTATAAAGTTCACTTGGAACAAAGAATAATGTTTTGCAAATTGGTAGAATATAGAGTAGAACTTAAGTTGCCGAATTAAATTTAATTAATTTTGTATTGTTAATTTATAAAGTTTTTGTTTATTTCACGTGGGTTTTTATTCATGTGGACATATAGAAGTGTTATTATTCAAAATGTAAAGTAAGAAATTGCATTTAGTTCGAATTGTTCATAATGAAAAATATTGTTTGATCTGCATATTATATGACATGCATGTGCAATAACAAGTAACTAAAATTAAAGTTACAACAATTGATATTTAATATTTTGAAGATATTGGTAGTTGTGGCATCAGTTACTGCCGAATTGTTTTATATTCTTTTGTGTTTTCTTACTCTGATTTGGTGTTGTTGATATGTTTATTGATAAATGTCTATTACCCTTAGCTAGAATTAGTTGACAGATAAATTACTCAACAATGTTTAGGAACTTTCCTCGAATTCACTCCCTTTACTTGTCCCTCCATATATCTCTTTTAGCTTTTTCTTTTTCATTTTCGCAACATCATAGTTCATGTTTGTGTTAGCTTAATTAAGCTTTTTTTTAAAAAATAATTAAAAAAATATCTTTTGAAACTATTTGAGTGTCAAATTAAAAGTCATTATTTTAATCCAAAAGGTCTTTTGAGAGAAGTCACGATTTTTTATTTTTCCCAAAAGATCTTTTGAGAAGTTATTTTCTCATTTATTACACTTTTCATAATTCCTAAACTAATCCTAAATTAACAAAGGAACAAAAAAATATTACATCCATATCCAAACCCTTAAATCCTATTTCTCAGGTATTTTTCTTGTTTTACCTCTTCATTGTTCAACAAAAAAAAAAAACAACAGAAAGAGCACAATCACCACACCAATCTTCTTTCAAGTAAGAATTTTTTTTATTTTGTAATCTCATGCTTTGATTTGCATCTTATTTTTAATTTTTTAAAGTTTGTGTATGTGTATATATATATACGGAAATCTCATGCTTTGATTCTTTGTCAATTCAGTTATGCTTTATTTAATTATTTTTTGAAGTAAATTTATAAAGTTGACTTGGAACAAAGAATAATGTGTTGCGAATTGGTGGAATATAGAGTAGAAGTTAAGTTGCCAAATTAAATTTAATTAATTTTGTATTGTTAATTTATAAATTTTTTGTGTTATTTCACGTGAGTTTTTATTCATGTGGGCATATAGAAGTGTTATTATTCAAAATGTAAAGTAAGAAATTGCATTTAGTTCGAATTGTTCAGAGTGAAGAATATTGTTTGAGTTGCATATTATATGACATGTATGTGCAGTAATAAGTAACTGAAATTAAAGTTACAACAATTTATATTTAATATTTTAAAGATATTGGTAGTTGTGGCATCAGTTACTGCCAAATTGTTTTGTATTCTTTTGTGTTTCTTGATTTTTTATTATTCTTGTTCTGATTTGGTGTTGTTGATATGTCTATTGATAAATATCTATTACCCTTAGCTAGAATTAGATGGCAACTGATGGTGTCTCCCAAGGTAAATCCAAAGTTATTTAGGATCAAAAATCACATGAAATTTGGATTAATTTGGCTGTGGAGTAAGTGAGAGCCGGTAATAGAAGTGGAACACATTTAAGTAAGCAAGGTTGGAAAAATCTTATAGAAAATTCCATAGCGGCAACCAATAAAGATTATGATTGAAAGCAACATAAGAACCGTTGGGATATTGTGAAGAAAGAGTGGTAGATATGGGATGCATTAGTGATGGGAGAAACATGGCTAGGTTGGAATGTGGAGAGACAAATAATAGAAGCTACAAATGAATGGTGTGAGGCAAAGTTACAAGTAGGTTATTTAAATTCAAGTTATTTTAAGTTTAATTCATATATTAAATTTTTATATTGCTAATTCTAAAATTATAATAACAGAAGCTGCAAAATTTCGACTTAAGGGCCTAGACCATGCTTTTATGTTAGATGAATTATTTCGTGATGTTACAACAACAGGATCAAGAGCTTGGGCACCAACTTCTGGTGTAACACCTCTTTTATACAATCATTCTAGTTTTGAAAATTTTATTGAGGATGACATTGCTCAGGTGGATAGTGCAAATTCTGAAGAAGTCAACCATGATGAAATATGATGTAGTGACCATTTGGAAAAGATTCCACCAAGAAGGAAGCAATTAAAGAAAGCTAACAAGAAAATATCTATTTCATCTAAGTTGACCAAACAACTTGATGAACTTTGTGAGGTAGTTAAGAACAACGATTCATATATACGTATTGATCCCCTCAGTTGTAGTGTTCAGGAGGTTCTCGGCAAGTTAGCTACACTTCCAGGATGCCAACCAATGTCTCCTCTATTCAAGTTGGGCATTCATTTGCTCACATAAAAGGCAAATAGAGAGATTTTTGTTGCTTTGAGTGAGCCAGAGTATTAAATTGAGTGGTTGAAGGATCAACAAGATGACACTTGAAATTTAGAAACTATTTTGTGCTAGTATTTCTATGTTTGTTCTTTTTTTTAATTAAGTTTGTGCTAGTGTTTTTGTGTTACTTCATATTAATGTATTGTTTCAGGATTTTTTAAATTTGTAACAATTTTTATAAACTCATCTTTGCTATTATGTTATCATTTGAGGATGAATAGTTTTTTTTTTTGGTTGGCTCTCTTGTTTTGTCCAATTTAAACCTAAAGTTGTAAGATTTTTCATTTTCTTTTTAGATTTCATTTTTATGTTTTAAAGAAAAAAAAAGGCAAATCAAGTTTGATATTTTTTCTTTAGATATCAATCATTTTGAAAACTCTCTTGATTAAGGCTATTTATCATTTTCTATTTTGTATTTGTTACAAAATGTTATCAAGTGATTCAGATGATGACACCAATGAGCAATATTTGGAACAAGCGGCTAGAAATTGTAAGATGTTTGATGAAATTATCCTAATTGTTGTAAGAACAACAGTATGCTGTCACAATAATTTTTTAGTTAAAGAGCCATGTAGAAATTCTCCTTATATAGGATGAAAATTTATTATGGAGGTACTTAATGGCAATGATCGACGTTGCCACGAAATGTTCGAATGGAAAAACATGTATTTTGTAAATTATGTGATAATTAAGAAGTTACGGTTTAACAGCTACTATAGGTGTGAACTTGGAAGAAACTGTAAGTATGATTTTTATGATTGTAGGGCACAATCTTGGAAATCGAATAGTTCAACATTCAGGTGAGATTGTGAGCTGTCAATTTGAACATATTTTAAAAGCAATGATGAAGTTAGCTAGTGAAAAAATTAGAGCGCCTGATAATTTTAACGAAACTCCACAATACATTCGACGAAATCCAAAGTATTGGCCATACTTTAAGGTAATTTATACATTTTTTTTAAATTCATAACTAATATATTTATAAATCATTTTAGTTTCTTGTATTAATATATTACATTTTAAGATTATATCGGAGCTATTGATGGGACTCATATTTTTTACTCGCTTTCTGTGATTGAGCAAATTCCATACATTGGTAGAAAAGGTATTCCTACTCAAAATATAATGGCAGCATGTGATTTTGACATGTTGTTTACATTTGTGTGGCCTGGATGGGAAGGAATTGCACATGATATTCGTATATTTGTTTAGGCATTGACAAACGATGATGTAAAATTTCCTAAACCACCAGATAGTAAGTTCTTCACTTTGTAAGTGTTACTTTACTCTTTTTTTTACTTCTTTTAAAATAAGAATAATTAATTTTGTTATAATTTGTTGGTAAATATTACTTGGTTGATGGGGGGTATCCAAATATGAAAGGTTTTCTAGCTCTTTATAAAGGAGATAAATATCATATTCTTGAATTCTACTAAGGAATAGTTGAGAGACAATCAATTTTGCACATTCATCATTGCGTAGTGTTATTGAACGTACCTTTGGAGTATGGAAGGCACGGTGGAAAATTTTTCAACATATGCCTAATTTCAAATTTGATAAGCAAGTAGCTGTTGTTGCCACATCAATGGCTCTACACAACTTTACAAGAAGAGAGACTATTGCAGATTTGGAGTTCCAATCTTATGAGAGAAAATAAGATTATACTCCAGATGATGAAGAATCATCAACTAACATTAATGTTGATGAAAATGAAATAAGTGAAATGGAAGTGGTTCGAGAAAATATTGATAGGGAACTTATGCTTAGATAAACTTAATCTAATTATTATTATTCTTCTTTTTTATTTTATAAAGAAATCGATACTTTAA
Organism: Citrus sinensis; assembly: GCF_022201045.2. Taxonomy (NCBI): domain Eukaryota; kingdom Viridiplantae; phylum Streptophyta; class Magnoliopsida; order Sapindales; family Rutaceae; genus Citrus; species Citrus sinensis. The sequence goes on from NC_068558.1 coordinate 9,756,050, forward strand.
TTTGTAAAATTTTAACTAGATTGATCAAATAATTATTTCGTTTGTCATTAATTTTTAAATTTGATAAGAATTTGTTAGGCTCAAATATTTAAGGGTATTAATAATTTTATAATAATTAAAATGTCTTTTTTAGACGGTAGAAGCAAACCTACAAATTAGTGAACTCGCGCGTGGCGGGTAGTCACGGAGAAAAGGTGGGTGGTTGTTCGGTGCTGTCATCATCCCTTGGAAGACGACCAAAATGTGGGGGCAACAAATGGGTTATTTTATGGTTAAAAATCAAAGTGCTTCGGTGTGACTCGGGTGCATGTGATTGCAGACCAACTACCGTCAAGATTCACGTGTGCGATCAATATGATTACAATTATTTTGACCTTGCATAGAGAACAGTGATCTCGTGCATGCAGTCACACACCCTATGATAAATAACTATGCCTGTATCAGATTATTATAATATTATTGGTGGAATTAACAATACAGTTCCATTAAAATAATAATTTATCATCGCGTACAATTGGGTGTACCAGATCATCGCTCTTACACAGAACCATTGAATTTGTTGTGATTTGTCAATGTTTAAATTGCTTGCTTAACTGACAGATAAATTACTCAACAATGTCGAGGAACTTTCCACGAACTCACTCCCTTTACTTGTCCCTCCCTCTCTCTCTCTCTCTCTCTCTTTCTCTCTTTTAGCTTTTTCTTTTTCATTTTCGCAACATCTTATTCTTTTTCACTTTTTTTGTTCTTTTTCTTTTTTAAAAACTCAGGACTCACTTTAATTTTTGGACTTTTACGATTTTGTCTCCACCATGCCAAGACTACGCTGTGTCTATTTTTGTTTCCTTTTATTTTATTTTTTTTAATTAAGAAATCCCATTTTTGTAATTTTGTGATGTAAAAGAATGAAGGTGGGATCTCGTTTGAGTTCCAATGTATTTGTGTGCATGTTATGTTAATTGTCAGTCATAATTCATAAGACTGTACCGTGTTTGTCGGAAATCAATTTTAACATTGTACTATTGTCTTTAAGAGCGATAGAAGAATTTCGTTATGCATTTGAGGACTATCTATTCTAGTTCAACTTGTAAAATATATTCTTTTACGAAAAAAAATCCAGTAAATTATATTGCTGCATGGTAGTGCAAAGAGCAGCGTTTAGTAAACACAAAATTTTTTATACTCTATTTGATCTTAACGTGTTGCGCCAACCCCAAAAAAAAAAAAAAAAAAAGAATTGTAGTTGTAAAATAATAGTTGATAGCATGAGTTCAATATAATTTTTAAATAATAATTTCTACAAAAATAATAAAGATGTGATCGATTTTCATTATATAAGTGTGAGTTAAGAATAACTTAATTTCTAAATCACAATACTAAGTGCTTGATTTAGTACTGTATTTTAAACTACAATTCCAAATATGCCCTTAGATAGTCCCGTGCATATAATCCCAGCCGCTCAATTCCACGATGATTCACCCCTCCAATGCTTTGGGTTTTTTTTATCTCTTGAACAGTGATGATCTGATGCGCGGTTGCACACGAGTCAAACTATCATCAGGGGGCTTTAAGTTCCACAACATAGCTCCTCGAATAAAAATTTGTCACACGTGCCCGATCATTCATATCTTGATTATATGCAATTCAATTTTTTTCAAAAAATTTGATGACATTCGGACATGTCAAATACACATGACAACTATAATTTTAAAAAGTTGAGATACACGTAGAATTGAACATGACTCATCTTATCGACAATTATAAAATTTCTGAAATATCATCTCAATGTAATATTAGGGGTGGGCATATTTTAACCGAACCGATCCAAACCGACCTTTTGAATCGGTTTGGATCGGTTTCATTAGTAAAAATACTGGTTTCGGTTTATTGGATTGCAAACCGACATCACTCGGTTTGGATTTCGGTTTGGAAGGATTCCAAACCGATTCAAACCGATCCAATCCAGAAATATTATATAATTACATTATATTCTAAGTTAAGCAATCTAACTAATTATATTTATCATTTTATGCAGATTTTGACAAATCAAAAGTAATTGGGCTATAAATTTTAACGGACAAGATGCACAATATTTTAATTGTCAAATGTTGTTCAAGTTTATTTTAATTTTGTGAGTTTGTTTTGAATGAACATGTTAAGAACTTGTTTATTAGGATGTATTATGCTGTAAACTTATATGGATGTATCTTTGAATTGTTATGTAGATATCAAAGTAGATATGAATAATATAAAAGATGTATCAATTTAGATTACGGACACAAGAAAATAACAAATAATTTAGGTAAAATAATATAAAAGAAGTGAAATTTTAACTAATAAGTTCAAACCGGATCCAAACCGATCAAAACTGATCCAGTCGATTTGGATTGATTCGGTTTGAAAAAATTTTAGGTTGATATCGGTTTGAAAATATTTCAAACCGATTAGTTTGGATTGGTTTGAGAATATGTCTCAAACCGATCCAAACCGAATTTGCCCACCCCTACGTAATATCTAGAAATAAAAATAAACTTTGATCTTCCTTTTTATATCAGAATCATTATCTAATAAAAACATTATAATTTTGTTAAAATAAGGATGTCGTTAAAACACAAAAAAAAAATTATATATTTTAATGAATAAAAATTATATTTTTTTTATTTCTTTCACTTTATTAAAAATGAGGGTATACTCGTTTGAGAATTAATCTTTCATATCAAACCAAATTCATGATGCTTTTAAATATCTTTACTATTCAAATACACGCCCTCTCGCCCTTTAATTCGTTAGATGCATAACTAAACAGATTACGACTGTGGCATCATATTCATATCCCACAACGCGAACAACATTTTAAAAAATTTAAAGAAAGAAAAAAAAAATCCGGCTTTTGTTGACATCCTGACCATAGAGGTGTCCATGCTTCAATTTCAATACATAAAGAAATCAAAGTGCGATCGTCAAACACAGCATGCCGCCTTCAGATTCACACTCACAACGTCTCAACTATATATGGATGCCGATTGCCGACGGAATTCATGCCTAATTATCACGTTTCCTGTATGCGTACATCCTTTTCTTGTATTTATTTATTTATTCATTTCTTATAATTAATTTATTCTCTGATAAGTCTTTTTCTTTTTAATATATAAAAAGAAAAAAAATCCTCTTCACAATGCTACATGTAATATTAATTAATAATTAATTAATAATATAAAGAGAGAGAGAGAGAGAGAGAGAGAGAGAGGTAGATTATCGAATTCAGATTTCGGGGTAAGCAACTACTGATCAAACAACATGACTAGTTAATCAAAAGATCAAGCAAAACCCCCCCCCCCCCCCCCCCCCCCACCCAAAATACAAAAAATAAAAATAAAAATTACTTATCTTAATGACTTTGACTATCTGCCTCCGGTACAGCGTTCAAATCCAGAACACCATCGTTAATATCTTCGTTCACCTTAACTATCTCCTCCTCTTTATCTTCGTCACCACCTTTGTCGACAACAACCGCCGCCTCTGCCGCCGCCCGCCACCCCTCCCCGCCGAAGTAGTCGACGGCCGCCTGGATCCTCCTCAGTATCGCAAAGAACTCCTCCACTTCCTCCTCCGTCGCCTCCTTCTCCTCCTTCGTCACTTTTTCAATCGCGTGCTGCTTTTGCTTTTTCTTCTTACTATTATTATTATTGTTATTATTATTTTTCCTCTCTTCGTTTTTCTCTTTCTCGCTCATTTTCCTCTTGTCTGATTCCATTCTTTCTCTTTTCAAATCAAAACATAAATAAACGGTAACTGAAAATCGGGTTGATCTTAACTTTCTTTCTTTTATTCGTTTGGAAGAATGTTTAGCGTATATATTGTTCATTTGGTGAGGGGTGTGATTGGATACGACGAGAGGGCGTGGCTTTGATGGACTTTTGATATGATGAAGCCTATGTCCTGACGTCATCCTGAGCCGCTCTAATGACGTAATCAAGCAACGTGTTTTTCATATGTTTACGTTACGCGCGGATTACGCGTCGGGTGGTAAGCCTAGACCCACAGCGGGTTGTGTTTTGGCGGTTTCATTTCGTGTTCTTACAGTGTCATTAAATTGCATGCACCCAAATCTATTTATCAACTTATTTGGGTAAAAAGAATATAAATTCTGAACTCTTTTTTTTTTTTTTATCATTATGATATTGCCCGAACCGACATATTTAACATGCTCTTTTTAATAACTTTAAAATAGTTATTCCAAGTTATTATTATTTATTTTTAATCTAAACGCATAATAATTTGCAAAACAGACTTCTTGAAAATATAATATCAAACTTAAGAAAATCTCAATATTTTTCATGTTTCTAATAATATGGCCCACAAATAAATTATAATTTCGTTATAGGCACCGATAGCACTGTCTAAAATTTTTAGACACAACAAATCATAAAAAGAAATCTGTGTTACTTAAAAAAAAAAAAAACTTATGATTGGTGAATGACAACCCTAAATTTTACAATGAATACTTAAGAATCTCAAAATTCGTGATAATTTTATATAATTAGTTAAATTAAAGAAAAATTATTCAATCGATATTAAAAAAAATAAATTTACATTTTAAAAAAAATTATACTTCAAGTTATTAAATTTATTAAATAATTAATATTAACTATTTGATGCTCAAACGCAAATTTGACCCCTTATCAAATAAGTATTAATAGATTAACCCATAAATGAGCTAACCCAATAAATATCAACTCAATAAAAATTTCTATCATGAAGGTTCATATGATCATATTATGCTAGTGGGTCATATGAAACTTTTTAGGCTCGACGCAAGTTTGGTCATGCTGTAACTTTTGAAAATAATTGTTGTTAACTATGATATAAACATAATCAGTCGCGAAGAAAATCAGTTAAATATTTAGTAAAATTCAGTTTTAAAAGTGTTGTGGGTTTTGAAAGCAATTGTATGTATACAAAAAATCTCTTACCGTTGTAAAAATATAAATGACTTAAATGAATATAATATTAAATAAAATTTATTGACATATTTATAAATATGTATAAAATATTTTTTTATTTTATATATAATAATTAATAAATAAAATAATTTTTTATTGTTTCAAAATAATTTTTATTAACTGTGCTACAAAAATAATCAATTGCGAAGATAATCAACTAAACATTTAGTAAAATTTATTTTTAAAAATGTTGTGAGTTTTGAAAATAATTGTATGTATTTAGTAAATCTCACAGTCTTAAAAGTTATTTAGTAAATCTTACCATTTTAAAATTTATTTACATATTTATAAATATGTATATAAAATATTTTATTGTATATATAATAATTAATAACTAAAATAAATATTTTATATTATTAATTTTTTCTTATTATCTTAATATAATTTGATGATAAATAATAATCTTTTTAAATTTAATGATTTTATCCTAATTAATGAGGATAAATTTGGACATTTATAATATATGTGGGAATATATAATTTTAAGGTTCGATTTGATATTGAGGTACCTTAATTTTTAAACTACAGTTGCTGTGAAAGAAAGTTATAAGTATTAAACATGTAATAAATATGATTTTTAAATAATAATTTTGACAAAAATTATAAATATATTATAGATTTTTCATCATACAAGTGGTGGATCAATTTAACTTTCAAAATACAACAGTTAGTATTTACTAAAATAATTTAGTGTTATAACTTTTAAGTTATAATTGTCATTTCTTAATATCAAACAAGACATAATTATAAAACTGATTTTCAAAATCACATATTAATAAGTTTTTCTTTTCATATATTTTTAAAAATTTACTATAAGATAGATTGATTTTATTAAAATTAATTCTAAAGCCGACCCGGCAACCTCAGTGGTTGTGTGTGTGTTGGGGGGGGGGGGGGGGTTGTTTAATGGGATTGACGGGCGAGTGAAGTTTTGAGCGCGTGGTGAATGCTGGTGTGGGGGCGGTGAAAGTGGTAGTTTAATGTCCTCCGGCACGATGATTCCCAGTGAAGACCAACCTGTAGACTCGCGGTGTCAATATTATTTTTATGAGAATAAAATAATAAGCGATTCGGTGCAAGTCAGGTGCGCGTTAATATTGTGTGCCTTATACCATGATGCCGTCAAGCAACAGTTGGCCTTCGGATACGTTTATTATTATTCTTTTGACTTGAATTTATAATTCAGCGCTCAATAATAATATATCAGGAAGATGAGTAATCGTAATCATGCAACCACCACTACACTCTTGTGTATAAACTAAGATCGTATGTTACTGGTTGAATTAAACATATGCTAGGATATACATAATTTATTAATAAATCATGTATTATCACGTCAATCAATTTGTATAAAATCAATGATATATGTATTTATGATATAATTATTCAAAATTAAAAATACTAAAAAAAGGGAGTGCTGACAGGATCAGTGATACAGCATTGCCGGTTTGAAATCTACAAGATGCGGGGTTTGCTCTCTTTATACACCATTTTGCATCACAAAAAATTATCTAAAAAATTCTAATAACAAAATGACAAATATATTTGAGAAATTCATAAGGCCCACTACTCACAATTTTTCAAAAAGTTTTGGGTCCATCTGTAAATTACATAATGCATTGCTTGGACTGCGAATTTGCTTTGACCCCACGCAACACTGTATTTTCGTCGTGACTCGCCTCACGGGACTGGGACGGACTGTGAAACGATAATATACACACATTCGGATATTAGATAAAAAAAAATAAATGCTATTTAAAATTTTCATAGAAAATAAGATGAGGGTAAATTTTTTCCAATATTTGTATAATTCCACCTCAATTATTAATGTTTTTTTATTGTAATAATTTTATTCTCTATATATTGTGCTTCACATTTTCAATCTCGTTCTATTTAGGACTATTTCTAGTCTCAACAAATTAAAATTTTTATTATCGATTTCAATATTTATGCCGCAATTGACCTAATTTAACATATTCACGTTTGTCTTTTTATTTTTATTTAAAATCATTCATTTTCTTTAACTATAAGAGGATGATCACAGAAGCATTAGCAACCTAGTCCATGTTGCTATAATTGATAAATGGAATATAGAATCGCCTAATGAGTGTATTAAAATCATGTCACCTAATAAAAAATTAATTAAAAAATTTAACCGAGATAATCACCCCAAGTTCAACTAGTTTGGGAATACTCGACAACAAAATATATGGCAAAAAAAAAAAAAAATTTATGGGAAACACTGCATGAGAGTTCAACAATTCATGTTTATATGTGCCAAACTCAAATAATTGTTGCAAATTTCTTCACGATGATGGTGGCCGGTTGCTTCCATTTGAAGTTTTGTGCGCTTGCTTCCTTTTAAAGCTTGGAAGCATGTTTGAGGTGACAGGAGAGAAAAGAGAGAAAAAAATATGTTGATGTAAGGGTAGTTTGGTAATAAGAGGGGGTTTATTTATAAGATAACTTGATTTTTAATGTTTTTGTAGGGTGTATTTAAAATTGGGGTGGAAATATCATCACAATGAAAAAATATTTTAAACATGATTGTTTGATATTTATATTCTTATAAGTCAAAAAAGAAAAAAAGAATTAAGTTTTACAATTTAGTAAATCTTTTTTATTTAATATTTGTTTCTGTTCAATTTTTTTTTTTTTTTTGATAAAACCACTAAGTTGACTTTTTATGTTCATATGTGCATATCTGACAATTAAACATAAGTTACAAACAAAAGAATTTTTAAAAGAAGTTTAAAATAATTAAATATCATATTTTTAAACATTTAACAAACAAGGCCCTCAGTGTGCTATAGTATTGAATTACATCAAAGATAAGTTTAATCAAAGATAAGTTTTGGCAGACTTCTAATTTTATTAGTAGTAATTTTTTTTAATAAATTTTTGTGCTGGATGTTAAATCAAAACAGATACTAACATACTTATGATTCTATTAACAATAAAATTGTACTGTAATATTAAAAAATTACTTATATATTTTTAAATCTCATAAAACTACGTCTCTGACTCAAGAACTATTGGGGAATATACCTCATAGCCTGGGCACCATAAAAAAACTTAGATTTTATTTGTTTCTATTAATTTTCTAACCATTTAATTGTGTCAAAATTTGTGATACCCTAAGCTACCTTGGCCTTTGACTACAAACCAAATTTATTTTTGACTTTGATATTTAGAATGGAAATAAATGAAGTAAATAAATTCATGCATAAAAAGGAAAAATGAGTTGTCTTCTAACATATGTCTACTCATCTTTTGATTAAAGTAATATATGCTTTAAAGTAATGTATGCTTTACAGTAATGATTTTAGAAAGCGAATAGCAAAAGTAGTAACATAATTTATCATGTGTATGTGTATCACACTAAATTAATTTACAAAGTGTGTTATATATTAAACGGGTAAATACTTTTTAGTCTCTATATTTTGAGTTAAGTGCCCATTTGATTTTTTTTTTTATTTTGAAACTTGCCTCAAGACACCCATATTTTTAATTTGTTACACTTTTATCCTTATTTTTTTTTCTCAATTTAAAAAAAAATCCTTACAATAACCTTGTGGACATTAATAGAGGGAAAAAAATGTTAATTTATCAAACTAACCATAAAAGTAAATAAAATTAAATTAAATTTCTTACTATTATTTTACTTTTACAGTTAATTTGATATTAATTTGTATTTGCACATAAAAATTGTTGTAAAAATTATTGTAAGGGTATTATTGTAAAAACAAAGAAAAAGTAAGGACATGAGTGTAACATATTCAGTGGTATGAATATTTTGAGATATTTTTAAAAATATTTGAATTAAATAAATATTTAATTCAAAATAGAAGGACTAAATGGATGCTTAATTTAAAATATATTAATTAATTCAAAATATATTAACTTAAAGAACATTCACCCCCATATTACACCTTGAGATTCAAAGAATGTGTTGTTATTTCATGAAAGATAATTGTAAGGTGTAAGGTAATTTTTTTTTTTTATAGTAAATGATTCTATTTTCAGAAAAACACAATAATTATAATAAAGTTTCGATCTCTATCGGGACCTCCTCGATCCACACCCGAAGTGCCGAATTGGATAAGGCCATTTTTGCTAAAGCATGGCCACTAAGGTGTAAAAGCAAATTTGAAATTGCTTCCACCGCTCAAAACTTGCTCGCTTATAAACTACCAATAGAGGACATGCATTCGTAAATTGATCATAACATTCAGAGAATTCATAAGTTGATGACGGACACGTGAACAGAAGCTTTGCAACGTTTGTTTCACATTTGCAAGCTTATTTTTAGTCTCTGCCCTTAAGTTTTTGATTATTTATATTATTTGCTGTATTATTTCAATTATTTACTTGCATACTTTGGATGCTGCCCAATCAAATCAACAAGAAGTTGCTCTCCAACTTGAAGAGTAAATTTCATGCATTTTCGCATGCCCTTTTTTTTAAATTAAAAATATATATATATAAATTTTCAACGAATTACTGGTCAAAGTAATTTTCTTGAATTCTAAACTTAAGAACTTTTCTTTAAAAAATTTGAGAATTTCCTTTGAATCTCTTAGCAATTCGTGTCAAAGAGGTAGGAGACAAGGTTTTAAAAAGCTTTTATAGTCAAGAGATTTCATTTTCAAAGGCAAAATCAAATTCAAATAGTTGAATTAAAATGTTATGAAAGAAGAAGAAGTCTCCTGTTGAGTCCACATAAAAAGTTTAATTTGGAAGTTATTAATTCTTTTATTACGAGGTGTTCGGAATACAAACGTGACTTTGGGCCTTCGGGGGTACCTTATGCCAACGAAATTGTTGAAATTTGAATTGTGAATTGTATATAGCTAGGAAATGTTGCATGGAAAATTTGGATTAATTGAATTGATTGAAAAGCTTTCAAAAATGGTTCAAGATTTCTAGTTTAATGTTTGAATTCTGAAAGTTTCTTGGTCTAAATTTGATTGAGTTGTTTTAAGTAATAAAAGTATAACTTGTGCAACTCATTCAATAGACTCAACACCATCAATTAAGACTAAGCCCATATTTGGTTGGAAAAAAAAATGAGAGGAGAGAAGAGGAACGGAAAGTGGAGAGGGGGAGGAAAAAATAGAAGAAAAAGAGGGTCAATTTCAATTTTATTATTTGGTTGGACATATAATTCATCTTTTTTTATTCTTTATTACTTTTCCTCTACTCTCCTATCCTTTTCCCTTTTTTCATTTTTTCAAACCAAACAAGCCATAAGCAAAATGAAATGAGGAGAGGGAAAAAAGAACTTCTTCTGAATATTTATAATACTGAATAATTTTGTGATCTATAATTGTGACGTAACAACAACACATACATAAAATAATCTATTTACACTTCAAGAATTTGACCGATTGGTTTTGAAGTAATTTTCTTTGACTAGCCATTGAATTCAAAATTTAGGAGAGACGAGAGATAACTAATTTGGACTTTGCCTACCACTATGTTTTGTAAGGAAAAAAAAAAAAAGTCTAAATAACCTAACTAATTTAGGCTTTGCCCTACCACTATTTATTTGAGGAGTGGGGGGAGGGGCGGTTGGAAAAGACTAACTACGGAATACCGATATTTTGCATTATAAATAAGAAAATAGACAAGGAATTTTGATAAAATCTTTCTATAAATATATTTCACACTTATAATACAATATATTTGAAAAAAATGATTTTTTTAATCTTAATAAAAGTGACAAAAAGCTTAACGTCGTGAAAAAATATTAGTTTAGAAAGGTTATTTACTAAAATCAAAATCGAGTGTTCAAATTGTTTTGTATATGAATCTGTTGTTTGTTTTTTTATTTATTTATTTTAATCACTATTCTCATTAATTAAAATATATTTTGAAATGATTGCATGAAATGACACTTACGTATATTTAAAAACAAAATTATAGTGAATAATCCGCATGGGTCGGTCCATGGGCCGCTTACCCATAAATTATATTTTGCTGGACCGACAAAATCATAAATGAGGCCCACTCATAGCCTACAAAGATAATTGCTGTGGGCGCAAAACTTGCAGGGTGTACATTTGGAGCTTTTCTAACACGTAAATAGATATGTGGTGCTCAATCTTTTGGTTTGAAAATTTGTTACTTCCCAAAAAGAAATAATAATAATAAACGTTGTTTGTTTTACTTATTAGTTATTGTAGACTTCAAATTCAACTCGTTTCATTCTTGAGGTCGAGAATTCAAAGTCTCCTTAATTCGTATATATTGTAATTTTTTTTTTATAAAAAAAACAAACTTGTGATAGGCACATATAATATTCTTTGTGATGTAAAAATGTTTTGAATATTAAGGGTTTGTTTGGTATTGTTTCTGAATTTGTTTTTTAATTTATTTTTGAGTTTAGTTTAAGAATATGTGAAGAACATGTTAAACATGTTCTCACTTCTATAGTTATAAAAGTGAATCCCAAATTATTTGCTTTATGATTTGTTTTTTAAAATTCAGCCACTGAACACGTAATAACTTAAATTTAGAAAAGGAAAATGAAAACAGGGCCTATAAAATGATACTGAACGAGCCCTAATTTATTTGCAATCTGATTTTGTGAAATTCGGATCATCGAGCATATACTTTTTTTTAATCTTAAGGAAGCTAGATTTTAATTTGAACTTTGTAATGTTTTACTGTAGAATTCAGATCATGTCGAATAATCTGTTATTGAGAGAATAATCCTAATTATAATTACTTGAAACAATCGATGATGATTAGTCTGTTTAAAAAGGATAATTACAAAGAGCAAGAAAGTCAAATATTACTTTTGTCGGACATAAATATTATATAGAAGCCATATTTCTTTCCAATTCAAAGTACGTGACAGCAAATTAATAATTATTGAAATCAAGCTTATACATAAGAAGAGGAAAAAAAAGGGGGAGAAAAAAAAAAGAAAAAGGCTATAGATGTTTTGTTTATTGGTAAATGACATGATAATTTCTTTTAATAAAATAATAAAATAGCTAAATATTTATATTCCAAGGGGACACATAGACTAAAGTAGGTCGTAATATTGTATCAATAAAATTGAGGATGATAATTTTACCTAACTTTGCTAGGCGGTGGCGGTGTTAGAAGTTCAATGTAGTATGGGGTTTAGTTTAAACAGCAATATAATCTAAATTTTTTTTAAATAAATAACGAGTACCAAAATTAATATTTATAATTATGGTCGATGTATTTTCATCTGTTGAAACTATTGAAGGATAACTTTTAATAACAAATACATTATTTTTTATGTATATAATTATACTATCATTCAACTATTGATCTTGGGTAGGACATAAATTCATTCACTAAATTCAATTAAAATAATTTTGAAGCAGCAGTAGATACAAATTGTATTATACCAGTATAAAATTTACAGAAATAAAATGTGTTTTACTTATCCAAATTATTAAGTACCCTGAAAATTTCAGTTGATAAAAAATGAAAACAAACAACAATGGAGTGTGACTGTGTGAGTGGCTATAATGGCGTTGAGTTGCTGCAGAAAAAGAATGGTGTTTTAGATTAAAAAAAAGAAAGTCATAACCAAAACGTGTGTTTTTAAACTATAATATCTCATTTTTTTTTGAAATGTTTAAACTATAATATCTCATTTAAAATTGGATAAATGTCAAAATTGATTTTAAAATTTCCAAAAGCGAAGGAGCCCCTGCTAGGCCATCTTCTCGGTAACAGCATTCAATGTTAAATGTCAAAAATTGATTCAACATAGTTCCTTCTATGCATTTTTCTAAGAGAAGCTTTTGCCACCCGATTAAGGATTAGGATCTTCTCTTTGTTCTTCTTTTTTCTTTTTCTCTCTTCTTGCCTTTATAATTTAGTTAAAAAGACTGGCTTACATTGTAAATAAGGTGAATAAACTAAATATTAGACCTAATCTTAACCACTCATTAAATAAAGAGAAGTAATAAGAGGGGGAAAAAATAAACGTTGAGGATCCTGTGTCCCCTGCCTAATTGGGCAATTACCTAGGCCATGGGCATATATATTTTTTAGGCTAGAGGCTAAGCCTCCTAGCTAAAAAATTATTATGTTCTGACCTCTTATGTTTACATGTTTTTAATTTTGACCTCCCCTAGCTTACATTTCGTCCCATTAAACAAAATTATGGTTTCTCGTCAGTGTACCTAGGCATACCCTTGACAAACCTATTAAGCTGGCAGAATGTTTGATTTAAAAAAAACGAATAAAATTAAACCAAATAGGCAAATATCCTTACCTTCACATTATCATGTGTGTGTGTGTGTTTTTTTTTTTTTTTAATGTTAAGCTTATGGCAATTGGTTTGTGATCCTAGTATATACATTTTTCATTTAATTTAATCAAAGTTAGGGCCAGCTTGTGATTGTTGTGGTTGATGAAATAAGCTGCTTGTACTACGCGGATGAAATGAATATTTGATTAAAAGAGGGATTATGAATTTAATCAAAGTTAGGGCCAGCTTGTGATTGTTGTGGTTGATGAAATAAGCTGCTTGTATTACGCGGATGAAATAAATATCTGATTAAAAGAGGGATTATGATTCAGTGCTGAGTTGAGTATTTGTTGAGCAATGAATCATTGATCAAGTTTTATTTTTAATTTCATTTTTATATTTTACTTATCAAATAACCACTTATTTAATACTCAACCCAAAAAAAAAAAAAGTTCATTACTGAATTCTTACCTTTTTAGTAGCTTGCTGTTTGATAAACTCTATTGTTATGGTAACTGTGAGTTTAAAAAGTAAAGTAAATGTGTTTGATAAATTTTATTCCAAAATTTATTATGTAATGGGGAAAATAAACATAGGTTTAAAATATCTTTAATGTAAATATTAGAGTTTATGGAAAAAAAAAAGATATAATTATCTTTTTGTTAAAATATTAAGGTTATAACAAGAACTTAAAAAAAGTATGATATCTTATTTAATAAATAAAAAGTAATTCCCAATTTATTACTAAAGTTGTAGTCAAAATGAAGAAATATATGAAATAAATAGCTTTTAAAAAAATTATCAAATACAATTTTTATTCAAACCTATAAAATAATTGGCTTATAATATTTTAACTTCAATTCTAAATAGGAACTTAGACTAGATAAATTAAAATGAAGTGATAGTTCATTAACTTTTAACATATCAAACTTGGTGGAAAGTTGGGAAGAAAAATGATATATTAAAGTTGATGTAGCATCATTAACGGCTAAGAACCCGGCAATAATGCTAATTAATTGCCCACTAAGTCAAAACTCAATGACTCACGTAGCAAGAATGTTCTGACTTTTCTCTTGATTTAGGTCTTGTTTGTCTACAAGTTCAAGAGTAGCCTACTCATTACATTTAGTTACAATAAAGTACGATCACAAAATTAGTTATATTGCAGAGAGATTTATCAATTTCAATTATTCGGTGGCGTTTATTCTTTAAGTCCAACTATAATATACAAATATCAATATATGAAAAAAATAGACTTGAAATTAAAAAAAATGTACAAATATGAATAAATAGTATAACATTTTAGTTTCTGAGAAAAAGAGGAATTTCGTTAATCATAGTTTAAATCGACTAGAATTTTAAAGTGAAAAAGATTGGGTACAAATTACAAACAAGAAGACTGTACAAATAAAATAGCCCAACATATTATGAAAAGGTAGGATTATTTACACTTTGAACACTTGTATTTTGATAACATAATTTATTACAAAAATACCCATTATAAGAATTACTATTGAGGATAATTTATTATGAGTTAATATAATATAATTACTTTGAGCATTCATTATTCAATCTATATCAAGATGTTCATATATCTGCCTTTTGGTTTAAATTAAAAAAAGAAAAAAAAAAGAAAAAAGATCGGAAGACGGAAAGGAAGTGAAAATTCAACTGCTGCAACCAGTAGCAGCATCTCCTAGCTTCTTTTGTGAATTGGACAATTTTTTTTTTCCAATTGTTATTGCAAGCAAAGAAATGAGTGTAAAAATGAATTGCAAGTGTTAAAATTGTGTTAGAATTTGTTTATAACTTAACTTGATTACGTTCGTTGTAAGTATATACTAATTTTTATTTCTAACTTTGTTGTTTATAATAGTTTTCATGTTGTTACAATAAATTAATTTAAATGGTTTAAGTTAGTACATTTTTGACATTTTAATGAGTATACATAATAAAATTTAAATTTTTAAACTCAACAGACAACTGCACAAAGTAATATAGTATTCAAAGTAATTTTCATAGCGCAAATAGATCCACCCTAAAATTAGACGTACATAATTTTTTATGCAATCGTATTACATTTTACTTGGACCGTGTGATTTTCTATATGGATAAATTTTAGATTGCTCTCTTAGGAATTAACTATATTTAAATTCTAAAAATCTCAAATTATTCTTTTTTTTATTGAAACTGAAAAAATAAGAGAAAAAGAAATGTGCGTCGATGATTTTTTTAATTTTCTTAATAAAAATGGAGAGTAAATTAAAATTTTTAAAAGTAATGGAGTGATTTAAAAATAATTAATTCACGAGAATAATCTAAAATTAACTCTTTCTATATTAACTAAAAATATAAAGTTTATACCCCAAATTTATATTAATGAAGCCTTTCTTTATTTTATTGAAGGGTAATTTTTAAAAACCTCCCCTGAGGTTTGGACTTGTTGCAAGTAGATGGCGAGAATTGATTTATTTGTAAAAAACCCCCTACCGTCAGTTAATTTTAACATTGACCGTTAGTTGACCGTGCAAAGACAATATTACCCTTAACAATAATTTATAAACGAAAATAACTAAAAAAAACTAAAATTATTAGCTATTTTATTCTCTTTAAATTATTGATATTTTCTTAAAGTTCCTATAAAAAAGTTAAAATTAAAAAATTAAAAAATCCTCTTTAAATTATTGATATTTCCTTAAAATTCCTACAAGAAAGATAAAATTAAAAATTTAAAAATGAAATAGTCATAATCTTTATCTATGATATTATAAATTTTTGGAATTGACAAGGATAAAATTATCAAAAAATAGGGTTTGTACTTTTCGCACCAATAATTTTAGTTTTTTTTAGTTATTTTCGTTTACAAACTATTGTTAATGATAATATTATCTTTGCATGGTCAACTAATGGTCAATGTTAAAATTAACTGACGGTAGAAAGTGTTTTATAAATAAATTAATTCTCGCCATTTACTTGCAACAAATTCAAATCTTAAGGGAGATTTTTAAAAATTATTCTTTTATTGAATGAAGTACTAGTCTTAATTTAAATACGACAAAACAAGTAGCCTCCCGCTTGGTCAGAGCCAAGCGACATGAAACACATCATCAAGATTCAAGCGTATCTCAACACGACACGCTACCTCCAACCGATCGTTTCACAAAACGAGACAGTAATTAATTATTCTACCGCAAATACCCTCCAAAGATGGTAAACTCACACCATAAATGTACAAGCACAATCAGCATGTGCTGAGTACAGAGTTCAGACTGAAGGAGTAGTTGCTACACGATACCCGACCAAAGGGTTGTTTATGTCATTTCACATAACAAGACCGCCGCCATTCTACCGAAAATGCCCTCCAGAGGTGGTAAAATCACACTGAAAGCGTGCGAGTACAATCAGCATGTGCTAAGTATAAAGTCAGAGATTGAAGCAGTCGTAGTACACCTAGTTCACTGCATGCCACAACTCCTATCAAAGTCTCATTGCTTCACAAAATATATAGAGAGAGAGAGAGAGAGAGAGAAGAGATTGTAAACACGCAGCTAAATCATTAAAGGGGTCGAAGATTTCTTTGGGGTAAGTGATAAATTTACGGTCTTTTTTATTTTTATTCTGTTTACTATTTGATATTGTGATATATTTTATTTTGGGAAACAAATCTTGTCAAATCCCGAAGCTTTTGGGTTTATTGGTACGTATCGTTTGATTATTTTGGAATTTTTGGTTTGATTTTGGCTATTGATTGTTTCAGTTCCTTTCCCTTAAGAGGCCTGGACGGGAAGGTGGAGTTTGTTTCCGGAGAAATCAGAGGAAAAATAAAAGGAAAACAGAGGATTTATGTCTTCTGGGATTCATCATCTGTCAACTACTGGAGCTTTCAAGAAGCTCTGGTTCTCTACAAATAACTCTCTAATTATCATCACTCTTTGCTGCTGCTGCTGCTTCATCCTTTGCATGCAATCTTGGTCTCTGGAAAAACAGAGCCAAAAGAAACAGAGGATCTTCACTTTGTCTATGCAATCAAGGTCAAAAGGGTATGTTTGTTTTTGGCTGGCATACTGTTGATTTGCAATTGTGTGTGAGTTGGATTCATGATCCATGAGATGGGTTTTTGGTGGGTTTTAGGTTCAATGATTCATGAGATGGGTTTTGGGATTTTTAATTATGTTCTGTTTTGTTTTTTATTTCTGTATTGCAGGGATTCTTCTCTTTCACAGTGCCTTGAGGATTGCTTAAGATTACATTGTACCCTTTTGACTTTGGATTTAAAGGGTTTTGGGTTTTGAATTTTTCTTGATACTCAAGTTTGTTTAAAATTGTTGAAAATTTTCAATTTTTTTTTTTGGCATTAGTTTTTGCTTTTTGGTGTTCAAAGGGTTCTCTTTTTGGAGTCTATAAACTTTAGTTTCCCTATAAAATGCCTAGCCTTCAAAGGCAAATTTTGGATGAAGAAGATTTAAATGATAGCAAGAGTAAAAAAATGCCAAAAAGAGAAGGAAAAAATTTGTCATCAATGAGGAAAGTTCGCATCATATACCACGATCCTGAGGCCACAGATTCTTCGAGTGAAGAGGATGAGTGCTATGATCGAAAGAGAACTCAATTTCCGGGTGCTAGGCGTTGTATTCAAGAGATTTCACTTCCAGATTTTTCTTCTGAAACAAGTGAAGAAACTGCTTTGCAACTTAATGATGATCAAAGCAAACATGATGTTGATATTAAGTTTGACGAGAATAAGAAAAATGAGAGTAAGAAAACTCAAAGGTCATCAACAATCTACAAAGGTGTTAGGCGAAGACCATGGGGCAAGTACTCGGCAGAGATTAGAGATCCATTCCGACGGGTTCGATTATGGCTAGGTACTTTTAATACGGCTGAGGAGGCTTCCAGTGCTTATCAGAAGAAGAAGCATGAGTTCGAGAGCATGTGTGAAGGTGATCTAAAGAAGGATAAGAATTTGTCCATTTCATCTACTGTTGTTGTGTATGAACGGACCGGTGGAGACAACACCAGTGGTTCATTGTCTCCACTGTCCCCATCATCTGTGCTCGATGTCGGTACTTCTATCAGACTTGGTAATGAGCTTGAAAGTCCAATAAAAAAAGAAGATGCATGCAAGGAGAAGTTTCATGACAAATGCAATGTGGAGAAGGTTGCAAAAGATCACAACATCGAGAAAATTGAGGAAATTTGCAATGTGGAGCAACATCTTAAAGAAGAGCAACCTATTTCATATTTGCTGGAAGCGCCATATCTATCACCATCGGTCACAAAAGAACTGGGGTTATTGGATCCTTATACACAATTCCAGGCTGATTTCGCACATTATTATGATGGTTTTGATTACAGTTTCTCTGAAGATCCTTCTGTGTGTGAATCGGAAATCAGCAAGGTTACTGGTTTGTCTAAGTTCGATCATATGCTAGAAGACTTTGCTTGGGCTGATGCAACTCTGGACTTAACATGCTTTTAAGGTTTTCAGTTGAGGATTAATTATTAAGTACATATGGTTAATAAAACTCAAGAACTTGATGAAGAGTTCTTGGGGTTTTGTCATATTTTTGGCAGGGAGATTATAGTGAATGAAGTTTTTGTCTCTCCCTGCACTAGCTGCTACAGATACGAGTGACATATTATATATTTATTTACAAATGTGAGAAATTTATTATATAGAGGCGCTTGGTTAGTTTTTGCTCCATTCCATTATTCATTTTCTATTCAGCATTTGAGATTTCAATGAGACATTAAGACCCACTGAATTCTCTTAACAAAAACATTCCTTCTGAGTTGATCTTGGAAACAATGGATTCAAATTTACAAAAGTAAAGCGGCTATGCAAGAAAAGTTAACAACATTCGAGTAAATTTGGCATGCAAGTGTTGAACAAATATACAATAGAAACTTTTTGTGCAAGGACTAAAGAAAACTATGTAGTTTTTGCTTCAAGAAAAGTATGTAGTAAATCACTGTTGCTTGGAAAAAGATATGCCCAAAAAAAAAAAAAAAAACACACAGTGATGCGGCGGCGGGCGGAGAAACTAATGGAAAGAATGATCACTTGTTATGCAAGAAAAGAGTGGACTTTGAGCCTTGAATGTGGTCGTTAAACGTGCTTTTCATTGTTTAAAAAATAATGAATAATGATGATTTCCATGGGCAGATCAATTTAAAAATATTACAGGCACTTCCAAGTATGCGCAATAATAATAATACATCATATTCAATAGTGGGTTATTGCAAATCAATCGTGGCAATTGAAAATGAAAGATATTTTATTTGTGGTTTTTTTCTTTTCCCTTTTTAATTCGGTACCTTCCATGTGGAAAAATCAAGACAAAAACCAAATACCAATCTTGGAGCTGCCCCGTCAAATCATGGTCCCTCAAGATTCTCAAGTCTTCGGGAAATTAGTTTGGTTGAAAGAAGTAGAAACATCCCTAATCTTGTACAAGCACCATTAAGCTCATAATCACAAATAAATGTTGAGGGGGAAATCATTTTGGATTAGCTTTGAAGCATGGGAAATTTGTGCTAGTCTTTATCTTCGGCTGGAAATACATATAATAGATCATTTTTATTTTTTTTTGGCTTTTAATACATAATTGTCCCATTATCTTACTTTTTACCGTAACTTCTAGTCCTATCTTTAGACCAAGCCAAAAGACAATTTTTAAACTGATTTAGATCCTGATTGTTCTGTTCAATCAATTTACCTTTGCTTTTCTAGAACAAAAAGCAAGATTGAATTTCGCGGTCTTTTCTCCTACTTTTCCCGAAAAAAAGACTAAATTACTAAAAGTTAATCATAATTATTTGACTAAATGTCCTACTAATTAATAGGGTTAGGTGCAAGGACCATCACCAGCCGCATAAACAAATAAGGATTTTTCAACAACTGGGCAACTGCGTGGCCAACGTCTGCGACCGGCTCAAATCATCAGCAGACTCCATGCCACAACCTTCATGAAGATGTCAAAAGTCAAAATATAGGAATGCTCCAATGGGGATTCCAAGTGCATGAGAAAATTCAACTCAGAAATGCCTCAAAAATCAACAGTAGGAAGCATTTGCATACTAAAAATAAAATACTTGAATAACTTGATTATTTTTCATAACCAATTTTGTTAAGTCATTAAACGTTATGAACAATTCAATGAGGAACGAAGCATCAAAATTTTACTTCTCCTAATTATATCTACTTGTACAATATATTACATTGGATACGACTTTCTAGAACTATGAAGATAAAAAGACTTTGATACTCAAATCTCCCAAGTGGATTGAAGCACAGTTTACCTTAAAATGCACTCCATAAACATTGCCTTTGTTACCTTACGGTAATGCAACTTGCCAAAAGAAGCTGTTCCCCCATGCAGTTGGAACTCTTTACGGAACCAAAGCTTCTCACCATGTGAACATGCTGGTAAAGGATTTGAATTGGACCTGTAATCAGGTACCATCACCATTGTTTGCAAAGGCCAGTTCACACACAAGCGCAAGATGGTCACTGCCCCACCTCTGCAAAGTAAAATAAAACCTTGATAACAGTAGAAAGATTACACCATAATCTTATCATTTCCATAAGCATGATTCCTAAAAGAAATGAAGAATAAGCTTGCCAAGTACCAATATGGCATACTAGAAACAGTTTGATTCCATTTTAATGGTGCCTAGAGATTATAGTCAAAATCTTACAAACCAACTGCATTCAGTCCTTGGTTTGGAACCAAGTTACATGACCACATATTACACAGACGTATAAAATAAAAACTACATTGACAAGATCATATATCCGGATAGATGGAATACAGATATGTTTTAAGATGCTAACTTGTAATTATATATAAATTTTCTAGCACTTCACTAGATATGAATTCATCCCACAATAGTGCACTGCCAATTTTGAATAACTGGCAATGAGTAAAAAGAGTTGAAAATAGAAGTAAGCTCAAATTTCATAAACTGGTTACATAAGTTCCCCAATGCAACCTGTGTTGCACCTCATCAAATTTAAGTAATATTCCATTAGATGAGGTATGGCCCATGTTGCAAAACTTGCATCCATGCTTGATGTCTCTCTGACTTAGTCTATCTCTTAAGACAGGTGACTCAGCAGGGGCCAGGGAATGTGCACAACAATCATATTTAAATCTATTAAACATTATAATATGTTCTTATTTAAGGTCTCTGAAAATTTATGATGAAATGAGGGACATAAGGCGTTACTATTTGAAATTGATATTCATAAACATGAATAAGTACCTCAGAAGGAAGTCCTCCATTTCTTCTCAAAATGTTGACAGGCAAGGTTTCAAGAACTCTTACAGGAACAAGTTCCTCTGTGTGCCTACATAATTCACCCTAATCAGTGAAAATTTTCAGGTGCAAACAATTAATTCTTATTTTAGATAAAATTTAACTGAACTACCAAATATAATCCACAGTTCCCATGAACTTGCTGTGATATGATGTCGCCAAGGGTTCTCCAAGATTGTCTCTCGTTCTGTGGCTACCCTGAAGGTTTAACCATGGTACATGTTAAAAAAGAAAAAAAGAAAAAAAGAAACGAAGGTACAAAAGTTACTCTGATGAAAAGCATGTAAAGAATTACATTTATTGGTTTTTCTGCAGTCAATACCCACAAACTTATACAAATTTATCATAGATATTCTCCTCAATATAGATTCCCATTATTATTTCTGTCTGCATGAGACGTGCCTTTATTGGTATTCAGCAAAACCAACTTTTGTCATTAAATTGAGTAGATTGCAGAACCCCAAACAAGTTGTAGAATCTAATGCTTAAGAAACATAGAAGAGCAAGGTAAATGATAGACATCTCACAGGAATTCCAAAGTATGCACTGCAGAGGTTTAATTGGTGCTGAAGTTCAGTGACTCCCTCGCAGCCAGTTGCAAGCCTTAATTCTACGTCAGTCCATTGATATAATAATGGTCTTGAGATAGAAATCCAATCACTGTATCCAACATGCATCAATAAGTTAAAAAGGCCAGACAGCTCCAACATCTAATCAACTAAGACTATACCAGACTGGCAGACTACATCATCCCATCAACAGTTTCATTAACAAACTTCAAAGCTTTGCTCTCATTACAATCACTGATAACCACAAATAAATATTTGTCAAAGATTTCTGTAAACATTAAGCTAATTTTAGGATCAAAAAATAATTAGTAGAAAGGGAACTAGAAAGCTGAAATCTACCTAGTTGAATTCCTTTTCTGAAATTCAATGTCTCTGCATTTTGCAAACTGGCCAGAAATATGTCTGCGATCATGCTGACAAACATCCAACTGTAGCAAATTGCAACAACTACATAAATATCAAAAATTAACAAAACCAACCAAACAAAAGTACAGCGAAGAGGATCTTGGTGCCATGCAAGTCACCCAAGTAGCTACAGGTCTGAAACTGCCCAAGAATTCATTCTCACCTCAGAGGAAGCCAGAAACTGATAAAGTGCACTCTGAGGATGAGATGAAATAAAACTGAGGTCATAAAATGGTCACAGATCTTAAAAGTTAAAAAGCACATAGTAAAGGTAATTTAAAGCTGGTCAATCAAAAATTACAATACTGGATCTTACATTTGGACTGCTGTTCAAGTCACCAGCAAGTAGAACAGGAATGCCACCCCATTCTTGTGAAAGCTTGTAAGCCTTCTCTAGAAATAATCGTATCTACACCATTGCATATGATGTCAAAACCTCACCAAGTTCAATGATATGAGAAACAAAAAGACTTAAATAGAGATTTTGTTTTCCTATCCCCTGGTGACAAAAAACTGGCAACATAACCCTATGGTTTATAATAAATGCAAACCTTTATGCCTCAACCATCACAAAAGAAAAAAGAAGCATGTTTATACAAGCATGCAAAGGAAACTTATGACATTTTTTTTATGTGTCAGAGAAACAACGGAAGAAAATGTTTTCTATAGTAAAATGCTTTATAGATTTTCCACAGTTTTCAGGTATTTGGCTGTAACAATGATTATCTATTAGTTCACCAGTTTGAGTTCAATACAGATTTCTTCTCTCACTTGAGTTCCATATTTACCTTTTCTACCCATAAAATAAGTATTGGAACTTGCATATACAATGTTGTCTCATTCATAATTTATGAACGTACTCTATTTCTTGATTGGTTAGACAAACAATCAAAATAAAGTAAAAAGTAACAGCCTTAAATTTGCATGATAAGGAGGATAACAGTTTAAGGTAGCTGACTAATTTTCCTGCTAGACAGCAGCAGCAGTCAGGCAAGAAAGAAAAGGGTGCAAGTTATCTTTGCCACTTGTAGTTTCTCTATAAAATGAGCTGTGCACCATCATTGTCATTATGATCTGAACATTACATTAAAGTTTGATTTCTCAGTTTCATTTTACAATGAATTAATGGAGGCTTTAAGAATCCAAACTTTTTTCCAGCTCCTAGTCCCTCATGTAAATTGCATGTTGTTACGAAAGAGAACAGCCTCATGCTGCAGGAACTTCAGTTCTAAAAAATGAACAGGGCAGTGAGTACCTGTCCTAGCTTGATGTCACCACGGTTTGGGTTGAAAAGCACATGTATATTTCCAACCACTAAGCTTTGACTTTGGGAGACCATAGACCTGTATAAACATATGCATCTCAGTAATCAAGTTAGTGATGCAATAACAAGAAAAAAGAAGTACTGAATAATTTAGAGGCTAACTTTCAAACACAGCCCCTTTCATGTCAAGAATTAGCATACCAAATGCACCAGCCATAAGGTTATGTTTGAGATTGAGGTGTTGTGGATTTTAATCCACAGTTACAGGGAAGTGGAACCACGGGCTTTGAACTATAAATGGGTGGTGGGTGGTTGAATAGTAAACATTGTGGATACGCTGAACAATGTTTTTTTTCTTTGTAGAAATAACAGAACAGATTTGAGCTTACAATAATGATTCTTCTGCAGACTCCAGTAAACTTTGGTTCATCTGAATTATTAAGAAAGAAAAAGACTAATGAGTAAACCATTAAAACATTATCTTTGCCAAAAAATCTACCATTGACCAGTTTTTCTCCTGAAAACAGACATAAGGAATAAATATCTAGCAACGCACAGTGAATAAATAAAAAAATTAAAAGGAAATGAGTCTTGCTTAGCTTGAAGATTCCGTCTATGTATCTGGATGGCAATGAATAAAACCAGTAAACGGGAACTATGCTCAAAGAATGAGATTCAAAAACTGTTAACAAAGTGAATAAAGAAGAAAAAATATTTTTCACGTATAAACTTAATTTCCTTGAGTTATTATTATTATTCTTACTAGAATTCCAATTTGCAACACTTTTAAACTAAACATTAGAAGTGCTTAGTGATTAAAAAAAAAAAAAGAGGAAGCTGTTTAGGATGGATGTTGGATAAGATATTATGGATTGAGTTGTAACTAGAGAGATCCAGTCACGATGAAAAGCCAGGCCTGTGGCAGTCTTTGCTTTACCAGGAGAGAATCCATGTCATCTCAGGGTCTCGTGGAGTGTTTAAAACGGTTGAATTTAACAGATAAAGCCGATCAATGATAACTAAACAATTGAATCCATGAGATTTTCAGAGATGAGGAGAAACAGAAAATGACTCCAAGACTGCCATCTCATCCAACATGAATGAGAGCTTTCAGAAGTATAACCATTTAAGAAACTGTTTTCATTCCTAGTGCATGTTAAAGGCCCAGGAAAGAAACACAAGAAATTAACATGGCAACATATGTAACCCTACATACCTTTAAAACACAAAGTTGTGCAACATTGTGACGGAGGCCAAAGTTCTGGAACTCTATGTTCTCTTGATGCAAAAGGGTAAATCTGCAACAAGTGTATGACTGACTTACACAAGCATATTGATAAAGAAAAAAAAAAAAAAAAAAAATCTGTGGACAAGATGCTGGTAAGAAATTATAAACATTTTGCAGTGGTTGTAGCTACTCTCAGATCAAAGAGGGAGAGATCCAGATTCCTAAGTGATAGTTTCGCTTTATCCAAAAATCTCTTTCAGTTTCAGGTATAAGAATCCAAAAGCATGCTAAAAAAGCAAATTATATTCTTCTGTAATGAACTTAGTATGCAAATCTCTGGCTACAGTGAAACATCTATAACATATTAGATGTAGATGTGAAATTCTTAATCAAATCAATTACTAATGTAATACATAGCAGTTAGTAATAATTCACAGCTGGAAAGCGGGCTGAGAATCCTCACAGTTTTTCTTTCCAGAATATAGCACACCCATCATTCGCATCACCTGTGCGAGCCTGAAGTACATAGAAATCATCATCTGTGTTAATCAAATCAATTAACATATAGTTGCTGGACTCCAAGTCCGTATGATATTTCCATATACCTTGTAAACACCTCTGAACCCATCCATTTGTAGAAGATCATCCAAATCATCAAAATGGTCAACCTCCTGCACCCACAACAGCGATTTATAATTTTAGTAAAGTTTAACTCAATAGACAACTATTTGCAGCATTTGCCTCAGCCTCATCAGTCAAGAAAAATTTACATATTTAACGAAAATAAAGTTGCATTGGCCTGTTACACCATGTTAACATAAATGCAATGATTAAACTTGCCTGCAAACACAATATGCTCGCATTGTAACTACTCATCTCTTCTCGTATAAGCTTTTTCCGCCTCTCCCACTTC
Organism: Citrus sinensis; assembly: GCF_022201045.2. Lineage (NCBI taxonomy): Eukaryota > Viridiplantae > Streptophyta > Magnoliopsida > Sapindales > Rutaceae > Citrus > Citrus sinensis. Next base: position 9,781,998 of record NC_068558.1, read on the forward strand.
AAGAATTTTGGTGGCACTTTATCATACAAGTCTGGATGCTTCAATGCATTCTCAACACCAAGTATGTTATATGAAACCACCACAAATTTACCTGCAAGCAGAGTATTGAAAAAAAAGTTTAAAATTAATTCTCTGATTAAATGATAATAACGGTTTCATTTTTGAGATATCAATCGGCCAAATATTGTACCTTTAAATTTAGAAAGATCTCGGGAAGAGAAGGTCCACTGGCGATGATCATCTGTGACGCTCTTATGCTTTCGTTTCCGCCGTTTGTATCGATTTCGAGAAGAACGAATTGGTTCGAACCGATTTGAAGTGGGTGGGTTTCGACACTGGTCGGGTTTCCAGGTTAGGGTTTCGGTGATCGTTGCCGTTTGACTCTTTGTTCGATTGTCATTCTCATCAAGCTGCTCGAATTTCAGAGTGCGTCTCCGCTTGGTGGCGTGTACATGCTCCAACGGTGGCGATTGGCGGTTTTCTGGACTCATGTTGTTGCCGGGTAATCTTTCAAAAGCGGTGGCGCGTGAATGATACTTCACAAACTGTCACTCTATATTCCCAGTTCGTTACGTTGACTGCATTTTGTATTACAATTATTTTCCTTTTTCTTTTTATTTTTTATTATGCAAAATTGAAATATCAATTTTGAATTAAATGGGCACATGTGGTTGTCAATGGCACCATCAATAAAGAAGTGTCATATTTTCCCTACTTTAGGCCGGTATGGTTATAATGTAGTAATTAGTTAAATATTTAGTAAAGTTTATTTTTAAAAATAATGTGAGTTTTAAAAATAGTTATATGTAGTTGATAAATCTTATTGTTAAACTGTTATAAGAATGTAATGATTCAAATATACATGATATTAAATAAAATTTATTTACACATTTGTAAACATATACACACACATACATGTATGTATAAAATATAACTAATATAAATATTTTTATTTTATCACTTTTATTTTTTATTTTCTTATCTAATAATAATAATAATCTCTTTAAATTTAAATTTAATGATTTTATTTCTTAATTGAACAAGAATAATTTGGATTTTATAATATCTATGAGGATAAATTTATCAACATATGATTTTAAAAAGTTACTCTTTCACTGTTTTTCAAAATAAGATAGGGCACGATACCCCTTTATTTTGTCATTATCTAGTTTAGCCGTTGGATTATAATTAATTTAATCCAACAAATAGGATTTGAAAAGGGTAAAAATCAATTGAAGTAGGCAACTGCCCAAACCCGTTTCATGTACCAAATTAGTTTTAGGGGCCGTAAACCCTTACTCACATTTTGACTAATGTCTACGATTTCTCGAACGCAAGAAAATTGAAGTGGGCAAGGTGTAATTGTGGCTGAAGTAGCACTGCCGTGTGGAAATTTTGAAGTGGCTTACAGTGACTTGCAGCTTGTTGTGGTAGTATTGAATGAAGTAGAAGGGACGCGTTAACAAAATTTAAGGTTAGTGTAATTTGAATTTGAGGTTTGTGATGACATTTGTTGTTGATAAAATAGCTAGTGGAAAATGACATTTCATACAGATGATGGCAAAATTTGGGAGTATAAGGCAAAATTTGGCCAAAACTCCTGCTGCTGCTCATGACTTCTTACGACTAGCGTCAAACAGTGATAAAGATTCAATAAGTAAGCCTTTTTTTTTTTTCGGGTCAACTTAGAGTCAAACTAGCAATGGATATCAATTGAGTTTACAAGTTATCGAGGCTGCCATTGGCACAATTTCAGTTTAAACAGTTAATGTTTAAATAAGGAATTGAACATGTTTTAAACTTGGCCAGTATGTTTATCTTATCCCAACCCAACGTACATATGTGCACTATTTAGTAACTGCATACAAAAAAATCACTGCAATTTAGGATATTTTCTTCATTTCTCTATTTCTTGTACTTATTTTTATGCTATTTAAGTGCATATCACAATTGTAATTCACACAATTTTCTCCATCATAAGCCTTCCACAAGCGATTAAGCAATTCTTGTTTCATGTTACCTTTTCCTTCTAGTGTTTGTCTTTGGTATCCCTATTGATATGGGCTATGCATGCATACTGAAACTTTAAGCTATAACAGTCCCATTTGCATTGTAATTATGACATGGATTTTTCATAGTTGACAATGCTTACTTTTCTTGGGGTTGGGTACCTCGGAGGAGCTATATTTTTTTCCTTCGGTGCAACAGCATGATGTAGATAATAAGTATTTGACAATAAAATAACTAAATATTTTTACTTTTACGAGAAATCTCTTCGGGATATGATAATACGTTCCACTGGATAGATGCTTATGAAATGATTATTTGTAGTTCCTCCACTGCGAATATTTCATTCAACCTATGCTTATCTATATTCACCTCCGCAATCCAATTTGTTAGATAAACTTGCAGGACCTCTTGCTTGGACTGATATGAGTAAGTTAGTTAGACTGACATTCATAATTGAATTCTCACTTAACTCTTTTTCTTTACTCAAATTGCAGGCCTGTAGTGGTCACTCTCGGGGAACATGTCTTTTTCAAACCTACCATATACTGTGTCCTCCAAAATTGTCCATCTTATTCTTCTTGCTTGCTTAGAGATGAAGCTTATTCGTTTGTTCAATTATAATCACCACCATCAAAGGAACTCCACCAACCAGCAAATTTATACACATTTTATGTGCTCCGTATATTCAATTATTGCAAAATATGATCTACTAAACTGTGTTTTGCTAACCATTCATAATTATTCCTGACATGTTACAATATTGTGGAAGTATCACAATTATGTATTTCCAACTTATATTGTCTATTTCTTATGTCGACATTCCTCTTGATACTTGGAGTTGCAACATCTTTTTGATATTATATATTTTTTTGTAGTATATTCAACCTGCCTACTTCATTTTTCATTTCCATTTATGTTTGTGCCACCATTTAATTTACCTCATGTATGTTCACTTCTAATTGAAACGCAGTTCAACTATGCTATTAAATTGATGGCTCACACTGACCCTATTGTTTTCATTCCAACAATGGTTATTCTTTAATCAACAAACCTCTTTCATAGAAGTTGGGCATTTGGCCGTTTGCATCTTAACCAACCACCCAATTTCGTTCATATTTGTTATTTGAAGCCCTGCCTTGGTGATAGCCATATAAGAGCAGATGCATAGGTGTTCTAGCTTCCATCTTCCATAGCTCCTGTTTCTCGAATTGATTTTCCCCATTCTACTCCATTCTATATTTGCTCCATCTTCTTTTGGATTTCCATTTGTCATTCTAATCTTAGCTACAGATCAGTCAAATTATTTAATAATCAAATATCTAGATGTCTTCAAATTGGACGCAGATTTCATACAGTCTAGTCAACCATTGTTCCCATTAAAAATTTCCTCATTCTCTTCACTCCACAATTTGTTGTCTTCTCGTTCTACATCATTGTTTTCTTAATTACATTTTTTTGCCCATTTTTTTTCTCTCTTTCCTCTTTCTTTTTATAATACGTGCTGTGCTATTATTTTAACCTCATCTTTGCATTATTACCATATGCATGCATACACTACAAATAATGCCACTTATACAAGTTCTATTCTTTCTATATTATTCGATTATTAATAACAAGTGCCAATCCGAATTGCCGCTTTACGTGTATCTAAACCACCTGCGCTATGGCTTTCATTATTTCTATGCTTTCAACCTCTTCAACAATCCATCCACTTCATCATTGCAAGATTTTTTTTTGTTGCTCTAATTTCTTCCAATCTACGGGATTTATTGACTCCAACTATGTTATGAACACTACTAATCAACATCATGTCCAAAAAAAAAAAAAACTAAACAAAGCTTTTCATTATTTGTTCATTATTATTTTAATTAACATAAGTTAATCTCACCATATTTTTCATTGCTACAATAAAACCCATTATATGCCTCTTGCAACAGATAACATGTTTGTGATAGGTCCCAGTCAGAGACAGCCAATGATCACGCGTAACACAAGTGATATTTTTCTGCTTATGGCGAGAAAGGACCAAATAATTATTGTTTAGAATTCTCAATACTTTTATTCATATTCTGGAGCTTATTTATAATAACAAGACTTTGGTTTCCATCCTCCAATTACGGCTAAATAAACGAGTATAACAACTTAGCTAAGAATTCGAAACCGAAAGATAATCGAAAACAACTTCCGTGTCTTATCTTCCCTCCTTACTCGCTGCACAATCGTTGATAAGCGTATTCCTAGATCACGGCTCCAGCCCCAGCACGTATCTTCACGATCTCAGCACATGCATGTTTCATGCATGGCTTGCATGGGACTCATGCCTTCACATACCAAACTTAGGATTTGGCTTTGGCATTCTTCTAGATCTTCGTGGCTCATGCATTCTTCGTGGCTCATGCATGTGCTGTCTATCATTGCCCCACCCTCGAAGAATACCCTTGTCCTCAAGGGTCAGATTGGGAAACTGTTGGTGCAACATTGTGGTGTCCTCCCATGTTGCTTCTTCAGCCGGATTTTTTTCCAACGGACTAGATTATCCTCAATCACTTTACCTCCTCTCTTCACCCAACGTGTGTCAAGGATAGCTTCAGGGTCCATGATCACCGAGCCTTCATCATCCACAGGTGGTAAATCGACGCTGTTGCTAAGGAAATCGCCCACGGCTTTCTTAAGCAAAGAGACGTGAAACACCGGGTGAATTCGAGCATTCTCTGGTAATTGTAGTTCGTAGGCAACGGCTCCAACTTTGCGAAGAACTAAATACGGCCCAAAGTACCTGCAAACTAATTTCTGATGTGCCCTTCTGAACACTGAAGTCTGCCGATAGGGCTGCAACTTTAATAACACCATATCTCCCTGTGTGAACTCAACGTCGCGGCGACCCTTGTCAGCTGTTTGCTTCATCCTGTTAGTTGTTGTGGCTAAGTTTTTCTTTAATTGTAAGAGCAGTTCATCACGCGAATGTAAGGCTTGATCAACCTCATGCACCGGCGAGGAACCAAGTTGATACATGGGCACGGCTGGACGTGATCTTCCATACAAAGCTTGGAATGGAGTCATTCCGGTGGAGACGTGGAATGTGGTGTTGTACCAAAATTCTGCCCACGGTAAAAAAGAGTGCCACTTTCGCGGCCACTGGTGAATAAAACATCTCAAGTACTGTTCCAAGCATCGATTAATTACCTCCGTTTGGCCGTCGGTTTGTGGGTGGTACGCCGAGCTCATTTTGAGTTTGGTGCCTGATAAATTAAAGAACTCTTGCCAAAATTTGCTGATGAATATAGGGTCACGATCGCTGATGATTGACTTGGGCATACCGTGCAGCTTCACTACTCCTTCACTTTCTTCTCGAATTGGCTGCAGTGAACCAATGGTTTCGTTGGTGCCGTGGCTAGTGGTGTCTTTGGATGCATTGAAAGTTTCTGCTAATTTGCTGATGGTGTCTTCTAATCGCTGAAGCTTGTCATTGATCCCAATCTCCATGCGTTCCATTCGGCTCTCCATGCTTTTCAGGTCAGCTTCAATTCGCTCAATACGTTCTTTGTTGGTCATCATTGTTAACCCGCTCTGATACCAATTGATAGGTCCCAGTCAGAGACAGCCAATGATCACGCGTAACACAAGTGATATTTTTCTGCTTATGGCGAGAAAGGACCAAATAATTATTGTTTAGAATTCTCAATACTTTTATTCATATTCTGGAGCTTATTTATAATAACAAGACTTTGGTTTCCATCCTACAATTACGGCTAAATAAACGAGTATAACAACTTAGCTAAGAATTCGAAACCGAAAGATAATCGAAAACAACTTCCGTGTCTTATCTTCCCTCCTTACTCGCTGCACAATCATTGATAAGCGTATTCCTAGATCACGGCTCCAACCCTAGCACGTATCTTCACGATCTCAGCACATGCATGTTTCATGCATGGCTTGCATGGGACTCATGCCTTCACGTACCAAACTTAGGATTTGGCTTTGGCATTCTTCCAGATCTTCGTGGCTCATGCATTCTTCGTGGCTCATGCATGTGCTGTCTATCAGTTTGACACGTACATTTTTTTTTTGTCCCTCACATATTACTTGCCTCTACATATAATTGTTCCATCGAACTATTTTATTGTTATATACACCAACATTTTCTTGTTTCCTTGGACAAATAATTGCAACATTAATAGTTCATGTCTAATGACCAGCACTCCTGGTTTCCTTCAACTGCCATGTGGCCACTTCACACTCATACGATCTTGCTTCTTTTCATCCAATAGCCACTTCAATTTATGACAAAATAAGGGGGTACGGTGCCCAAAGGGCACGGTAGACAGAGCTAATAAGATGAGGTAATTTGCTAAAATTAATATCACCGGACGAAAGGGACCAAAAAGCCATTCTTCATATACCTCAGCTCCAAGAATATAAGTGGTTCGTTCTATACGCAATTCATTTAAGTCTTTGGGTAGCACCACTAGATTTTCAACAAGGTGGAAGGGTTTTATAAAGCATCTTTCTTTTTTTTTTTTTAATCACCCACCTGTGATACTATAAGAATTTTTATTCAAATTAACTTTTAACATTTCAAAATTATTTTGAGCTTCCTGAAAGCAATTCCCAACAAGGTACTTTTTTTTTTACAATTAAACTCATGATTTATTAACTTCAGAACAAAAAATTACATAACATAATTTTATTAGACGAGCTTATGCATGACGAGGTGCATCTAATCTATCTAAGAATCTTTAATCTTAATCTTATGAAGCGTATAAATAATTACATCATTCATATTATTGATCCAATCAAATTATTTAATGGAACGTTGCCATGTGTGAAAATGAGACACTTTTAATATTGTGCCACCTAAATTCTTCTTGAAAAATATTATTTGTAAATGATATTTACACACTAAAATTTTACATAACTAGTAGAATGAAGACACTTATATACAAAGATAAAATTAATAAAATGAATGAATTTATTTTGTAGTAAAATATTTCTATCTTGGTATTAATATGAAATATTATATGTAATGTAATGTTCAAATAGCATCATTTATTTTTATTTTATTTTCATTTTGTATTGAATCATCTTTCTTCTCTTTTAGAACGCTACCAATAAATAAATTCAGCAACCATTTCTAGGTGACCTCAATCACAACGCTTGAAAGTTAAAAAACAAAGCATGCACCAACAGTAGCACTATAATTAATTTCACTCTAAAATTTTCCTACCAACAAAAAATGAGACATCAATTGCAACCTCTTCTCCCCTAACTAATCTCAATTATTCTCCTCATCTTCACCGCTATTTTCACTTCCAAAACACATGCAAAATTCACAATTGAGCCATGCAACTCTTCAGATTCTTGCACCTCCCTTCTCTTTTATCTCTTACCTTACACCTCAAAACTTTCAAAAATTGTCTATTGTTTCCAAGTCAACATTTAAGAAATTTTAGATACTAACTCCATAAGCCCGATGTCACCATCACTTGGTAACCAAATACTTGGAACCAAATCATTAGTCAAAGTACCCATTTCATGCCCCTGCATTGATGGCATTAAACGGTCCGAATCAACCACCAACAATGTCTGGCCGGCTGACACCATTGATTCCATATTGAACGAATTTGGTGGGCTTGTTAGTGCTGAACAGATAAATAGTACTAACGGTATTAGTGCCACCGTGTTGTTGATTTTACTTCAATTGCTATGGTATCAATGTGCAAGTGTATATAACAAGTAATAAAATGATGAGTATTCAAGATCTTCTCTACAGAGATTGATGTTATTGGATTTGCTACAGCAATTCTGATAGTGCAGTTTATATTAAATTAAAATAAAATAATTAAAGAAATTAATAAACTAACTAAATTAAAAATGCAATAAAGGAAATCTTAAATCAAACACGAAAATGCAATCAATAAGAAATGAGTAGTTGATTGATTAAACTCACTTAATGATTTTGACTATTTTTCTAATGTTTGGCTCGGTTTCTACAACATCTGTTACAGCACTGGGTAGAATCCTTATGTATAATCAGCTGTCGCATGTTGGATATCTTATATTTATATGTAACCTAATAGTGATTAGTTGTTATACTAACATAAGCTATAACATTACACGCTTAGGTTCTAATTACCCTACAAGGTGAATCTCTATGTCTAGTTCATCACTAATTTTAGATTAAGTATGACTCTTTTGGAATCAAGTTAAATTCAAACTAAGAAACTCAATCTAAAACCAAGTATTGTTCTGATATGTTCCACTAAGATAGATCCTTTTGTGGCTCTTTTTTAACTAGTATCATTAAATGGGTGATCAGCTGAAATAATGAATAAAAATAAGTATTATCAAAACAAAATGTTATAACAAACATGCAGCAATACATATATTCAGTTAATAAACCATCAAGATTGTTTATCACTCAACCAGAACTAAATTTGGTTCATGGTTTGCAAAAGAAAAATAAAGAACAAAGTTTCAGCCATCAAACACATCTTCATAAATAAATAAATAACAAAAAAAGAACAAGAAGGACTGATTTTCAATGGATCTCTGCGTTTTCTCCTCTTGTGTAGCCCTCAATCTCTCTCTTGAATTCTATTTTTCTAATTTATTTGTGGTTTTTCTCCTTGGGTAACGGCTCTCTTTTTTCCTTATGATGTGTGCTCCTTTTTAGTTAAAAATTAAGGTAAACGGAAGCTTAGGGCACAAATCTTCCATATTAAGAAACTGCAGATCGCAATATTTTAAGTATCTCGGGCAAAATTTTCTCTATTGTTGTTCCGGGATTGCTACAGCAACTACACTATTCTAGATTTGTATCAATTCTTCTGTAGCCAAGTTCTTTTCCATATTTTGTAAGCCTATTGCAACTACATTCTTTCCTTAAAATTTGAGCTTTCCAATCACCTACAATTATGCACACAATCTAAGGATTCTACCCTTAATCTTTCTCTTGAATTCTATTTTTCTAATTTATTTGTGATTTTTCTCCTTGGATGACGGCTCTTTTTTTTTCTTATGATGTGTGCTCCTTTTATAGTTGAAAATTAAGGTAAACGGAAGCTTAGGGCACGAATCTTCCAGATTAGGAAACTGCAGATCGCAATATTCTAAGTATCTCGGGCAAAATTTTCTCTGTTGTTGTTCTGGGATTGCTATAACAACTACACTATTCCAGATTTGTTTCAATTCTTTTGTAGCCAAGTTCTTTTCCATATTTTGTAAGCCTATTGCAACTACATTCTTTCCTTAAAATTTGAGTTTCCAATCACCTACAATTATGTACACAATCTAAGCATACAAAATTATTCTAAAATAATGTAATTTATTAAAAATAAACTGAAATGGTTATTCATGCAAAATAAAACTAAAATGCAATAAAAACATATCATTTACTCTCTAACTAATAATGATTTAAGTCCAAAAGTAACATGATAACTCTCATTTCATAGAGTTATCACACCCCGTTAACGATTGGGCAAAGCTTGATGATTATGTTATCATGCACATGCTTTAACAATGGTAACAATGGTGTGACATCGGTTTATAAGTCGAAATTTTGGGTAATGATGGCGGAATTGGTGGCCACTAACGGGCTTAGCCAATCGGTGGTTGATCCCATAGATATTTTGGCAATTCCAATTCTAGGTTAGTAGGCCATTATTAAGACATTGCATTTTATAGTATGCTTTCTTTTAATATTTAGAAGCAGATTGGCCTCCTTTTATCTAAGTACTCTGGATTACGTCATTACAGCATGTGTGTGTGTGTGCTCAAAATTTCATCGTATAATTGAATTAAAATATAAAATATAACAACAGAAATGAGAAGCTTTCTTCACATGATCTTGTGATTCTTGTCCTTATTGTACCACAAATTTAAACTTCAATGAGACATTGTAGCGTGTTAATTGACATAAAAGTAGTAAGCAGGCTCAATTCCCATGGTGTTTTAAATTAAACTCAAGCTACTTATAGGCAATATGTGATACAACCAAACAAATTTTATGTGTTCTCATCTCAGTGCATCCAAAAATCTCTTCTATTATTATGTGTTTGGTTGTCACTAACAAATGTTTATAGTCCTTTGATATTGATGTCCACTTTTTTTTTCCACCCACATAATTGAATTTATAAAAGGTCATGGTCATACTTATAGTGCTACTCTAACATCCACACCGATCTATCATTTACAAATTTTAGTATAAACCATAAAATTATAATGCGATATAAAGGTATATTTGGGAATAAGATTGTAGTAGCTTTTATTATATTGAAAAGTGACTTGAAGTTCTCATAATGTTTTGTCATGTATATCTAATCAATAAATAAAATTGATAACATACTTCAATTAATAGATACAATATTTTTATGCATGTAGCATGTTCATCAGTGTTAAGATTGCTCATTGTGGAGAATACGCAGAGACTAAGCAAAAACAGAACAAGCTGAAGCAGTTGAATCAAGCTAATATTAACAAGTCAGCTAAGGTGGTTAATAAGAATGACAACTTAGCTGATAGCTCAGCATTAGCTGTTGAAGTTATATTGGTCATACAATATATATGTGCAACAAATTGTAATTAGCTCAATGATTAGTGATTAGAGTTGTGTGTGTGTGTGTGTGTAAATAAGTAATGTTGTATTGATTCAGTCAGTTAATGAAGATTTTGAAATTTGATAAAATCATTTTTCTCTGAAATTTATGTTTCTAGCCAAATAAATTTGTTCTCAATTTCTTTCATAGTTCAAAGCCAACAGTGGCTAGCTCCAGTACAACAAATATAGATAAATGAATCATCAACTCAAATCAAACGTCACAAACTTCATTTACCTTTATTTCAAATATGAAACTCGATTGATCTAATTTTTTACTTTGGCGTAAACAAGTTCTAACCTTAATCAAAGGAAATCATCTTGAATGTTTTATCTCAGAAGCTCAAGCTATTCTAGATTAGTATATTTATGCTTCAAGAACTGATAGATCTGTTGAAAAGGTTGAGAATCTAGCTTACATCAATTAGTGAGCACAAGATCAAACTCTCCTTAACTGGTTACTGTCCACCATTGGTGAAGGTATTCTCAGCTCAGTTCAGCTCTTAGCCATGATACCTCTTTTAATGTGTGGAAATCCATTGAAAAGAAATTTGGAGCTCAATTTGAAGCTAAAGTAATGCAGTTGAGATATGAACTAGATGTTTTGAGAAAAGAATCAATGTCTGTTGAGGAGTATTGTGCAAAAAATGAAATTATTTGCTAACAAACTTGCTTGTGTTGGTGATAATATTACTGAAAAAGAGCTATTGATGAGAATTCTAAATGGCTTAAGACCTGGCTATCTAGACCTGACTTTAATCATCATAGCTAATAAAATGGGATATGATGATGCATATACATTATTGTTAACTCATGAAGCAAGATTAGAACAAAATCAAAATCCTCAGGCTGTGTTCAATGTTAATTGTAGTATGTTTAATGCTAATTACTCACACATGAGAGGCAATCTTAGAAGAAGTTCTCATTTTCATAAACAGTATGGTCAATTTGGAGGCAGAGGTTATAACATTGGAAGAGACATATCATTTGCTTTTCATCCTAAAGGTTTTCCTACTGGTAGTAGTAATTTTAATGAAATTGGAAGAGGTGGTAACCTGGGTGTATGTGGCAAATGACAAACTATCCAATCCTATAGACTACCACATGTGAAAAACATGTTTCCTTCCACTGGACCTCAAACTACATACTCTGTTGAATACGATGAAACAGTTTCTATTTATCAAATATGTTATAAGTAAGGTCACACTGCTAATGCTTGCTGATATAGATATGATGATGCATATTTTCCTTCACGTAAACATTTTGGTAGAGGTAAAATGATAGGATCTAAAGCAACATATATGGCTAATCTTGGGTCGCTTTCTGATTACAAGCCTACATTTAAAGATAATTATGGGACTATTTACTCCATTTATCCCCCTCATTCACCTATGCATTACTCCTCTGTCTCTACATGTCCATCAGAAACATTCATTATGCCAAAAGCTTATGTTGTAAATCTTAAAGGTCTAACTTATGAAGGGTGGTATCTCGACAGTGATGCCATACATCACCTGACAAATAACATGGTCAATATGCATATTAGAGAAGAGTTTAAAGGCTCAAATTAGCTCATCATTGGCAATGGACAAGGTTTGCCCATTACTCATATTGGTGATGCCTGTTTTAGCTATAGAGGTTCTAATTCTACACATAAATAGCATTCAAAGACTTTCTATTAATTTCTTCTATTACCAAGAATTTGTTGAGCATATCCCAATTAACTAATGATAATAACTTGTCCATTGAATTTGTTGGTAATGTTTGCTATATGAATGATATTTTGAAGAGACAAGTGCTTCTACAAGGACTTGCGATAACTCTATGAAATAAGAGTTATCATGATACTTTTAGACTTAAATTAATGATACTTAAAAAGTAAATGATGTGCTTTTATTTCATTTTAGTTATATTTTGCATGAACATCTATTTTAGTTTATTCTTAATAAATTGAGTTGTTTTATAATAATTTGTGCTTAAATTATATGCATAATTGTAGATGACCGAAAGCTCAAGTTTTAAGAAAGGAATGCTGCTGCAACAGACTTGTAGAGACAATGAAATAACTTAGTTACAGAGGAATTGAAACAAGTTTGGAACAGTACAGATGTTGTAACTGTTGCTATATCAATCCTAGAGTAATGACAAACTAGATTTCGTGTGCAACAACTAAAAGATTGTAATCTAAAGTTTCCAACAATAGAGAATACGCGCCACACACTTTCAGTTGCTCTAATTTTGAGTTATAAAAAGAGCACGCATGAAAAGAAAAAGGGAGAGCCGTCACTCTCGGAAAAATCGCAAAGAAAAGCAAAAGAAAAATAGAAAATAAAAGGGATTTAAGTGCTGCAACAGAGGAATTACTATGAACAAGAAGGAGAAATCGCAAGATTAAGCGGACTTCAACTCTTTATCTTATTTTCTCGTTTTCTATTTATTTATAGAGATCTATTTGATGGCTGAAATAATTTTATTTACTATTCTATCACAAATCATGATTTGAATTTTATTGTAGTTGAGTAATAAATGATCTTAATGGATGTTTGACTGACATATATGCATTGATCTATGTTTGTTATAACATTTTGTCTTAATTGTATTTATTTCAATTTCCTATTTTGGCTAACCACCCATTTAATTGATACTAGCTAACAAAGAGCCTAAAAAATGTTTGAATTAGTGGATTAAATTAAGATAATACTTGATTTTAGATTGGATTTTCCGAGTTGAGTAAATCTCAATTTGAATAAGGTCATATTTGATCTAAAATTCGTGATGAACTAGACATAGAGATTCACCTTGTAGGGTAAATGGAACCTAGAACATTTAATGTTATATTTAATGTTGGCATAACAATTGTTCACTATTAGATTACATTAAATATAAGATATCCAATAGGCGACAGCTGAGGATGCATGACGGATTCTGCCCAGTGCCGTAATAGATGTTGTAGCAACGGTACTATAATTGAAAAAATAATCAATACCATTAAGTGAGTTTATTCACTCAAATACTCTATTCTCATTAGTTACATCTTTGTAGTTGACATGAGAATTTTCTTTATTGCATTTTTATTTTAATTAGTCTATTAGTTTCGTAAATTGTCATATTTTAATTTAGAACAAAAATGCGTTGATTAGATTACTATAGCAAATCTAATAACATCAATCCTTATGGAGGTGATCTGAATACTCATCAGTATATTACTTGTTGTGTACACTTGCACATTGACACCCATAGCATTAGAAATTGCACACTAAATTGCTGAAAAAGGATTATATAAGCTGCTTTTAAAGTCTTCTCAGTTCTCTTCTTCATCTCTCTTGGGTCATACTGCTTCTAATAAACATTTGTCAATGCTTTCTATATGCCATCTCAATTGTCATGTTCTAAATGTTGTTCACAATAATGGTTTTGTTATCAAACTGTTGTTTATTATTGTGTTGAACTACTTAATGAAATTACTTTTCTTCATAGATGTTTTGGTCATCTTCACACTAAGATTTTAATACATTTGGTTAAGCATGTTTCTTTTGTTAAACTCTTAAGTCATTCAGTTAAGCACATCAATCATCATGTATATGAAGCCTGCGAAATAAGCAAGATTCATAGGCTTCATTTTCCTATCACATATATAAAAACTCAAGTTCTGGAACTCATTTATATTGATCTGTGGGATCTTGCACTTACGCCTTTTAAGGTTGGTTATGCCTATTATATTAGCTTTGTTATTGATTTCAATAGATACAATTGGATCTACCCTTTAAAACTAAAATCACAGGCCTTCAAATCTTCAAATTATTTGAATTGCAGGTTGAAATCAATTCAATATAACCATTAAAATGTTGCAATCTGACTAGGAGGGAGAATATAGACCATATATTAATTTCTTAAATCAAAATGGGATCATCTTTAATTATTCTTGTCTTTATACACATCATCATAATAAATTAGTTGAAAGGAAGCATAAGCACATTGTTGAGTTAGGTCTCACATTGCTAGCTCAAACTATAATATGCTTAAATCCTTTAATTGTACATCTTGTCCCTACTTAAGAGATTATAACAAGCATAAGTTTGACTATCACTCTAGTAAATGCATTTTTATTCACTATAGTCCTTCTCACAAATGTTATAAATGTCTACATCCTTCAGGGTAAGTTTATACAGTCAGGCATCTTATTTTTTATGAATGTTTATTTCTTATTCTGCTTTGGGAAAAGGATTGATAGACCCCAACGTTTAAATAAAGAGACAAAAACCCCCCTAACATTTTGAAAAAGACATTTACACCCTCATTTATTAACGGAAACCATTTCTTTTAACAGAAATTATAATTTTAACATGTAATTACTGTTATATCCTTCTAGCAATATAAAATAATTATTGATTGTCCATTTTATCCACATATTATTAATCAAATTACAAATATATCTTTATTGTCAAATTCCTCTATTTAAATTGTCAAATTTTCTCTTCAAAACAAATAAATTTAATCATTGCTCAAGAATAAAAATAAATAAATTTACATTTTTATCAAATTTTTTCTTCAAACTAAATAAATTTAATCATTACTCAACAATAAAAATAAATAACACTAGTTATTAATGGCATAAAAATAATAATTCTCCACATGTCAACCATTTCAACTTTTATGATCAACAAAAAAAAAAGCTGGTTACAACAATAATCACCAAATCTTAATAGTACTAAATTTTGTATCAAATTAATACTAGTAAACATTACAACAATAACCATATTATTTTTTTTAAAAAAAATATGTTCACAAATTTGTATGACAACTTTGACTACTGGCATGTGAGCTTCCTCTCATAACCAGTGGCAGTCTTCGATTGCGAGCAGTTCCAACCACTTCCGGCGGCGCGCACGATGCACGAGCAATAGACAAAAGATAAAATCTTCAATGGCCCTCCGTGGCTCAACCTGTTTTTTTCCAATTGCAGACAAAACAATAAATGAATTATATTTCCTAGAATATAACATCTTCTTCACATGCACCTGAAACATTCTCAAACACATCATGCTTCTCCAAATGTCCACCATCATCAAAGACATCAGCTTCCACAATCAATTAAATAAATAGCCAAAACAAAACCCTTAAAAACCCCAACAAAGCCAAATTTATGGTGCTCTCTGTAGTTATCCCTCCATCTCCATTCATGGTGCTCTTTGTCATTGTCTCCAGTTCATGAACACTACCATTATTTTCAAGTCACTAACCGTATGCAAACAAAAGATAAAGTCTTTGATCGCGAGCAATTCCAGCTGGTGCGCACAACGCACGAGCATCAACACCAGCTTTCTACGGCACGAGCAGTTCCAGCAACTTCCGGCAAATAGTATGTGTGTGTGTAAGGCTTTGTCAAGATCTGAAAGTGTGTTTAAGGGTTTGTGTGTTAAATGAGTGTGTGTGTGTTTTGTTCGTTTGTGTGCGTGTGCTTTGTTCGTGTGTGTGTGTGTTTGTGGGTTTTTTTGTCAATTCATTTATTATTAACATGCAATTACAATATTAACCTTTTGATAATTTAACGAAATAGTTTCCGTTAATGAATGATGGTGTAAATGTCTTTTTAAAACGTTAGGGAGGTTTTTTATCCATTTGTTTAAACGTTGGGGGTTTATCAGTCCGTTTCCATTCTGCTTTTATGTCTAAAGAACCTAATCATTGTTCAAGTCAGTTGGTTGCTCCTCAGCAAGTGCATCATTTCTCAACATTATCTATACCCTTACATTCCAATAATAATATCTCTAATAATCCTGATTTGGTAAGCTCAACCATCTCATCACTCAGATGATCCTGATCAAGCCAACACTTCTCACCCATCAACATAAATAACTATACCATACATTGAAATATATATTCATCAATTGCCACAAACAAATATACCATCCACTGAATCATCTCCTCAATTACAACCATCATCTAATGAACTTATTTCCCATACACATATTTCTTCAAACATACAACTTAATACTCATTCCATGGTTACCAAAAGTAAAACTAGTATATTCAAACCTAAACTATACACTACAATCCTTGTCCATAAAGAATTAGATTATGTATTTGAACCTTTGCAAACTCCCAAATGGTTTGAAGCCATGAAAGAAAGAGTATAATGCCTTAATTCATAATAATACATAGTCTTTGGTTTCAAGAACAATTGGACTGTTGGGAACAAATGGGTGTATAGAGTGAAGTACAATACAGATGGAAATGTAGCTAAATGTAAAGCTCAATTGGTAGCTAAGGGATTGCAGCAAGTTGTAATGGTAAATTACTTTGACACATTCAATCATGTAGTGAAACCAACCACTGGTAGAGTGATATTCAGTTTATCTGTTATGAATCAATGGAAGATAAGGCAAGTTTATGTAAATAATGCTTTTCTGAATAGAGATTTAATGGAGGAAGTTTTTATGGAGCAACCAGCAGGCTTCATTGATGTTCAAAGACTAGATTTTGTATATAAACTTTATAAGTCACTCTATAGTTTTAAAAAAGCACCAAGAGCCTGGTATGAGAAACTAAAAGGGTGTCTGTTGCAGTGAGGTTTTATGAACTCCAAAGTTGATTCTTCTCTGTTCATTAAGATGGCCAACTCATCCATGATTATAGTATTAATCTATTTTGATAATATTATGATTACAAGACCAAACATCATTGAGTTAGAAAGTTTCATTGCAAAATTCAGTACAATTTTTGCATTAAATGATCCTGGCACTCTCTCTTATTTTCTGGGCATAAAAGTCTTATATGATGCAGGGTGTGTTTATCTGTCTCAGAGAAAATATATAAGAGACTTGTTGTCTAAAGTTAGTTGCTTGAGGGTAAAGGTATTGACACACCTATGAGTACAAGAGTAAAATTACAGAAACAAGCTCAGGGTGATCTTGGTCATTTTGTTGAAGATTAACTCATTACAAAGCATAGTTGAAGGAATGCAATATCTAATATTAATAAAACCAGAAATTGCTTTTGTTGTGAATAAACTAAGCCAATATGTATCAGCACCAACAACACAAAATATTATGGCCTATAAAAGAGTCTTAAGATATTTGAAAGGCACTCAAGATTATGGCCTCAAGTTTGTACAAGATGTAGATTTGAAGCTTATAGGATTTACTGATGCAGATTGAGCTTGTGACTTGGATGACAGAAAATCTATTAGTGCATATTGTATTTACTTAGGTAATAATATGATATCTTGGTCATCAAAGAAGCAATCAATTATTACTAGGTCCACTACATAAAGTGAGTATAAGTCATTGGCCTCAGTAAGTGCAGAAATCAGTTGGCTACAATCTCTACTCTCTAAAATAGGTATATGTTGTACATAGACACTTATCATTTGGTGTGACAATATTAGTGCCACTGAGTTAACTTGAAACCCTGTCTATCACTCAAGAACCAAGCATATTAAGCTTGACATGCACTTCATTAGAAACAAAGTAATTGCAAGAGAACTCAACATCAATTATATCCCAAGTGAAGAACAAATTGTTGACATTATCACTAAGTCTCTTTTATTTGTTCATTTCAATTACTTAAGAGTCAAACTCAATGTACATTCATTGTGGAGAATATGCAGAGACTAAGTAAAAGCAGAACAAGCTGAAGCAAATTAATATTGACAAGTCAGCAAATGTTGTTAGCCTAAAGAGCTACACATTATGTAATTTTGATGATAACAAACATGTGTCTTAAGTGATTATATTATATTTCACATTTCACTAGTTCTTGAAGGATAATATTTATGATAAGGTGAATCACATGAAATCAAGCTCAAGACACTCAATAGACAACAGCGCGATCAAGAATAAAGTTTAGAGCTCAACGGACTAATTATTGCGACAAATTCTTGTGAAGCCGGTATGATTTAATTGATGCATGATTTAGCATTTGAGAAGCTTAAGAGATTAATTTAATTAATTACTTTTCATAAACTAAAAGGTTTTATTTTTATAAAATAAAGTATTTTGTGGATTTGAGTATTTTGGACTTAAATGCAAAGTTTTGAAATCTTTGATTTTAATAAGTATTATTATTATTGAATTTTGGAGTTGGACATTTTTACAAACATTTGTAATGTTTTGGGTCATACTATAATTTATGAATATTTTGGACTAAAGTGAAAGGTTTTGAGAACTTTGAAAAATATGGGTATTATGTTGAAAAAAGGACCTTTTGAGAAATAATAATATATTTGAGGCCATATCATAATTTCAAAAAGTTTTGAGTTGACAAGCATTATTAGGAAATTCTGAAATTGGACCTATTTAGAAAATTTTATGACATTTTGGGCCAAAATATAATTATATAAAGTTTTAGGCTAAATTGTAATTTAGTAAACAATATTACTGTAGCAAAATTAAAAAATAACGGTAATATCACTGTTACAAGCGGCTAACCGCTTGGTTGTTGGAATTTACCTATAACGGCTAGTTTTTGAACTCTAACTATAAAAATTCAACTACAACTTCATTTTAAGAACTAATGCAATCATAAATGAGATCATATAACACATATTGAGCTTCAATTTCGTAAATAATTATTTATTGAATCATTATTGAGCTATAATTTATTATCCACTCTTAAGGAGAGTTTTATTATTGTGATTTTCATTTCTCATCAAATTGTGAGTGTACAAGTATGAGAAACACTTGGGGTGAAGAGATTGAAGAAATAATCTCTTGTTGTAAAGGTCCATTGACACCTTGGAAGTCAATTGGAAACATTTGAAGTCTTGAGAGGTTTGGATAGTGAAATCCTCAAGCCGGGTGAGCTTGGAGGCGTGGACGTAAGCGGGGATAGCCAAACCACGTAAAAATCCTTGTGTTTGTTTTCTCTTCCCTTACTCTTTTAATATTGTGCTTGATTGAATTTATTGTTTTTGATTTGATTAAGGCAATAGATTAAATTGTTGTGCGAATTGTATTGCATAAATTTTAAAATCCCAATTCACCCCCCTCTTGGGTTGCATAACTTGCATTTCAAAGGTGGTTAATAAGAATGACAACTCAGCTAATAGCTCAGCATAAGTTGTTGAATTTGTTATTGGTCACATAGTATGTGTGTGTAAAGAATTGTAATTAGCTCAATGATTAGTGATCAGAGTTAATTATGGAATTGTTATGAGCAATGTTGTATTGATTCAGTTAATTAATGAAGATTCTAGAATTTGATGAAATCACTTTTCTCTGAGATTTTCTTTTTCGCCAAACAAACTTGTTCTTAATTTCTTTCAATCGGCAAATCTGAACTGGCACAATGAGAGTCTTATAGTTCCTAATGGTTCGTACGCTCTTACTGCTAGCAACTGCTTCAAATGCACCTGTGGACCAAGTGATCTCAAGTAAGCCATAAAATCTATCGGCTTATTACATGTGTTATAATATATCAACCCTTTAATGGAATTTTTGCATTATACATTTGATTATGTACATTGATTATACTGTGGTTTGATGATTGTATCAAGCTTGCAATGTGTAATTTCGGGAAATATTGGAGTCTCAGTCTCGTGCTCTGATTTACAGTGCAAAGGATCAAACCTTTCATAGGTGATGCTTATGTGAAGCAATCGGCAACTGGTTGCAATATCACTACTTGTGTTTATCGTGGCCATAATGGTGGTAAAATTTTCAGTGGGTGAGACAACTTGATTATTTATTAAGGTCATGCAGAATTTTGTCCATATAAGTCCAATGAAGCTGGTACCGACTTTGTTTTACAATATGCTTGTGCTTTTGTTATGGACTCTTTGTTGCAGTTTATCAAATTCTTGGGATGTACGATGTCCTAGTAAGGTTACGTCTCCCATAGATGCCAAAGTTCTTTTGCTTATTGTGAATGTTATTATTAATTGGGTAAATATCCGATTAATTCCTATAGAGTTAACTAGCTAAGTGGCTTATCCCAATGGTACATGTCAAACATAACTTCTTCGCTTGTACATATCGTATATATGTTTATGTTAAATTCATTTAATTATCATTTATTTTCACCTATAGTATGTCAGATTTGTTTTAATTTTGAATTATAACAGATATAAATACTATTTCACTCTTGAATAATTAGATCCAACAGATGAAAGGACGACTAACATAAATGTTTTAAATAGTTTAGTTTTGAAAATATAGGAACTAAATAAGTAATTAACTTAAATTACTGAGACTAAGGGAGCATCTACCCTTATTAATTAACTAACAAATTCTTGCCTAATATTTATTATATATATCAAATGCAGATAACCGAAGTAATAATGCAATATCACCAAGGGAATCTCCGCCATCATCATCAAATCCCATAGTCCCATTTATAACATTATCCCCATCTCCATCGCCATCTTCACCTAAGGGAATCAACAACTCTTATAATCCTACAAGCAAACAACATAACAACATGTCTAGCGCAGGAAGAATATTGCTTAGTAAATTATATATATCTTTCTTTGTATTCCCTTTAGAGTTTGCCCTTTATTTTATCTTGTGACTTAAGCAACATTTGTATTTTTTTTAAAATTTGAAATCTTAATAAATCAATTTTTTTTTAAGTTTAAATAGATTTGAATGCAGATGTTTGAATAATATGTCTGAATTTTGTAAACAAAGAACGTCAGAAAGCTAGTGGTTTGCCAATATTTATACTCTCGTAAGAATTATATTTACTTGTTGTAACTTGTAAATCAAAATTTAATAAAAGAATTGTAGGTCACATGACTATTAATAGTAAATAAATTGAAATAAATAAACTAAATAAAAATATTTCAGTTATTTGACTTGCCAAACTATATTTTTAATTAAAATGCATTTGGAAAAAATAAAATAATTTAAACTCTATTCATGCTTCTTAAGCTCTTTCTCTCTCACAGCCTCGATCAAAATAATTATTTAATTTAATAATTTCAATAAGAATTAAAAATTCATGAGGAATTATTTTGATTTTTATAGTAACTTCTTCTTCTTCTGCTTTTTCTTCTGCTTCTTCTTCTTCTTCAAATTATTATTATTATTATTATTATTATTTCTTCAAAATATTGTATTTAGTTCATTTAAAAGAAAAATCCAATGTATAAAATAAAAAATAGAACAAAAATTACAAAGAGGAAGAGAGAGAGAGAGAGAGAGAGAGAGAGAGATTGGGAGAGGTTAGGTTTTATATAAAAGGGAGTAAGTATTAATAAGCACATTTTTGAGAGATAATATTAATTTATAAATTAGATAGTCAGAGTTTTCTACATTTTATATTTAGATGTAAATGTATTAGAGTCACATATAAGCTTTAAAAAGAAAAATAAACAAAACTTTTAAAAGATTTGATAAAAAGTACAATTCGGACTTCGGACAAAAAATAAAATAACCCAATATTTTTCTCTTTCTTTCTAATTTGAGCTTATCCATGGCTAATTATTGTATCAGTCTCAGTAGATTTTCATGAGTTTATGATTATGGAATCAAACATCACGTTGCATTCGCAACTTGTGCTTGGTGGTAAAGTAAAGACTATACCAAATCTTGTCCCCAAAAAAAAAAGAAGTGCATGGTAGTATCAATTAAAAAAAAAAATTGATATTTATTTTTTTATTAGATACAATAAATAATGACATTCCACATATCAATCAAGCAACACTAAGGCGTCATCCATTTCACAGATAAAACACGAAATTAACTCAAAATATTGGAAAATTTGTCTTATTAATATAAAGATCTCGCCCTATATCTTGATCTTGCTTCTTGTAAGGTAGATTTTTTTTTTCAACATCGTGATAGCACCAACTGGAAATGATTCAAAATTTGGGGTTATGAGTTTGTGCCAAGGGAAATGCAACAAGTGTTGGAAAAATCATATAATCTTATCATCGTTCCATCAGTTCTGTTCAGATATTATACCATGCATCATCATCATATTGATAAGACATTACTGAGATTCTTTATTTTTTAGACACGTAAGCTCGTTGTCGTGATTAGTTAATTTCTAATTATGACAATCTTACAGCAGCCCGCCTCTCTTTCCATAACTCGTAAAGGAATGCAAGGAAGAAATTGGATTGAAGATTCTGTCGGTAAATAAATCAATGAATTTTGTTTTCTTCCGCAGCTTGCTGGCTGGTTTTGCTAGAAATCTTCTTAATTATCCCAAGTCACCAACATGATTTCAAACCTATCAATTAGGAGACAATTTGACGTCCGCTAGCCGCTTGTAATAGTCATTGGCTAATAATAGAAGTTGAGGATAACCCCAATTTATGAGTTAAGAAAGAGACCAATAATTTTTTATATGATATTACAGCTAAGCAATGATACCAAGTTGCACGTAAGGGCTGGGTCAAGGAGATAATCTTACATTGGCCAAAAATAATCCTTAGTCTATAGTATATAAGCTTAGATCAACGAGATCAACTTGCATGTCAGAAATGTGTGAAGGAGATAACCTCTTACATTAGCTGAAATAGATATTGTACTAGTATATAATGATGATCCGTTCGAGATTGTTGTTAGGAGGTTTAAAAGTAATTTTGAGAGGTTAAAAATTAATTTTGGTGTTTGATCTAAATTTTTTAACTCAAAAATAATTTTGAGAATGTAAAAATTAATTTTGATATTTGATAAAATATTCTAAAATATTTTTTAATAAAATCAGCTTATAATGAAAAACTGAGAAGAACTAGCTTGTTGAAATTTTAGTTTGAGATTCAGTTTTAGGGTGTCTGGTAATGTTGTAGTTTTAAAAATAACTATTGTTAGTATCGGTTGTGAAAATAATTAGCTAAGTATGGTAAATTTTATATTTAAAAGTATTTAGAGTTTTAAAAGTTTTTATATATGTATTTAGTAAATTTTATTCTTAAACTGCCAAGATTAAAATGACTAAAATAAAAATAGTGTTGAATGAAATTTAGCTATACATGTGCATAATCAAAAAAGTACATATAATAAGAGTCCTACTACAGTACACTAGATGTAGAGTACCCCTAGCTAATTTTGTCTTTTTATGCCTTGGTCATTAGATCTCAGGGAGAAGTAGTTTGAATGGTACACATGTGATTGTTTGGTTTTAACATTAATATCCATATTTTTTTGCTGAAAATTCAGAAAAGTTAAAAGGTTGCAAAATTTTGAGAGCCAATGTCACAACCTCCATTGACTACAGAATTGCTGTTGCATGAGCTTTCACCATGCCTCTAAAACACGCATGAGCCCTTGAGTTGGCCACATGAGTTCTTACTCCTCAAGGAAAGATATTTCAACGTGGCCAAAAGTTTGTATAACCAAATATGCATCAAATAAATGGGTAAATCATAATTCGAGAGTGAGCAACAATTTTTAGGTCGGATTCTTCCAATTTGAGGAAATGTAACATCTTTCACAAAAATAGAAACCACCAAAGAAATTAAGTTGTGATTTGTTGATGTGAATTCAAAATGGATTTAATGAAGCTCAGCACATGCAAAATTTCAGCAGCATGAAGTTAAGCTCAAAAGATGTTGATAAAATGCTGAAGAAGAGTTGCATTATAATACATTATGTTGTTTGGTCATCTACAACTATACTTTGTTTCATAGGTTTGTTTTTTGTTGTATTAATCTGTGAGTCATTATTATGGACAAATTAAGATAATTTTTAATTATAAGTCAAAATCTAAGTTTGCATCTTTGTAGATAATGAATAGCGTGTGGTTACAAGAATATGCTTATATTGATGTGTGCGTGTGTGTGTGTATAAATTCAGTTCGTTATTGTTATGGTGCTATAGAGCAAATGAATCTTATAGCTGTTAAGGAAACAAACAAACCCTTGCAAATGGTTGATTAGTGACTTTGAAAATGAGAAAACTGGTTAGATTATGAAGGTAAGGGGAAAAAGGAGGAGATGAAAATGTGCTCTAGGAAATTGTAAATATAAAAGAAAATAAGGGGTGCAGTCACCAAAAACCAAAGAGGGTATGTTCACGATAGTTCTGTCCATTTAATAATTGATAACTAAAATAAAACTTTTATCAATTTTGTTTCATTAGGAAGATCATAATAATAAAGATCTCCTTAAATATACTAATTCGAGGATAATTTTAGGTTTATTTAACATATGTGGAAATGCATGTGAAGATTTATGTAGATAAAGCTAATTCAGAAATCAGGTTTAGGAAAGCAAAGATGCTTTTCATATCTTTTTTAAAATAATGTTTTCTGAATTTGATTTATAGAATAAATTTTATTGAATTTAAAAATTCATTTAGTAGATTTGTCTTGAAATTAGAATCCGAAAAAGAAAAATAAAAATATTTGTGATAGTTTATCTGAAAATAAAATGTTTATATTAATAAAATAATTAAAAAAATCAACTATTATAGCAAATCGTGCTTGCAAAATGGAGTGTATAATATTTTTTATTCGCTTGGGATCATATATATTTGACCTCTGCTAGGATTTACAAATATCTACATTGCCCTATGACTAATTATAATCTTATCTTTCTCCTTTGTGTGAGACCTAACTGAGACGAGATATGTTGGAAACATAAAGTTATCATTTTTTAGCTTTCCTTAATAATTTTAGAAAGAAAAATTATCTTTCATTGTTTTGTTATATGTACATTTAATTATTATAAAAGTTTGACATATTCTTTGTCCTATTTTTATTTTTAAATCAACCTTTTGACATTAAAAATAACTATTTTACTTCTAAATGAACTAAAAGTCATTCTATTCTACAAAATTTTAAAAAATAAAAAATATAATTACACGAATACCCATGAAAATTTAATTAAAAAATAAACCTAAAAAATTTTTAAAAAAATTGTAGAATAAAATAGTCGTTTAGTTCATTTCGGGGTAAAAAGATTATTTTTAGTGTCAAAATGGTTCATTGATACAAATTTAGAAACAAAGGTGGTGCAGAGAATATGTCAAAATTTTATTATGCTTAGATGTACATATGATAAAATAGAGGTGGTACAGAGATAATTTTCCTTTTAGAAAACAAGTTCAACTTGTTTTTTCTGATGACCAAAAATGCAAGCAGTAATTTCCATAAGCAAACGTATTTTTCTATTTTTAATTTTTTTAAAATGAAAAATGAAGAATAAAAAAACAATACAAAGCAGCCTCTAATCCTTTCATTGTTCTCTGCTTTCCAAATTCATTATAGAATGATTTTAATAAAAGTTTATCAAATAATTGAATTTATTTTTAACTTTTCAAAATCACTTTTAA
Source organism: Citrus sinensis (assembly GCF_022201045.2). Classification (NCBI taxonomy): domain Eukaryota; kingdom Viridiplantae; phylum Streptophyta; class Magnoliopsida; order Sapindales; family Rutaceae; genus Citrus; species Citrus sinensis. The sequence continues at coordinate 9,807,825 of NC_068558.1, forward strand.
ACCTCTTTACAATAATCCCAAATGGTTACTAATCCTATATATATATATATATATATATATCACTAACAACATGTATTTTAACATTCAAGTGTGAATTGTAGATGGCCTTTAGTTTTATTTTGCGACGACGACGCCACCTTCTGAGAATGAGTAGTGGCCACCACAAAAGCTGCCACATATGTGGAGTGCGCGCGACGCTATGCTCTCTATATAATAATTTTGTTTTGTGAAAACGATACTATTATTTCATAGATCACGATATTTCCAATTCGCTGTTGTTAGTTGTTAGGGTACTTTCAATTAAAAGCATTATTTTATTTTTATAACTTTGTTGAATTGAGGGAAATTCTCGTGCTCTACATTTAGAAATATGATTTTCAAATAATTAGATTTTAAAAACGAGGCTGCTTTTAGAAGTTAATAAAAATTTGATTTTTCATCTTATTAATCACTTTTAAACTGAGTTTAACAAGCATTATCTGAAGGGTATGCTAAAATGTCAAGTACTGGCTAGACAATCTAATGCAATCCATGCAATTGCCCACAAAGTCAAATACCAAATTGCACGAAAACCTCTCCGTCACAAAAACTACGACGAATGGCAGCATGTGAAAGAAAATCATTTATGAAGTTTTTCTGGTTCATATTGTATGAAAATGAAAGGAGAACTAAAAGCAAAGGCCCTTTTCTCTCCTCCATTTACGCGGCGACTCCTATATTCTCTTTTCTGACTGGATTTGAGCCACGTCCCACTTTAATTAAAATCTAACCGCAGCAAACAATAAATTTAGCTTATTTCCAGGAAAGCTTATTTGTGGTGGTGATAAGTTGATATATGCGTGGCTTAAATTTAATTTTTATATATGCACGGCTTAAATTTACTCTAGACCTGCAAAACCATGTGATTGAGGTTGAAGGTTTCGAGTATTCTCTAAGCGTTATGCAAATAATTTTTCACTTTTAGTAGTAGTATATTTTCAGGCCGGACTTCCAATATGATACAATAGGGATAGATTTTTTGATGCATCTATTAGTATGTATACTTATATACTTGTATTGTATTGTGCTAACGTATATAAAAAAAAAAAAAAAAAAAAACATTTCGAAACTTGAAAGGGCAACAAAAATCTGTAGCTAGTAAACTGCCCTGAATAGCCCAGGCAAAAGTTCATATATAATAGTTCAAATTTTGCCACTAATCAACTGGAGGAGAATGACTTACATGAAAGAGAGATGAAAGCTACCACAAGAGAGAATTGAAAACAACAATAGGGGACCAAAAACAAGGGTTTATAAAAGTTTTAACAGGAATTATTGAAATACAGAGACAATAAAACAAAAAGGTCTTAACTCATAGGAGAGTGACTTTTGCCATACCCTAGTCTGGGCCACAAGGAATCCACTAATGCAGACTTGTAACCAAACAGATTTCAGAGATTAGGATGGATTTCAGAATGTTAGCCAATCAACACTTAGATAAGACCAATTTCTGGGTCCCAATTAGGGCAAACAAAATTCTGTATAGCAGATACCACCAAAAAGCGCATGGGGTAGCAAGGTAGCTTATGTAGTGCTTGAGTGAAAAGGCATCATCCTGCCATGTAGTGGGGTCAAACTACATTAACAACGACGATTCCCAATTCTCAATTCAATAACTCTAATCACTGGTGTCCCAAAGTATATGCTTGAAGCCATTAGCCAGCAGTACAGTTAATTTCATCATCATAATTAACAAGTTTTTCAATTTGCAGCTGCTTTCTTATGATGACTGGTGAAAAGAGAACTGCAAATGCCATGGGAGGCAAGACGGCAAGAGCTTGCGACGGCTGTTTACTCAAGCGTGCACGTTGGTATTGTGTGGCGGATGATGCTTTTCTTTGCCAAGGATGTGATGCATCAGTTCATTCGGCAAACCAGCTGGCGAGTAGACATGAAAGGGTCCGTCTTGAGACTGCATCATCATGTAATAATAACAATAAGCTGATCAATGAGCATACTGATAAAGATACGGTGCCAGTTTGGCACCAGGGTTTCACAAGAAAAGCCCGGACGCCTAGGCATAATAATAATAAGGCCATGTTGGTGCAACAAGCAAAGGCGAATGAGCCTCTTGTTCCTGAGATTGGCTGTGAAGACGGGTCGCTGCAGGCCGATGATCAAGTCATTGATGAGCAGTTGCTTTATCAGGTGCCGGTTTTTGATCCATTTGAGGCCGTTGAGCCGGATGAAAATTTGATTGTTGATGGTTATAATGGACAAGATGGGACGGGTGATTTGGATGATCTACATGGATTCTTGCCATCCGACTTGGATCTTGCGGAGTTTGCAGCTGATGTTGAGAGCTTACTTGGAGGTGGAGGTGGCGCCCTTGATGAAGATTCTTGTGATGTCAAAGAATTTGGGACGTTGTTGGATTGTAAGGAAGAGGAAACTATAGCATTGAATTTGAAGATTAAGGCCGAAGAAGTGGAAGAAGCTGTAATTGCAGCAGCAACAAGAGAAGCAATAGATTGTAACTTTGATTATCAATCACCAGTGACCGGAGACGATACTGCGGGGCTAATGAGCACTGAATGCAAGCCGAAGCTGATGAGGAACGTGTGTTTGAAGCTAAATTATGACGCTGTTATAACTGCTTGGGCTAGCCAGGGCTGTCCTTGGACAGCAGGAAGCCGCCCTGAAATTAACCTCAACCACTGCTGGCCCCATTGCACGGTAACTTTCCATAAAACTTATCGAACCATTGAAGCTGAATTTTATCAAACACTTTTAATCAACAATCACTCACTTTGTGCAATACATTTTTTAGGGTTTGTGTTGCAAAGATGTTCATCATCACACTTGCGGCGGAGGAGCAGTGCTCAGAGGGTGCCACTTGGGAGCCGGCGGCGGAAGGGAAGCCAGAGTATCGAGGTACAGAGAGAAGCGAAGAACGAGGCTGTTTTCGAAGAAGATAAGGTACGAAGTGAGGAAACTGAATGCTGAGAAGAGGCCTAGAATGAAAGGCCGGTTCGTTAAGAGGACTTCTTTTATGGGGAGTGCTAATGATGCTCTTCAGTACCATTAACAGCCAAAGTTTGGATTGTACTGTAAACGGTAGCTAGCTTAATTGGCTGCATAGTTTACAAAAACAAGCTGTTTGGTATCCCTCTAACAGGAAGCAAAAAAGCCCTTTGTAATTAGTAAGGCAGAAGCACTTAAGGGTTTGATTGACAAGCACTTTGTCAAGAAGTTATTTAACTTTCGCTAATTTTAATTAGTTAATTTCTTGTTCCAAAATCTTCTGTACATGTGCATGAAATTTTATTTTGCCCATGAGCAGCTTTGGTATATACTTGTTGTGTACATTAAGTTTATGGCTGTTGACAAGTTTGTACTTGATAGAATATACATGTTCATAGCAAGTGTGTAACATAAAGATGAAGTGAAAAGCTAGCATCTTCTTTTTGCATTTTCTTGTTATATATACATCCAGATCTGTTGTTCTTTTTAATGCGAAGATCTTTAATTTGTTCTTTAAGCAGTGGTACCTCCATATATTGTTATTGAATTTGGATCATTTGGTAGTAATGTGTTTCTTTCTTAATATAATTCTTCATATTTAATTGCCGAACCAAACCTCAATAAATTTCAGGTGAAGTTTCATTTTAGCAGAGGATTAGTCGACGTAAAACTAAAACTCACCCAACTAATTTAACATGAGAAATATCAATGAGGAGCTACAACTGCCACTGAAGTTAAATAATTAAGTATTGGAAAACGAGAAAGAGATCAAAGAGAAGCAATTTCTGAGTGAAACTCTGGGATATCATACAACCGGATTGTTATTAACTGTTGGTGTAGATGAGATTTCAAAACCGTAAGTAATGTTAGAAATTCTAACGTCGGAGTTCTAAATTGAGTCCCATCAATTATTAATCATTAATATGATGTGGCAGTTATAAATAAATTGACACATCAATTACGATTCTAAACTGAAAATTATTGAAGCGGTATATTATTAATTCAAATTTGGTACTGGAATCCGAAATAATGCCGACTTAAAGTGCGTTTGGGATTGAAGTTGGGCAGCTGTAGCTTAAAAGCTACAGCACTAAAGTATTTGGTAAACACTAGTTGCTGTAGCTTTTAAACTATGTTGATATAATTTTTCACTTGTATAATATAAAATTTATTATATTTTTAATAATTTTATCAAAATTATTATTTAAAATTTATATTTACTATATATTATTAACTTTTGTTTCATAATTACAGCTTTTTTTCCACAGCAGCTGTAACTTAAAAGCTACAGCACCTCAATCCCAAACGCACCCTTAAGGTCTGTCCGTGAATGTCCAACATCATTAAATAGATTAGCAATTGATTCCCATTATGAGGGCATTAAAATCAACCCCGTGATTACAAAAAAGGTTGAACTTGAAGATATATTCATTTTGAAATGTGAAGCAAGAAAGCCTTGAAATACAAGTAGGTGAAGCTATATATATATGCATACAGCAAGCTTGAACTGATGCTGAGCAATAGGAGAAACTCTTGGAATCTGTCAGTTGTGCGTTAATTCAAACGTAGAATCAAATCTACCAATTCTGCTGGAGTGTCTAGACAATTAGAGCCCAGGGATTTTGTATTAATCGCAAGTTTGATTGGCTCAATATATATATATATATATATACATAAGAGTAGTGTTATATATCTTAAAATTTTATACCAAAATATCATCTCAAATAATATAGTATTCATTCCCTAAATGGTAAAAAAATTTTGTGCATCTAAATTTTTTCAAAGCACCTCCAGGCGCAAATATAAGAGTAAATTAAATATTTTTTTTTCTTATCTCCAAAATTGATTTGAGAGAGATCTATTAAAACCCGTGAGCGTAAATATATTGAAAAATTAGTTCAAGAGTTGATTATTACTCAAGTATTATATGCTAGAACAGAGTTGAGGGTTGATTAAATTTGATATACTTCACCCAAAATTGATTATCAATCAATATGAAATAATGCCACTAATAACCTTGTTCTTATCATGTGAAAGAGTAGTATGGACCCCAATCATATAGATGCCCATAATCTGATTCATATACTCAAAAGTAAACTCTAAATTTGAGAATTTTTTAGGTTCTTAAATACTTACCCTAAGAACCATTCTCAAGTGCTGTGGGATAATGTTTTAGAAATCCTTAACTTACTTGCATTAATTACATAGGCTAAATCATTGGAATATGTTTCCTTAAATCCTCGAATTGAAGCTTTAATTGTTTAAGAAGTTGGAGAAGCAATGCGTCAGGTTAGCTACGTACAAACCACCTACATACAAACATAAATTACAGTCAAAATCAGCATGTTTCTTGGACAAATCCTCGAAAACCAATACTGTAAGGAATTAATTTGTTCTCATTTAATCAAATTAATTGTTGCAAAATTTATTTTTAAAAATTTATCTCTGTCTTGTTAAAATCATTATTTGCATTTTGAAATGGACGGCTGATCAATTCCCGATTCGCTGGACCAACCCTGGGTTCATGTTGATGACAAAAGTATAATATAGATTTATAACGGCTTGTTGATGAATGTCAATATTATTTTGAATAGAGTGAATTGCCTTATAAAGGGGGGCAAAAAAAGGGACATGGATATGTAAGTAAATCATCCCAGTTTGATTACACAAACAATGGGGAAATAGTAGGTCTTTTAAATGATATAGTAAATATATCATTTTTTTTGTGAATTTGATCTTCAGATTAGTTATGTGTGGGATTATTTAAACCCACCAAAATCATCTTTAAACTCATTTTAAAAATTAAATTCGTTATAAAAAGTTTAAAATTTAAGAATATCAAAATTATCCGTCATTAATCTCTTTCTCTCTATACTCATGATTGTATAGTCTCTCTACTATCACACTTTGCAAATTAAACTTTCAATTTCACTCTCCTTCAGATTTACCTCTCTTAGTAAATCATAACCTCTATTTATGCTTTTTATATATAAGAATTTTTTTTTTCTTGATATTCACTACCTTTTATGATTAGTAAAAGATTAATTTCTTAATATTCATAAACTTTCACAGTTGTTAAAAACTTGTGTTCTTTTTTTAATGATGAATTTTGCTCCTCTAAGTTTATGATAGCGCATAACCAAACTAGTTATTTGCAGCTATATGTATATAAGAATTGAGAATGAAAAGAGAAAAAAGGAATAAAATTATTTGATAATAAAATTCTTAAGTGCAGAAAAAGTTAGTGGGTTTATATAGCCCCACCATTAGTCATTTATGTGTACAGTATATTACTTATTACAAAATGGCTCCTATATTTTTACAAATTTAATCTTCAAAATAAGATTGTTTATTCATTAATGGCCCCAATATTTAGAATACAGATACAATGGCCTCCAAATTAAAGATTATGGTTCCACTTGTGTGTATTCGAGTGAAATTGGTTACACATGTAAGGATTTATTTGGTACTGAGGTATTGTGGCTTAAAAGTTATAATTATATTAGCGAAAAAAATGTAACCATGAAATAAATATTAGTAATGTATGGTAAAATGACTTTTAAATAATATTTTTGATAAAAATAGTAAAGAGAATATAGGTTTTCATCACAACCGTATAGGATAAAATTAACTTAGGGGTTGTTTGTTTTTTTTTCTTACTTAATGACTTAATTGACTTAATTGCAATCAGTTAAGTCATTAAGTCCGTTTGTTTTTCAACTTAATGAAAATTTTCAGTCATTAAGCTAATTTTTTTAAACTTTTTACTTAATTTAAAAAGTCTGAATGGCATCGTTAAAAAAATATCCTCAAAAATATCTCTATCTAATTAATTAATTTTTATCCATACCTAAACAAGTTTAATAATTAACATTGTTACCCATCTCTATAACTTATGATAATATAGTGGTAGACTATTATTGTTTTTATTTTTTTATTTTCTTTAAATTAACATTATTTATCTTTATAATTTTTTATGAATATTTTTCATATAAAACATCATAAACAACAATAAAATTGATTAACATATACTAATTTGGTATACTAAAGGGTTGTATTCAATTGAGCATGATTAATTTATGAAAATATATTATCTTATTTATATTTTTTGAGATGTTATTAATTGTTTAACATTTATAATTTGCAGGGGTACAGATCTAAAATTAATGGTTTTTAATTTTTTAAAGTTAAAAAAATAACTTAGTACTTATTTTCAGTGATTTAGACAAAAAAAATATGTTATTCAAATTCAGACATTCAGTTATGTTTAGAATTTAAATTATTATTCAAATTCAGACATTCAGTTCTATTTAGAATTCAAATTAATTCAGGTTTATTCATATTTCAGATTGAAAAAAAAAAAAAACCCCACCTTAGCTTCTAAATCACAAAAATTAGTATTTATTAAATTCTTTAGTACTTAAACTTACAACTTACGACCGTCCAATCAAAATACCAAACAGCATCTAAAACGTAATAGCAATTCTTGATTGCATTTTTTCGTAAGAGAGAATAAGAGTCTCTTGCCACTCTGGAGCATGACAAATACATATGATACAACATTCACGAGCCGTACCTAGGCTGGCCCCTCGTAACTCATCAAACACCATCATCTACGCTTGGCATTTTATACGGCTAAAAGCCACATTAAAATTTGCTCACAACAAAACTAAAATTTTCCTTTTCTGGGAATTTTCATCAGGACTGTTCGTGTGTCCATGCGGGTAAAGCAATCAGACGGTTGGGGCAGCGTTGAAGGGCACAACCAAAACAGTGGAGTGGTCAGGTTCCAACTTTCAACTGTTTCGGCTTTGTCTCGAAGCTTTTGACATGATTGAAATGAATGATCGAAGAGAAAAATAGCTCTGAAATGATCTTTGTTTTGTATCGTGACCAAGTTATCACCTTATGGGAATAACTCTGTACGGCTGAATCTGCTCCAAAGATTGCACAATCCAGTCCGAAGAAAGACATACGATAAAAGCTAAAGCCTAAAGGTTAGCTAGCTGTTCTTTCACAGTTCACATGCCATTGATTTTAAAAATATATAAGAAAAAGTTTAAGGGCTAGCTAGCTGTTAAATTTCAGAACTTGTGTGTTTTGTGTTTTGCAACATCTTGAATTTGTCTTGTAATGAACAGGTCAAAAGAAAATGTTTTTGGTATATATACATACAGTAATGATCAAGTTGGTGTAATTATTCTAATTTGTGCAAGGTTGTCAGGTGATGTTGCTTGATTAATCTACAAGATATAAAATATCAGTCACATATTTAGTTGCTTACCATATGATGAGACTGAAGTTTTTTTTCCTAATTAGTTCATGAATATCTTATGTTGATAAAAGAAAGTATTAGCAAATACACTGTTCATATTTACGGATGCTAGTTGTCTCCATTAGTAAAACTGTTGTATTGATACGTAAGGTTTAGGATTCGAACCTCGCTTACATTGGTAGATAGATAATTTAATTATAATTATATTATGTTTAAGTAAAATTTAAAAATAAAAATAACACTGTTTGCATGAATTGTTCTGATTAATTACGGTACAATAGTTCAAAAAAATGTTACGCAAGGACGATTAGAAAGAGATGAATGACAGCTCCATGAAAATGCCAACAATTTTTGTTAGGACTGTCACATACAAAGCTGAGTTCCAAGCCTTTGCAATAACCTAGAATTATTATTTGTCCAAAAACAATATAGTTTTGCTAACCATTGACCATTTCCCCAGCTAAAAGGTAAGACACAAAATACACAAACCAAAGAACAAAAATAATAAAGAAACAAAACTAAGTATCTTTCATCAGGATGGTGTAAACTTAGCTGTATTCTGGAAGAAGCAAAAGTGTTTCATGTTTGTAAACATATGTGGCATCTTGTGAATTGCGAAACGCAAATGAAATTTTATGATTTAGGAAGCCCAGGAGGTGACGCAGGACTGAATTGCAAATCTGAAAGAGGACAAGACCTCGAAAAACTCATTTTGAATACCTCAAAAAATGAAAAAAGATTCTCAGTTTTTCATAAAACGTGTTCTTTTCCAAGGTTTTCAGCAAGGCTACTGCAAAAGGCGGAAATAACTTTTAAGATTTAATTGTCTTGTTTATTTATTTTACACCTCTAAATTATATCTCCATGAAATAATTGAGATGTTGAAACTGATCTAGTGAGTACCGGTTTCCACTATATGGTGAATATCTGGTTATAATTCTATGATTTTTAATAAATGGTGTTGAAATTATGAATTAATAAGAGAACGAAACATCATCACCTAGTGGATCATTACTCATTGAATTGTTTTGAATAATAAGACAGACGGTTACAAATTCTTATACAAATTAATGTAGTATAATATGACTTGTTGAATAAATATATAAAATAACAAAAATTAATATGTGGGTCATGTTGTGTTTTGGTTCAATCAATCATATTACATCATGTAAACTTTTATGAAAGTAATTTATAATAAGAGTTTGTGATTATTTTTTTTTTTTATTGAAAAAAATTTTATTAATCGTTATCTTTTGATTGGCTTCCTCTATCTCATATGACTTGATATTTAACTATTAACGAACCTGTTTTGTGAAAGAGAAAGAGATGTATTATTTATTTATTTTTATTTTTTATTTTTGGACAAGAGTGAGAAGCAGTTGTATTTAAGGAAGCAAGAAGTGAAGGGAACATGACATGCCTTAAATCTTCTATTCCAATTATACAGTTATTCTCTCTTAATAACTTGGGAGAGAAGACACGGGAAGCAAATATATATTTTATGTAGCAGACGAAGCAATGAATGAATACAATTAGGAGCTCCTTTCAGGCCAATACCGAGGGCTGAGTTGCGGCAAGAGCTGCCATCTCATGCACGGGGTTACGCTTAATACTTTGGCAACGTAACAGGTGTTAAGTTTAGCCGAGTGCATGGTGTGGGAGCAACTCCTTCCGCTTTGCTTTGTCCACCAATTGGACTGAAGGGAGCTCCTGCTTAACTGAAAGCATTTTGCTTCTAGTTTGTGTTAAACCATCAATCTTTTCCCTTTTTTTTTTCAGCTTTCTTTTCTGAATATTCATGTTTTAATTTCCATAACTGTCCAGGTAGGTCATTGTGGCTTTAGACATATATTTACAGAAATAGAGAATTAGCTTTTCTGTTCATTTGTTTTGCAGGCGGAGTAGCTCAAGTTGGAAGCAAGAACTCCCCCACATCTGCAGGCCACAGCTGCTCCTGTGATCTCTTTTCTTTAATTCCAAATTAAATTCTCTCTGCTTTTTATTACCATTAAAAAAAAAAGAAGTGTATCCAGCTTCCTCGTTGGAGCTGCCGTGTTGTTATGGTTGCTTTCTGTCTTTGTATTGTTCTTCACGACGGAGCCCTTTTTTCATTTTAAATTTCGTAAAGATTCCATTATATGACGAGTTCAGTTGAGATTTTAGTAGAGCTAAATCAAAAGCTTTTTGCTATCTTTTCAATATTTTTAGCTAAGGTGTTTTGAGGATGAAACTTCAAAAAGACATAACCGAGCTGTTTAAAAGAATCATGTCCAATCGCGCTTACAATTTTTATTTATTTTATGTCCCAATCACCAATATTTAGTAAAACGGTGTCTGCATTGATCCAGTTACAAGCTCAGTTGGGCGGCATCCACACATTAATTTGAATAAAATCTACTTCCATTCAACAAAGAGAAGCCCGGTACCTATTCACAAAAGCGCAAAACCTAACACTAATCTGGTCGTTACATTCATTATAATTTTATAAATCCCTGCTACGGCTTTTAAATGACCGTTGTTGTCGAGAAAAAATAAAATAAAAGTTGTCACGTACAATAAAAACGGCCGTAGAATCGATTATCTTATGAAAGCCACATTAAATTTTTTAAATAATAATTTTAACAAAAATTATATATAAATTATCGATTTTTTATCATATATAAGTGTGAGTTATATTAGTTTATAAATCTCACATCACCAAGTGTTTACTAAATACTATAACACGGTAATTAACTTTGATACCAAACAGAGTGTAAGAGAGATTCTTTAAGCAGATTTTGTATCAATTATAGCCTCAAAATAGAGTTTTTTATTTTTTAATTAAAAAAAATCTCTAAGCCGAAAAAAATTGTAAAGAAATTTGATACTGAAAAAACAAAATTTCATTCTATTAGATAAATTATACCATACAAATACTGATAATCATTCAATTAACCACGAACAACGATAATATGTTTGAATTGATTGCTTAGAATCTTGTCACCACCAGCTAATTTGATTGGTAAAACTTCACACTCTGCTTATATAAGAGAATTAAATTATCGGTTGACTTATGTTTGTGCCAATAAAAAAACACTTGCACAAAGCCTTCAGCTTTGTATTCTTATCTCCGATTCTTTTAAAAATACACTAAATTGTTTAATTTAATAATTCCAACCTCCAGGTTCCAACAAGCCACCTTCACACGGTGTTTACGCAGTAAAGATAGCAAATCATATTCATAGGGAGGCGTCCAGATCATGCATGAAAAAGATCAGTACATTTTAATAATTCACCAACAAAATAAAATAACGCTCTTTCATTGTCCACTGAAGCCAAATATATTCAAAATCAAAATGAACTCTCTAATATAATATTGGAATACTATAAAACATTGACGACCTTCACATAGCTCCTGCATATTTGAAAAGCAGTCATTAACTTCCCCGGAATTTTAAGAAATCAGACCTAGCTTACATCGGACCTCCATGGCAAGAATACCAAGCCTCAAAGAGAAAGGTTAACCTTTGAAAAGACCAAATTAGTCAGGTGATATAGACTCCAAAAACAGCCAAATTTTGCAACTGATAGAAGCAAGGTTTCAACGTCCTAACCCAACATGCTACTATGAATGGTCAAAATTTGTAGAAAAAATGACCAAAAGATCCATAACAAGCCTGACAAATTCCATAGGTTTCACTGTGCAGCGACGGGTGTTCTCTTCTCATCCAACAAGGCCATACAATTTAATAACCTAATCATTCAATACAATGTCATTAACTATTAAAAAAAATAGGAATCTAGCATCCTTCCGGAATCAGAGGGTATCAGAATACCAAGACGTCTTTTTCCTCCGTCAAATCAGCCTAGCGCATAACCAACCAGAGCACAAAATTTAGAATCTGTTGATGGAGAACAAAACCAAGTGACGACAAGAAGCTTATTAACATTATCTGATGTACTTTTCATTTTTTACTCTGTCCAAATTGCAACCAATATTCAGATGCCAATGCAAAGATCTAAGACGTAAGCAGAAGCCAGTATCATCTGGCTGCCATATTGAACATAAGAAGATAGGAAAATAAATAATGTTATAAGTAGACCACAAGACAGAAAACAACAGGCAAACAGGAAGATGAACTGGCCCAGCCACTGCTACACTTTAGGCATTCCTCCACATGGCCAAGTGCAATGACCTGAAAGCAAGAAAAAAGTTATTTTCCTCCAATCCGTTATATCATGCATTGTGGACAAAACTCATGACAAAATGAACAAAAAGAATAATTGGAATTTATTATGACTAAATCCCCTCACAATCAGTGATGCCAATGAGGAAAAAGAATGTTTAAATAATAATGCCATCACAATCAGACATCAGTGATGCCAAAATGAACAAAAAGAATTATTGGAATTACTACTTATTATATCTCACAATAACAGATGCCAGCTTCTTCCACTATTACACAACAAACTATTAATAACATCCCCATCAGGATTTAATATTGTATACAGGATTACAATGCATAAATATATTGGACGCAGAAGACATCAAGCATGTATATCCAGTGATCTTATCATTTGACTAATTTATTAATTCATGTCATGCCACAAATGCTTTCAGTTGGTGATCTATTCAAGCCATCACGTGAAATTCCATTCAACCCACAACACTTCAGCAGTTTGACTCGAAAGTACAACCATAAATTTTTATTTTTTATTTATCTTTTGCATTTCCCACACCCTAAACCCATCCCAGCCCATGCACAACTCAAATTCAATCATTTTGCTTTCCAAGGTTGGTGTGAGGGGAACTCAATCCCTTGACCTATTGCTTCCACTACAAGGATCAAAACAACTGGACTATACCCTTGGGGAAAGTACAGCGCCACAGCCTTAATTTACATTGAAGTGATGGTTTGGATACCCACTACGGAAGTCATCAAGTATCCAAGGGTCCTAGTCTGTTGTTTTACCCAATAAACAGGCATACAAAGCTCAAAGGGTTATATCAATAAGCAAGAGAGAGTCTGGATTGGGTTTCACCAAACAAGAACTTATGATTTTAATCAAAAGTTCAATGGATATGATCTTCGCTTACGAATATAAAATCCTTGGGACCAAATAATATCTATTTAAGTTACTAACTAGTATACAGAACATATTTCAAGTGTAGATTTTCAACTCATTTTAGTTTTAAAGTTAGATTTCAACTTTTGTGTTCACATTTCAAGTTTTGTTTATGCCATTTCAAGTTTTATGTTAAGAGCATGTATCCTTACAGATTTGTATATTACCCAGTCCCTCTTGTTCATCGTTTTTCTATTTTCTCTTCAGCGAACTCTTAAGGAAGTCAATGATTTGTTTAGATGTATTTGAAAAAAAAATGATTAATCTCATTTTTGTAGAAGAAATAGGTTAAAACCTCTATGCTGTTAGGTTCTATACTCCAAACTGCAATAAGTTTCCAATCAATATCCAGCATGTATAGGTATTCAAAGGAATTCTCAGGTATAGATTGACTGTTACTTCTTATGTTTATAACTACTCTTCAGCTTCAGAGCAAACATCATGCCTGATGGCTTGAAGCATGTACCTAACAACATCTGAATACAGAAAATTTTAGACTTTTCCCTTGTTGCCAAATAAATTAAAAAAAAAAAAACTTATTGAATCTAAAGAAAATGGTTAGTTAAATTAGTATTTGGATGGTAACAACTAAAAGCTTTTTGTTTAGATAATCATTCTATTTCACCAATGTACAAGTTCTAGCAGACAGAATCAATGTTTTCTGAATCAATACCATAACTATGAAATGTGAAGTGGTAAAAGACCCAAGGGTTTAAGGTTGAAATACAATCATTTGTGCTCCATACAACCTAAGGTTTGATAGTTACTGGTATCAATTTCAAGGGCCATAAATCCACTCTAGGAACAGTTAATCCTAAAATCCCCAGTTCAAGATCATCTGAACCTCCAGAATAAAATTATTCACAAATACGAAAGTTTGTTTGGTGCTCAACAAATCACCACTCATCTTATTTTCCCAAAATACCTCTATAATTCAGTGCAACTTCATCTCAATTACGGTTAGTAACAAGTATATATAGCTACCGCAACACTGGGTTGTATAGACTTGTTAACAAACCAACTCAGATCCATTCACTGTTGTTAAAATATAATTCCAATAATATACAAGTTCACCTGACCTGATGAGCATTCAAGTACAAGTGCATGTTAAGCCAAACAGATTTGCGGACGAATTTTGGCAAGTAACATACAAACTGACCTCATTGCCTAATGAAAAATTTCACTGCATACCAATATTCACCAGTTAAGCTTTCACTAAGTAAGATGTAAATGACTCAATAACCCAACTTTGACTTAGCCCTAACGATGCTCTAAGATAGTTAAGCAACAAAGATGACATGTTGAGCATATATCCTCCGTCAAAACTTAAATAATTTCACTTCCAGAAAATTTGTTTCGTTTTAGTCCTCATTTGCAGTAATTGTAGTTTCTACACCAATACTAACAACAATTACTACGAATTCCTTTCAGATATGCACAACCTATTGTCCTATTAAACAAGAAATAATCATATAAAAGGCCTACAACTGCAGCAATTTAATTTGGAGTTAAAAAAATACACTAAAAAAATTTCATCATACCATAACGAAATAAAATTATACCTTATTCATTCCTTAAAAAGATCATCATTCTTCAGACTCCACAGCCTCCACCTTCGGACCTAAGCATTTCGAAAATGAAAGTCAGTCTCTATCTGAGATTAATAACAAAAAGAAAAAGAAAAAAAAAAGCAACAATAGAGAGTAATGTAACTGACCGTGAAGCGAGGGATGCCGGCCGTCCTTGCCCCAGCCGATGCCGCGAGTGGACTCGAGGTACTGGTTAACGAGGTGACGGCACTTCTGCATGTGATTAACTCCTTCGATGCGATAGCACCACTTGAGCTTCTCTCTTATGATCTTCGCCTTCTCGATGTCGATCCACTTCTCCCTCACTATGTGCTCTCTCATCTCCAGCATCGCCACCGGGTCCTTGTACGGGTCCGACGGATCGAAGTCCGGCGCCGTTTCATCGAACTCAACCGTTGCCTTCTTCCTTCCCATTTTCGGTTTTTCGCAATTTGATTGGTTGATTTGTTTAGTCCGGTAGCCTAGTTGTCTATGTGGGGTGTGCTCTCCACTTGGTTTCCGGTTCTGTTATTGTTGGATCTTCATTGGGCTTTTTGTTGGGCTTTATACATTGAGCCGGATCATCGTTAATTTTCAAAAGAACAGTGGTAACTGTGGTAAGACTATCTAAAATTTAAAAACTACTCCTGAACAATGAACATTATAGTATTAACAAAATACTTAATTAGATAAAACTACTCATAAAGTGAATTATTAGTATAAACCAATATAAAATAACTATTTATTTTTTAGTGATTGTGTTATAAACCAGTATAACATAATTCTTCGACTTTAAACCCTGAAATTCTAATACTAAGTTGAACAAGAACAAAGTCAAACCTCTTTTAATTTTTGTTTTTAATAAGAAACTGTAATTCTGTAAAGGTAGGCATATTTTCACTTTTGGGTTATTTTATGCCTGCACCCAAATATTTCAACAAATGACATTGCACATCCGCTTGTTTCGATCGTTTTCATCGTGCACCCAAATCGTTACTTTTGGCCCGCAACATTGACGGCGAAAGGGCAAAACTGGTAATACACTCAACGACTAACACAATTCAAAACATTTCCAAGTTATATCCTTTTATCTTTGCATTTTCTTTTTAAGGAAATTATCAGTCATATACCTTCAAATGACACCCGTATCAAACCTGCTACAACACTTTTCAAGTGTATCACTCGTATATCCTAAGTTGACAAAACACTTTTGTCGTCTACCAATCCGTTAACTGCCGTTTACAAGCATTGACATCATATGGGTAATCTTGTCTTTTTTAAAAAAGATATGTCATCTTATTTACCTAGTAAAAAATAACATGTCTTATGATATATATTGATAAAAATAACATGTCATCACATTTATCAGATAATTGTTAATAATTGCTATAAAAAAAAAAGTTACTTTACAACCGAATCTACTCATTTAAAATTTAACCTAAATTTTTGAAGATCTACTCCTTCAAGCTCCAACTGAAATTTTTTATAGTATAATATGTATAATTATAAATAATATGTTGTTAATAATTTTTATGATATAATATGGATATTTTTTACGGATAATTGTTAATAATATGTACCATTAATAATTTATTTTTAATAAAAAAATGTATTATTAATAACAAAATAAAAAAATTATGTATTGAAAATTTATATTAATTTTTGGAATAAATTTATCTTTTTAACTCATTTTGAGTTTTAAGGGCGAAATAGTCAATTTGCCACAATTATGTTAACTTTCTAACGGAAGTTAACGAATTGGTGAACGATAGAAATATTTTATCAACTTAGAGTATACGAGTGATACACTTGAAAAGTATTGTAACATGTTTGATACTTAAAAAAATATTATAACACGTTTAATACGGGTGTCATTTAAAGGTATATGATTGATAATTTTCTTTCTTTTTACTTTTCCTTTCTTCTCCTCCTTGCTTTTTGTTCGTCTGTTGGTGGTTCTTGAACCGACAGCAGCAACAACAGGAATGTTAGCACGGAAACAGGTTGCACGAGCATCGGCGTGACAACAGATAGCAGGAGCACCGCGTTGTGCAGTCTGCTCTCAGATCGCACCACCGCATCCGCTGCCCCTTAGTGTTTTTGGGGGTTTGGTCTCTTTTCATGGGCTGTTTGTTTAGTTTGTGATTGTAAATTTAGCTATTAATGTTTGGAAATTGGGATCTGAGAGCAGTAATTAAGTCTTAGAAATTGGAATTTTTTTTTTTTTATCGCAAGAACTAATAAGCTAAAAGTTGTGAAGAAATTTGGTTGGTGTGGTGATTGTCTGGTAATTTTATATTTTTAAAAGGGTTTTCTGGTAAATTAAGCATTTTTGAAATTGAAATGAAGGGAAAATTGCCTTTTGATAAAGGAATACGTGCTCGAACCGTTGGGGCAAATCTAGCAGAATGGGTACGCGGTGAAAATTGAAAAACCCTTTACTTTTCGATTTTTTTTATAAAAAAAAACTTAAAAAGTTTTTTAAACCACATTCTCCTTCATATTTCTCCATTGCATTGCAAGTTGCTTTTGGAGTGCAAACCAATATAATGTTGAACGACGTCTTCTGCTTTCTTGATTACCAGTTGCTTCCAGGGTGATAAATTAATATTGAACATATTCTTTAAAAATAATAATTAATAACTAAATTTAGGTTAAACAATTTATTTATAAATTGACTTATCGATTTAACACATTTGAATTTATTTTTTTTCATTGTTTGTTTGTATTAGTATTTATAAATGATGAAATAATGAATTTATATAATAAAATATAAAATGTTGAAATTATTGTATCATTATTAATTAATTATTTATATTATTTAAAATATTGATATATGTGTATATAACAATATATATTATATAAATGCTATAATGTGTATAATTATATATTATATGAAATATAATTGATGAATGAATAATATAGTAGATAAATGAAATGATAATGAGATCATAGATGAAATATAACTATAAGTAAATGATAAGTGGAAGAATATGTATATAATGCACAGTCGCGCATCAACGAGGCCATAATGCTAAGTATTAAATCGCTTACAATGCTGAAGCCCTGAACAGATGATCGAATCTAATCAGCGTCACTGCCCATCGGCCGCACCATCCAATCAGTCTCAGATCTTGCTAGCCGAAGCCCTACTCGTCGTCACTCTCGACCATCGCTGTAGCCTCTACGGTCTCAACTGACACGCTGTCACCTTCTCCGCTGTCACGCTGAGTCAGCTCCGGGTCGCAACTCGTGGATTCACCACCAGAGTTATCCAACAGAGGCTCAACAACCTTGGCATCAGCAGCCCGCTCCGGCTTCGACCTGGGCTTAGGAGCCGAGCGCTTGAATCTCCTAGACTTGACCTTATGAAGCTTATCAGAACCTGCAGCCGCCGCAGCGGAGCTCTCATCTTTGGACACGTGGCGGATATCACCGGCTTGAAGAGCAGACTCAGACGAAAGAGGAGTGACCGGCTCGCCTCTGAAAACAGCTTCAACAGCGGCTTGGCAGAGGTGCCAGCGTCCGGACCACATCAGCCCGACGGAACCGTAGATCGGGTTCACGATTCGGCCGCAGGCCTCGTAGAGCAGCGATTTGAAAATAGCGGGACGGAGGTCTTGGGGACCGGCATTGATGAGATTGACGAGGCCGGCGCGGCCGTAGAATTTGGCGAGAAAAAGAGTGGCGTTGGCCTGACACTGGGGGCTTTTAATCCACTGAAGGCAAGGTCTGATGGAGCAGTTTTCGCCGCAGCCTTTGCGCAGGACGCGGCATCCGTTGCAGCTCACACGCATGGTTGGTTATGTTTGGGAAGCAAGAAAGTTGAGAGGAAGCTGAGAGAAAATGTGAAGAATAAAAGTGGGAGAGACCGGTGGAGCGTGAGACGTTTATTTAAGGGGGTCAAGAAAAGAAAAAGCGGGGGGACGTGGGTTTGTTTGAAAGTGGAGCGCAGTGGTTTTCCAAGAAAACAGGGTGTATGGGATATCTGGTTTTCATCAGTTCTTGGCAAAGTTTGTCCTCTTTCTCAATATTAAATTCCTGTTGTGCCCTTCAAACAACTCTCTTTTGCTTTTTTTTTTTTTTTTTGTTGGGGCTATGAAATGATTTATATAATTATATGCTTTCCAATCTTTTGCAAATATAACATACTATTATAAATATTACAATAGCATCATCACTTGATTGTGATTTCTTTGGTGTTGTTGTAGGTGTTTTTGTGATCATTTCAAAGAATTTTTAGTGTTTTCAGAAATTTTAAATTTCTAAGCCTTTGCTCAAGTTATTTGTGTGGATTTCAAATTATTGTAGGTGTCATTAAATTTGTCTTTGAAAAAAGGTTGATCTTTCATTGTACTAATAGTTTTATTGTATCTTTTCTTCACAATTGTTTTAATAAGCTTTATTGAGATATTATATTTGCTTGTTTTGTTTTTTTTTTAAATTAAAGTAAAAATGGCTTATATGTTATTTTCACATGTCTTTTGAGTATGTAATATGATTACTAATCATAAACTTGTGAATATATATGGGTTTGGTTTCATTATAATGGTAGAACACTCTTTTTATTAAAAAAAATTAGTTTTTCTTTTTCAACAATAAAAGTTATATAGGGTTCCCTCGTTATATATTTGAGTCTTTTGATTTGTTTATGATCTTTTTTTAGTATTATTTTTTTATAAAATCATATCCCCTAAATTGTATTTTTTTTATTGGTTAATGCCATTTCATTTGAGACTTTGGGTGTCATTTAAAAAGAAAAAAAAGTTTTAAATAAGTGACACATGAATATTTACAGCTACCAATGGCATTAAGGCATAGATTTTTTTTTTAATCATAAGAATACAATTTTGATAAATATACATAAAAAATAACTCCTTAATGGGAATTTATCTAAAATGAAAGACTATCAATAAATAATAAAAATAAAAATTAATAAATAAGTGAACACAGTAAATAAGCACTCCTAATTAATATAATTTGATATTTATATTTGATAGTTTCTTAAAAAAGCATGATAGTTTCATGCATGTCAAAACTCAAAAGATTAAAAAAAAAATCATTTTCAAATAATGTTATTTTATTATTTATTTACTTCCCCAGCTTAAAAGGGAAATAACCTTTTGTGGTGGTTACGAGACACCTACCGAAAGAGGAATTTACGCATCGACAAGAGAGGGGCAAACTCGTCCAAAATCAATTACAGCTATCAGGGAACACGTGTTGGGACTTTTCTTTACTTCCCATGCTGACGAATCGCCACAGAGTGGGCACAACACCCGTGAAATTTCACAACGGATCCCCTATTCCCCACACTCTCTTTGAAGTTCACGCGCCAAAAACAGTGAAAAAACTACTGGCTTGACTGAGAAAGCGCGTGGGAGAGGTGGTGTGAGTAATTTGGCTTGCGAAAAACGTCTTTTCCCTACCACCACAGCCACGTCGAATGTTTGGACTCCCGGTTTTGTGGAATCCGTACGCTGGTTTTGGTTGGAGGCAGGACCGTGGGCGCCCCCTTTAAACTCAGCCTCTGGTTTTTGAGCCTCCGTTTGATTGATTGATTCATGA
The DNA here is from genome assembly GCF_022201045.2 of Citrus sinensis. Taxonomy (NCBI): domain Eukaryota; kingdom Viridiplantae; phylum Streptophyta; class Magnoliopsida; order Sapindales; family Rutaceae; genus Citrus; species Citrus sinensis. Next base: position 9,828,345 of record NC_068558.1, read on the forward strand.
ATCTCATGAATCTCATGCTTACTTATCCAATTAGTGTGGAATAAAAGCAGTTTGTTTCTTTACTTTTCTTTTGACTTTTTCTTCATATTTGATTTGATTTTGTGGCTTCCCAAATTTCTATCCCGCTATTATATACTTAGCTTATCAAATTGGTGTGACATGATTTGGACGGTCCAACAAAAATCTAAGGTGATATTTTATCCTCACTTCAAATAGTAAAAAAAAAGAAAAATAAATTGTATACAGAGTATAGATCATACAATTTTGAGTGCAGTATTGAATTTTAGTATTTCTATGACGTAGGAGCGGCTTTTTTTTTTTTTCCTTTTAATGGAGTTGATTTTGAATTAGATATCAACCTCAACAATGATATATTAACATAAATATATTTAGAAAAATCCCACTTGCAATTATAGTGAGAGAATTAGGTCATTGGGTATTATAGTTTCATGACTTGTTTATTTAACCTTTGACCAAGTAAAATCTCGACAAATCGGTATCTTTTTTTGGTATATTTAATAAAATTTTTTATATGATAAAATAAAGAGTTCAAACCCCAGTCGTAAAAGTAAAATATAATTTAATTATTATTGCTATTAGGTGTATTAAAAAAAATAAAAGAATTTGAAAGGAGATTCTCATTTCTCACTGTTAAAACAGTGCAACGTCATTGTCTACTAACAAAAGATGTCGAGGGGATGTGTTTCATTATCTTCTTGTTATTCGAGCACATTTCAAAATAGGGTCCGCCTAAGTTACATTTAATGTAACTTGTAACCTACAGTTTGGTTGTGAAATTTCATCCAACCCCCCATATTCGATGTTATATATATTATATTCATGAATATTATAAAATTTTTTGATTTGAAAAATTTCGTTTAAATCCTAACACTCAATTTTATTTTATTAAAATCATAGAGTACGAATTCGCCCCCTATAATTTTAAATTCTCAAAATAACATCATTTAATTAAATTTTTAATTATTATTAATTGAATTATAATTATTATTATTATTTTATTATAATCATAAATATATTTATATTTTTAAATACATTATTGTTATTATTAATAACAAGAATAAAAAGTATTACAATTAATTAATCTATTAACAATAATTAATAATAATTTTTATTAAATTGTTAATAATAATAATAATAATTAACGATAGTTATTATTAATAATTAATTTTTGAATAATAATAACAATAATAATGAAAATAAAAATTAATAATTATAATAAAAATTAATTAAGGATTTCATAGCAATTGGTTTACAATTTAATTCATTCCGATTTTGTTTCTAAAATAAAATAAACACATTAATGGTAATACAGCTTATTCTGATTACGATTTCTTCAGTTCAAGTAAATAAATTATAATGTTATTTTGTTTATTTATTTATTTATTATTTTTCTCTGAAACGTTTTCTAGAGAGAGAGAGAGAGAGAGAGTGTGTGTGTAGATTTTTTTAACTTTTGAAAATAATCATGTTTTATAAAATCTTACAATAGAATAAGATGTAGATCAAATTTAACTCGATGAAAATATATTGGTTGTTAAAAAAAATTAAATTAAAAATAAATATTTGAGAAAATATATTATTAAATGAATTATTATTATTATTATTATTTTAATTTATTTACTTGAACTGAAGAAATCGTAATTAGAATGAGTTGTATTATCATTTATGTGTTTATTTTGTCTTAGAATTAAAATCAAAATTAGTTAAATTATAACCAATTGCTATAAAATCCTTAATTAATTTTTATCATAATTATTATTTTGTATTTTAATTATTATTATTCAAAAATTAATTATTAATAATAATTATCGTTAATTATTATTATTATTATTAATTTAATAAAAATTATTATTAATTATTGTTAATAGATTAATTAATTGTAATACTTTTTATTCTTGTTACTAATAATAACAATAATCTATTTAAAAAATATAAATATATTTATGATTATAATAAAATAATAATTATAATTATAATTCAATTAATGATAATTAAAATTTTTAATTAAATAAGGTTATTTTGAGAATTTAAAATTATAAGGGGCGAATTCGTATTCTAAGGTTTCAATAGAATAAAATTGAGTGTAAGGGATTAAACGATATTTTCCAAATCAGAAAGGTTTATAATATTCATTAATATAATAAAATAACATCGAATATGGGGGGCTGGATGAAATTTCACAATCAAGCCGTAAGCTACATTAAATGTAACTTAGGCGGACCCTTCAAAATATCTTGCGTGCCGGGCGGATGCATGGCTTGCGGTACAATGCATTGTAGAAATCAAGCACATCACGTTCCCGAGCAATTAATAGGTCTCGTGTCGATGATTCCTAGTCATAGTCAAAAAATATAGGTCCACTACATCTGTCTAACCTACACATCAACCAAAATGAAAGAACGCTATTGGGTTTACGATTTATTTCCGGCTCCTGTGAGTAAATCTTGAAAATGTGCATTTAATAACCGTAATATTAGTCGGCATATTTAGGAGATATATCCATTTATGTGAATACATAAAAAGATATGCCTACCCACGTTTGTTAGATGAAATTCTGTAAAGAGACTCATATAAGCATTCTCGATACATAGGCGATAATTGACTTTTTAAATTTGAATTATATATTTTATTACAACATATTTGTTAAAATTTGGATACCTTTTTTTTTTCTAAAATATAAATAAATCTAAATTTGACTGAAGTCTTAATACCTTAAACCTCTTTTATAATTTACATGTATTTGAGGTCAATATTAGGATAAAAAGAAGTATTTTTATCTTTAAAGTCTCTTATTGTGAGTTTGGTTATCCATTAGGTTGAAAAAAAAAATTAATTGGAAGGAGTAATTAGACTTTAATATTAGCTTTCCATGACTATATGAAGATGCACCGAATTTAGAGAGTGTTAACTTAACACAATAAAATTCAATGGACGTTTATTTTCCTTTTTTTTAAAAAGCAATTGAGCTATTATCATTAATGAAGTACGCGGGTATGACCGGTGGTCAATTCATGCGGTAGCTATAGAAGCCTGTAAAACTAATTTATATTTAAAAGTTAATTCAAGAGTTGACAATTACTTTAAATTTAGATTGTTTATATTCTAAGATTAATTTATTTAAGGCTGGTGCTATGTTACGTTAAGCGTAACGTACGCCACACACAGCAACAGTAGTGGATCTCATCATAGAAACTGTTGCTGTGTGTGGATGTACGTTACGCTTAACGTAACATAGCGGGATCCTTTATTTAACTGAAGTCTTAATATCTTAAATCTCTTTTATAATTTACAAGTATTTGAGGTCAACGTTAGGACAAAAAGAGACATTTTTATCCTTGAAGTATCTTGTTTTGAATTTGGTTATCCATTAGGTTGGAAAAAAAAATATTGGAAGGAGTAATTAGACTTTAATATTAGCTTTCTATGACTACAAGAAGATGCACCGAATTTAGAGAGTGTTAACTTAACACAATAAAATTCAATGGACATTTATTTTCTTTTATCTTTTTAGAGAAATTGAGCTATTATCTTTAATGAAGTAAGAGGGTTTGACCCGTGCTCAATTCATGTGGTAGATAAAAGAAGTTTGTAACACTAATTTATATTTAAAAGTTAATTCAAGGGTCGACAATTGCTTCAAATTTAAATTGTTTATATTCTAAGATTAATTTTTAGTCAATTTAGAATTGTTCCGCTTACAATGGTAAAGCAAGAAAATTCAACCAGAGTAATGATAGAACCAAAACCACCTTGTGCAAATAAATATGTATAAACTGATATGGCATGATGAGATTGTTGTATAAAACCATCATAGATTCACATAATTAGAAAAAAAATAATTATACTCACTTTTCAACAAATCTCTTTATGCTACATCAATTTGTGCACATTAATTTGTTTAAACTTATTTATAACTTTATCATTATTGCTCCAAGAAATAGGTTCTTATTTTGATGAAGGCTTCTATAATCATTGATATACAATCGACACAATAGCACCCTAACAACGTTCTCTTCAAGGTGTAAAACGGGTTGGATAGTCCAATAGACGACCCGGCAACAAAACCCAAAACAACAAATGCTCATGGATAGAGACAGAACCCCTGATTGATGGGCCTCATAACTTACATTATAGCCTTTCAGAGTCAGCCCAGTTTCCAGCTTCCACATTTCACTGAGCACCAAAGGCAGTAACAGAAGATGCACCGTCGCAACCGGGTCCCTGACACGTGGCAAACACCCAATTTATAGGAGAATGTGAAGAGAAAAAGAAAGTTAAAACTCCTACTTTCATGGTCCTGTCTTTTAATTTTACCTCTTTTAAGTTTCAATCTCTCTCTTAGTAGTTAAGAAGACCAACGGTACACGGAATACCAAACAAATCAAATCAATAATTATAATAAATTAATGAAAGAAAAAGTATGATTTATAGTTAATAATCTAATAATTAAAACTAACTCATTTTTCATCATTTAATATATTTTTTTATCTCTTTCAACAATGACATGAGGAAGTTTCATTGACGTGCATTGGCTGTTCGTTCACCTCTCAACGTGCTCTCTCAGGTTGGTCTTCTCACATTCCCTACTTTGTTTCCAACAATTAGAGATACACATTTTGGGATCTGATTGCTTCCTCATTATGGAAAGTTTTGATGCGTGTGAATTTATGAACCGTCAGCTTTTTCAAGTTTTCGCAATGCAGGTTCCTAATTTTTCAAATTGCATTTTGTGTTTTGAAGCTGAAATGTCTTGTGCATTTTGAAACTCTACTCTGGATTCACATTCTGTGCGTACATATTGGTGATTTAAGTAAATTTACAGCTAAGTTTAAAAAAAAAAAACTGGAATTGCAGTTAAGAAGGAATTTTTTCTTTTTTTTGTGGTTTAGGTTATAAACTCTAAGCTTCTGCAAGAAATTCTGCTATTTGTTTTGCTATGATTTGCATTGCAGCTTCTTCTCATGGTGATAGATTGTAGTGAAATTATTCCTGGTTCCATGAATTGATGTCTGCCATTAGCACCCAGGTGTTTGTCATGATTAGTGATTTTGAACACTCAAATTTACTTAAATCAAATAGTAATTGAGAAGTTAATATAGAAATTTTTACAAAATTAGACCAAAGTTTGTCTTTTAGAGGTAATAAATTGTGTTTTTCCTTTATAATTAATGATTAGTTACGGAGATGCATAATGCTGCCAGTGAGATGGACATGGAGAAGCTTTAAAGACTGCCACATTTTCCCTTAGCATCACCCAAAACCACATTGATGTCGTATACTGCCTCTTATAAACTTTAATAGATGTTTTTCAAAATCAGAACTTTGTTTAAATCTTTGTTCTGTTCTATGCATGTCATGTTCATAACTTTCCTTTTCTTCATTTTGTATAGCGAGGTACCTTCACGAACGGTTTCTTTATACACCATCTCTGTAGCATTTTCGACAGTCAGTCACGTTCTTATGTTGTCATTTATTACTGGTTTGTGTTACAATAATAATGCAGTTCATCACCTGTTATAAGTTGCTAAAAGATTGGACAGATTAATAGCATTTTCGACAGTCAGTCACATTCTTATGTTATCATTTATTACCCATTTGTGTTACAATAATAATGCAGTTCGGTACCTATTATAGGTTCTTATAAGATTGGGCGGGTTAATAGCTTATTATAAGCTGATAGTTATATAGCTTGACATGTCATTGCAGCAGAGGAATCTAAGAAGTAATAGCTGCTTTTGTTAGTTGCCTTATGAGCTCTGCCCAGAGTTTCAGTTTATTCTACCTTTTTTTTTTTTTTTTGTAGTGTTCCATTTGAGCTCAGAAGCTTGATGACCCTTTCTTGAACCTCATCATGAGCTCAGTTTCGGCTCCCCAAATGAATGGGCCTGAGGAGCTCAAAAGATCAAATTCAGCTTTTGAGTCATCAGTAAACATTAATTCTGAGGTTGAAGGTAAAGGAAGCTCATATCATTAAATTTTTTGTTTATGCATTTGTTATTCATTAATCCTTCTTTTTTCCTATTCCAGCCAAGCAACGGGCACTGTTGATAGAGTGGTTAAATAGCATTCTTCCTAATTTGAATTTTCCAATTAAGGCTTCAGATGAGGAGTTGAGAGCCTGTTTGATTGATGGCACTGTTCTATGTCAAATTTTGAAGAGGCTTAAACCTGCTTCTGTTGATGAGGTCGGTAATATACCTATTGTCTGTGGGTTACCATATTGATATGATTAATTTTCTGATTGAATCTGCAATTTGTTTCCATAGGCCAATTATTCTTATAACTCTTCAATGTCCCGCTCGGGAAAAATAGCAAGGTTTCTGACTACTCTGGGTAAACTTGGAATATCCAGGTTTGAGATGTCAGATCTAGAGAAGGTACTGATGTTTAAATTGAACCAGCATTTCATCTGAAAGATTTGTACGCATATGAACATCCATCTGCTTAACAATATGCAAACATAATTCTTGAAATTTTGAACATGTTCTACAATATACGAAGAAACAGGTTTGCAACTCTGCTTGTCCTTGCATGGAATATTGTTTTGCATTCTTTTTATATGGTTCTGCAAAGAAATTTTTCTCTTTCAACTACTTATAGAACATCTGCGTCATGGAGACCTTTGTTATTCTTCTGTTAAACTTCAGTTCTGTATCTTTCAGGGTTCTATGAAGCCTGTTATCAACTGCCTTTTAAATCTTAGAGCAGAATATATTACTGGTGGAGATATTCGTCCGTTGACTAGCATAATTACAAAATCTGGAAGCCGTCAAGGGGATGTTTCGTCTCCTGCTTCTCTTTCTCCATTATTTGGAGAAGAAAGGAGGAAGGTTTCCTCAGACTCCCAATTTCAACGTGGTTTGCGCAGTCCTGTCATGTCAGGTATAAATGACGTCATGAAGTCTTCAGCACACAAATCTACAGCAATGACATGTTAACTTGCTTATAATGACCAAACATTTATTCAAAATGATCCACCTTGAAATTTTATATTCAAAATTGTGCTACAAAGTTCTTATGGGGAGTGGACATTTTTCTAAAAGCCTCATAAGGTTTTTCAGGTGATTTACTACTGAAAGAAATTTAAGACATGGTTAACATTTTTATATTCCAAATATAGCTAATTAATTGTTGTTCATTTTACTGGCCTTTGTTAAACATGCATTTCTTTTCATCATAAATATCTTAAATGAATGCTATTTCTTCTCTTACAGAGTCGTCAACTGCATTATTACATCATGTTGGACACAAGTTCCATGAGGTTTTTCAACTGAAACAAGGGTGCTACGCGGATCTTCCTGCTGCGAAGATCACAGAAATGATGAAATCAACCAGTTTAGATGTAAGTTTTTGTTCTTTGTCTTTTCGATGGACCTTAGACACAATGTCTATAATTCCTTTCTTTCCCATTTTCAACGTAATGCTTATTTAATGCATTTCAGCATCTCTTGTTGCAGAATGCTCCAACTCAGTCGCTTTTGAGTGTTGTGAATGGGATTCTGGATGAAAGTGTTGATAGAAAGAATGGGGAGATACCTCATGTAAGTTACAGAAGGAAATATGAGTTTAGTTTTAAAGCACTTACTACTTTGAAAGTTTTGCAAGTGTACACGATGGAAGCCTACGCATATGGATATATTTTTGTTTGGGGGGAAAAAGAAAACATATCCTCTGATATTGCCTTTGTTGTTCAGCGTGTGGCATGCCTGCTGCGAAAAGTCGTGCAGGAGATTGAACGGCGCATATCAACTCAAGCTGATCACTTAAGAACTGTAAAATATTTTCTCAATTTCTTAGTTTATTTCAACATATTTTTCGCAGATGCTCTATACCAATTTCTTTATGGTTCTGTGCTTTTAGCAAAACAATCTTTTCAAGACTCGTGAGGAAAAATATCAATCCAGAATCAGAGTGCTTGAAGCCCTAGCATCTGGTACTGGAGAGGAAACTGAGGTATGGTAAACGCCTGTCATTTTTCTTGTTGATATGTTTTTATCTATCTTTTACTCATGCATTGACTTCATTTGGTGCAGATTGTGATGAACCAGCTTCAGCAGATAAAGGTAAAGATCAAAGACAAGCATGTCTGCCTTTGACCTACTTGTATCTGATTCTCTATGAGGCATTTTTCTTTAGCTCCATATTTATTCACTAGTCATTTGTTATTGAGAAGTCAGTTTCCAAATTTCTAGTTGTTTGAGTGCCTATTAAGAGATCAAATGCGGAGAATTTCTTACTTTGAGTTGTCTGCTTCTTTTTAATTGACAGTGCTTGAATAAGCTGGTTTCATAACTACAAAAACAATTATTTTATTCCTTTTTTCCCCCTCAATGTAGAACTTTTAAGTTTTCTACCTAGTTATAATTATAGGGTTAATTTACAAAGGAAATTAGATAACGATCTCATGTTCAGACTCTTCTGTTGACATATTTCACTCTACCTTTTTGTTAATTGTTCTTTTTCCATGTTGCAGACAGAGAAATCCAAGCTAGAAGAAAAAAAAAAGCTCGAAGATGATGATGTGGCCAAATTGATGAAAGAGAAAGATCAACAGATGCTTGAAAATTTGGCATTGAAGCAGGAACTAGAAATGGCCAAAAAGACATATGAACTGCGTTGCTTGCACATGGAAACAGAATATAAAGGTGCTAAGTCAGGTTTTGAGGAAAGAATAAAAGAGCTTGAGCACCTCTTGCAGGTTTCAAGGAATAAAGTGAGAGAGCTTGAGGCAAATTCTGACTCAAAGTACCAGAGATGGAGCAGGAAAGAGAGCATCTATCAAAGCTTCATGGATTTGCAACATGGTGCCCTGCGGGTATGCTTTGAGTTTTTTGTTGACTCTACATTTTCTTGTTTTATATTCTTTATTTTGCTAAATTAGTGAAAATATTCAGGAACTGAGATTCTCTTCAGATTCCATCAAGCAAGAAATTTCAAAAGCACAACAGAGCCATGCGGATGATTTATATTGCCTTGGTAGTGTTGGTTATCAGAAATTTTCTACCTTATTTTGTAATATGTGATGGTTTTCCCTCATTAACCATAATCTTGTTCAGGTGTAAGGCTTAAAGCATTAGCAGGTGTAGCTGAAAATTATCATGCAGTTCTTGCTGAGAACCGGAGGTTATTTAATGAAGTTCAGGATTTGAAAGGTGCTGCACATATCTTTGATCCATACCTTTTATAATGGTGCAGATTTTGACATCATTTTTATTTATCTTTTCAGGTAATATTAGAGTGTATTGTCGGATAAGGCCATTTCTGCCTGGACAGACCAAAAAACAGCCAACCATAGAATATATTGGTGAAAATGGTGAGCTGATTTTTGCAAACCCCTCAAAACCTGGAAAAGATGGACAACGAATGTTCAAGTTTAATAAGGTCTTTGGTCCAGATGCTACTCAAGGTTTTTATCTATTATCTTCAATTTTAAATTGGTCGTTGTGTGAATAACTTTTGACTGATTTGTAGTTCTTTTACATTGGTTTTATAACTGTTCTTTGAACTCATAGGATTCTTTTATTATTGGATCAAAACATTGTAATGTCTAACTATATTCTTTTCAAAATTCACAGCGGAGGTTTTTTCAGATACCCAACCTTTGATACGATCTGCACTTGATGGATATAATGTCTGCATATTTGCTTATGGTCAAACGGGTTCGGGAAAAACCTATACAATGGTAAAAACAACCTCTATATCTGTAACTTCTCTAGACATATGTTGATGTTCATGAGATATTGATGCATTTTGCCCGCTATTTTCAGAGTGGTCCTAGTGGGCCACATGAAGAAGATTGGGGAGTTAACTATCGAGCTCTAAACGACCTTTTCAATCTCTCTCAAAATAGAAGAAGCTCCATTATGTATGAAGTTGCAGTTCAAATGGTTGAAATATACAATGAACAAGTTCGGGATTTACTAACAAATGATGGTTCTCAAAGAAAATATCCTTTTTTCTTTGGATAAAAGCGATTATATAATATATAACATGAAATTCAGTTATGATTTGGTTATTAAGAAAATCTTTTTGCTTTATGCAAACATTTTCTATTTTTAACATAAAAAAATTATTTTATGCTGGATGGTGTCCCTTGTAATTTGGCCTGGCATCACTTCCTGATATCATTTATCTGAATGAAGCATTTAGTGTTCTGGATTTTGGCTATTTGTTTCCTTGATTTGCACACACTTGGGATTATGTCGACCTCGCAACCCAATGGGTTAGCTGTACCTGATGCTTCTATGCATCCTGTTACATCGACAGAAGATGTATTGGAACTAATGGATATTGGACTCAAGAATAGAGCTATTGGGGCCACGGCCCTGAATGAAAGAAGTAGCCGCTCTCACAGGTTCTTAAATGACTTTTGAAAATATTTTTCTCTATAAATAGATGTTTTTAGGTGTAATCTAGTCTTAATTTTGATTTTGTGTGCAGTGTTGTTACTGTTCATGTTCGCGGCAAGGACTTGAAGACTGGAATTCCTTTGCATGGCAATCTCCATCTGGTAGATCTTGCAGGAAGTGAAAGAGTAGATCGGTCTGAGGCAACTGGAGATAGGCTTAAGGAAGCACAACATATAAATAAGTCGTTATCGGCCCTTGGAGATGTTATTTTTGCTCTTGCACAAAAGAGTCCTCATGTACCATACCGGAATAGCAAGCTAACGCAAATCCTTCAGAGCTCTTTAGGTATTTCTTTCGTTACTTACATTGCTTTAGTCATAAATTATTGTGAATTTCTTCCTGGTACCCTTGAGCCACTGAAACTGACTTGATATCTTGAGATATGCACTTACTACTAAAATTCATCTAAAATATGTTTTCTTTCTTGTATTATAGGAGGTCAAGCAAAAACTCTTATGTTTGTGCAGCTCAATCCAGATGTAAATTCATATTCTGAGAGTTTGAGTACCTTGAAGTTTGCTGAGAGGGTCTCTGGAGTTGAGCTAGGTGCTGCACGGAGCAGTAAAGAGGGCAGGGATGTGAGGGAGTTGATGGAGCAGGTTCGTTTTTTTCTATATATTTCTATGTTTGATATTATCTCGCTTTAATATAATAATGAACGATTCCACACTTTGTTAAGTTCCAGATCTCTGAAATCGTTCTTGAAAAATAATTCAATGAGGATCATAGTGACTATGAATAGTTCTTGACTCTGGTCTCAATGCATCTAGAAGGGGATCTCCCAACATGCAGTCTTCTACTTTAATCACTTCTTGCAATTGTCAGATTTCTCTGTCCCACAGAAACAAGTAATTGTAGTTTGGCCTCCCTAGCACAAAAAGGAAAAGAATAATGTTATTATAATGAGTTTCTCGGAAGGTCTTTTCATATTGATTGAGAAACAAAAATGGTAAAGAAGGGATTTTGGAGTGATTTTATAGAATTAGATTGTGAAGAATTTCCAGTTTAATAGTCTTCTTCTGCATATAATTTTTGTAGGTTGTTAATTTTGATTGTTTGTCTCATATATTTCAATTTCAAATGGGTCATTACATTCTGTTTGGTATAGCATTGCCCTAGAAAATTTTCCCTGTATTCTTCTGTTGTCCTAAGGCCCCATTTGTGTATTAAGGAGACCTAGTAAATGTTGCACAGCCAAATAAAGTGGAAAAAATTTTGAGGAGCATATTTGGAGTATCCTGCTTGCTTCTTGTACCATTCCCTTTCTAAATTTTGTTAGCTATGCAGGTGGCATCTCTTAAAGACACAATTGCCAAAAAGGATGATGAGATTGAGCGATTACAATTACTTAAAGATCTAAAAAACGTGTATCCTGGTGTCAATAGTGAGAAGCGTGGATTGAATTCATTCAGGTATAGATCTCTCTTTCCAAAGACAGGTTCTATAGATGGGACACCTCTTAGCAAAGCCCAAAACCATCAAGAAGGTGTGGCTTAGGACTTTCTGGGAAAACAGCTTCCTATCAAAATTGCTGTTCAGATATAGGCATTACAAAGTTGATTTACAGCTGTCCATGAATGATTTAATATAAATTTGTATTTTATATTACTGACGACGAAGTCTTTCTGTGTGAACAGAAGCTGATGGCTCTGCAGAATATAATCTTCATCATGAAGGGAACAGAATGGTTGGAGAATTTGGAAACGTGAGTTTTACTTCCTTTTTATTTTATTTTTTCGTTTTTCAGGCATCCCTTTAGATTATATGTACCGCACTATTCAGTGTTTTTTTCAAAAGAAAACTATCCCTCCGAAATTGAATTCTCAGTACTTTCTTTCTGTTCATGAAACAAAATCATGATTCTAAAAAATACTTAGCAATAAACATGCATGCGTGGTTTTTTAATATAGTTCCAGTTTCTTTTCTAATAAAAAATAAATAAATAAATAAATAGACACGATTGCACGGTCATGCTCATCTGGAAATTCAAATTGGAGAAGAGAGATCTAGGTGGGGCTGAGATCAGGTTTCGGCAGAGTGCTTAAACACCAGTTGTGGCTTGTGATTAATATCCATTTGGCTGCTCAAAAGACATTTGAATTTGGAATACCAGTATAAATATATGCATCATAGCCATTTAATGAACATATTTGAACTCCCACTTTTATAACTTTAGATCCAATTTATGCAGGCCCAAACCAACATAAAAAATTACTCAACACCTACAAAATTCATAGCATACATAAACGGAAAGTCAAGTGGCAAATGACTCATTCCAGGTGTCAACATGTATGTGAAAACAATAATTCTTCCCAATTTATTGTTTGTCCATCCAATTGGATAGAATAAACTGCCTTTATCTCCACTAAGTAATCATTTTATGTAGCGTTAACATTCTAAACAATTGCCTTTTTCAGGTAAAAGAAGACTGTACATGGGAGATCTACGTACCCAAGTGGTTGCAGTGAATTAGGCCACATTTACTTACATACATGTTACATATAAATTATTTATTTCCTTCATTTAGTTAGCTGTTTTCTGCAACATACGTAGTTTGCAAATTAAATTCCCACTAGGTTATGCCTGGAAGTTCTTCACCCATTATGTTTGTGGTTACCAGGTTTATGCTTGTAATACTAGTGCTTTCTTTTGGTCAGAAACTGTAATTTAGGTCATTATATTGCGGAGTATGTACATGTGTAAATATTGTAATGTCACTGTATTTTCATGAGTTGCAGAAAAGCTCCTACATCAGTGCGCACTTTTCCTTCGAAGTTTTCAGTGCACAGATGACAAGGAAATTTTTGTGGAAATTTGTTGTTGATGATATACAATTTCTGCTGCATTCTATTCTTTGTCTTGTTGTTTCAGTTTGCTTCTTTGTGGGCGGGGGGATGGGTGGTATATTATTAATTGATAAAGGAAATATGGGAGAGCCAGAATGCCAGAGTTCTTAATATCTTTGAAAGGCTTCTGAAGGTAAGAGCTGAAAATGGAGAATGTCCAGAGCAGAGCAAATGCCGTACTGCTTTTGGTCCCTATATCGTAATGCAGGGGAATGGTATTTGCTTCCCTTTTGGTTTTATTTTGAGTAAGTATGGCTTTAACAAAGCCACTAGTATGATCTGTGATGAAAAATTTGTGGGCAGCCCTACCTCTCACCACTTTTCTGATTGCTCAATGATAAAATTTAAATGGGTCACTTAATTGATCTCCCCTCAATTGCTACCATGTAATAACAAAACAAGAAACACCGTGAGAGTCAAGAGCTGGCCCCAATGGAGAGGCTTTAACAAAACTACTAGTATGATCCGTGATGAAAAATTTGGCTACCCTACCTCTCACCACTTTTCTTTCTTGATTTAATTTATTTCCAAAAGCAGTGTCTTCAGTGAACATAAATAACTGTAGCCATATATTTGGTGTTTCTGATTAAGGACAGTGAACTTGATTGAGAAGAACAGGAAGGGACCACTTGATTATGAATGTTTAGTTGGTCTGCATCTGCTACAAGGTTTGGCAAAGTGGGGTTTGAAGCTAGAAATGTGAAATGCAATTGGTAATGGTATGACCCGTCCTTAAAAGTGGGGATCCTAATCCTGTGTCATCCCACGACCTGCAACATGTTATGGTTCCTCATGCTTCCATTGTTCTGTTCCTTGCAAATAAGAATCCACAACTTTTTAAAAACAAAAATGAGAATTCTACTATTCATTCATTCGTCCTTAAAGTGTTCAACAGCAAGTGTTACCACCAGCACCACCGCAGTAGCTCAGGCAAGCATGGCGGCACCGTTCAGCGGATGTCCAATTTGGATGGAAATGTAAAATATGAGTTCAGAATATTAATGATGATTTGCTCTATCAAGTTGATGTGAAGATGCATTGGTGTTAGTCTACTTTTAAAAAATCTATTAAAAAAAAATCAATTTGACATTGTTGCATATCTGTTTATTTAAGGAATTAATTTAACATGACATTAGTAAGTACATATAATTAATTGTGTCTACCAAAAAAAATATAATATGACTTTAGTCAAAATTATCACATGTCAAGTTATTATTTATTTTACCATTTTATTATCACTAGATAGTGATTTATATGATATGAGAGTCGCATGAATGTTACAATAGTTAATGTTTAATGATAGGAATCTTGTTAGAAAAACATGTAAATTGTGCTTTTTATTCATGGATTTACTAAAGCTAATGAACCTAAGTGTATCCACAATTGGATTTTTTTTTCTATTTTTATAATAAGAATTATCGTTGGCGATTTTGCTCCAGCATCGAGTTTTGCTGTGACTTCTTTGTTTCCCACAAAACAAAAATGATAAAACTTAAAGAGTAAACAAATTCAAGTGTTTTGAGTTTTGACTAGAGCTCTGTAATGGTACACTTAGGCCGTCGAACTTCAATTGTATTAAATTTTAATATATCCGATTAATTGTACATTCGAGTGGGATTTTAATAGAATTTAATTTTGATTGAATTGTACATAATTTTTTCCATTTTTTATTTTAAAAAAATGACTACGGATTGCTTATCAACCATAAATATGCTTATCAACCTTAGGGTCTTTAATAAAATTAAACAAATTCCGTGACCGACTCAGGCAACCCAAGTCCTTTACTGAAATGATTAATTACAAAGATATAAACTTACTACCTTAGCTGGTCTAATTTATGTGTTCATTATTTAATTAATATCGTCTAATTATCATATTAATAATAATATAGTCTCTAATAACGAATTTATCAATAAGTGGAAAATTACGTATAAAACACTCAACTTAAGAATTTCTCTGGTGAAAATCACAAATATAAGTTGGAGGGATGCAAGAGACTATGGTCACTTTTAAGGCTGTTGTAAGCGATAACGAATTACGGGCTTCATAATTCTGTCTGTCATTTGTCGAGCAAAGCAAAATGACGACAGATCGTCTAATCATCAAATATGTGACTGTCATGTCGTTTGATAATAAATTGATAAACGATTTGTCATCCAGTGGATGCGATACTATTGACGGGTCGTCTTAATTTTAATTATACGGATGTCCTATCAGCTATAAGTAAAATATAAACGATGCGTCATCATATGTAGATGCACGGGCGCATATTATTTACGCTCGTCAGTTACGAAAATTAAAATTTCTGACATGTCATCTTTATGTTCGGTATGTGGATGTCTCGTCGTTTACTGAAAGAACGATAAAAGATGCATCATCCAAATGATATTTACAATTGTCGGTTTCAATAAATTTAAGTATAATTTACAGTAGTTAATTTATTAATTATATTTTTAAGATATTAAATTAAATTAAAGCTTAACTTTTCTAATTTTTCTTTATAATGAATATTGAAGGCACAACCCTAAAGAGCGAAATTGTCCAAATAAAAATTAAGTATTTCTCATAGAATTCTATAGCAAACTAAATATTAGATTTAAATTTTATTTTGCTATCATCTCCTCTCCTCTCTTTTATTTTGATTTTCTAGACATCATCTCTTGGGGCTAAATAACATTGCTAGTTATCATTACAATTCTTATTCCCTTAATATTGTAAATATTATAGGAAAAGATAGCAACACCAACAAAAATTTTCATTGATGATCATGAAATTTTTTTCATCGCTCCAACAAAAATTTCATGTTATTGTTGTTGTTGTTGTTGTTGTTATTATTATTATTATTATTATTATTAAATAATAAATTAATAATAGTATTAAAAAAATAATTTATATGATTAACTAAAAGATTACTATATAGATCTCTTTTTGGACAATTATGTCTAGATGAGTATATATACTTGGGTCAGTTAGAGCCCATAGTTGTTCAAATAGAGATACGATGATTTTTGGTTTTTTAGTTAATGTGACATGTATGCGCTTCAATTGGATTGCCAAACCAACAATGATCACTAGAGTTTAGAAGCTATCAACATATAATTTATCAATATGTGGAAAATTATGATAAAATACTCATGTTAAGAATGTACTTGCTGAAAATCAGAAATACAAGGCCAAGAATGTTAAAGACTTACTAATTATCTGAATCTTTTATTTCATATTATCCAAGTCACGTTACTCAAGCCAGCAAAAAAAATGTTGCTTGAAAACCCTTCAATCAAGTCTTTAAAGACGATTTCCTCAAAATATTTAGATAGACATTTTATTGATAATACATTAGACGAGTAACATGACTTACTATGGGATGCAGTAAAAAAACATATAATATATTAATAATGTTAGGATTGAATCTATCAATTCTGTTTGAAAACATAAATTCTATTGATCTATACTGTTTGGTTATTGAGAAAACTTACTTTGTTTTACTGAGAAAACTTCAGAGAGTTTCTGGATTTTATTTCTTCTTTTCTTAACATCAAATGAGTACAAAGCACACTTTTTATACATATCAATAACGGAAAAGAAAACAATAGGAATCAAATCTCAGAAGCCTTAACTGAATTTGCTGAGCTGGCATTGCTTACTTAACTAACTTTAGCTCAGCAAATTCTCCCACGTGCTAACCTGAGCTGACTGCTTGTATACGTTATGAGCTTCCTTAACAGCCCCCCTCAAACTCAAGGGACATGGCTGCACATTGAGTTTGTCTATGAAGTAATTAAAATGAATGAATGTGAGAGGTTTTGTTAAGACATCAGCTATTTGTTCTTCACTTCGAATGAAGTGAATTTCCAGCTCCTCTGCTAAAACCTTATCTCTGACAAAATGCATATTCAGTTCAATGTGTTTGGTACGTGAATGATAGACTGGATTTTTAGCTAACTTTGTTGCACTCATGTTGTCACACCAGATGACAGGTGCTGAGATACACCTTATATTCAGCTCACTGAACAAGGATTGAATCCATGCTATTTCAGCACTTGCAGAAGCCAAAGCTTTGTATTCGCTTTCTGCACTAGACCTTGTTACCACAGACTGCTTCTTGGATGACCATGACACCAAATTATTTCCAAAATAAATACAGTAGGCACCTATAGATTTTCTGTCATCAATATCGCATGCCCAATCTGCATCTGTAAAACCTGTGATTTCCATTTTTCCACCAGCTGAAAACTTTAAACCATAATCCATGGTTTCCTTTAAGTACCTTAGAACTCGTTTACAGGCCATTATGTGCTACAATGTTGGAGTTGTCACATATTGACTGAGTTTGTGCACAGCAAAGGCTATCTCTGGTCTGGTTAACACCAAATATTGCAATCCTCCAACCAAACTTCTGTAACTGATTGCATCCTCAACATACTGACTTAAAGAACCTTTAACCTCTTTTTGAAGTTTCAATCCAGTCACTTTAAAAAATCTAGGAATACTATCATACTTTCTTGGGATAGAAGTCTCTTATGCTGATGGTTGTATATACCTATCACACCCTTTACAGTTCAACATATCAGCCTTAGACAAGAGATCATTAATATATTTTCTCTGAGATAGGTATATACAACCATCAGCATAAGAGACTTCTATCCCAAGAAAGTATGATAGTATTCCTAGATTTTTTAAAGCAAATGTCGTACTGAATTCTAAGATAAACTTCTTTAATTCTCCACTGTCAGGTCCTGTAATAAGTATATCATCCACATATATAAGCACAAGTATTATTGAGCCTTGAATCTCTTTGAAGAAGAGAGAAGTATCAGCTCTGGAATTTTGAAAACCCCAATTACTTATCAGATAGTTTTTCAGCTTGTCATACCAAGCTCTAGGAGCTTGTTTTAAGCCATACAAGGCTTTCTTCAACTTGCATACAAAGCTGTATTTTTTCTCATTAATGAAACCTTCTGGCTGACGCATGTAAACATCTTCTGTCAGTTCTTTATTTAAGAAGGCATTGTTGACATCTACTTGCCTTATTTTCCACTTATTCATCACAGCCAAACTAAAAATAATTCTTACTGTGCAGGCCTTTACTACAGGACTAAAGGTCTCAAAATAGTCAACACCCTCAGTTTGCTGGAAACCCTTTGCAACTAACCTTGCTTTGTATTTTGCTACATTCCCATCTATGTTTTGTTTGATTTTGAACACCCATTTACTGTCAACAACCTTGTATGCCTCTGAAAATGGTACCAGTGACCGTGTTTCATTCCTAAGCAAAGCTTTATACTCATCTCTCATAGCTTGATGCCAATTCTGATCACTTAGAGCTTCTTGAACAGTACTGGGTTCTTTGTTGGTTAAGGTGGTTATGTAAACTTTTAGCTTGAAGATTCCAGATTTTGATATGGTTACCATTGAATGTGATGGTTGTGAATGAAGGTTTCTGGTTTGAGTATGATTTATGTGCTGAGAATTAGATAGCCGTGGTTCATTTTGTGGTTGTGATTCAGTTTGTTGTGGTGTTGGTGATAATGGTATGGTTGATGAGGAATGTTCTGATATTGTAGTTTGAGAATGCTCTTGTTGATGTAGATTATTTGTGTGTGCAGAAACAGAAGGTACTTGTTCATTGCTTTCTGAACTTGCTAATTTAAGATCTTCCAAGCTGTTGTCAGTTAAGGATAATATGGAGAGATGATAGATTTGTTGCTGGGAAAAGTTTGACACTGGTTTTCAGACAAATGAATGACTTTGGTTGTTGAGTAAGGGAATGTATTTTCATCAAAGATAACATGCCTTAGGATATGAACTTTTCTTGAGCTTGTTAAACACTTGTAACCCTTGTAAGAAGGATCATAGCCAATGAAGATGCATTTTGTGGTGTGAAAATCAAATTTGTGTTTATTAAAATCTCTCATATATGGATAACATAGGCAACCAAAGCACTTAAGAAATGAATAATTTGGTTTGTGCTTAAAGAGCCTTTTATGAGGAGATAAAAGCTTAAGAACAGGTGTTGGTAACCTATAAATATGATATGCTGCTGTGTGAACAGCTTCCCACCAAAAATGAAAAGGAAGATTGGCTTGAGCTAAAAGTGTTAATGCTAATTCAATTATGTGTCTGTGTTTCCTCTCAATAAGACCATTCTGATTATGAGTATAAGGGCATGAATGTTTAAACTTGATTCCATTTTGACTGAGAAAATCATTGAATACTCTAAACTCTCCCCCCAGATCAGATTGCAATTCCTTAATCTTGATATTAAACTGATTTTCAACTTGTGCCTTGAACAATTTGAAAACTTCAAATGCTTGTGATTTAAGCTTAAGTGGATAGATCCAGGTGTATCTACTGTAATCATTCACAAAACTAATGTAATACTTGTATCCAGTTCTAGATACAGTAAGTGAAGGTCCTCATATATCAGTATGAATCAGTTCTAATACTCCTTTTGTTTTTGTTTCAGTAGCTGGAAAATTTTGCCTGTGAATTTTGCCTAACTGACATGCCTCACACAAAGAATTTGCACAAGACATAATATCTTTTTGAGAGATCTTTAATTGCTTGCAAGACTTAACTAAATGCATCAGAATCATTGAACTTGGATGACCAAATTTTCTATGTAACAATGTCATTACATCAGATTTGGTTTTGCATTTATTGGAAACAGAATGATAACAAGCTTTAAAAGGACTATCAAAGCTTTGAAAGCTAGACAACATTGAGACATGTTTATTTAGTTGAGTATGACAAAGATGAGATGAAGGAAATGAAGAAGAAGAATTAGAACTCAGCAGCAGCTTGTATAGACCTTTTTCAGCAAGTCCCTGCAGCAGAACTTGTCCCTTCATGTCCTTCACAAAACAAACATTCCCACAAAATTCAACAGTTATAGGGTTATCAGATGTCAGTTTGGAAATACTTAGTAAATTTTTGGTAATTGATGGGACAAGTAATATATCTTTAAGTGATATTCTAGAATGTGCAGATAAGTAACTTGATGCTCTTTGTGAGAGAAATGCAAAACAAACATGAGTGATAGACAAACCTTGACCATTACCAATTATGAGCTGATCAGTACCTTTAAACTCCTCACTGATCTGCAAGTTCTCCATGTTGTTGGTCAGATGGTGAGTTGCTCCACTATCTAAGTACCATCCATCATCAACAACTCCTTCAAAGTTAGCCATAAATGCTGCTCCAGGAGTACAGGCATCAAAACTAGAATAATAGCTACTGCTAGTCATAGGATTATAGGCTGAAGACATATAGTTGAAGTTCTTATAATCTTCAAAGTTTGGATTTGGAACAAAATCATCAAAATTTGACAGATATGCTGCTCTGGGTGCTTTTCCTTTTCCAAAACCCCTTGGCATTGGCACATAATCTTCAACAAATCTATGCCAACAAATTTCAGCAGTATGACCAGGTTTGAAGCAAATCTGACATACAGAGTCCCCTGGATTGCTATTGAAAGCTCTCTGTGATCCATTCTTGATAACAGATGGTGAATTCTTTGGTGCTAAAGAATTATGACCATTAAAAGGACTACCACTAGAATATCCTCTACCAAAACCACTTCTAAAACCTCCATTAAACATTCTTGGAAAAAAATTCATATTCCCTCTCCAGATAAAACATTTCTACCACCATAATAACCTCCTCTCTTAAAATTTCCTCTAGGCTGAGCATAATAAGCCTTAGGATGAAATGCATTAGTATATGCATAGTTAGCATTGAACATACTCTTATCATCCTGATCTTGTTCCAACCTAGTTTCATGAGTGAGCAACAATGCATAAGCATTATCAAATTCCATACGTGAACCAGTTATGAAGGTAGCAATATCACGGTATCCTGATCCTAATCCTAATCCATTGAGTATGGTTAGCATTAGATCCTTTTCTGTTATCGAGCTACCAGCACTAGCAAGCTTATCAGCTATTGCTTTCATTTTAACACAATAATCTTCAATACTAAGAGATTCATTTTTAAGAGTGTTCAGTTCATATATGAGCTGAAGAACTCGAGCTTCAGATTGAACTCCAAACTTCTTTTCTAAAGCTTTCCATACACTAAATGAGCTTTCACAGTTAATAACAAGACTGAGGATACCTTCACTTAGTGTTGACAGCAGCCAACTGAGAAGAATTTGATCTTGTGATCTCCAGATCTGATACTCAGGATTCTCAATTCGTTGTGTAGATCCATCAACTCCAGCTAACAAAATACTTTCTTCAGGTGCTGATTTGATTCCAGTTATGAAGTCTTCTAGTCGATTACCTCTGATCGAAGCCAGAACTTGTGAACGCCAGAGCAGATAGTTTGATCGATCTAGTTTAATTGGATTCGTGAAAGAGAAATTGATTTGAGTGTGTTGATTTGTATTGTTGATTGCTGGATTTCTCATCATTGTTTGCTGGTTATTGTTTGGCTCTGATACCATGTTTGAAAACATAAATTCTACTGATCTATACTGTTTGGTTACTGAGAAAACTTACTCTGTTTTACTGAGAAAACTTCAGAGAGTTTCTGGGTTTTATTTCTTCTTTTCTTAACATCAAATGAGTACAAAGCACACCTTTTATACATCAATAACAGAAAAGAAAACAATAGGAATCAAATCTCAAAAGCCTTAACTAAATTTGCTGAGCTGACATTGCTTACTTAACTAACTTTAGCTCAGCAAATTCTCCCACGTGCTAACCTTGAGCTGACTGCTTGTACACGTTATGAGCTTCCTTAACAAATTCATTGAGTATAAATTGGTAAGAGATTCAGAAATATTAAGATTTGAATGTAACCTAAACTTGAGACTAATTCAGGTTTTGTTGACTTGACGCCGCTTAAGACTACTCATCGATGAGATTAATTTCATTCAATCAATGAATAATAAAAAATAATGGATAGAGATTCAGAAAATTTCATGAAAGAATCAATACCATTTAAACAAATAGAAAAAAGAAACACACCAATTACAGAGATTCAATGTGCAGGGACAAAAGGGGGAAAAAAAAAGGGCCAACAATTTTACAATGCTAAATACATATACAGGAAAAATGGTCATATTCTTAAGTAAGTACCAACTGAACACAACGTACTGAAAGAATCGAAAACATACAAAAGAAAAAAGAAACCAATAAAAACAAGACATATTTTCAGTCTATTGGGGTTAAAAGTCGGTCACAGCTGAAGCTTTCTCTCGAATCTGGGGCATGAAACAAACAGATCCCACATTTTTTCACTGGGCAATCCAGAAATTCATTACCTTCTTGAGGATAGCCTTCTTGAAAATAGAACCGGACTGCCACAGGAATGCAATTGTATTTCCGAAAATCATTAAATCCTTATTATCGAAGAAATAGTACCCAAAGAATAAGTGATCGTACACTACACAATCAACTACCCCAAGTAAAGTCCTCCGGCTCGTGCTGCAGTGCTGATGGTTATCTTTGGGTCTCACTATGTACTCACAGTACATGTTAAACTTTTTTTTTGAAATGCAGAAAAAGCTAAACTTTCCGCTAAATCTTAAAATAACACTACAAGCCAACCCAAATAGTCTTTCATTATTGAAGAAACCTGGTGGCATCTCCAAGGTCACACAAGATCCCACACTTTGAAAGCTAAACCACTTTGGAATTTCATTCCAAGGTAAAAAGCCGCGACCTTTAAGCCACGGATAAGATATCTGTATATACACACGAATCATTATTAAAAAATAATATTGTTAATAAAACTTAATAGAAGACAGATCACTAATATTTTTAAACAGAAAAATTTAATCGAAAAAGACAGAATTAACTGTAAAATTATGAGGCATTGAAGAAAGATGTCAAAACAATCAATTAATATTATATCACCGCACACCGCGTTATAGTTCATTCTGTCATCGCTTTCTTTAGCTTTTCTTCTAAATAAAAAGGAGAGAGTTAATTAAAGACATACCTTTTCCCGTGCTTCTTTTAAACGTGCGGTTGCCAAAAGCTGAATTTTCTGCAGGGCGCCTTTGACAATTCCTCCGAGGTCATTCGGATCTAATTTAAAATTATCGCTCAGGTACAAAGTCCGTAAATAAGATTCATTACTACTTGGGAATAAACCTGGTAATGATTCCAGTGCCGTGCAATGATGCGCATCCAACCAAATCAGATTGCATGGAAGCTTTGGTAAGGATTGAAGCCTCTCACAATACCTTATGAAGAGCCATTCCAAATTAGAAAGTTGTATGATGCTTTCTGGTATTCTCTCAAAATTGTTTCCCTCGAGATGCAGTTCTGTTACCAAGGATAACAGGCCAAGACTTTCAGGTAACTCCGTGATGCCGCAATCATTTAGATTTAAATCCCTTAGATTTTGCAAGCCATCCACAGAGAATGTGATTGGTAATGATAAACCCCTGTTTCTCCCAAAATATATCGCACGAACGCTTTTCAAACGGACGATTGATGGCGGTAATTCTCTTATAGCAGTTCCTACAGCATGCAAACTATCCAAAGCTTCTAAATATCCAAGTTCCTCAGGCAACCTCTGAAGATTTGAGCAACCATCGATATTGAGAACATCTAGAGATTTCAACTTACAAAGGCCGCTTGGGAGACTCTTGAGACTTTTACAATCTGCAAGGTCCAAGCGCGAAAGCTTAGATAGACACTCGATGGATGAGGGCAGTTCCTCCAGTGCAGTTCCATCTAAATGCATTGTTTCTATATTACCAGATGAGATCTCTGGAAGCCTCTTCAGTTTTGAGCAGCCCGAAAGGTTGAGTTCTTTAAGCAATTCCAAATGAATTCTATCTGGAAGACTTTGCAAGTTTCCACAACCGCTTAGGTTCAGGATAGCCAGCTTGTTCAGATGTTGAGTCGACAACGGGGTTGGAGTTTTTGAAAAAAAATTGAAGGCAGCAGTGATTATCTGGTATAACTTGCCATGATTCTGCTCGGACGAAAAGAGGAAAAAAAAAAAAAAAAGGACACCAAGACAAATCATTAGCATGTATGATAATTAAACATTGTTACCGAAACTATATTGTAATTAAGATATATGTATGCATACCTGCACAATATCGAAAAGAGAAAAAACCCAAAGATGTGAAAATTTTAATATACTCGCAAGCGCACGAATCTAAAAATAGAATAGTGGTAACGAGGTCGATCCCACATGGATTATTATAAATTGAAAAGTCTAATTTAAATCTAAAATTAATATTAATGCTAACCTAGTTGACCAAATTGAGTTTCTAAGAAAATTAAACCAATTAAACTAAGGAAGCAATTAAAATAAATGAGAATTCAATGAGATAAAAATTACCAAGGTTTCAGAATCCACCACTATTCAACTAGTAATTATCTAAATATTCATTAATCCCCAATTTTAGAGTGACAACTCGAAATCAATCTATGTCATCTCATTGATATAACAATTAAACCCAAATAAAATTAATCTTGTGTAGGTTCTTTTTCTGCTTAATAATATGACATCTAAGAATCTCATGTAAACATATTGAATAACAAAGAGTCAAAGTTTCCCTAAGCACTCTATGTAAATAATTTAATGAAAGACATAGAATCAAAGATAATCATGTATAAACTTTATAAATCCAAGCATAGATTTAATCGAATATTAATCCTAACAATCAATAATGCATGACAGAATTGATGAAAAGATTTTATTAACATCCAATTAATTATGTGAAATAAAAACCATAATCATCAAAGAACATATATAGGGAATTAATTAAATAAAAGGATAATTATTTCATTGAATAGGGTTTTATCCTTAACCTCAGTATAAGAAAATTAGCTAGACATACTTGAATTGGGAACAACACAAGAAATAAAATCAGCCATGAAGCCGAACTGCTGCACTCGTCTTTTTCTCCCCTCTTCTGCCTTGCGTTTGCACTCTCTTCTGGCGGCTCTCCTCTTGCAAGAGCCAAAGTTCGGCTTTTATATTGTAACACCCTCCAAAATCCTCAAATCAAAAGGATTTAAAACAAGTCAAGCACAACCGACTTTGAGCCCATGCACGTGGAGCCCACTTGGAATTTTCATTCTTTTTGTAATGCCATGCAATTGCTTCACACGTGCAGGCCACTTTAGCTTTAAATTTCTTCTTTGTTTGCACCAGCATGGAAAATTCAATTTATTGGCTTCTTTTTCGGATTGAATTTCATATACATTTGCTTAACTGCTTCTACAAATTGATTTGATCTTCAATGTTGTTCAGTTGTTATTCTTTATGCGCTTTTTATCCATAATCTCCAATTAATTCCCTATTCAATAAAACAATTCAACTAATTAAAAATAACAAATAAATATAACTAGTAATTATTTAATTAAGGGTAAAATATGTATATATTATATGCTCATCAGGAAAAAAAAAAAAAAAGGACACCAAGACAAATCATTAGCATGTATGATAATTAAACATTGTTACCGAAACTATATTGTAATTAAGATATATGTATGCATACCTGCACAATATCGAAAAGTTGTTCAATATTGCTATAAGGCATTTCAAGTAAAACAAGTTTCTCTGGATGAATATTTGAAGGCAATGATTTCAATGGATATCCATGCCAGTGCAGGTACCTCACTTCAGTAAATTCAGAACCTTGGAAATGGGACACCTTACATTTATTCTCTTCATCCATTGAGCTATAAAATTTCAAAATTCTCAAGTTAGGCATCTTTGCGAAAACGTTGGGATGCAGATTGATGTCTTTTACTTTAGACATATCCAACGAGATGCCCTCGATTGCTTCAGTCCCCTAATTATCAATAATAGGAAAAAAAAGATTATATCAAATTTTTATATATAATTCAAGTTGATAGTTACTTTATGGCAGTCAAACTCATATTTGTAAAAGTACAAAGAAGCATAATTAATACAAGAAAATCTAAACATTTAAACTATAGCTGTATGTATGTATACAAATTGTTATATACAAGTGGACATAACATATTGCTGCACACTTCCACAATTTTCTTATTAAACTATGGGGCTAATTATTTTGGCAAATATAAAATAGAAAAATTCAAGAAAAGGTTTAACATGTAAAATCTAATATTAATTTCAATATTCCCAGAAAAATATTACTATTTACAGGGTGAGACGTATTTATAACCCCAAATG
The DNA here is from genome assembly GCF_022201045.2 of Citrus sinensis. Classification (NCBI taxonomy): domain Eukaryota; kingdom Viridiplantae; phylum Streptophyta; class Magnoliopsida; order Sapindales; family Rutaceae; genus Citrus; species Citrus sinensis. Next base: position 9,854,758 of record NC_068558.1, read on the forward strand.
AGCTTTTTTTTTGAGAATTTTAATTGTAATTAAAGAATCTTAAAAGTCAAGAGACCATTACGTAATGAATTAATGATGAAAGAAATGTCGTGTTAAGAGTGCAAAGAAAATTACCGATGAAATGGCTATTAAAAATGAGGAAATTGAAGTGTTTAGGAGAGAACAAATGTGATGAATAATGTGAAAAACTTAAGTTGAATTTGTGATCAACATGGTAAAAAAGAGTTAATGAACAAGGATAAGCGGACTTTAAACCATTAATATAAAGTACAGGGGTTAGAATTTTTTTGCACCAATTGTTGTTATTCAAATTAAAAGCAAAGTTCAATCAGAATATTAATCTCAATCAAACATATAAAAAAAAATAGAAATGAAAAATTATTGTTGCGTACCCTGTTTTCTGATAAAATTTTATAAACCTCTTTGTGATGCCACAGCCGACTGCGTTTTCCAGGATCATTGGTAGATTCTTGTCGGACAATTTCTCTGCCCATAGCTCGCAATAAATCATGCATTTTTATTTTATTGCGGACTGATATAGTGATAAGATGCTTATCAACAAGAACTTCTATTCCCGATGTAGCAAAGAATTCGCAATCATCAAGGAATTTTGTCACAGTGTCTCTGTCATCATCGATAAAGAAACATGCAATATCCAAAAAAACATTTTGCTCTTTGTCATCCAAACCATCATAACTTATTTTTAAGGCGTCCTGAATTCCTTTGGGGGGAGCTGTTTCCCATTTACTTATTGCATTTTCCCAGACCTCTCTTCTCTTTCCATAAAGATAGCGACCCAAAACTTCACGTGCTAATGGAACTCCGCGAGCATATTTTATTATCTTGCATGCCAGCTCTGTATGACTTTCATGGGGATGATCTCCTCCAAAGGCGTGTCGACTGAAGAGCCTAAGGGCGTCATCATGTACCAATTCCTTCATCTGCTATACTTCATCAACTTCACAATTTGCAAGCACTTGTCTATCTCTCGTTGTTATTATTATTCGACTCCCGGAAGCAAACAAATCGAGACGTCCAACTAAATCCTTTATTTGTCTTGGATGATTCACATCATCAAAAACAATTAGAACCTGCTTGCGAGTAAGCTTCTTGCTCTGAAAATTGAGGTCGATATTCGGAAAGTTCATCACATTTCCATCATTCAACAATGCAGAAAGAAGTTGTTGTCGCAAGTCACCTAATCTGCCGGTTTCTTCTGCCTCTCTAACATTACGAGCAAAGAAAGAACCTGCAAAATGTCTAGAGATTTTGCTAAAAATGGCACCCGCAATGGTTGTTTTGCCTATACCGCCGATACCCCAAATGCCAAGTTTGTAAACATTCGTTGACCCAGTGCGTAACAATGATTCAATTTCTTTCATGGGTAATCTAACTCCGACCAGGTCTTCGTTTTCACTTTGAAATGTGTCATCCACCCTCTTCAAAATTGCATTGACAATTTCCTCAATAAGTGCAGATTCAGTCCTAGCAAAAAAGTAACAATATTTAGAAGTTCACATGTATGAAAAGGAGAGGGAGATCAGAGCGTGCATTTTTAGCTAATTTAATGTATGGGAAAATGATCAGAATACAAAGTTCTTTTATTAAATTAATCATTCATTAACGATTAAATTTAATAAATAACAAGAGAGTTGAGATCATTTTCTTAAAAAAAAAATTGAAAACTAGATATGCGTGCAAATTTAAGAGAGAGAATTATTGTTGACCTATAGACACGAGAATCAAAGCCAGAGAGATCGGCTGCTTCCGTCAAAGCATTCCTCCAACTTTGCATCTTGTCCGGGAATCGTTCTCCAAGCTTCAAAAATGAATCCCCAAAATTACCGGTTTGCTTTCTCACGTGTGATGGATCAACCCGATAGCAAGCTGGTATCACAATCTGTGCATACTCTTTCTTGCATTCGAGGATCTTTAGGAGTTCATCCAGGCACCATCTGGAAGAAGCATATCTTTCCGAAAAAACGATAATTGAAATGCTTGATGCCTCAATTGCATCCAAAAGAGACTGCGAAATTTCATCTCCCCTCCTAAGATCGTTATCAATGAAAGTTTCTATGCTTTCCCGAGACAAAGCTGAATAAAGATGGCTAGTAAAGTTCTCGCGGGTGTCCTCTCCTCTGAAACTTAGAAACACATCATACTTGACTTCAGGATTAGTCAAACTACCATGTGGATGAGAGGAAGAAGAAGAAGAAGCCATAACAGTTCAATTGATGAGAGAGAGATTTTGATGATCAGATGTAAATTACTCAATGCCATAGAAAACTTGGCTGACTGCAACTGAAGAAACAAATAATGGATGACAGCTAAAAGAAGAAACGAAAGTGTAAATCCGACCGCACAGATGGCTTCATTTTTGTGTTGGAGATTGTGGCCGTACTGTATGTACGTATCACGTTTTTGCATTTAGCGCGTCTTTGGAATACAGATACCATTAAAAACACTGTTCTCATTAAAGAAATACTATCACAAATTTGGCTAAAAAAGTAGAAGAAATTACACTGCATTAAAATTCAAATTAATGCAATTTTTACCGCGTTATATAATCACGTCTTCCCCTCGGGTTTCAACAGCAACGCACTAACTTTTAATTTATTATTTCATTAAGTTTTATTAAATTAGTGTTGTTATTTGTATAGACAAATTATTATCTTGAAAATTAATGCTCAACAGCAGTCCAGCAGCTACTCCAAATCACCATTGTCGCCACCGACCGCCATTACCGCGCGCCTTCAGCCCCCGGATTGAAATCCTTATCAATAGAGCGTTGCAACGTACATCTTTTTATCGGAAATGGACCATCCGTTGTTCGTAGAAATTCATCTTTAAAATTCAAAATTTTGACAATAAATATACCGTTGGGAAGATCTACCAATAAGGATTTTAAAGGTACCAAAAATAATGTCAAATAAAGCCTTATTCTTATACCGGCGACGGTTCATGTTGGTCGACAGTAGCTGTGGCAACCATTGGTGAATTATTTTATTATTTTTAATAAATTTAGCCAATAAATTAAATATAATTAACAACATAAAACATTAAAACATTAATAATATATATGATATTAATTATATATATATATATGTATTAATACAAAATATTATTATAATAATACAATGTATCCTACATTAACTAATACAATATATTATAACGTAATACAATGTGTCAAATACATACTTAAAGGATTACTCAATGACAATGCATATCAAATTATCAAGGATATGCGTATGGTACATTATTATATTGCAATGCATTATGTTATTTTACGCGGATTATATTGTATTCAATTGTATTGTATTGCATTGATATTGTATTGTATATTTATATTCTTGTTATACAGCATTTTATCCTACATTATATTTTTTTAATTAAATTTTAAGTAATTCATTAAAAATTTATGTTTTCATAAAAAATAAATATTACAATAACTTAGAATACATAAATTCTTGAAATTTTTACATCATTTTTTTAATTTTTAATTGGAAACACGACCTTTAATGTTACATTACAAAATCTCACGGCTAATATTTAAGATATCATAATCATAAAAGAACAATACAAGTAGGGACAATGGCAGATGTAAAAAAATAATTTACTGGGGGCTAAATTAAATAATATTAAAACATAAAACTAAAAACTTGGATATAATTTTTTTGATTTAATGCAATCTCTAATTAAAATGTGGCACCCACAATTCAATAATTAGGAACTATATATATTTTGGACTGTGGGCTTTGATTTTTAAGTCAAAGTATAACTTTTGTAATTAATAAAATAATAGTTTAAATTTTAAAGGATGGAGTTATCTAATAATTTGACAAGACTATTTAGAAATATGTTAATTTTTCTTTATGAAATAGAGATTTTTTTTTTCTTTTTAGTGGGGGCTTGAGGCCCCAGTGGTCCTATAGTGAATCCGCCTCTGGATAGGGATGACAATTGTGCCTGCAAACCAGCCCGCTGCGGATAATTTTGCGGGTTGTGAGCGGGTTTGATATTACAAATTGAAGTCTGCACTTGGATGTGAGTGAGTTTGACATTAGCTCAATATCCGGCGGATACATGCATAGATATCCGCTAGACTCGTAATTTTTTTAAAAATATTTAATTAAAAAATTTAAATCTAAAATATATATAAAGAAAATAATGCAATTAAGCAAAGTGCCAAATAACCAAAGTGTTTTTGCATGGACTATTTTTCTTTAACTCAATGCATGAATTATTTCATTATTATAATTTTTTTGGGATTAATTTTTGAAAAATATTAATCTTAATCATTATTGTAGGCATCATGTTTGATAAGTGCTAATGATGGTGAATAAAATGAAGATCTTCTCTTCGGGCTTGTGTTGAATGATAATATGAAATGTAATTGTTATTTTTAAATACTAGTTTGTGGTTTTTTAATGGATTTGTATATTTTATACTTAAATTTGAGAATTTGTGTTTGATTGATGTTGAAATTTTAATTTTTCATTTATATTGGTCAAATTTAAGATTGAGTATGTTATGTAGAATTTGAGCTTATTATTGTAAATTTATATATTGAATATTTATGATTTTAAATGTACTAACCCGCAAAAAATCCACCGGATACCATTGGGCGTTTTATAATTGTCAAAACCTGCAGTGGGTGGGCTTTCTTAAAAAAATAAAAACCCACTATGGGTTATGGTTGAATTTGGTAATTTAAATTTTGTGCGGGTTTAAGTTTCGTAATAGTAAACTCGTTGCGGGCAGTGCCCATTACCATCCCTAGATACAAGCACCTAAACTGCACTGTATACAAAATCTTATAAAGCAAATTGAAGTGCATTCTTCTTGTTGTGAAATATGGGGTGAAGAGATCAGCCTACACCATCAATTAAAGGAGTCAATGATCCGAGTCACCGTTGCAGTACTAGTTATTGGGGGCCTTCGCTTGATAATTACAACATTTGGAGGTCCATTTGCAGGCAAAGTCCAACCGTAGGAGAAGGTCATGCACATTCGCTTTTCCTTTCCCATTAGAGAACGTGATGAACATCATCTGCCACATGGCATCTCCTTTCGATCAAAGTCCAACCGTAGGATGTGACTTCGACAAAGGCAACTAGTACATATAAATAAAAAGGGAGCAGGGCAAGAAAATTAATTCACCAGAATATTTTGTACTAACTAGAAAGAAGAGAGCAAAAATGACATACCAAATGATTTCAACGCACCATGTTTGAATGTTACCGCAACCACCGCAGTCGCTCAAACAAGCATGAAAATGGGGAGTAAAAATTTATAAGGTTTTAGATAATTTTGATTTGTAATAGATATAATTTCAATGGATTTTAATATTAAGTTTCCATTTAAAGTAAATTTGAACTTGAATTTGATGCATTTAAGTTTGTAATTTCGATTAGTATTGCTTTCTTTTAGAAGGTAGGAGAGTGTGGGAAGTCCAAATTAATTTTTTAATTCTCTACCTCTTTAGGACTTGAACTTGGATGGTCAGCCAAATAAAGTTGTTTGAAAATCACTTGGTTAAGCATTTCTGAGGGCATATAACTTGGTAAAAGGTGTCATTTTGAATTTTTTGGACTAAGCCTTGCCCCTTAGTGACTCCACCACCACCAGCTCATTAGCTTGAAGTCCATCGCAGCCTTCCCCCTCACCATGCAGTGAATATAAGTGAAATTTTTTTTTTGATGAGCTTTGTGACTCTAACTTGAAGAGAGATACGGTTGGAGAAATCTAAATATTGAGCGGTCTTGCTGCAAGTTGGATGAAGTTAATTAAGCTAACATTTAATAACATTACTAAGGTTTTTTGGAAAAATATTGGACAAAATTTTAACGTTGTTTAGCTTTGTAAACATGTATATGTTACAAAATTAATGGGTGAAGCAGAGTCACAGTTAACATGAAATTAAAAGAAAATGAAGAAAAAGCACACAAAAATTTATGTCGTTAAGCTTTTAGCCTACGTCCACAAGCGAAAATAGAAAGAAAATTTTTTACTAGTGAAATAAGGATTACAAGTATTATAATATTTTTGGCTCACTATTTAGAACCCCAATGCACTCAATCTCTCAAATCATTAAAAAACACAAGAATAATAAAAACTCTTAAACTCTCACACAATTCTCTACTTCTCTCAAAGAATCGAAGAGATTTTTTTTTGGATGATGAAATGAAAGGGTGAACCCCTTAATTTATAGCCAAAATTTTGGGTACTATTCACCTATTTTTTCAATTATTTATTATTATTTAAAATTCAAAGTTTGATATTCAAACTTTGAATATCTAGAAGTTTGAACTTGATATTCAAAGTTTGAAATGTCTAGAAGAGAGGCACCAATCTTGACATTCTCCCACTTTTAGATCTGATTGAGAGCCAATCAATCTTCATATCATCCTTTTTGTTTCGCCATTGTCACGTTGCTTTACTTCTCTGCTAGACTACAAGAGGATCTACTCTATACAAACTTGTCAGTATTGATTGTCTTGGTCAAAATAGTTATCAGGTTCTCCTTGGTATATATCTTCTGCAAATCTACACTTTCGTTTTCCACTACTTCTCGGATGAAGTGGTACTGTACCTGTCATGACCCAACCAAGACCTGGCAAGATATTGTCCGCTTTGGGCCTTAACAAGGCCCGCACGGATTTGTTCTTGGGGCGCCCATACACCCCAAAACGCGTCTTGCCAATTAAGGTGTGGATCACCCCTTATAAACCCAGCATCTCTCCCGTGCTTTGCCGATGTGGGATTCGCCTAGGGTGTTACATACACCCCCCCCTTGGGGACTCAGCGTCCTCGCTGAGGTTTGCCCCACCATCGCTCAAGAGGACACGCGGAGCCGCTCTGATACCACAATGTCATGACCCAACCCAGACCTGGCAAGATATTGTCCGCTTTGGGCCTTAACAAGGCCCGCACGGATTTGTTTTTGGGGCGCCCATACACCCCAAAACGCGTCTTGCCAATTAAGGTGTGGATCACCCCTTATAAACCCAGCATCTCTCCCGTGCTTTGCCGATGTGGGATTCGCCTAGGGTGTTACAGTACCCCTATGTGCTTTGTCCTAGAATGAAAGGCTAGATTCCTTACAATGTGCAAAGCCCTCTGATTGTCACAAAACACAACAATTTTCTTTTGTTTGTGCCTGAGCTCTTCTAATAACCTTTGTACATAAATAGTTTCTTTGCAAGCTTGTGTAGTTGCCATGTGTTCTACTTCTATTGTAGATAGGACCACAACAATTTACAGTTTCGAAACCCAGTTTACAGCTCCTCCCTCAAGTGTAAACACATCGCCAGTAGTAGATTTCCTTTTATTAAGGTTTCCTACAATATCTGAATCCACATAGCCCCTAATAGTAAACTCGGATCCTCCGTAACATAATGCAACATATGATGTTCCTTTGATATATCTCAGAATCCTCTTCACAGTTTTCCAATGCTCTCCACCAGGATTTACCATGTATCGACTGACTGCTCCCACTGCTTGTACAATGTCTAGTCTCGTACAAATTATAACGAACATTAAACTCTTTACTGCTGATGCATACGACACTCGAGGCATTTTTTTCCTTTTTACTTCACTTGAAATTACAGGAAGTGAGGTAGAAATTGACTTACAATATTGCATGTTGAAACGCCGCAAGAGTTTCTTCAAGTAATTCTTCTGAGAAAGCCAAATCTTCCTATTATCTATATCTCGATAAATTTGCATCCCTAGAATCTTATTTGCTAGTCCGAAATTCTTCATTTTAAATTCCTTAGCCAATTATACCTTTAATTGTTGGACTCGATCTTTGTTAGAGCCTGCTACTAACATGTCATCCATATAAAACAGTAAAATGATAAAGTCATTATCCTCAGACCTCTTGTAGTTTGCACAATGGTCAAAACTGAATATGTTGTATCCAAGGCTCATGATGAAGGAAATCAAATCTCTAATACTAACATCTCAACGCCTGCTTGAGACCGTATAAAAATTTGTTCAACCTGTAAATCAAGTTCTCTTTGCCTGTTTTAGCAAAACCTTCTAGTTGGAATATATAAATATCTTCTTTAAGTTCTCCATGAATAAATATAGTTTTCACATCTAACTGCTCTAGATGATGGTCAAATATAGCACACGTTACCAAGACAACTTTGACTGTTGTGAGTCCAATTACCGGAGAAAATATCTCATTGAAATCAATGCATTCTTTTTGAGCATATCCTTTCACCACCAATCTTACATGATTCGCTTCACTTAATCATTGCCATCACATTTGATCTTATAGACCCATTTTTTACCAATGACTTTTCTTTCATGTGGTAGTGGTACAAGTTCTCATGTCTTATTCTTGTGTAGAACTTCAATTTCTTCTTGTATTGTTGTCATCCACAAAGTAACATTTGAGCTATTTAAAGCTTTTTGGAAATTTGATAGCTCTTCATCCTCTGTTAGAAGACAATATATAACATTGATCTCTGTGACATGATCTGAGTGCCACACTAAAGGTCGTCTCTTACGGGTTGATCGACGAACTTCTGGAGCCTCAAACTCGACTTATTCATGTTCCTCATGCTCTGACGTTATTTCAGAAGAATTTAAATATTATTTTTCTAGATTATTTTCAACATATACCAGCACAATCTCTGACTTTTATTTTACAGTGCTATCATCCCTATTTGTCCTTTGCAGTTTATCTTCTATAAAGATAACACATCTGTTGATGACAATCTTGTGGGCAGTGGGGTCCTATAGACAATACCTCTTTACTCCATCGGCATATCCCCAAAAAGATACATCTTTTAGATTTTGAATCTAGCTAAGATAACACCTCTGTTGATGACAATCTTGTGGGCAGTGAGGTTCTATAGACGATACCCCTTTATTCCATCAACATATCCCAAGAAAATATATTTTTTAGATTTTGAATCCAGCCTTTTCTTTCTTAGGCATTGTACATCACGTATACAGAACATCCAAATGCATGAAGGTGAGAGTAATCAACTAGCTTTTCAGTCCACATCTCCATTGGAGTCTTCAACCCAATTGCTGTGGATGGTAATCGATTTACTACATAACAGACACTTTTGGTTGTTTCTGCCTAGAATGAGTTGGATAAACCAACAATTCTCAACATAACTCTTATCCTTTCTGTAAAAGTTCTATTCATATGATATGTCATTCCATTTTATTGAGGAGTGTATGCCACCGTAAACTGTTTCTGGATACCTTCTTATCTATAATATGTAAGAAACTCGCCATTTGTATATCTTGGAATAATCACCCGACTTTTCTTGATTGGATACACCCAACATATCTTGGAATAAGCATCAATAAAAGTCAAAGTATTTTGTACCTTCCATAAACATGTATGGTGATTCCCAAATATTAGAATGAACCAAGTTTAGAATGCATTTATTTCTGGCAATAGATATACTGAATTTCAATTTATGCTACTTACTTGTAATATAGTGCTCGTAAAATGGTAAGTTTATCAATTTAAACCATGGAAGCAATTTTCGCTCAAAAAGAATCTTCAAAACTTATTCTGATATGTGACCAAGTTTGAGATGCCACATCATCACCAATTTTTTTCCATTTGATGCGACACACGCATCGACTTCCTATATTGTTTCCCCTTTAAGCATGAATAGATTAACATCGATCTTTTTTGCCTTTATCAATACAAGCGCGCCTTTAACAATATTTATAATCTCATTCTCCACATAAGTTTTGCATGCATGACTATTTAATTGTCCTAAAGACAATAGATTCTTCTTCATAAAATAATTTGTGTGAACAGAAGCTGATGGCTCTGCATAATATAATCTTTATCATGAAACGAACAAAGTGGTTGGAGAATTTGGAAATGTGAGCTCTATTCCTTTTTTATTTTATTTCATTTTTTTTCAGGCATCCATTTAGATTAGAAGAAATTGCAGCATATACACCATGATACTTTGAAAATTATCTAAATACACTAAAAATTGGATTTGCCAAATTTTCATCAATACCCTTTAAAAAATGATATGAAATTACTAAATTATCCTCATTTTAAAACACTTCAACTCAAACGTAACTACTTTGTTCAAACAAACACTCATTCTCCATATATGCTAAATCAAACATCAATACAAGCAAATCAAGCATGGGAAGGAGAAGCTGCAACAATTGAGAAATAGAAGCCTAGTCCGTCACTGTATAATTGCCCATGAGAGTTGATCATTTACTGCAAAATTATCAGAATCTAACTATTGGAGGTAAGTAATTCTTTATAATTAACTTTCTTATTGATATTTAATGAAAAAAATAGGGTTTTATATTGAAAAAAATAGATTAATTAGTTTTGGGTCTCTTATAACATATTCAAAAACAAATTTCTAGTTGTTCTATTGCATGTAAATTGTGAAAAATCGATGGATTGTACCGATTATAATTTGGTCATGTAACACCTGATTTGGTCTGTAAGGTCATGTAATAGGGAATTCAAGGTTGTGCAATACACGAGTTCATATAATACACGACCATCAGTTGTATATGACATGAATTTTTTTGTAATATTACACAACTGTCAATCATGTATTACGGTATCTTCACGAACTTCAGTTGTGTATTACACGACCTGCATGTATTGCGCGATTACTCAACCTTCACATCTTGTACGATTTCACGACCTTCATGTATTACACGGTTACACAACCTTCATGTATTATTCTAGTCAATTTCCTCTCATTGATATGCTTTTCTCCTAATTGATTTCATGGAATCATCATATGCAAGCAATCCTCATATGTATACATATATGCTTGGGCAGAGGAAGAATGCACTTTTAAAATAAAAAAAGAATAAAATAGCTATAATTTTTTTAACTGCTATGGTCATTAGTGTATCATATCCACATATTAAAAAATCTCGAGAGAACTTTGTTTGTTTATACTAATTACTCTAATAATTTCTCAAAATGTTGGACATGCAAATTTAGTGGACTTGTTGCAATTTTAGATTTCATTTTATTTACAATTGGGGTGGTTGGAAAATTATAAGTAATGATAAATCATGTATAATTAATGAGTTAGTGTATATAAATATTTTTATTTAACCGTGAGTACAACCGAGGTTCTTATTAGGTTCTATTACTATAGGTCATACTTACCAAACTAAAATACCATATATTTATATAATTTTTGTTAAATCCAAGTTCCAACACCATACACTAACCCATTAACAATCAAGTTATTAATTTGTTAATTTATTCGTAAATGATCAATTTATTTTTTAATGATTGCAAATGTTTCCTTTAATATAATTTTGCTAGACAGTAGAAATTGATCTACGTTCAAAAGTAACGCAGAGCGGACTTCTAAACTCCATTCCACTAGCTACTTTCTCCAAAAAGAATCCACGTTATTATTGGTTTGAATTGTAACTGGTGGTATATGATTAAATGCCTTAAGCTTGAACTTCGTTGTGATTTCAAATTTCTGAAGTATTTATATCAATAACTTGATCTATCTTCTCCACCAATTCGACATATGTTGTTAATCGTAGTATCATTATCCCTTTAGCCTTAGAACCTTTGAAATTATACTTGTTATTTTATTCAATTCTTTCACCATTTAAGAGAATAGGCACATGTACCAAAATCATATATGTTGATACAATAAAAACAATAATATCAAATTTCATATATAAAGTAACTACATGATCTACATGACTTACACGACTTACACAACTACATTACTTACATGACTTACACAAGCTATACGACTACATTACTTACATGACCTATACAACCTACACGACTATATTACTTACATGACCTACATGACCTACACGACCTACACGACCTACATAAACACCTGACCTATACAAGGTTTGGCAAATGGGGTTTGAATCTAGAAATGTGAAATGCAATTGGTAGTGGTTTGACCCGTCCTTAAAAGTGGGGATCCTAATCCTATGTCATCCCACGACATGCAACATGTTATGGTTCCTCATGCTTCCATTGTTCTGTTCCTTGCAAATAAGAATCCACAATTTTTTAAAAACAAAAATGAGAATTCTAATATTCATCCATTCGTTACACAAAATATCTTTGATAGAATTATATATATAATTTTTTTTTTAAAGTGATGAAGTATTCAATAGTTCATATCCCCTCCAAGAATTCAAAACTAAATGCTTCATGGGTGTGAATTATTTCAATTTTGTGGTTATTACACGCAAAATCATCTTCTGCCGCGTGGCTCCTCCTCTACATCAAAATCCGACCATAGGATGTAACTCCACCGAAACCAACAAGATATATAAATTACATGGGAGTGGAGCAAGAGCATTCACAAGAACATTTTGTACTAGCTAGAAACAAGAAAATCCCAGATGATTTGACCAGCAAGTGTTACCACCACCACGCCCACCACCACAGAGCTCAGGCAAGCAGAGTGGTGGCACCGTTCACCGGCCTCAAGTTCACCGCAGCCTTCCCCGTCACCCGCCAGAGCAACGCCGATTTCAGCTCTGTCCCTGGCAAAAGGCAGCGGGGTCCAGTGCATGCAAGTGCGGCCTCCCATGTGTAAGAAAAAATTCGAGGCACTCTCTTATCTCCGACCACTTAATAGCGAACAATTGGCTAGGGATGTTGAACACCTTCTCCGCATTGGATGAATGAACTCCATGGGGCCATCAAAGCTTACCCCAATTCCTTTATCAGGATTATTGGATTCGACTAGTGCAGTGCATTAGTTTCATTGCCTACAAGCCTGCTGGTTACTGAGCTTTGATCAATTAATTTTGAAGGCTTCAATGATCACTGATCATTGCAATTTGTTGACATAATTTGTTTTATCAGTTTGTTGTTTTAGTACTTTTCTACGAAGTTTTGATTTTTTTTTTTTTGGGATCTTCATTTTGGATGGAAATGTAGAGTTAATTTAATATGGCATTAGTAAGTACATATAATTAATTGTATCTACCAAAAGAATATAATACGACTTCAGTAAAAATCATCATATGTCAAGTTATTATTTATTTTATCATGTCATCATCACTAGGTAGTGATTTATATGATATGAGAGTCCCATGCATATTACAATTGATAATGTTTAATGATAGGAATCATGTTAAAAAGCATGTAAATTGTGTTTCTTATTCATGGATTTACTAAAGCTAAGGAACCTAAGTGCTATCCACAATTGGATTTTTTTTCCTTTTTATTATAATAATTGAATATTAAACGTTATTTTTTTGTAATAAGAATCTTAATTACTTTATTACCTCAAAATATTTTGATTTAAAAAAAATATGTATATCATTTAAAGATTGGGGGGTTAACGACTTGTAATTATAAAAATATTTTTATTTAACTAAATTCATATTTGTGCTTTTATACAATTTCTTCCATAAGATTACAAACGGGGGGCTTATAATGATTTTAGATCGGTGTAAAAAAGCATAGCTCAACGACCCCCTAAAGAGACCCAAAATTAATTCTATTCTATACAACAAGTCCATTCTTCTAAGGTCCAAACTCTACCACAGATCTCCGTAATTCTATACATTTGTATTAAATTTTAATATGTCCGGTTGACTGTACATTTGAGAGGGATTTAATAGTATTGCATATTGATTGAATGGTACATAATTCTTTTACTTTTTTTTTTCAAAACAACTGCCTGCGGATTGCTTATCAACCATAAAACATGCTTATCAATAACCCTGGGCTCTTTATCATCCATCTCCCATGTTATAAAATTAAACAAATTCCGTGACCGACTCACGGAACCAAATCCTTTACTGAAATGATTAATTACAAAGATATAATCTTACTATCTTAACCGATCTAATTTATGTGTCATTATTTAATTTAATATCGTATACTTATCATATGAATGATTCTCTAATTATCTATCAAATTGTGATATTTTCTCCCACAATCTATTTGCAAAAGAGAATAGGGATACACTAATAAAGTTGAAATACCCAATAAGTATCTCATGACGTGACACTAATATGTAATAATTATTTATCATCAAATCCTATGAGACAATCTTGCATCATTAGCTCCATTACTTGGAATATAAATTTTTTATATTCCATATTTGATAAGTTTGCATTCATAAACCGTTGCATACAAAACCTATTTAGATTAGATATTGATAAGAATCTCGTAATTACGGCTTCAATTCCGTTTGTTGTCGGTCGGCAAGGCAAAATGGCGCCAGGTCATATACATCTTAAATGAACGACCATCACGTCGTTTAATGATAAAATGATAAACGACTTGTGATCCTGTCCATGCGCCAACGCGTTGTCGGATCCAGAATTGAGACGGTCGACATGTTATAATTGCGCCGACACACACTATTTATGGTTGTCAATTACGAAAATTAAAAATTTCAACGTGTCGTCTTTATGTTGGTAGATGAATTCCCATCGGTTATTGAAAGAATAATAGATGATGCATCATCCAAATGATACGTCGAGTTACACATTCACTTGTCAATTTCGATAAATTTAAGTATAATTTACAAGAATTAATTTATTAGCTGTATATTTAAGATATCAAATTACATTAAAGCATTACAGCCTCATTTTTCTAATTTTTCTTTATAATGAATAGTTATTTTTCTTCATAATGAATAGTGAAGGCACAACTAGAAAGGGTGAAATTGTCTGAATAAAAATTAAGTAATTTCCTTTTCAACTTCCTTATAAAATTCTTCAGCAAACCAAACATTAGATTTGAATTTCACTCTGCTATCATCTCCTCTCCTCTCTTTTATTTTGATTTTCTCTCATTTCTTACAACCAAACATCATCTCTTAGGGTTGAGTAACATTATTAGTTATCATTACAATTCTTATTCCCTATGTATTGTGAATAATATGGGAAAAATAACAATACACAATGTAATGAGGCAAAACCGTCATAAAAATCCCCTCAATTTTCATTAATGATCATATATATCTCTATTCGGACAACTATGTGCTCTGACGAGTGATCCAAGTGTATTCGTCTGGATATAATTGTCCAAAAGGAGATCTGTGTGGTATTTTTTAGTTAATCATATAAATTAATTTTCTTAATACCATTATATGGTAATAGTAAAAATAAACAACAACATCAACAATAACGACATGAATTTTTGTTGGAGTGATGGGAAAGGATTGGGGGAGGGTCATGTATGCGCTTCAATTGGATTGACAAACCAACAACAATTACTAGAGTTCTGAAGCTATCAACATATAATTTATCAAAAAGTGAAAAATTATGCATAAAATACTTAAGTTAAGAGTCTATCTGCTGAAAATCACAAATACAGGGATGACGATGTTAGAGATTGCTAGTTATCTGGTATTTCATATCTTTTAAAAGGTAAGGATTGGTAAAAGCCAAAATTATTTTCGTAGCCCCCTATTTTTTCGATGATTTGAATTCAGTGATCAGTCTCAATCAAGTCCTTCGGACAATTACCTCAAAATATTTGGATAGACCTTAGATAATATTTTAGATGAGTAACATGACTTACTGTAGGATGTATTAAAAGTATAATATATAGTATAATAATAATGTTTGGATGGAATTCTATCAATTTATTGAGTACAAATTAATAGAGATTCAAAAATATTAAGACTTGAATATAACCTAAACTTTGAGATTAATTCAGGTTTTGTTGACTTGACGCTGCTTAAGACTAATCATCGAGGAAATTAATTTCATGCAATCAACGAATATTAAAAAAGAATGGATAAAGATTCAGAAATTCCATGAAAGAAACACTAGCATTTAAACAAATAGAAAACAGAAACACATCAATTTGAGAAATTCGATGTGCAGGAAAAGGGAAGGGACCAAAAAAAAAAAAAAAAGAAGAAGAAGAAGATGGCCAACACTTTTACATTGCTAAATACATATACAGGAAAAATGGTCATATCTAGGGATGGCAAAAATCCCCACGGGGACGGGTACCCTTGGGGATTTTCCCCATTCGGGGAGAGTATGAGGATAATTTCATACCAAATTTCTTATTCGGGGAAGGGACGGGAAAATTTTTTTACCCAATTTCTTATTCGGGGAGGGGACGGGGATGATGTGGAATCCCATCCCCTACCCATTTCCCCATTTTAATTTTAATTTTTTAAAATTACTAGTAAATAAATAATAAAATTATAAAAATTGATAAAAATAACAAATATCAAAATATTTATATTATTAAACTTTTAGGCCTAATTAACTAATTAAAGTCCTAAATTTTTATTTAGGACATTAAAAAGAACGGATAGATTCTATTAGCCCAAAAATTTTGTTTTAATTTTAATATTCATTAAATATTTTAAACTTAAATATATATTTTTTAATTTTTAGATGTTATAATTGCCCACAGCGAATCACAATTTTAATATCTAATCTAATATTTGCTCTTGATTTGCTCCGACTTAACTATTGTGCTATAAAGGGAATAATCCACATTTATAAAGTGCTCACGCCACCATTGAAAAAGTTAATTTTGAATCTAAATTCGATTTTATTTGTAACAAATTTGTATTAGACTATTAATTTGTTCATGATAGTTTGTAAAAGAAGTTTGTATCCCTTGAATGCTACGTTACTTACTAATTTAATGTATGTGACTTTTGTAATGGATATTAATGTAAGATATTTTTCGAACTTTACTTTTATTTGAATTTTTTATTTTAATATGATTAACTCAAATCGAAAACAAAAAAATGTATTAGTTATTCAGGGGTCGGGGACCCTTGGAGATCCCCTATTATTATTCGGGGAGGGGATAAAGATTCTCTTAAATAATTTTGACGGGGACGGGGACATACGCAAAATATCGGAGATGGGTACAGGGAGATTTGTCCCCTCCCCTCCCCATTGCCATCCCTAGTCATATCCTTAAGTAAGTACCAACTGAACACAACGTACTGGAAGAATTGACAACATATAAAAGAAAAAAGAAATCAATCGAAATAAGGCATATTTTCAGTCTATTGGGGTGAAAAGTCGGTCACAGCTGAAGCTTTCTCTCGAATCTGGGGCATGAAACAAACGGATCCCACATTTTTTCGCTGGGCAATCCAGAAATTCATTACCTTCTTTAAAATAGAACCGGACTGCCACAGGAATGCAATTGTATTTCCGGAAGTCATTAAATTCCTTACGATCGAAGAAATAGTACCCAAAGAATAAGTGATCATACACTACACAATAAACTACCCCAAGTAAAGTCCTCCGGCTCGTGCTGCAGTGCTGATGGTTATCTTTGGGGCTCACTATGTACTCACAGTACATGTTAAACTTTTTTTTTGAAATGCAGAAAAAGCTAAACTTTTCGCTAAATCTTAAAATAACACTAAAAGCAAACCCAAATAGTCTTTCATTATTGAAGAAACCTGGTGGCATCTCCAAGGTCACACAAGATCCCACACTTTGAAAGCTAAACCACTTTGGAATTTCATTCCAAGGTAAAAAGCCGCGACCTTGAAGCCATGGATAAGATATCTGTATATACACACGAATCATTATTAAAAAAAAAAAATTGTTAATAACACTTAATAGAAGACAGATCACTAATATTTTTAAACAGAAAAAATTAATCGAAAAAGACAGAATTAACTGTAAAATTATGAGGCATTGAAGAAAGATGTAAAAACAATCAATTAATATTATATCACCGCACACCGCGTTATAGTTCATTCTGTCATCGCTTTCTTTAGCTTCTCTTCTAAATAAAAAGGAGAGAGTTAATTAAAGACATACCTTTTCCCGTGCTTCTTTTAAACGTGCGGTTGCCAAAAGCTGAATTTTCTGCAGGGCGCCTTTGAAAATTCCTCCGAGGTCATTCGGATCTAATTTAAAATTATCGCTCAGGTATAAATCCAGAAAATCCGATTCACTACTACTTGGGAATAAACCTGCGAATGATTCCAGTGCCGTGCAATGATGCGCATCCAACCAATAGATTGCATGGAAGCTTTGGTAAGAATTGAAGCCTCTCGCAATACCTTATGAAGAGGCTTTTCAAATTAGAAAGTTGTATGATGCTTTCTGGTATTCTCTCAAAATTGTTTCCATTTAGATGCAGTTCTCTTACCGAGGATAACAGGCCAAGACTTTCAGGTAATTCCATGATGCAGCAATCATTTAGACTTAAATCCAATAGATTTTGCAAGCCATCTACGGAGAATGTGATTGGCAATGATAAACCCCTGTTTCTTCCCAAATATATTCCGCGAACCCTTTTCAAACGGACGATGGATGGCGGTACTTCTGTTATAGCAGTTCCTACAGCGTGCAAACTATCCAAAGCTTGTAAATTTCCAAGTTCCTCAGGCAATCTCTGAAGATTTGAGCAACCATCGATACTGAGAATACCCAGAGATTTCAACTTACCCAGGCCGCTTGGGAGACTCTTGAGAGTTTTACAGTCTACAAGGTCCAGATGCAAAAGCTTAGATAGACACTCGATGGACGAGGGTAGTTCCTCTGGTGCAGTTCCATCTAAACGCATCGTTTCTATATTGCCAGATGAGATCTCTGGAAGCCTCTTCAGTTTTGAGCAGCCTGAAAGATTGAGTTCTTTAAGCAATCCCAAATGAATTCTAGCTGGAAGACTTTGCAAGTTTTTACGGCCACTGAGGTTCAGGATAGCTAGCTTGTTCAGATGTTGAGTCAACGAGGGGGTTGGAGTTTTTGAAAAAAAATTGAAAGCAGCAGTGATTATCTGGTTTAACTTAAGATAATGCTGCTCAGACGAAAATAGAAAAAAAAAATGGCCACCAAGAAAAATCATTAGCATGTATGATAATTAAACATTATTACTGGAACTATGTTGTAATTAAGATATATGTATATATACCTGCACACTATCGAAAACTTGTTCAATATTGCTATGAGGCATTTTAAGTAAAACAAGTTTCTCTGGATGAATATTTGAAGGCAGTGATTTCAATGGATATCTATGCCAGTGTAGGTACCTCACTTCAGTAAATCCAGGGACTTGGAAGTATGACACTTTACATTTGTTCTCTTCATTCATTGAGCGATAAAATTTCAAAATTCTCAAGTTAGGCGTCTTTGTGAAAGTATTAGGATGCAGATTGATGTCTTTCACTTTAGACACATCCAGCGAAATGCCTTGGATTGCTTCAGTCCCCTATTTATCAATAATAGGAAAAAAAATAAAGTTATATCAAATTATTGTATATAATTCAAGTCGATAGTTACGGTAGAGCAGTCAAACTCGAAATTGTAAAAGTATGATGAAGCATAATTAATACAAGAAAATCTAAACATATAAACCATACATGTATATATGTATGTACGTATGTACGCATACAAATTATTATATTCAAATTTACATAACATATTTGTATACAAATTATTATATACAAGTTGACATAACATATTGCCACACTTTCACAATCATCCAAGTCAGCTTTTCGACAAGTGAATCCATTTCTCTATCTTATATTGAACTATGGGGCCAATTATTTTAGCAAATACAAAATAGAAAAATTCAAGAAAATATTTAATATGTAAAATCTAATATTAATTTCAATTTTCCCAGAAAATATTACTATTTACAGAGTGAAATGTACTTATAACCCCCATTGAAGTTTTTTTTTTTTTTGGAAAATGTTAATTGTAATTAAAGAATCTTAAAAGTGAAGAGACCATTACATAATGAATTAACGATGAAAGAAATGTTTTGTTAATTAAGAGTGCAAAGAAAATTACTAATGAAAATGCTGTCAAAAATGAGGAAATTAAAGTGTTTATGAGAGAACAAAATGTGATGAATAATGTGAAAAACTTAAGTTTCATTTGTGATCAACATGTTAAAAAAGAATTAATGAACAAGGATAAAGTGGACTTTAAACCATTAGTATGAAGTACAGGGGTTAGAATGTTTTTGCACCAATTGTTGTTATTCAAATTAAAAGAAAAGTTCAATCAAAATATTAATTAATCTCAATCAAAAATTTAAAAAAAAAAAAGAAAAATCATAGTTGCTCACCCTGTTTTCTGATAAAATTTTGTAAATCTCTTTGTGATGCCATATCCGACTGCGTCTTCCTAGATCATTGATAGATTCTTGTCGGACAACTTCTCTGCCCATAGCGTGGAACATGTGAGTGGCAAAATGTACAAAAAAATTCCTGAGGGGGATGCCATTTTGATGAAGGTTATTATATTTTTATTTGAAGGTTATTATTATTTTTTAATTACTTACAAATATGCATCAGCACTTGCAATCATCAGTAATTCATCGTCAGCATGCATGCGAATATCGAGTATAAGTAGCAATATCAAGTTTATCTTAATTTCGATTTTGCACTTCGTAATTTCGATGATGAACACTGCTTGATGCTACTGAGAAATTGTTACAAAGCTCTTCACAGTGATTGACAGGTACTTGTTATTAATTCAACTTTGCTAAAGGTTCCTGAGAACACTGAGGCTTCAAGGCAATCCTCCATTTTAGATGCAATTTTGTTAATCCAAATTCCTCGAGGAAAGGAGCGAACAAAAATAGAGTACACTGCATCGGCTATTGAAGCTGGATTTAAGGGTGTCAACTTTCAATGGAACGTTTGCAATTTATATGTTATGGAATTCTACAGATAGATCTCTCCACCTTCTATCCATGGAGTTCTTTCTTCTCAGTTTGGAGTGCCCGGATTTTCATTTTGTGTAACCTTTTATTTTGTGTGGCCTATGGGCTGCTCTTAGGGAACTGCTTTTTCTTTTCAATAATGTAATCTCCCTGAGCTGTTTCTAGAAAGTGACTTTAAAAAAATGAATAAATTTCTTCATTTTTATTAGGCTTTAAGTCTTTGTGATGCGTGTAAAATAAGACTTTCTTGTCTTGTTTATAGTTTTGTTTTTCTTATTCAAGTTAATCTTTTTCCTCTAAAAAGGCAGGGTGTTTTCTTTATTGAAGTTTAATAAGCATATGAACATATTTGTTTTGGTGGACAAATCTTTTATTTAGAGTGTAATAAATAAAGTTATTATCTTATCATCTTCATTAATTAATTCAGAGCTTGAAACATATGAAAAGATATCTTAAATATTTGTTATAAGTATTTTACCACTGATTACTATATCTAGATATTCCTATCAGAAAATCATTGATTTGAGGGATTTTGAGTCAAATCTGATCAACTTGATATGCGCGATAAATCATGCATTTCTATTTTATTGTCATCTGATGTAGTGATAAGAGACCTATCAACAAGAACATCTATTCCTGATGTGGCAAAGAATTCACAATCGTCAAAGGAATTTTGTCACAGTATCTCTATCTTCATCGATAAAGAAACATGCAATATCTAAAAAAATATTTTGCTCTTTGTCATCCAAACCATCATAACTTATTTTTAACAACTCCTGAATTTCCTTGTGGGGAGCTGTTTCCAGTTTACTATTGCATTTTTCCACGCCTCTCTTCTCTTTTCCAGAAAGAAAGCCACCCAAACTTTAAGTGCTAGTGGAACTCCGCGAGCATATTTTATTGTCTTGCATGTCAGCTCTGTATGACTTTCATAGGGATGATCTCCTCCAAAGGCATGTCGACTGAAAAGCTTAAGGGCGTCAGCATGTACCAATTCCTTCATCTGATATTTTTCATCAACTCCACAATTTGTAAGCAATTGTCTATCTCTTGTTGTTATTATTATCCGACTTCCGGAAGCAAACAAATCAAGACGTCCAACTAAAAACTCTATTTGTCTTGGATGATTCACATCATAAAAAACAATTAGAACCTTCTTGCGAGTAAGCCTCTTGCTCTGAAAATTGAGGCCAATATTCGGAAAGCTCTTCACATTTCCATCATTCAACAATGTAGAAAGAAGTTGTTGTCGCAAGTCACCTAATCTGCCAGTTTCTTCTGCCTCTCTAACATTATTAGCAAAGTAGGAACCTGCAGAATGTCTAGAGATTTTGTTAAAAATGGCACCCGCAATGGTTGTTTTGCCTATACCACCGATACCCCAAATGCCTAGTGTGCAAACATTCGTTGACCCGCTGCGTAACAATGATTCAATTTCTTTCATGGGCAATTCAACTCCGACCAGGTCGTTGGTTTCACTTTGAAATGTGTCATCTAGCCTCTTCAAAATTGCATTCACAATTTCCTCTATAAATGCAGATTCAGGCCGAGAAAAAAAGTAACAATATTTTTAAGTTCGAAAAGGAGAGGGAGATCAGAGCGTGCATTTTTAGCTAAATTAATGTAGTGGTTACTTTACTCATATATCTAGTCAAATAAGGGAAAATGATCAGAATACAATGTTCTTTTATGAAAATAATCATAGTTATTTTATTAAATTAATCATTCATTAATGATTAAATTCAATAAATAACAAGAGAGTTAAAGATCATTTTCTTTAAAAAAAAATTGAAAACTAGATATGCGTGCAAATTTAAGAGAGAGAATTATTGTTGACCTAACGACATGAGAACCAGAGCCAGAGAGATTGGCTGCTTCCGTCAAAGCATTCCTCCAAATTTGCATCTTGTCCGGTAATCGTTCTCCTGTTGTGCGCGGAACGCGAAATCAAGCGTATCAAATAATTACAGAAAATAAAGGACACAAAATTTAACGTGGTTTGGCAATATGCCTACGTCCACGGGAGCAAGAAAAAAATAATTGTATTACTAACAATTGTTAGAGTACAATATTTGAATAACGATCTCACTTTCCAGAAATTCAAATATACCCAATACTCTCATACTTTGCAAGAAATATAAATTTCTTAGACACACTTCTTTCACTTCTCTCAAAAGTTTAGAAACTTATAAGCTTAACAAATGTTTTGGATGATTTCAATAAATGATTGCTCCTCTATTTATAACTGAGCCTTGCCATTCATGCTTGTCATTTTCAAAGCAAAAGTCTTGAATTCCTTTCAAATTGTCAAGGTTCGGTGCCAACCCTTAAAGCTCCACATGCATATGCCAAATTTCCAAGTTTTGATGCCAACTTTTCAACACGTTTTGGCAAATTTGACCAGCCTTTATCATAGTAAAAAAAAGCTTGGTTTGACTTTCACAAATTTCTACCTCGGCGAAATTTGTTCAAATCTGAGCCGACTATCAATGAACCATCATCCTCAAAGTGGCTGCATCTCTGTGACTGCCTACGTACCCACAAATTTGGGATCAAGCCAATCATAGTTTAAAATTCTCCAAACTTAATGCATTTGAAGAATTTGAATTAGTTTCAAGCAATGTTGAAACTTAATTCCAGAAATCACATTTGTCAACATATCTGATGGGTTATCTTTGATATCGATCTTTCTCAACAACACAACACTGCTCTCGATAATCTCTCGCACATAATGATATTTCACATCTATGTGCTTCGTCCGAGCATGATATGTTTGATTCTTCGTAAGGAATATCACACTTTGATTATAACAGAAGACTGCAATGTTCTCCTAGATTACTCCCAAATCACCTAACAAGCCTTTCAACTATATAGCTTCCTTTACAGCTTCAGTTGCTGTCATGTACTCTGTTTCCGTAGTGGACAGAGCAATTGTCAATTGTAGAATCGACCTCCAGCTAACCGGACCTCCACCCGATATAAATACGTAGCCCATTGTTGATCTTCGCTTATCTAGGTCTCTGGCGAAATCAGAATCACAATACCCAACACATTGTTGACTACAATCTTTCTTGAACAATAACTCAATATCAATTGTCTCATTCAGATATCGGAGAATCCACTTCACCATAAGCTAGTGATTTTTACCCGAATTGTGCATGTATCTACTAACCATGCTCACTGCTTGAGATATATCAAGCCTTGAGCATACCATAGCATACATAAGACTACCTTAAGAACTAGCATATAGAACACCAGCCATGTAATCTCGCTCTTCTTGAGATGTAGGACTTAAAGAAGAGCTTAATTTGAAATGAGGAGCTAGAGGTGTACATATCGGTTTAGTTTTGTCATCTATACTGAATCTTTCTAGTACTTTCTTCAAATAGAACTTTTGAGTAAACCATATGCTCTTATTCTTCTTGTCTCTACAAATCTCCATTCTAAGTATTCTTTATGCATCACCCAAGTCTTTCATCTTGATCTCAGAAACCAGCTGCTTCTTTAATCTTTCGATCTCATCTCTATTCTTTGAAGCTATAAGCATATCGTCGACATAGGGTAACAAATAGATGAAACTTCCATCTAGTAGTCTTTTAAAGTAAATACAATGATCGTGTTCACTTCTGGTGAATTTCTGCCCTTGTATAAATTGATTAAATCATTTATATCACTATCTTGGCGATTACTTCAGTCCGTACAAAGATTTAATCAACCTACACACATGATTCTCTTTCCCAGCAACTTTGAAACCATAAGGCTAAGTCATAAAGATTTCCTCCTCCAAATCTCCATGTAAGAACATTGTCTTAACATCCAATTGAGCCAACTCTAACTCATATTCTGCAACTAAGGCAAGTAAGATACGAATGGAAGTATGTTTTACAATTGGAGAGAAAACTTCATTGTAGTCAATACCTTTCTTCTGAGCAAAACCTTTTGCAACAAGCCTTACTTGGTATCGAGGAGTTGATTGATTCGGAAATCTTTTCTTCTTAGTGTAGACCCATTTATTGCCAATAGCCCTTTTCCCCTTTGGTAACTCTGCAATTTCCTAAGTCTTGTTTTAATGGAGAGATTTCATCTATTCTTCTATGAGTAACTTCCATTGATCACTTTCATTGCTGCGTAATGCTTCACCTAAAGTGTTGGGGATGTCATCATCAATAACTGGAAGTGCATAGGCTACCACCATGTTTTTAGTAAGCCATCCGTGTTTCTTTATCTCTCTTCTTAGCCTCATTGTTGCTATAAAATCATCGTTATTTACATCATAAATTGTTTCTTCATTTTGTGGGACATCAGAAGAAATAACCTATTCTTCAATTCTAGGTCTCACCTCCATAGTTGAATAATTCTCTTATGTAGAACTAACTGATACATATGGAGTTGGAATAAACTCCACCCGCTGCAATACCTCTATGGTCTTTTTCTCCACCTATTGAGAACTTGAAGCTTTCATCATTGAACCTTCATCAAACATGACATCTCTGTTATATACAAACTTTTTATCTTCGAGATCCCCAAGCTTGAAGCCCTTTACTCTACCTTTGAATCCCACAAAGATAGCTTTTCTAACACGAGGATCCAATTTACCGTCTTTGACATGATAATAAGCTGGACACTCGAATATACAAAGGGAATCATAGTCTTGTTCATACTTTTCAGACCACATTTTCACAGGAGTTTTACCTCTAATTGCAGCAAAAGGCAACCGATTTATCAAGTGACTTGCGTAGCTCACAGTTTCAGCCCAAAACGTTTTATCTAAATCAGTATTATATAACATACATCGTACTTTCTCCAACAAAGTACGATTCATACGCTCAGCCACACCGTTCTATTGTGAAGTATATCTAACCGTAAAATGTCTTTTAATACCCTTGTTTTGGCATACTTGCAAAAATGGATCAGAAGTATATTCACCCCCATTATCAGATCATAACACTTTGATCTTTCTGCCAGTTTGAGTCTCCACTAATTTCTTCCATTTCACGAAAATCTCTAGAACCTCATTCTTTAATCGCATGGAGTATACCCACACACATCTAGAGAAATCATTAACAAATATAACAAAATAATGACTTCCACCAATTGATGCAGTCTTGGTTGGTCCCCATACATCACTGTGAACATATTCAAGGATCTCACAAGTATCGTGATTAGCCGTACCAAACTTAACCTTTGTTTTCTTGCCTACTACACAATGCTTACGTAAATTTAATTTATAAGTTTTGGTACCTTTTAAGAGTCTGTGCCTCATCAGAGTTTGCAAAGACTTCTCTCCAGTATGTCCCGATAATACATCCCATAGTTTAGTGGTGTCACTGTGCGCCTCAACAACATTTGCTTCATTAGTTGTACCTTCCTTCAAATAGTACAGATTGTGACGCCGAACTCCTTGCAGAATCACCATAGCCCCATGTGTAAACTTCATTGTGCCATTTTCAATAGTAACCTTGTACCCTTTAGCTTTTAGAGCACCCACAGAAATTTGATTTTTCTTCAAAGCTGGAATATATTTAACCTATTTTAGTTCTCTGATAATTCCATTAAACATTTTGAGCCGAATTGTTCATGTCCCCATTGTGCGACAAGGTTGATCATTCTCCATCACAACTGCACCAGATTCCAGATTACGAAAATCCATAAACCGTTCCTTAATAGGACACAAATGGTAGGTTGCTCTAGTTTCAAGTATCTACTCGCTCGAACTAGCCACATATGCTGCAGGAGTAATAGTCAGTGAATAATCAGAGTCCTTATCTTTCCGTACCATGTTTGCTGCTGCTGGTTTCTTCCCATTTCTCTTTTGAGCTTCTGGACAATCTTTCCTCCAATGGCCCTTTTCATGACGAAAGGCACACTCATCTCGAGCTCTATTTCTACTTCTCGATTTGGATCGAGAATTCTTTCCACCACGCTTCTTTTTTTTCTCCATCGCTCAATCTCTACTCACCAAAGCTTCAGACGATGCTCGTTCAAAATTTTTATCATTATTCCAAATCTCCAAGTTAGTCAATATTGTATAAACATCTTTGAAGACGATCACACTCTTCCCATATATCAAGGTAGTCACAAAATGACTATATTCCACTAGTAGTGAAGGTACCATAATCATAGCCTTGACTTCATCCCTAATATCTTCATCAAGATTTTTCAAATCAGCAAGTAATTTTTCAAATCTTGAGACATGATCGTGAGTTGACACTCCAAGTTTCATTCGAAAGCCATATACTTGGCTCATTGCATGAAGACGATTTTCAAGACTTTTCAGCAGGCATTTCTCCTCCAATATACGCCACAAAGTCATCGCACACTCATCATCTTTCACCAAGTATTTCACTTCCTTAGTCAAATAAGATCTGATCTGACCACAAGCTTTCTTGTTTATACGATCCCAAATTTCTTCATCATACAAGTGTTTTTTATTTTTCAAAGTAGCATCGAGATCTATTTGAATAAGTGCATCCATAACTTCGCGCCTCCACATGTCGAAGTTGATTTTCCCATCAAACTTTTCAACATCAAACTTTTCAACATCAATCTTCTGCCCTCTTATAACTGGTGATAAATAGCGATTTGACAAATCTTGCCTCCCACTTGAAGTGTCTCCTGAAATAGTCTCGGTAGATCTCTCCCCAATTCTGGAAGTTTCACATTCTACCATTTTCTTAACGAACTATTCCACTTGAAAAACAGACTCTATGATGTTAATTTCGCGTGAATAAATGCACCAGGAAAGTTCCTAGGAGACTGGACGGGAACTTAGTCCCAATTAAAAACCAGAATCCTTAAACTCTTATTGCCTTATTGATAGAACTTTTCTAGACATGCAAAAATACACACTACTTACAATAGATTGTCTCCCAAGTATAAATGGTCGTCTCCACCGTATTCGTGAACAATACCGTCTATGGAATAATATCATATACGTGAATAGTACCGTATCTCCCCAAGTACGAACCATCGG
Organism: Citrus sinensis; assembly: GCF_022201045.2. Lineage (NCBI taxonomy): Eukaryota > Viridiplantae > Streptophyta > Magnoliopsida > Sapindales > Rutaceae > Citrus > Citrus sinensis. The sequence continues at coordinate 9,882,354 of NC_068558.1, forward strand.
CTCTGATACCACTTATTGTGCGTGAAATGCGGAATCAAGCGCACTAAATAATTACATAAAATAAAAGACATAACATTTAACGTGGTTCAACAATATGCCTACGTCCATGGGAGCAAGAGGAAAATAATTATATTACTAACAATTATTAGAATACAATATTTGAATAACGGTCTCACTTCTCAGAAATCCAAATATACCCAATACTCTCACACTCTGCAGGAAATATAAATTCTCCAGACACACTTCTCTCACTTCTCTTAAAACTTAGAAACTTATAAGCTTAACAAATTTTTGGGATGATTTCAATGAATGATTGCTCCTTTATTTATAGTTGAGCCTTGCCATTTTCAAAGCAAAAGTCTTGAGCTCCTTTCAAATTGTCAAGGTTCAGAGCCAACCCTTAAAGCTCCACATGCATATGCCAATTTTCCAAGTTTTTGTGCCAATTTTTCAACACGTTTTTGCAAATTTGTCAAGTCTTTATCATAGTAAAAAATGCTTGGTTTGACTTTTACATCTCCAAGCTTAAAAAATGAATCCCCAAAATTACCGGTTTCCTTTCTCATGTATGATAGATCAACCCGATAGAAAACTGGGGTCACAATCTGTGCATACTCTTTCTTGCATTTGAGGATCTTTAGGAGTTCATCGAGGCACCATCTGGAAGAAGCATGGCTTTCCAAAAAAATGATAACTGAAATGCTTGATGCCTCAATGGCATCCAAAAGAGACTGCGAAATTTCATCTCCCCTCCTAAGATCGTTATCAATGAAAGTTTCTATGCTTTCCCGAGACAAAGCTGAATAAAGATGGCTAGTAAAGCTCTCCCAAGTATCCTCTCCTCCAAAACTTAGAAACACATTATACTTGATTTCAGGATTAGTCAAACTACCATGTGGATGAGAAGAGGAAAAAGAATAAGAAGCCATAACAGATCACTTGATGAGCGATAGATTTTGATGATTAGATGTAAATTACTTAATTCCTTGGAGAACTTCGTTGAGCTGATTTGTTGACTTCAACTGAAGAAACAAATAATGGATGACAAGTAAAAGAATAAATGAAAGTGTAAATCTGACCACACAGATGACTTTATTTTTGCCTTCATTTTGGCTTCACTGGGGCCTTCGCTTGATAATTACAACACTTAGAGGTCCAGTTGCAGGCAAAGTCCAATCGTAGGAGAAGGTCATGCACATTCACTTTTCCTTTCCCATTAGATACGGTGATGAACATCATTTGCCTCGTGGCACCTCCTCTTGATCAAAGTCCAATCGTAGGATGTGACTTCGACAAAGGCAACAAGTATACATAAATAAAAAGGGGGCAGAGCAAGAAAATTAATTCACCAAAATATTTTGTACAAACTAGAAAGAAGAGAGCGAAAATGACATCCCAAATGGTTTCAACGCACCATGTTTGTATGTTACTGCAACCAGCGCAGTAGCTCAAACAAGCATGGTCGCGCAAGGTGGCGTAGCAAGAAAATCAAATTAATGGAGAGTAAAAAGTTATGAGGTTTTAGATCATTTTGATTTGTAAAAATCACATTATCATATTGTAATGCATTACGTTATTTTATGTGGATTATATTGTATTTGATTGTATTGCATTGATATTATATTGTATATTTATTTTCTTGTTATACAACATTTTGTCCTACAATATATTTTTTTAATTAAATTTTAAGTAATTCATTAAAATTTATGTTTTCATAAAAAATAATTATTACAATTACTTAGAATACATAAATTCTTGAAATTTTTACTTCATTTTTTAATTTTTAATTGGAAGCACGACCTTTAATGTTACATTACAAAATCTCATGGCTAATACTTTGTTGGTGATAAATTTGTGGGGAATGGCAAATGTAGAGAAATACAACAATAATGGTGGAACTTTATTACGTAAAGTAATGTGTTTACAACTAACTCTCTATGTAGGAAGAAAAATAATAGTAATAAGTAAACTGCAGAAATTTTGTGTGCTTCAAGGTACGTTACAAATGTCGCTTTCCTTAAGACGTTATTTGCCCCCACCAATTGAGTGATGCACATGGGTTAAGCAAATACGCCTCTAGGATAGAATGAAGCACTTGTTTGTTTGCTTGCGTTATGCATTGACAAAAGCAAATCAGAATACTCTTGAATGTTGCAAGCCTACCAAGAAACAATATATTATTCCTGCAAAAAACAATATATTGGATTGTGAATGCACAAAAGAAATGGGTGTTTTGTGTTGAAATTCGTACTAGAAAGGAATGCTAAGAAAAGAGTGGTGTAGGATCATTAATTTCATGTCTAAATGGCTTAAACATGGCCCCTATTTATAGATATACTTGTGCCCCCTCATTTGGGTTGTCATCTTTCATGATACTTCTTCTTTCATGGCCATTGGATCTAGATTTGATTATAATCAATGGTCCAAATTGAACCATCATCATTTCAAATGAAATGTCACCATGAAATGATGCATCTTCAAGTGAAATGTTGCCATGAAAAGATATATCATTTAGTAAAAAGATACTTTTTCTACTTTTTCTACAAGACAATTAAATGGACATGTCCTTATAACAAGATATCATTTAATTATACATGTCTTTAGTAAAAGGTACATTTTCGATAAGGCACAATTAATAGGACATATCTTTACCATAAGACACATTTATTTTAAAAATTTTCCAACATACTTAAGATATCAGAATCATAAAAGAACAATACACGCACCTAAACTGCACTATATACAAAATCTTATGAAGCAAATTGAAGTGCATTCTTCTTGCAGTGAATTATGGGGCGAAGAGATCAGCCTGCACCATCAATGAAAGAAAAATAATTAAAGGAGTCAATGATCCAAGTCACCGTTGCAATACTAGTCACTGGGGCCTTCACTTGATAATTACAACACTTAGAGGTCCATTTGCAGGCAAAGTCCAACCGTAGGAGAAGGTTACGCACATTCACTTTTCCTTTCCCATTAGATACGGTGATGAATATCATCTGCCTCGTGGCACCTCCTCTTGATCAAAGTCCAACCGTAGGATGTGACTTCGACAAAGGCAACAAGTATACATAAATAAAAAGTGGGTAGAGCAAGAAAATTAATTCACAAAAATATTTTGTACAAACTAGAAAGAAGAGAGCGTAAATGACATCCCAAATGGTTTCAACGCACCATGTTTGTATGTTACCGCAACCAGCGCAGTAGCTCAAACAAGCATGGTCGCGCAAGGTGGTGTAGCAAGAAAATCAAATTAATGGAGAGTAAAAATTTATAAGGTTTTAGATAATTTTGATTTGTAAAAATCTCATTATTATATTGTAATGCATTACATTATTTTACGTGAATTATATTGAATTTGATCGTATTGCATTGGTATTGTATTGTATATTTTGTCATACAACATTTTGTCATACAATATAGTTTTTTAATTAAATTTGAAGTAATTCATTAAAAATTTATGTTTTCATAAAAAATAATTATTACAATAACTTAGAATACATAAATTCTTAAAGTTTTTACTTCATTTTTTAATTTTTAACTGGAAGCACGACCTTTAATGTTACATTACAAAATCTCATGGCTAATACTTAAGATATCAGAATTAGGGGTGTTCAAAATCCAATCCGATCCCTCAATCCGTCTTATCCATAGAAATCCGATCCATAAAAATCTGATCCGTGGATTAGTGGATTGGATTGGATTGAAAATTTGATAATCCGCAATCGATGGATTAGATATAGATCTATTTCTGTAAATCCGTAAAAAACCACGAATCCGCAAAAAAATAAAAAGTATTTATTTAATTAAAAACTTGTAAATATGATATTAGTACTTACTAGTAAATAAATAAGTTAAAATATAGTTACATTAATACTATATTATATATTATCCAATAATAATATAAAATAAAAACAACTAAATAAACAAATATAACTTTTTAAATAGTTAATTTTCATGTACTGATCTAAACGAATGAGATTTTTTTTTGTTTTGGTGTGTTATATTTTGAAATTTGAAATTTTAAATGTATTTTCTAGTTTTATTTAAATAATTAATTAATTTAAATCTTATTTAATTTTAAATTTGATCAGTAGTAAAATTATTTTTATATTAAATATTTTTTATTTAGTTAGTTTGTGGATTGGACAGAATTAAAAATTTTCAATCCGCAAACCAATTCGTAAAATGGTGGATTAGATATGGATTTGGTCAAATTCGCATCCGATCCGTAGATGTATGGATTGGATTTGGATTGAATTTCACCAATTCATGAATTGGATTGGATTGAAAATTTATAATCCATAAAATCGTGGATCGGATATGGATTTATTTCCAATCCGTACAATCCGATCCGCGAAGACCCCTAATAAGAATTATAAAAGAACAATACATGCACCCAAACTGCACTGTATACAAAATCTTATGAAGCAAATTGAAGTGCATTCTTCTTGTTGTGAATTATGGGGCGAAGAGATCAGCCTGCACCATCAATGAAAGAAAATTATTAAAGTAGTCAATGATCTGAGTCACCGTTGCAATACTAGTCACTGGGGCCTTCGATTGATAGTTACAACACTTGGAGGTCCATTTGCAGGCAAAGTCCAACCGTAGGAGAAGGTCATGCACATTCACTTTTCATTGCCCATTAGATGCGGTGATGAGCATCATCTGCCACATGGCACCTCCTCTTGATCAAAGTCCAACCGCAGGATGTGACTCAGACAAAGGCAACAAGTATATATAAATAAAAAAAAGGGCAGAGCAAGAAAATTAATTCATCAGAACTTGTGCGCTGATAACTTTGCTCTTAGTTTGCAAACTCAACGTGATTGTTTGAGCCTTTTGATTATATCTTTGTTTTTTCTTTTTCGTTTTTTCCTTATGAATGGTTTCCGTCAGCTATCCATTCCTTTTGTTGAAATGCTCTTCAGTTCTTTGTGTTTCTTCTGGAAAAAGAGTCTGTTTGGTTTTTTTCTGTGGTGAGGGGGGGGGGGTTTGCAAAAGAAACAGAATCGGAAATCTTTGGATGTTTACTTTATTTTTCGTTCTTTGTAAAATGTCATTCCTCCCTTGCACTAGTTACCGTTACAATGTTTCTAGCGTGATCAAACCTTTTGCGCAATTTAAATGTCAACTTCTGTGGTTGCTTGTTCTTTTTTAATTATTATCATTATTATTAAAAATTGAAAAGGTTGGTGGTTTAACTGCCAATCTTTGTTTTGTTGTGCTTTGCCATTGTTTTTGTTTTGTAAATTACTCGTTGGTTGTCTGTCGGTTATTGGATGAAATAAAAAATGCCGTTTCATTTCAAGTATTAGTAGTACTGAGTGTTAGGAAATTGGTGGGTGAAGTAGGCCCGCAGTTAAAATAAAATTGGAAGAAATAAAGAACAAGCACAAAAGAGAATACCAGAAATTACGTGGTTCGGCTTTTAGCCTACGTCCACGGGCGAAAACAGAAGGAAAATGTTTCACTAGTGATATGAGGATTACAAGTATTATAATATTTTGGCTCACTTCCTAGAACCCCAATACACCCAATCTCTTACTCACTAGACTCACAAGAGCTTTATAATTTTAAGCTTTACAAAACTCTATGGTTTTCTCTCTCAGAGTAGCAGAGAAGAATTGAAGAATGGATTGATTGAAGAGCGGAGTGAAGCCTCTATTTATAGGCTTCATTCCCTCTTCTTTTTCTATTTATTTAAATATTTTATTTTTATTTTTATTCTTTGGACGGCACCTCCCATTTTTTTTCTTCTTTTTTTCTTCTTTTTCTTCTTTCTCTTTTGTTTCCTTCTTTGGGCAGTTGCCAAAGCCATGTTTATTTCTTTGGGCGGCTGCCAAAACCAATTTGATTTTGGCTAGGCCACCACCGACTTTGACATTTCTCCCACTTGGAGATTTGATTGAGAATCAATCAATCTCTACACCATCCTTTCTGCTTCGCCATAACCATGTTACCTACGTTTCTACTAGGCCACAAGAAGATCTACTCCAGATAAACTTATCAGTATTTATCAGCTTGGTCAAAACATATGTTAGGTTCTCCTTCGTATGGATTTTCTGTAAATCCACATTTCTGTCTTCCACTACTTCTCGAATGAAGTGATACTAAACTCCTATGTGCTTTGTCCTGGAATGAAAGACTGGATTCCTTGCAATGTGCAAGGCACTCTGACTGTCACAAAACACAGGAATTTTCTGTTGTTTGTGCCCGAGCTCCTCCAATAATCTTTGTATCCAAATAGCTTCCTTGCAAGCTTGTGTAGCTGCCATGTATTTTGCTTCTGTTGTAGATAAAGCCACAACGGTCTGCAGTTTCGAAACCCAGCTTACAGTTGCTCCCGCAAGTGTAAACATATAACCAGTAGTGGATTTTCTTTTATCAAGGTCTCCTGCAAAATCTGAATCCACATAGCCCCTGATAGTAAACTCTGATCCTCCATAACATAATGCAACATCTGAGGTTCCTCTAATGTATCTCATAATCCTCTTCACAGCTATCCAATATTCTCCACCAGGATTCGCCATGTATCGACTGACTGCTCCCACTGCTTGTGCAATGTCTGGTCTTGTACATATCATAGCGAACATCAAACTTCCCACTGCTGATGCATACGGTACTCGAGACATCTCCTTCCTCTCTGCTTCATTGCTAGGACACATACTTGAGGATAATTTGAAATTAACAGGAAGTGGGGTAGAAATTGACTTACAATCTTGCATGTTGAAGCACCGCAAGATTTTCTTCAAGTAATTCTTTTGCGAAAGCCAAATCTTCCTGTTATTTCTGTCTTGGTGAATTTAGATTTATGGTGCAAGGCCTATTCAGCGATGGCTAGAGAAAAAGGTAGTGACTGAGCTATCAAGAATGCTTGTTCGCGAAGAAAGTGACGAGAACTCAACAGTGTACATAGACGCCAGTCCAAAGGGTGATAGTTTGGTGTACCGGGTGCAGAAAAATAGAAGGTTTGTTGACGCAGCTACTGGGCACTGGGCAGAAATCTGAGGTATTAATTCAAAACCTTAATGGGCCACGGACTGATCTTTCCCAGGCTGTGAACACGATGAAGATTGAAGAAATTGATGATAATGATGAGATGGTTGACGATTGAACTGACAATTCTCACAAGTGTTTGAAGGGTTTGCGTTGAAGTCTAAAGTTGGTTTTATTTCATAATTTGCTGAATTTTATTTTGTTTCCAACTGTGCAAATGTTAATTGGTGAAGGGTATCTTCCCTTGTTATGTTTGTAAAATGTGAAAATGTTAATAGTTGAGTGATCTTTCTTCTGTTTTGGGAATTTTGTCTTTAATAGAAATAAATATCATACTTTGGAGTGGATATCATTAGCTTAACCTTGCTCCTTTTGTATAGGCATGGTCGTGTCGAATGGCAGTGGGGTCAATCAGAATTAGAGAAGATTGACTAGAGAATACCAATAGATATTGAGTTGACCTCTGGGAGATGGGTAAGAAAAATTTAATTATTTATTATGGGGTGGGTTGATTCTCTCGCCGTTCTTTTGTGTCTTCTATTTGGGTTATTGGATTTTTATTTTTATTTTATTTGTTAGTTGTGTTTTATGTGGATTTTAAGCCTTAGCCTGATGAATACGCCTAGTATGATCTCAGTACCATCAGGTCATGGTTTCCGAAAAGGGTTATTTCCTTAAATCTTAGATGAGCACTTTCGTTTAATACTAATAATTAGTTTGTCCACTGTTAGCATTCTCTTATATGCTTGGTTGATTCAAGTCTGCACTTGAAATTGTTTTTGGAGGCAAAAACTGCGGAAGTTGTCAAGCCATCTGTGTATGTGTGTGTGTGTTTTTTCCTCCCCTTTTTATCATTACCTGGAAATGATGCCCAAGTAAGTGGCTAAATAATTTTCTTGCTCTGTTTATATTGTGGCTTTTGTGAGTAGTTAGAAAGAATTTGTTATTTCTTGGATAATTGACTCTGCACAAATATTGGACACCTGACTAATTGAGATAGCCGTGAGGAGAGATTGTGGATGATACTTCAAGGGAATACGTAGATTAATTTTATAGTTCTTGTTATTCTGCGCATCCTTCAATGAAATATAGTTAATTTTTCATCCTTATTAGACGGGGTTGGCAGTGGAATAATTTCAACCTCTAGCTTTTGTTGATTACTTCTCCCCATTTGAACTGACGATACTATTGTGGAGCTGAGATTTGTGGAAGTGTTCGCTGTATTGCTTGTTGTCAAGAAAAGGCTTCTAGAAGCAGCCTATTTTGAAGATCTAGAAGCTGTAAAAACTGCCCAAATTGAAGTCTAAGTAGGTGCCGCCAAAGAAGAAAAATGAAGAGTTGACAGCAGCAGTTTTGAAGAAGGAAAAAGAAGAATAAAGAAGATAATAGCGGTGAAAAAAATAATATTTTAATAGTCAATTTTTTGCTATAAAAAGGGAGCTCCCCATTTCATTTGTGCATTCAATTTTGGTGTGAAGGAAAGTAAAGAGCTTAAGTGATTTTGAGGGCTTAGAATTATAAAGCTCTTGTGAGTTTAGTAAGTGAGAGATTTGGTGTATTGAGATTTTGGATAGTGAGTCCAAATATTACAATACTTGTAATCCTCATATCACTAGTGAAATATTTTTCTTCTGTCTTCACCCGTGGACGTAAGCTAAAGTCGAACAACGTAATTTTCTGGTGTCCTCTTTGTACTTTTTTTTATATTTCTTCCAATTTCATTTTAGTTGTGGCCCTGCTACTGGTTGTATTTTTTAGAGTCGGTGATACTATTAACGTATACGGCACTATTAACGTATATGACACTATTCACGTATACAATACTATTTACTTATACGGTTACTGTTCATGTGAAACGGTAGGAGCCGATCTTAGCAAAGTTAGTTCGTGGTGAAAAATGATGGCGGCAAAATACGAAATTGAGAAGTTCAACATAAATAATTTTTCGTTGTGGAAAATGAAAATGAAAACTATATTGAGGAAAAATAATTGCTTGGCAGCAATTGGAGAAAGACCCATGGAGATAACTAATGACAAGTGGAACGAGATAGACGGCAACGCTATTGCTAATTTACATTTGGCACTTGCAGATGGGGTGTTATCCAGTATGGCAAAGAAAAAGACAACAAAAGAAATATAAGATACTCTTACAAAATTGTACGAGGCCAAATCACTGCACAACAAGATCTTCTTAAAAAGAAGACTCGATACTCTTTGAATAGTGGAATCTACATTAGTGACTGACCATATCAACACCTTGAAGACTTTATTTTCACAATTCACAACGTTGGGTCATAATATAGAGGAAAATGAATGTGTGGAGCTTTTACTTCAAAGTTTACCAGATTCATATGATTAACTCATCATCAATATGAGGAACAATAACCAAGTAGATAGTCTAGTCTTCGATGATGTTGCAGCCTCTGTATTAAATGAGGAGAGCAGACGAAAAAATAAAAAAGACAGACAAGCAAGTTCGCAGCAAGTAAAAGCACTATTGGTGACGAGAGGGAGATCAATGAAATGTGGCCCTATTGGGAGTCACAATCATGGTAGATCAAAATCCAGAAGTAAGAAGAATATTAAATGCTACAACTGCGGCAAGAAATGACACGTCAAGAAAGAATGTTGGAACAATTAGAAGAAAAGAGATGACAAAGAACTTGAGTCATCAAGTGCTCAGGAGTGTGTAGTAAGTACCTCGGATGATGGCGAAATTCTCTACAACAAGGCAATAATTGTTTCAGAAGGCAGAAAACGGCTATCTGACGTCTGGTTCATAGACTCAAGAGTTACCCGGCACATGACCTCTTGGAGAGAATGGTTTCACACATATGAACCTATCTTAGGAGGATCTGTATATATGGGTGATGATCATGCCTTGGAGATTGTTGGTATTGGTACTATCAAAATCAAAATGTTTGATGGTACAATTTGTACAATTGAGGAAGTATGGCATGTCAAAGGCTTGAGGAATAATCTATTGTCTTTAGGACAAATGGATAGTCATGGGTACAAAACTCATGCGGAGAATGAAATTATAAAGACTGTTAAAGGCGCGCTTATATTGATGAAGGCAGAAAAGATCGATGCTAATCTATTTATACTTAAAGGATAAACACTACAGGAAGTTGATACGTGTGTTGCGTCAAATGGAGAAAAGTCAATGATAATGTGGCATCTCAAACTTGGCCATATGTCGGAATAAGGTTTAAGATTCTCTTTGGGCAAAAATTGCTTCTAGGGCTCAAATCGGTAAATTTACCGTTTTGCGAGCATTGTGTTACAAGTAAGCAGCATAGATTAAAGTTCAGTAGATCTGTTGCTATAAGTAAATGCATTTTAGAATTAGTTCACTCTGATGTTTGGGAATTACTAAACATATCCATGGGAGGTGCAAAGTACATGGTGACTTTCATTGATGATTATTCTAGGAGATGTTGGGCGTATCCAATCAAGAAAAAGTCAGATGTGTTTTCAGTGCTCAAGCAGTACAAAGCACGGTTGGAATTTGAATCTGACAAAATAATCAAGTGCTTGATGACAAATAACGGTGGAGAGTATACAGACAGCGAGTTTCTTGCTTTTTGTAAGCAAGAATGTATTAAGAGACAATTCACAGTGGCATACACTCCTCAACAGAATGAAGTGGCAGAACAGATGAACAGAACTCTTACAGAAAGGATAAGAGCTATGTTGAGAACTGTTCGCCTACCCAACTCATTTTGGGCAAAAGCAGCCAAAATTACTTGTTATATAATAAATCGATCTCCATTAACTGTAATTGAGTTGAAGAGACCGATGGAGATGTGGACTGGAAAGTCAACTGATTACTTCTACCTATATGCATTTGGATGTCTTGTGTACGTGATGTACAATGCCCAAGAAATAACAAAGTTAGATCGAAAATCTAGGAGATGTATCTTCTTCAGGTATGCTGATGGAGTAAAGGGTTATCGTTTGTAGGACCCCACTGCCCATAAAATTGTCATCAACAAAGATATTATATTTGTAGAAGATCAACTACAAATGAGAGATGAGGATGATAGTACTGTAAAAGAAAAGTTAAAGACTATACCGGTATATGTGAAAAATAATATGGAAAAAGAAAATTCAGATTCTTTTGAAGCAGCATCAGAGCACGAGAAACAAGAACCAGTCGAGTCTGAGGCTCCAGAAATTCATCGGTCAACTCGTGAGAGACGACTGCCAGCGTGACATTTGGAGTATGTCACAGAGATCAATGTTGCATATTGTCTTCTAACAGAGGATAGAGAGCCATCAACTTTTCATGAAACTTTAAACAGCTCATATATTACTTTATGGATGCCAGTAATGCAAGAAGAAATTGAAGCTCTACACAAGAATAAAACATGGGAACTTGTACTGCTACTATGGAAGAAAAGTCATTGGAAATAAATGAGTGTATAAGATCAAACGTGATGGCAATAGCCAAGTAGAGCAGTATCGTGCAAGATTAGTGATAAAAGGATATGCTCAGAAAGAAGGTATTGACTTCAATGAATTACTTTCTTTGGTGGTTCGATTCACAACAGTCAGAATAATATTGGTGATGTGTGCTACATTTGACCTGCATCTAGAGCAATTAGATGTGAAAACTGTATTTCTTCATGGAGAACTTGAAGAAGAAATTTATATGTTCCAACTAGAATGTTTTGCTGAAATAAGAAATGAGAACTTGGTTTGCAGATTGAACAAATCTCTGTACGATCTCAAACAGGCGCAGATGTGTTAGTATAAGAGATTTGATTCCTTCATCATGTGCTTTGGATACAACAGACTCAATTCATACTATTGTGCATATTATAAGAGGTTTGAAGATAATGATTTCATTCTTTTGCTGTTGTACGTGGATGACGTGTTGGTAGCAGGCCCCAATAAAGATCGAATCCAAGAATTGAAGGCACAATTGGCCAGGGAGTTTGAAATGAAGGACTTGGGACCACCAAACAAGATTCTAGGGATGGAAATTCACCGAGATAGAAAATAACAGAAAGATTTGGCTTTCTCAGAAGAATTACTTGAAGAAAATCTTGCGACCCTTCAACATGCAAGATTGTAAGTCAATTTCTACCCCACTTTCTGTTAATTTCAAGTTATCCTCAAGTATGTGTCCTAGCAATGAAGCAGAGAGGAATGAGATGTCTCGAGTACCGTATGCATCAGCAGTGGGAAGTTTGATGTTTGCTATAATATGTACTAGACCAGATATTGCACAAGCAGTAGGAGCCGTCAGTCGATATATGGCGAATCCTGGTGGAGAGCATTGGATAGCGGTAAAGAGGATTTTGAGATATATCAGAGGAAGCTCAGATGTTGCATTATGTTATGGAGGATCAGAGTTTACTATCAGGGGATATGTTAATTCAGATTTTGCAGGAGACCTTGACAAAAGGAAATCTACTACTGGCTATGTGTTTATACTTGTAGGAAGAGCTATAAGCTGGGTTTTAAAACTACAGACTGTTGTGGCTTTATCTACAACAGAAGCGGAATATATGACAGTTATACAAGCTTGCAAGCAAGCTATTTCGATATAAAGGTTATTGGAGGAACTCGGGCACAAACAACATAAAATTTATGTGTTTTGTGACAGTCAGAATGTCTTGCACATTGCAAGGAATCTAACATTTCATTTTAGGACTAAGCACATTAGAGTTCAGTACCACTTCGTTCGAGAAGTAGTAGAAGATGGAAATGTGGATTTGCAGAAAATCCATACTAAGGAGAACCTAGCAGATGTTATGACCAAGCTAATTAATACTAACAAGTTTGTATGGAGTAAATCCTCTTGTGGCCTAGAAAAGATGTAAGCAACATGATAATAACGAAGTAGAAAGGTTGGTGTGGAGATTTGATTGAAGTGAGAGAATGTCAAGAAAAGGCTTTTAGAAGCAGTCTATTTTGAAGATCTAGAAGCTGCAAAAGCTACCTAAATTGAAGTCTAAGTAGGTGCCGGCAAGGAAGAAGAAAAAAAAAGAGTTGAAGTTGCCAAATTTGAACAAAGAAAAAAAAAAGAAGAAGAAAAAATGGAATTTAGCAACAACAGTTTTGAAGAAGGAAAAAGAAGAATAAAGAAGATAATAGTAGTGAAAAAATTAATATTTTAATAGCTAATTTTTTGCTATAAAAAGGGAGCTCCCCATTTCATCTGTGCATTCAATTTTGGTGAGAAATAACGCAGAGAGCTTGAGTGATTTTGAGGGCTTAAAATTATAAAGCTCTTGTGAGTTTAGTGAGTGAGAGATTAGGTGTATTGGGATTTTGGGTAGTGAGCCAAAATATTATAATACTTGTAATCCTCATATCACTAGTGTAATATTTTCCTTTTGTCTTCGCTCGTGGACTGCTACAGTGAACTATTTTTTCTAAAATTATAGTTTGACCTCAAAACTTTATATAACTGTATTATGACCCAAAATGTTATGAATCTTTTCAGATAAGTTCAATTTCAGAATTTCTAAGTAATACTTTGTTAATCCCAAAACTTTCTAAAATTATGATATCGCCCAAACTATGTGAAATAATAGAATGGCCCAAAATATTTAAATATTTTTAAATAGTCCAAATCTGAAATTGAAAACAATATTTATTAAAATCAAATATTGTAAAATTCTTTCATTTTAGTCCACAACTTGAAAAACAACTTAACTCCATAAAATCATTTTCTTATTATAAAAGCACAATACATAAATTTTTGTTCAACCAAAAATATGTGGTTTGTTATCATCAAAATCAACATATATAGCCATATAGGCTAACAATCTCCCCCTTTTTGATGATGACAAAACACATTTAAAAAAATTTAATTTAGTTATGAAAAGCTCTCCCTTAATCAATGCAAGGTTAAAGACTAATTTCAAAAAGATTTAAAAGACTCCCCCTGCATAAATTCATATGAATATTTTTCATAACAAATAAATTTCTCATATTTTCCCTTTACAAATTATATCTCCCCTTTATCATGAAAAAGAATTAAAGCTCCCCCTATCAATCATCAAAATCTCAATACAAGCACATTAGTTCAAAAGCAGCCAAAACATAAGGAAAGAACATAATAATCAATCAAAGCAAATCCATATCATCCAAGACAAATACATAATCCAAAATCATAACAACCATCCATATAATAAAAAATAAAAGTACATAAATCAGTAAATGAAATGTAAATATGTCCAAATACAAGCATAAGAGACTACTAAGGTGGTGAGGATGGTGGTGATGGAAGAGGATACAGATATGGAATGCCGAAATGCACAAAGAGGAGGCGCTATCCATGAATGAGCTGCTGCTGAAACTTAGTCTGCCGCACAGAGAGTGTCCTCACCTCATCCATAAGCTATTGAAGAGTAACCTCGTCATAAATAGGAGGCTCGGGAAATGGTAAAGCAGGTGCAGAGGCAGCAGGAGCAGAGGTAGACACTGGAGCATCTTGACGTCAACATTGGCCTCGAAACGAAAGCGAGAAATCAGGAAGTTGATCAATAGGAACCACAGCATTGAGTGACCGATCATCACTCGGAGCAAGGAAAGTGTACTTGTTTTCAGTTAACTTGACCCAAGCGCCATTACTCCAATCAAAACCTAAGCTAAATACAACGTCATCCCATATACCCTTAAACGGTCTACACGATGATTCATGAATCAGTACATTAAAGTGTTTAAGGATTCAGGTAATAAAGTGACCATACAGAAGAGAGCGGGTAATCAATGCAGGTATGGTCAACATGGTTCGGATGATGGTATATCCTAAGTTAACCGGACGACGTCTAAGAATACAATCAATCAAAGCAACTTCCATGTGTAAAACCTCATCCAAATGCCCTGATCTAGGAAAAACAATGGACTGAATAAAGCGAAACAAAATACGAGTTTGAAGATAAAGATATCGAGTACGAAAATTAAAGGTACAATCTTCAACAGAAAGATCATTACACCGACATCTATTACGAACAGCGTCAACATGAACATAACTATCAAGTTTAGGAGATTTCCTAGGCGAAAAAATTTCTAGGCCAAAATCAGATGATCCTATGATAGAGTTTAACACCGAAACATCAAAATCAATCATAACTCCTCCAACATTGGTTATTACTAGAGTCTTGTTATCTTTGGAAACGTCCATATTCGAGTCAAACACTTTCACCAAGTCGGGATAAACATTCTCCTCAATCATAAGTACATTAATCCAACCAACATCTTCCAACAATTGAAATAAATTTTAATGACTAATATTGAGAGTATTAAGCCAATCCGGTAAAACATAAAATGTATTGAGTACCTCACGAGTCCTGAAACTTTGGTGAAACCGTTTGGTTAAATGTTTGTTGTTCTGAAAGTGTGTGGACTCAAAGTTGGATTGATTGGAGGTGCCCTCTGCTTGTCGTGATCGTTTGGTGGGTTGAACTGATTCTTCGCCTTTTTCTCGAACCAACCGCGAGCTTGACATGATGATTTTGAATGATTTGAAGTGAAATGAGGCAATGAGAAGGGAGATAATGAGGATTGAAAGAGATTTTGAGAAGCAATTTGGATAAAAAACGGCTTAAGAGGAAGAAATCTAGAGAGATAAAATTCGGTTGAAACCCTAGATTTGATTTTAAATCTAGTGATTTTGAGGTTGAAAAAGGATTTGAAAGATGATTTTGGACACAAGAATGGATGGGGAATAAATTTTATGGATCGATTTGAATCGAAAATGAGTGGAAGTAGTGGATTTTGGAGTGAGAGAGAGAGAGGGGAAGAAACGGCTTAAGAGAGAATGAGCTATCCGATTTACCAAAAGAAAGAAATGGAAGATGAACAATTTAAAATGCCTCGAATCCGGCTTGCCGGATTTCACTAACCGGTTAGCAGATTAGTGTCCAGTGAGGGGAAAACTGAATCCGGTTTACCGGATACCACTAACCGGCTAACCGGTTAGTGTCCAGAATGATGAAAGCTGAAACCGGCTTGCCGGTTTCTTTACCCGGCTGTCCGGATAGTTTTCAGAATTTTTTAAAACTTATTCGGCTTATCGATTTAAAGAACCAGTTGTCCGATTTTGAGGCAGAAAAGAAGCTTAGCAAATTCGGCTTTCCAGATTGAATAACCGGATGACCGATTTGTGTCCAGTAAACTCCAAAACACATCTGGCTTTTCGGTTTTTATAACCAGTTGACCGGTTTTCATCTAGAAATATTTCAAAACTAATTCGGCTTATCGGTTTGATAAATTCGATTATCCGGAATTTGACCCAAGAGCAATCAATGAGAAAATAGTTTTCCAGTTGAGAGGAAACGGCATACCGGTTTAGACTTGGAATTTTATTTTTGGCTTAAAATTTGATCAATTTTAAATCATTTTGTGATTTAAAACTTTGCAATAAGCCATTCAATACATGAACCATAAATGCATACAATAACAAATATATTAACTTAATCAACAAATCATAATTCAATATGCAACATTCATAATTCCAAACTCATGTCTTATCTTTATAAAAGCTCTTCACTAAGAGGTTTTGTAAAGATATCTACAAGTTGATTTTCAGTAGAAACAAATTTAATCATAACATCTCTTTTTCGAACATGATCTCTAAGAAAGTGATGCCTAATTTCTATATGCTTAGTCTTAAGATGTTAAATGGGATTCTTGGATAGATTAATAGCACTAGTGTTGTCATACAAGATAGGTATTTGATCAAGATTAATACCAATCTCTAAGAGTTTGTTTCATCCAAAGAATTTGTGCACAACAACTACCAGCGGCTATATATTCGGCCTCGGTGGTTGAAAGCGCAACCAAATTTTGTTTCTTACTAAACCAAGAGACAAGTGAATGACTTATGAAGTGACATGTTCCACTAGTACTTTTTCTCTCAACCTTATATCCGGCAAAGTCGGCATCCGAATAATAAGTTAAGTCAATATGAGTTCCCCTAGGATACTAAAGACCAAGATTGATGGTGCCAATCAAATATCCAAAAATTCGTTTAACAGCAAGCAATTGTGACTCTTTAGGACAAGATTGAAATCTAGCACACAAGCATACACTAAACATAATATCAGGCCTACTAGTAGTTAAATAAAGTAAGGATCCGATCATACCTCGATATGTCTTGATATCAACTTCCTTACCCTTCTCATCTTTGTCCAGCTTGATGGTAGTACTCATTGGAGTGCTTTTTACCGTTCCATTATCATAGCCAAATCTTTTGAGTAGATCTTTCACATACTTGACTTGATTTATGAAAATTCATTCCTTGTTTTATTTGATTTGGAGTCCAAGGAAGTACTTCAGCTCTCCCATCGTACTTATCTCAAATTCTTTGCTCATGCAAGAAGAAAATTCTTTACACAACAATTCATTAGTAGAACCAAAGATAATGTCATCAACATAAATTTGTACTACAAGTATATCTTGGTTCTTATGCTTAACAAGAAAATAGTATCCGTTTTTTCCATTGAAAAACTATTATCCAATAGAAAATTCTTAAGCTTATCATACTATGCTCTAGGTGTTTGTTTTAATCCATATAATGCCTTAGACAATTTATACACATTATTTGGAAATTTTCATTTTCAAAATCAGGAGGTTGTTTTACATAGACTTTCTCTATAATGTAACCATTTAAGAAAGCACTTTTGACATCCATTTGGAACAAAATGAAATCCTTATGACATGCATATGCTAACAACATCCTAATGGATTCTAATCTAGCTATAGGTGCAAATGTTTCATCAAAATCAATTCCCTCTTCTTAGTTGTAACCTTGAGCCATTAATCTAGCTTTATTTCTTACAACCACATCGGATTCATCCATTTTGTTTCTAAATACCCATTTAGTGCCTATAATGGATTGATGTTTTGGATTAGGAACTAATTCCCAGACATTGTTTCTCTCAAATTGATTTAACTCCTCTTCCATTGCCATAATCCAAGATTCATCATTTTCCGCATCCGCAAAGAATTTTAGTTCAATTTGAGAAATAAATGCACCATGCTCACATGTGTTCCTAAAAAATAATATAGTTGCAACACCTCGTAAGGGATCTCCTAAAATTACACCCTTAGGGTGAAAAGAAATATACCTCCACTCCTTGGGGAGTATTTGGAATTACTTGTTTCTTCACATTTGTTCCTCTTGAATTCCTAAAATTACACCCTTAGGCACCATGCTCACATTTGTTTCTTCATGATGTTCCTCTTGAATTCCAGGTGGTGCATCTTTTTGGTTGTCATTTGATGGTTTTTCTTGTTATTCTTCTTCTGCATTATCATCAACAGCGACTTTCTCCTTAGAGGAGGGGTTAGACTTATCAAATGTAACATGCGTAGATTCTTCCACAACCAAAGTTCTTTTATTATACACTCTATAAGCTTTGCTTGAGTTTGAATAGCCAAGAAAAATACCAACATCAGATTTTGGATCAAATTTACCAAGATTATCTTTTGTGTTCAAAACAAAACATTTGCATCCAAAAACGTTAAAATAGCCAATGTTGGGTTTTCTATCTTTCCAAAGCTAATATGGAGTTTTGTTAAGATTGGGTCTAATCAACACACGATTTAAAACATAACAAGCGGTGTTGACAGCTTCGACCCAAAAATACTTAGGCAAATAATTTTTATTCAACATGGTTCTAGTCATTTCTTGAATAGACCTATTCTTTCTCTCTACAACTCCATTTTGTTGAGGAGTCCTAGGTGATGAAAATTGATGCCCAATGCCAAAATCATTACAAAAATTCTGAAATGCATAATTTTCAAATTCTCCACTATGATCACTTCTAATACAAGAAATACTACATCCCTTTTCATTTTGAAACTTTTTGCAAAAAACTTTAAATGCATCAAAGGCATCAACCTTATTAGCTAAGAATAATACCCATGCGTATCTAGAAAAGTCATCCACAATTACAAAAGCATAATATTTGCAATTTAAACTAGCATATCTAGAAGGTCCAAATAAATCTATGTGAAGTAATTGAAGTGGTTTTGAAGTAGAAATATTTTTCTTACTTTTGAAAGAAGTTTTGATTTGTTTTCCAAATTGGCAAGCTTCACAAATTCTATCTTTTTGAAAATTGATTTTTGGAAGACCTTTAACCAAATTATTTTTCACGATTTTTTAAATCAAATCCATGCTTGCATGACCTAATCTTCTATGCCACAACCAACCATCATCATGCAATGCGGAGAAACATTTATCATTTGTAAATGCACAATCGATATTAATGGTATAGACATTAACACATTTATTTCCTACAAACAAAACATTGCCATCACATGCATTCCCAATAACACATTTTGATTCATCAAATATAACTCTATATCCTTTATCGCATAATTGACTAATGCTAAACAAGTTGTGTTTTAAGTTTTCAACCAAACACACATTTTCAATAAGAATAAAGGATACATTACCGACATTGCCAATGCCAATGATTTTTCCTTTTAAATTATCTCCAAACGATACATCTCCATCATTTTCGATTTTGGTAAAACTTGAAAGCCAAGAATAATTCCCTGTCATGTGTCTTGAACAACCACTGTCCAAGTACCACTTATTCTTCTTCTTCAAACCCTACAGAGAGAATCTCAAGTCTTAAGTACCCAAATCATTTTGGGTCCTTGAATGTTAGTAATGGTTCCTTTTGGAACCCAAACACATTTGATACCATAATATGCATTTCTTTTTACTAAACATTATTTTTCATATAATCGTATTTATTACAATAATGACATATAACTTGATTGTTAGTGGAGGTACTCTTCACAAAATAACTCTTGTAATATTTTTGTTTAAAATTTGGCTTATAACCAATCCCTCATTTGTCAAAGACACACTTTTGTGAACTAAGCAAGTTATCCAACATCTTTTGTCCATTTGTAATTTTAGCACAATTTCATTTAGATCATTGCTCTTCTTTCTAAACATTTCATTTTCATTTTTCAAGTCATTCATATGTGATTCTAAATGCTCATATGAAGTGCTAGAATTCTCAAATAATGCAATTTTATCATGCAATTTTTTATTCTCTAATTCAAGGCATGTAATCTTTGCACTAAATAATTCATTTTCATTTCTAAGCTCTACCATTTTCTTTTTAAGACATACATTATTTTTACCAATCTTTATCCACTCATCATGCAATTCTTTAAAGGCATCATGTAATTCATTATATGTAGAAAGATCACGTACCTCATCAAGTTCATCACATGATTCTTCCCCAAAGGCCATGAGAGCTAAATTTTTCATTTCTTGTTGCTCTTCATCATCATTTGTTTCCTCATCGCTATCATCCAACGTGGCCACCATAGCTTTCTTCTTGAGTTTGTTAAGGAGAGGACAATTTGGTCGTATGTGTCCGGGCTTCTTGCATTCATAACAAGTGATTGGCTCTTTCTTCTCCTTTTTTATTTTTGTAGCCTTTGAACTTTCTCTTCTCATTATTCTTCTTGTAAAATTTTTTGAATCTTCTAGCCAACATTGCCAACTCATCATCATCCATCTTGTTTTCCTCATCACTCTCACGTTTTGAGGCCTTGAGACCAATGCTTTTATTTTTTTCCTCATGCCCTTTTTTCTGTTGCCAAATCTTCTTAATATGAAATGAGAAAGCCAATTAAATCATCAATAGGTAAGACATTTAGATCTTTGGCTTCCTCAATGGCAGTCTTTTTTTGTCTCCATTCTTTAGGTAGCGACCTAATGATTTTCTTAACTTTCTCGTTATTAGAAAAAGTTTTTCCTAGGGCTCCTAGAGTGTTCACTATGTCCGTAAATCTAGTATACATAGAATATACACTCTCATTTTGTTCCATTGGGAACAATTCATATTGTCGAGTGTACCTACTAATTTTTGACTCTTTCACTTGATTCGTGCCTTCATAAACAACTTCAAGTTTGTGCCAAATTTCATTAGCACTTTCACAACTTGACACTCTATGAAACTCTTTCTTATCTAGTGCACAAAATAAGGCATTCATAGTTTTGGAATTTAGAGAAGCTTTTCTCTTTTCCAATTCATTCCATTCCCATGAAGGTTTTCGAATATCTTCCCCGACTTCATTTTTAGTCAAAGGCATGAAATGACCATCATTAACAATTTTTAAAATTTTGTAATCTAAAGCTTGCAAGTAAATTCTCATCATAGTTTTCCAATACGGGTAATCGTTTCCATTAAAATATGGTGGTCTAGTGGTGGACTGTCCTTCCCTAAATGTGGAATCATTTTGAGTTGCCATTGATCTTTAGCTCTAGACGGTTAAGTCTAAATAAGAGCACATTGCTCTGATACCAAATAAAATACAAGTTGTGTAACCCAAGAGGGGGTGAATTGATATTTTAAAATTTATCCTAACAAAACCACACAATTATCCAATCTAATGTCTTAGTAAATTCGAAAGCAATAAGTTTCATAAAAGTACAATAATAAATGAGTAAGGGAAAAGAAAAACAAACACATGAATTTTTACGTGGTTCGGCAATCTCTGCCTACGTCCACGTCTCCAATCAATCCAAGCTTGAAGATTTCACTATCCAAGTTTTCCAAGGTTTCAAAAGCTTACAATTGACTTCTAAGGTGTCAATGAACCTTTACAACAAAGAGATTATCTCACAATCTCTTCACTCAAGTGTCTCACACACTTAAACACTCATAAATTTTATGAGGAAATGAAAATTATAATAAAAACTCTCTTAAAGAGTAGATATACAAATTGAAGAACAAAAGATGATTCAATTTTTTTTTTTTTTTGTGAATATAAGAGCTCAATATATGTTATGTGCTTTTTTTTTTATTTTGCTTTCTAGAGTGCTTGACAATGAATTGGATTTGAGTTTATATAGTTTGAGGTCAAAAACTATCCGTTATGCACATTTTGGTGATAACCAGCTTACCGTTTATGGAATCCGGTTAGCCGCTTTTATGTTACCGTTACAACAAAAATTTAAATTTCAGAATATCCGGTATGCCGCTTACGATATCCGGATAGCCGTTTATGTTCCAGAAGCTTACTGCCCAAAATTCGGTTAGCCGCTTGTCACATCTAGTTAGCCGCTTGCTACAGTAATTGCCACAGTGAACTATTTTTCTAAAATTATAGTTTGACCTCAAAACATTATATAACTGTATTATGCTCAAAACGTTATGAATCTTTTCAGATAAGTCTAATTTTAGAATTTCTAAGTAATACTTTGTTAATCCCAAAACTTTCTAAAATTATGATATCGCCCAAACTATGTGAAATTATAGAATGGCCCAAAATATTTAAATATTTTCAAATAGTCCAAATCTGAAATTGAAAACAATATTTATTAAAATCAAAGATTGTAAAATTCTTTCATTTTAGTCCACAACTTGAAAAACAACTTAACTCCATAAAATATTTTTCTTATTATAAAAGCGCAATAAGTAAATTTTTGTTCAACCAAAAACATATGGTTTGTTATCATCAAAATCAACATTTATAGTTATATAAGCTAACATATCCCACCACTTAATAGAGAACAATTGGCTAGGAAAGTTGAATACCTTCTCCGCATGGGATGGATTCCTTGTCTGGAATTCGAGTGTATATGTGTGTGTTAATTGTGTGCAGGACGGATTCGTGTGTTACGAAAACCAATGAAATCTAATATTTGTAAAAAATTTCAGCAAGTAAAAAGTCCAGAAGCTAAATTCCCCAGTCACCAAGAAATCTTTCTACAGCCACAAAACTACAAAGAAGATTAAGGAAAGTGACTTTGTAAGGAAGGCCCACCACTAATAAATAAAAGCCAAATTTAACTTAAAAATTCAAGCCACCAAGTTTGACAATAATCTGCAACAAACCAATTTAATTCAACTGTCCAGTAGCTTCAATTTTCCTCAGTTCAACAACTCTTCGAACAATCCAGTTAACAAATGTAGAAGCTTCAAACAATCCAATTAATAAATGTAGAAGTTGTAAAACAATAGTTAATATGCACAAACATAGAAAGTGAAGAAATTAGAAAGCCAAGGCGTTCTAATGAAGCACTGTCCTTAAAGAATTGATTCTGTCCCTTCTCGGATAATTTTCGGGTGTGTAAAGGAGTTAAAGACAGTCTGATCTTCCAGGATTCAATGGCATTCCAACTGTAATGGCACACTCCAAACTATAGTGATTCTAACAGTTGATTTAATTTTATTTTTCAGGTAAAGTGTGTAGCTTGAATGAAGATGGAGAGGATGATAAGAATTTTTTTTTCTTTGCATACACAAATCAGTCACAGCAGCTGGCTTTTTATAGCCTTGAAGTACAACAGCCATCTCCTTGATTTTTGCCACAAATCAGTGCATGAACTGATTTAAAAATCGAATATCAAGCAACTAAGGTGCTAAAACAAAGCCACAGCCACTGGCAAGTAGATATGCTCAACTTGAACAATTCAAATTAGTTTAAAACTGATTTTTCAATCCAAAGTAATGAATATATAAGCTTTCATCATGTGGCTAGGAAATGGACCAAGCCCGTGAAGGCTATATGTGCATTTTTAATTTTTGTATTTTGAAATACCTCACAATTTTCAACATCGTATACCGTGTGAACCACAGGTCTCCGGGGTACTACGACGGGCGGTACTGGACAATGTGGAAGCTGTCGATGTTCGGATGCACTAATGCAATCCAAGTCTTGAATGAGCTCGATGAGGCCATCAAAGCTTGCCACAATTCCTTTATCAGGATTATTGGATTCGACAATGTTCGTCAAGTGCAGTGCATTAGTTTCATTGCCTACAAGCCTACTGGTTACTAAGCTTTGATCAATTAATTTTGAAGGCTTCATTGATCACCGATCATTGCAATTTGTTGACGTGATTTGTTTGATCAATTTGTTGTTTAGTACTATTTTACGAAGTTTTTGGTTTTTTTTTTTTTTTTGGGATCTCCAATTTAAATGGAAATGGAGAGTATGAGTATAATATATTAATGATGATTTGGTCTATCAAGTTAACTTTAAGATGCATTGGTGTTAGTTTACTTTTAAAAAATAAAAAAAAAATCAATTTGACATTGTTGTGTAGTTGTTTATTTAAGGACTTAATTTAACACGACATTAGTAAATAAATATAGTTAATTGTGTCTACCAAGAAATATAATATGACTTCAGTAAAAATCATCACATGTCAAGCTATTATTTATTTCATCATTTCACTAGTACTAGATAATGATTTATATAATAGGAGAGTTGCATGTATGTCACAATAGATAATGTTTAATGATAGGAATCATGTTAAAAAAACATTCAAATTGTGCTTTTTATTCATGGATTTACTGAAGATAAGGAACCGAAGTGTTATTATCGATTTTTTCTTTCTTTTTTCATTTTTATAATAAGAATTGAATATATGACTTTGAGACAAAGGCAAAAAGGTATTATCATTGGCGATTTTGTGCCAACATCAGGTTTTGCAGTGACTTCTTTTCTTCAATAGAACAAAATGAAAAAGCATAAAGAGTAAACAATTCATGTGCTTTGAGTTTTGACTAGAGCTCCCTAATGGTACATTTAGGCCAACGATCTTCAACTGTATTAAATTTTAATATATCCAGTTGATTGTACATTTTAGTGGGATTTAATAGAATTGAATTTTGATTGAATTGTACATAATTTTTTTATTTTTTATTTAAATAAATGACTACGGATTGCTTATCAACCATAAATATGTTGATCAACCTTAGGGTCTTTAATATCTATCTCCAGTATTATAAAAATAAAAAAAATTACGTGACAGACTCAATGTAGAATAAATAGAGTACTAAACTCTAATTATTCAAAGAAGAAATCTAAAGAATAAAACACTTATGAAACACTCTTTAAATAATTATCAAACTAAGACACAAAAGGCTAATTGCCTTATTTATTTTTATTTCTTCGGATGATTAATACAAACACAAGCAGGGGGTATTTATAGCTTTACAAATGCATTTCAGGCCACGCATTAAAAAAAAATACCATTGTCTTACACATGGCTTTCCATTGTCTTCCACTTATATTAAAAAAGCTATATTATTTTCACACCATGATTTCCACTCTCATTAAACAAATTCTATGCTTCACACGTTAGCACCACAATCTAACTTAGAAGCTTCTCAAGGGTTGGGCTTGAATTCATGATAATGGGCTGGTGTTGTGTTGAAACCTTTGGACTATCCCGAGTTGGCAACGAAACATTTCGAACTTACCAGTGCTTAAACCTTTTGTGAACAAGTCAGCGATTTGATCATCTGTCTTGCTTGCCTCATATCAATCTCTCCTTGCAGAACCTTTTCTCTAATAAAATGATAGTGCACTTTAACATGCTTAGTTCTTGCATAAAAGACCAGATTCTCCGCCAAACGAATTGCCAACTGATTGTCACAATATAACGGAATCACATAATCTACTAGTTAATGTAGATCATTCATCAGTTGTATCAGCCACGTACTCCCTTGAGCTGCCATTGCCGCTGCTCGGTACTCAGCTTTAGTGGCTGACAATGATATCGTCGGTTGTCTTTTGCTACACCAAGAAATTGTTCCGAAATCGAGCTTAAACACATATCCAGTTATTGATCTCCTGGTGTCATGATCTCCTGAATAGTCAGCATCACAATAGGCAACTAGTTTGCAATCTTCACCTTTCTTGTACAAAAGACCGTAGTTAATTGTACTATTCACATATCTCAATATTTGCCGAACTGCTTCCAAATGTGTTTTCTTTGGATTTTGCATGTACCGACTCATTACTCCAACTGCATAAGAAATGTCAAGTCGAGTCAAGGTCAAGTAGATAAGACTATCTACCAATTGTCGATACATCATTGCATCTTCCAAGTCTTTTCCTTCATGTGCACACATTTTGCCATTTGGTTCCATCGGTGTTGAGATCGGCTTGCACTCGAGCATCCCAAACTTCTTCAACAAATCTCTGGAATATTTTTTATGACAAAGAAATATTCCTTCTTGTGTGCGGCCAACTTTTAGACCAAGGAAGTGCTTGAGTTGTCCAAGTTCTTTCATCTGGAAGTGAACTAACAAATTCTCTTTTATTCGATGAATTTCTACCTCATCATCACCGGTTATGATTAAATCATCCACGTACACTAGTACAATAGCTAGCTTTCTTCCATTAGCTTTAACAAACAGGCTGGAATCTGCAGTGTTACTGAATAACCACTTTGAGTTAGGAATTTAGCAATCTTACTATACCACGCCCTGGGTGCATGTTTCAATCCGTAGAGTGCTTTCTGCAGCTTACATATGTACTCGGGATGATTTTGATTATGAAAACTCATTGGCTGAATCATATAGATCTCTCGATCTAGCTCTCCATGGAGAAAAGCATTCTTCACATCCATCTGCCACAAGTTCCAGTCTTTATTGGCTGCTAGCGCAAGTAGAACTCGTACAGTTGTAAGTTTTACCACCGGACTAAATGTTTCATCATAGTCTAGTCCATACTGCTGAGAAAAGCCACGAGCTACCAAATGAGCTTTATACCTATCGATTGACCCATCTAGACGGCGTTTTATCTTGTAAACCCACTTGCAGGATATGGATTTTACATCTCTTGGCTTTGGCACCAGATCCCAAGTCTGATTTTGTTCAAGTGCAGTGATCTATTCTTTCATAGCTGTCATCCACTCAGAATTATGTGATGCTGATTCGAACGTTTCAGGTTCTAGTATAGTTGCTTCTTCTTCAACTATCATCAACATCACCATCAGCTTCATCAGGATTGGACTGGATTTGGACAATGTACTCCCCTAGCTTTTCTTGCAGCTTGTCTTTAAATTCTTTAGAGTCTGGCAACACTTGCTTTTCTAAGGACCACCATAAAGATGCTTCATCGAACACCACATCTCGTGAAGTGTAACACCTTCCACTTGTTGGATCGCAGCATTTCCACCCATTTATTTGGTTATCGTATCCCACAAAGATATATCTAACTACTTTCTTATCAAACTTGCTACGTAAATGATTAAGAACAAATACATAGCACACACAGCCAAATACTCGAAAGTAACTAACCGTAGGTTTCATTTTCCATAATTTCTCAAAAGGTGAAACAAATACTAACCTCGATTGAGGAATTCTGTTGATCACAAAGGCAGCAGTCCTCATTGCTTCAGCCTAAAATCTTACAAGTACATTCTTTGCATGTAGCATACTTCGACAAACTTCTGCAAGATGTCGATTCTTTCTCTCAGCTACACCATTTTGTTGTGGTGTGTTGACACAAGTGTATTGATGACATATTTGGCATTTCTTGAGGCATTCAGAGAACTCACTTGAACTATATTCTCCTCCATTGTCTGAGTGCAAACATCGAAACTTCTTTCCCATTTTTCTTTCAACTGATTCTCTGAACACTTTGAACTTTGAGAACGTGTCAGATTTTTCTTTCATAAAGAAAACCCACACATACCTGGAGAAGTCATCAATGAATGTCACCATGTACTGCATACCGCTAATTGATGGTTGCTTAACTGGCCCGAATACATCAGAGTGAAATAACTCGAATGGTTCTTTTGCTCTAAACGTCGATTCCTCATATGGCAATTGGTGTGCTTTACCATATTGGCACCCCGCCGCACAGATTGTGTCTGTTCGCACATCAAGTTGAGGAAGCTTCTTAAGCATCGACTTCTTCGCCATCACATTTAGCTTGGAGTAGCTAACATGACCTAACCGCATGTGCCATAGATTTGTTGTCTTATTTTTCTTTGTCTTTTCTACATATGCAGACTCTGCTGACATCACGTAGACTGACTTCAATTGTCGCCCCTCCATTGTTGGTTTTTCAGAGATTTTGAGATCATGATACACCTTCACATCTCGGGGACCGAACAAGACATAATGGCCTAATGATGCTAGTTGAGCCACAGATAACAAATTTTTCTTCATTCTTGGGACATGATAAATATCTTAAAGTGGCACATGGTTAGAATTATATCGAGGTGTGAGT
Source organism: Citrus sinensis (assembly GCF_022201045.2). Lineage (NCBI taxonomy): Eukaryota > Viridiplantae > Streptophyta > Magnoliopsida > Sapindales > Rutaceae > Citrus > Citrus sinensis. Next base: position 9,910,338 of record NC_068558.1, read on the forward strand.
ATTGCCTTACCGATGTGTATTATTGGTAGCCTTGAGTAGTCAGCTGTCACCACAACACAACTTCCTTTGTACTCAGTCAAGTTTTGCAACTTATGTTTATCACCCGTTATATGATTTGAGCAACCCGAATCTACAATCCAATCATTCTCATAGTTAATATGTTCTGATGTTGTTACCATGAGAGCTAATTCTTCTTCCTCCATAGCGAATGCTGCTTCGGCATCCCAACCATCTTTGGTATTCTCCTTAGGATTGGAAGTAGCAACATTACTCTCAACATGCTTTTTCTTAGACCAACAATCTTTCGCCATATGGCCCATCTTCTCGCAGTTAACACTCACCATCAAATTTTCTCGTATTACCATGATTCTTTGAAGCTCCCCATGGACGAGAGCCTCCATTTCCATGGTGATTTGTTACCTTGTCACCATCCTTTTTGGATCCATTACCAGTATGCCGCTTAGAAGTGCCCTTGCTTTTGTTGGTATAGAGTGCTTCCTCTTCACCCTTTAGTGAGACTCCTACTATCCGTTTGGCTATAGCTTCTTGACCGACAAGTAAATTTTCAAAATCAACAAGTGATGGTTGTGTCTGCCATCCCTGTACATCAGCAACAAACCCTTGGTATTCGGGTCTCAAACCGTGGACATTTATTCTTTTTTTTTTCGCATCCCCAAAAGTAGCTGTTGGATCTAGCTCTGAAATTTCGTGGCATATCAACTTTACTTTTATTAAAGTACTGAGCAATCGTCATGTCATGTTGCACTATTGATAGCAGCTCGTTCTAGAGAAGTTGCAACCTTGTATCATTCTTCTTTGAAAATAGTGTAACAAAAGTGTCCCATGCTTCCTTCGGTGTTTTGGCATCCCGAATGTGCTCCAGCATTTCTTCTTCAATTATGGTCTTTAAAGCAAACATTGATTTGCCTGCTTTAATCTTCCACTTCCGCTTCCATTATTGGTTGTGTAGCCTTACTACCACCAACAACCTCCCAAAGGTCTTGACCTTGTAGGTAGGACTCTATACACGTTGACCACGTGTTGTAGTTTTGGTTGTTGAGTTTCTTGATACCTCCAACTACTTGAATATCACCCATCGTGTCGGCAAGATTTTGACTATACTGCTAACGACTCAAGATAGCTCCACCAAGAACAATCCGAGACCGTCCCGCTCTGATACCAATTGTAGAATAAATAGAGTACTAAACTCTAATTATTCAAAGAAGAAATCTAAAGAATAAAACACTTATGAAACACTCTTTAAATAATTATCAAACTAAGACACAAAAGGCTAATTGCCTTATTTGTTTTTATTTCTTCAGATGATTAATACAAACACAAGCAGGGGGTATTTATAGCTTTACAAATGCATTTCAGGCCACACATTAAAAAAAATACCATTGTCTTACACATGGCTTTCCATTGTCTTCCGCTTATATTAAAAAAGCTATATTATTTTCACACCATGATTTCCACTCTCATTAAACAAATTCTATGCTTCACACGTTAGCACCACAATCTAACTTAGAAGCTTCTCAAGGGCTGGGCTTGAATTCATGATAATGGGCTGGTGTTGTGTTATTTCGACACTCACGTAACCATGTCCTTTACTGGAATGATTAATTACAAAGATATCAACTTACTATCTTAACCGATCTAATTTATGTGTCATTATTTAATTAATATCGTCTAATTATCATATTAATAATAATATACTCTCTAATAACGAATTTATCAATAAGTGGACAATTACGTATAAAACACTCAAGTTAAGAATCTCTTTGATGAAAATCACAATATACGGTGGAGGGATGCTAGAGACTATGGTCACTTTTACGGCTGTTGGAAGCAATAATGGATTACGGGCTTCATAATTCTGTTTGTCAGTTTTCGGGCAAAGCAAATTGACGACAGGTCGTCTACCCTGTTGAAACTCAAATAATGGCTTACCAATTTCAAAATGCAAAAATCAGTGCCATGTTTTTATTAACATATGCATGGAGAAAAATGTGGCGATTTTCTAGATGCTGGTTGAATTTGAGAAAATTGTTGATTTTGGTTGCCATTTTTCAAAGACTTTTGGGCACAAGGATTAAAAGCATGCATGATCTTTGGCTATAAATACTAAGTCATTTGATCATTTGAACGTGTCCACACTTTACGAGCAATTATAAGTGAAGTAATTTGAGAGATTTGAGAGAACTTTTACTTGAGTATTCTATTGAGAATCCAATTGAGTGCATTAAGATTTTGGGTTTTAAGATTTTTTTTTCAATTTTGTAAATTCCTATTTATTAGTGAAATTACCTTACAGTTTTTGCCCATGAACGTAGGCTTTACACTGAACCACGTAAATTATTATGTTTAAATTTTTCTTTGTATTTTTTTATCAACACATTTATATTTATCCAGAAGTCACGGTCACTTTAATATTGATAATTGCTCAACCCACATTTCCACAACATATACATCAAATATTGAAATGTCATGTCATTTAATAATAAGTTGATAAACAACTTGTCATCTAATGGATGCGATACTATCAACATGTCGTCCTAATTTTAAATATACGAATGTTCCATTGGTTATAAGTAAAACATAAACCACATGTTATCATATATAGATGTGCAAACACATACTATTTACGCTTGTCGGTTACTATAGGTGCCATATTCCAAAAGGCACCTAACCATGCCATATATCCATCCTATCAGATAACAGAAGCTATTCCGGGGAAATAACACTTAAGTTATTCTGGGGTAAATAACACCCAAGCTATTCCGGGGGAATAACACCTAAGGAAAAAATTCTCTCGGAACTTATAAAAATGGTAGGAGGGGGGAATTAGTTCCACAATCCATTAGTCTAAGGAAATCACGCCCAAAGGTCATACGAGTAAGGAAACACACAAGGGCGAAATAATTCCTTCGATCAAATCCACCTCCACGTGTACAGAAAAGATGGGTTACACATGTCGTTAAATTGAGAATTCAAAGCAAAACCATAAATCCACATAACTCGTCATCTATAAATAGAGACCCATCTCTAATAAAAAAGGGGTCTTTGGCCTCCAAAAGCAATTTTCATACTTAGAGAGAGAAACTCATCTTCTCCATCTTTTTTCCTTTTTTCTTTCTTTGATCTTGATTAAACACTAATTTATGCGTCGGAGTGTCTTTTTTAGGTACTCACCCCTTCGGATTCGAGGCCAACGATCGTGACAAGTTCTCCATAAACTACAAATACATGTGAAGGTAAATTCCAACCTCCTTCAATTACAAAAATTAAAATTTCCTACATGTCATCTTTATGTTTTGTATATGGATGTCCCGTCGTTTACTGAAAAATCGATAGACAATGCATAATCCAATTATGGGTCAAGTCACGTAGTTTGCGGTTGTCAGTTTTGATAAATTTAAGTATAATTTACAATAATTTATTTATTATTATATATTTAAGATATTAAATTACATCAAAGCTTAGATTTTCTAATTTTTGTTTATAATGAATATTGAAAGCACGGCCCCAAAGAGCGAAGTTGTACAAATAAAAATTAAGTAATTTCCTTTCAAAATTTCCTTATAAAATTATATAGCAAACTAAATATTAGATTTAAATTTCACTCTCCTATTTTCTCCTCTCCTCTTTTTTATTTTGATTTGTCATTACTAAGTAACATTGCTAGTTATCATTACAATTCTTATTCCCTTAATATTGTAAATAATATAGGAAAAGATGACAACACACAACATAATTTGGCCGTCACGAAAATCCCCTATATTTTCATTAATGATCATGAATTTTTTTCATCACTCCAACAAAAAATTCATGTTGTTGTTGTTATTATTATTAAATAACAAATTAATAATAGTATTAAGAAAATTAATTTATACTATTAATTAAAAAATTACCACAAATATCTCTTTTTGAACAATTACATCTAGATGAATCTGCTTGGTTCAGTCAAGGCACATAGTTGTTCAAATAGAGATATATAGGATGATTTTTTAGTTAATGTGATATGTATGCGCTTCAATTGGATTGCCAAACCAACAACAGTTACTAGACTTTAGAAGCTATCAACGTATAATTTATCAATATGTGGAAAATTATGCATAAAATACTCAAGTTAAAAATCTGTTGGTTGAAAATCACAAATACAAGGCCGGGAATGTTAGAGACCTACTAATTATTTGAATCTCTTTATTTCTTATTATCCAAGTCATGTTACTGAAGCCAGCAAAAAAATGTTACTTGAAAACCACTCAATTAAGTCTTTAAGATGATTACCTCAAAATATTTGGATAGATGTTTTATTGACAACATTTTAGATGAGTAACATGACTTACCATGGGATGCAGTAAAAACACATATAATATATTAATAATGTTAGGATTGAATCTATCAATTTATTGAGTATAAATTGATAAGAGATTCAGAAATATTAAGATTTGAATGTAACCTGAGCTTGAGACTAATTCAGGTTTTGTTGACTTGACGCAGCTTAAGACTACTCATCGAGGAAATTTCATTCAACCAATGAATATTAAAAAATAATGGATAGAGATTAAGAAATTTCATGAAAGAAACACTAGCATTTAAACAAATAGAAGAAAGAAACACACCAATTAGAGAGATTCAATGTGCAGGAAAAGGGAAAACAAAAAACAAAAATGATGGCCAACAATTTTACAATGCTAAACACAGGACAAATGGTCATATTCTTAAGTACCAACTGAACACAACGGACAGAAAGAATTGAAAGCATACAAAAGAAAAAAGAAACCAATCAAAACAAGGCATATTTTCAGTCTTTTGGGGTGAAGAATTAGTCGCAGCTGAAACTTTCTCTTGAATCTGGGGCGTGAAATAAACGGATCCCACATTTTTTCACCGGGTAATCCAGAAATTCAAAACCATTAGCTTCCCTAAAATTGAACCGGACAGCCACAGGAACGCAATTGTATTTCCGAAAATCATTAAATTCCTCACCATCAAAGAAATAGTACCCAAAAAATAAGTGATCAGACACTACACAATCACCTACCCCAAGTAACGTCATCCGGCTCGTGCTGCAGTGCGGATGATAATCTTTGGGTCTCACTATGTATTCACAGTACACGTAAAACTGTTTTTCTATTTTTGAAGTGTAGAAAAAGTTAAACTTTCTGCTAAAATTTACAATAACGCTAAAAGCAAGCCCGAGTACACTTTTATTATTGAAGAAATCTGGAGGCATCTCCAAGGTTACACAAGATCCAGCACTTTGAAAGCTAAACCACTTTGGAATTTTATTCCAAGGTAAAAAGCCGCGACCTCGAAGTGATGGATAGGATATCTATATATACACACGAATCATAATTTTAAAAAAATAAAAATAAAAAATTGTTAACAACACTTAATAGAATAAAGATCACTAATATTTAAACAGAAAAATTTAATCGGAAAAAGTTAGAATTAACTGTAAAATTATGTGGCGTCAAAGAAAGAGGACAAAGTAATCAATTAACATTATATTACCACACACCGCGTTATTGTTCATTCTGTCATCTTTTTCTTTAGCTTCTTTTCTAAATAAAAAGGAGAGTTAATTAACGACATACCTTTTCCCGTGCTTCTCTTAGACGTGCGGTTGCCAAAAGTTGAATTTTCTGCAGAGCTCCTTTGACAATTCCTCTAATCTCATTCCGATCCAATTTAAAATTATCGCTCAGGTATAAAGTCCGTAAATAAGATTCATCACTACTTGGGAATAAACCTGGTAATGATTCCAGTGCGGTGCAATGATGTGCATCCAACGAAAGTAGATTGCATGGAAGCTTTGGTAAGGATTGAAGCCTCTCGCAATACCTTATGAAGAGCCTTTCCAAATTAGAAAGTTGTATGATGCTTTCTGGTATTCTCTCAAAATTGTTTCCCTCTAGATGCAGTGTTGTTACTGAGGATAACAGGCCAAGACTTTCAGGTAACTCCATGATGCCGCAATCATTTAGATTTAAATCCCTTAGATTTTGCAAGCCATCTACAGAGAATGTGATTGGCAATGATAAACCCTTGTTTCTCCCGAAATATATTCCACGAACCCTTTTCAAACGGACGATGGATGGCGGTACTTCTGTTATAGAAGTTCCTATAGCGTGCAAAATATCCAAAGCTTCTAAATTTCCAAGTTCCTCGGGCAATCTCTGAAGATTCGAGCAACCATCGATAATGAGAACATCTAGAGATTTCAACTTACACAGGCCGCTTGGGAGACTCTTGAGACTTTTACAATCTGCAAGGCCCAAGTGCGAAAGCTTAGATAGACACTCGATGGACGAAGGCAGTTCCTCCAGTGCAGTTCCATCTAAATGCATCGTTGTTATATTACCGGGTGAGATCTCTGGAAGCCTCTTCAGTTTTGAGCAGCCCGAAAGATCGAGTTCTTTAAGCAATTTCAAATGAATTCTTGCTGGAAGACTTTGCAAGTTTTTACAACCGCTTAGGTTCAAGATAACTAGATTGTTCAGATGTTGAGTCAATGAGGGGGTTGGAATTTTTGAAAAAAAATTGAAGGCAGCAGTGATTATCTGGTTTAACTTACCATAATCCTGCTCGGACGAAAAGAGAAGAAACAAAAAAAAATGCCACCAAGACAAATCATTAGCATGTATGATAATTAAAAATTATTACCAAAACTATATTGTAATTAAGATATATGTATATATACCTGCACACTATCAAAAAGTTGTTCAATATTGCTATGAGGCATTTCAAGTAAAACAAGTTTCTCTGGATGAATATTTGAAGGCAATAATTTCAATGGATATCCATGCCAGTGCAGGTACCTCACTTCAGTAAATCCAGGGCCTTGGAAATATGACATCTTACATTTGTTCTCTTCATTCATCGAGCTATAAAATTTCAAAATCCTCAAGTTAGGCATCTTTGTGAAAGTATTGGGATGCATATTGATATCTTTCACTTTAGACATATCCAACGAGATGCCTTGGATTGCTTCAGTCCCCTAATTATCAATAATAATAAAAAAAAATAAAGTTATATCAAATTTTTATATCTAATTTAAGTTGTAGTTACTATATGGCAATCAAACTCGTAATTGTAAAAGTAGAAAGAAGCATATTTAATACAAGAAAATCTAAACATATAAACTATATATGTATATATGTATGTATGTATACAAATTATTATATACAAATTGACATAACATATTTGTATGCAAATTATTACATACAAGTTGATATAACATATTGCTACACACTTTCACAATCATCCAGGTCACCTTTTCGACAAGTGAATCCATTTTCTCTATCTTATATTGAACTATGGGGCTAATTATTTTAGCAAATAGAAAATAGAAAAATTCAAGAAAATGTTTAATATGTAAAATCTGATATTAATTTCAATTTTCCCAGAATATATTACTATTAACACGGTGAAATGTACTTATAACCCCAATCGAGCTTTTTTTTTTTAAATTTTAATTGTAATTAAAGAATCTTATAAATGAAAAGACCATTACATAATAATGATGAAAGAAATGTTGTGGTAATCAAGAGTGCAAAGAAAATTACTGATGAAAAGGCTATTAAAAAAGTAGAAATGAAAAACCATTGTTGCTCACCCTGTTTTCTGATAAAATTTTATAAACCTCTTTGTGATGCCATAGCCGACTGCGTTTTCCAGGATCATTGGTAGATTCTTGTCGGACAATTTCTCTGCCCATAGCTCGCAATAAATAATGCATTTCTATTTTATTAAGGACTGATATAGTGATAAGATGCTTATCAACAAGAACTTCTATTGCCGATGTAGCAAAGAATTCACAATCATCAAGGAATTTTGTCGCAGTGTCTCTGTCCTCATCGATAAAGAAACATGCAATATCTAAAAAAATATTTTGCTCTTTGTCATCCAAACCATCATAACTTATTTTTAAGGCGTCCTGAATTCCTTTGGGGGGGGCCGTTTCCCATTTACTTTTTGCATTTTCCCACACCTCTCTTCTCTTTCCATAAAGATAGCGACCCAAAACTTCAAGTGCTAATGGAACTCCGCGAGCATATTTTATTGTCTTGCATGCTAGCTCTGTATGACTTTCATGGGGATGATCTCCTCCAAAGGCATGTCGACTGAAAAGCCTAAGGGCGTCATCATGTACCAATTCCTCCATCTGATATACTTCATCAACTCCACAATTTGCAAGCACTTGTCTATCTCTCGTTGTTATTATTATTCGACTCCCGGAAGCAAACAAATCGAGACGTCCAACTAAAATCTTTATTTGTCTTGGATGATCCACATCATCAAAAACAATTAGAACCTTCTTGCGAGTAAGCCTCCTACTCTGAAAATTGAGGTCGGTATTCAGAAAGTTCTTCACATTTCCATCATTCAACAATGTAGAAAGAAGTTGTTGTCGCAAGTCACCTAATCTGCCAGTTTCTTCTGCCTCTCTAACATTACGAGCAAAGTAAGAACCTGCAAAATGTCTAGAGATTTTGTTAAAAATGGCACCCGCAATGGTTGTTTTGCCTATACCACCGATACCCCAAATGCCAAGTTTGTAAACATTCGTTGACCCAGTGCGTAACAATGATTCAATTTCTTTCATGGGTAATCTAACTCCGACCAGGTCTTCGTTTTCACTGTGAAATGTGTCATCCAGCCTCTTCAAAATTGCATTGACAATTTCCTCTATAAGTGCAGATTCAGGACTAGCAAAAAAGTAACAATATTTATAAGTTCAAATGTAGGAGAGGGGATCAGAGCGTGTATTTTTAGCCAATTTAATGTAGTGGTTACTTTGCTCATATATCTAATCAAATAGGGAAAATGATCAGAATACAAAGTTCCTTTATTGAGTTAATCATAGTTATTTTATTAAATTAATCATTCATTAATGATTAAATTCAATAGATAACAAGAGAGTTAAGATCATTTTATAAAAAATATATATAATTTGAAAACTAGATATGCATGCAAATTTAAGAGTGAGAATTATTGTTGACCTAACGACAAGAGAATCAAAGCCAGAGAGATCGGCTGCTTCCGTCAAAGCATTCCTCCAACTTTGCATCTTGTCCGGGAATCGTTCTTCAAGCTTCAAAAATGAATCCCCAAAATTACCGGTTTGCTTTCTCACGTGTGATGGATCAACCCGATAGAAAACTGGTATCACAATCTGTGCATATTCTTTCTTGCATTCGAGGATCTTTAGGAGTTCATCGAGGCACCATCTGGAAGAAGCATAGCTTTCCGAGAAAATGATAATTGAGATGCTTGATGCCTCAATTGCGTCCAAAAGAGACTGTGAAATTTCATCTCCCCTCCTCAGATCGTCATCAATGAAAGTTTCTATAGTCTCCCGAGACAAAGCTGAATAAAGATGGCTAGTAAAGCTCTCGCGGGTGTCCTCTCCTCCGAAACTTAGAAACACATCATACTTGATTTCAGGATTAGTCAAACTAGCATATGGATGAGAAGAAGAAGAAGAAGAAGAAGCCATAACAGTTCGATTGATGAGAGATTTTGATGATCAGATGTGAATTACTTAATTCCTTGGAAAACTTCGGTGAGCTGATTTGTTGACTTCATCTGAAGAAACAAATAATGGATGACAGCTAAAAGAAGAAATGAAAGTTTAAATCCGACCACACAAAAGGCGAAAACTGTGATGGCTTCATTTTTTGTGATGGAGATTATGGCCGTACTGTCTGCACGTATCGGGTTTGTGCACTTAGGGCGTGTTTTAAAATTCAAATTAATACAATTTTTACCTCATTATATAATCACGTACGTCTTTCCCTCGGGTTTCAACAGCAACGCGCTAACTTTTAAGTTATTGTTTCATTAAGTTTTATTAAATTAGGGTTGTTATTTGTTTAAACAAATTATTATCTTGAAAATTAATACTCAACAGCAGCTACTCCAAAGCACCATTGTGGCCACCGACCACCATTATCAGACGCCACCAGCCCCTGGATTAATGTATCCGTTGGAGTTAAATTTGGTATGATTGAAATTCTTATCGATAGAGCGTTGCAACGTACATGTTTCATCAGAAAAGGACCATCTGTTTGCCAAAAATCTGCGGTAAGAGTTTTGAGATTCAAAATTTTGACAGTGAGTATTTAGCGAAGGAAAGGTCCGTTACTAGTAATACATGTATCGTTATGAAGGTCTAGCAATAAGGGTTTTAAAGGTACCAAAAATATTGTCAAATAAAGCCTTACTCTTGGGCCAGCGACAGTTCATGTTTGGTCGACAGTAGTTGTGGCAAATGGCAACCATTGGTTAATTATTTTATTTTTTTAATAAGTTTTGATAATAAATTAAATATAATTAATAATATAAATTGTTAAAACATTAATAATATATATAGTATTAATTTGATATATATATTTAATATTATTATAATGATACAATATGGTGTAACATTTAGATGATGCAATATACTAATGCAATATAACCTAATACAATACATCTTACATTAACTAATACAATAAATTATAGCACAATACAATGTGTCAAATCCATACTTGAAGGATTACATAATAAAAATGTATATCAAGTTATCAAGGATGTGCGTACGATACACTATTATATTGCAACACATTACATTATTTTACACGGATTATGTTGTATTTGATTGTATTACATTGATATTGTGCTGAATATTTATATTCTTGTTATACAGCATTTTGTCCTACATTATAATTTTTTTAATTAAATTTTAAGTAATTGGTAAAAATTTATATTTTCATAAAAATAATTATTACAATAACTTAGAATACATAAATTCTTGAATTTATTACATCATTTTTTTAATTTTTAATTGTAAACATGACTTTTAATGTTACATTACAAAATCTCATGGCCAATATTTTAGATATCAGAATCATAGAAGAACAATACAGGCGCCCAAACAGCACTGTATACAAAATCTCATGAAGCAAATTGAAGTGCATTCTTATTGTTGTGAAATATGGGGCAAAGGGATTAGCCTGCACCATCAATGAAAGAAAATAATTCAAGGAGTCAATGATCCGAGTGTCCGTTGCAATACTAGTCACTGGGGCCTTCGCTTGATAATTACAACATTTGGAGGTCCATTTGCAGGCAAAGTCCAACCGTAGGAGAAGGTGATGCACTGCCACTTTTCCTTTCCCATTAGATAAGGTGATGAACATCATCTGCCACGTGGCATCTCCTCTTGATCAAAGTCCAACCGTCGGATGTAACTCCGACAGAAGCAACAAGTATATATAAATAACAAGGGAGTAGAGAAAGAAAATTAATTCGCCAGAATATTTTGTACTAACTAGAAAGAAGAGAGCAAAAATTACATCCCAAATGGTTTCAACGGAGAATGTTTGTATGTTACCACAACCACCGCAGTAGCTCAAACAAGCATGGTCGCGCAAGGTGGCGTATCAAGAAAATCAAATTAATGGGGGTAAAGATTTATAAGGTTAGATATAATTTTAATGGATTCTTAATACTAAGTTGGCATTTTAAATTAAATTTGAACTTGAATTTGATGCATTTAAGTTTGTAATTTCAATTAGTATTTTTTTTTTAAATGTAGGAGAGTGGGCGAAGTCCAAATTAATTTTTTAATTCTCTACCTCTTTAGGACTTAAACTTAGATAGTCAGTTAAATAAAATTATTTGAGAATCACTCGTTTAAGCTCTCTTGAAAGCAGATAACTTGATAGAAGGTGTCATTTTGAGACTAAGCCTTGCCCCTTGGTGACTCCGCGGCCACCAGCTCACCAGCCTAAAGTCCGCCGCCACCTTCCCCCTCATCATGCACTGAATATAAGTGAAAAAAAAAAAAAAAAAACATGATGAGCTTTGTGACTCTAACTTGAAGAGAGATACATTTGGAGAAATTTAAATATTGAGCGGTCTTGTTGTAAGTCGAATGAAGTCAATTAATCTAACTTTTAATAACATTACTAAGGTTTTCTGAAAAAATATTTCACAAAATTTGACCGTTGTTTAGCTTTTTAAACGCGTATATACGTTATTTCTCACAAATCACACTAAAATTCCATTAGTGACAAACACACCTGCAATACATAATGTGTAGGCATGTTAAAGCCAAAAGCAAATAAGAATAATAAGACATTTCAAATCTTGGAGTACCATGGGAATCTTTTCTCCTCCTCCTGCTCACTAGAGCTATTACACACTCCCCTTGATATTTGAAAGTACCCAGTACTTTTGACGTTGATTAGTCTGTTATCACAGAATCTTAATTTTCGAAAGGTGTCTGAATCTAAAAACAAAAATACAAATATTGATTACCAATCGAATTGAAACAATCTTAAATTGGAGTTGAAATTATGTTACTGGAGTTGTCAACATTTGAAGAATTTGTTGCAATTTGTATATTGAAACAAATTTATTATTAAAAAAATTGTTTAATCTAACAAAAACAAATCAGTGATGGTAAGGGTAATAATGTAATGTCACAAAAAAATCTAAAATACAAGAAAAATTGGCATGTCCCAACGATAATTTTTTGTTATATAAAATCTATTTAATTTACAATAAATATTTTGAGAGGTAGAAGCTCGTTTACTATTTATATTTTGAGGTTAGTACTTGTTTAGTCTCTTAATTTTTAAAAATACCTTAAAACGTCTCTACCGTTAAACTATTGACACCCTACTATTATTTTTTGTTATTTTTAGCTTGCTTTTAAAATATTACCCTCTTATAATAATGTTTCTTTTTTTTTGGGACAATAAAAAACTTTTTTTGACATTAATAAAAAGAAAAAAATTAAATTATCAATTTAACTCCAAAAAATAAAATAGAAACAAAAAGAATAAATCTAATTTTTAACTTATTTTATTATGTCCAAAAAATTGGTAATTTAATTTTTTTAATATTTATTTTTGGACATAAATGAACTTCCACAAAAAATAATATATATTATTTTATTTTTGGGTTAAATTGGTAATCTAATGTGAGTATTACACACTGCAGTACTCCTACAATCTAACATGTTGTGCTTAGCTAGAAGTTTTACAATTTGTTTTGCTTGAGAAAGATGTATGCCATTTGAGATTTTTGTAACCTCAATGCCAAGAAAGGGATTTAGCTCTCCTAAATGTAGTGTGATAATATCATCAACATAGACAAAAAAATCCTAAGAATATCACCGCCTATCCACTTGTGCAGTAGAGAATTGTTAGATTTAGAGTTTTGGAACCCATATTGAGAAACCACTGCATCTTTAAACTTGTTAAACTAGGCCCTAGAAGCTTGTTTAAGGCCATAAAGACTTTTCTTGAGCTTGCAAATGCGGTGAGGCTTGGAAGTGGCAATGAAACCTTCAGGCTGAGCCTGTGAGCCATTTATACATCTCCAACCAAGATACCATTGAGAAATTCATTGTTGACATCAGCTTGTCTAAGTGTCCACCTGTTTATGATAGCCAAGCTTAAGAAAATTCTGACAATTGAGGACTACTGGACTAAATTCAATGGTTATATTATTATCACTTAACAGTTTTTGACATTGAGTTTTTGGTAATAAGAGGGACATGTAAGTTGTAACACATGATCTAGCAACAAAGTTTCAGTATTAAATAATGCTGATCCAATATCAGCAATACTTAAAGCTGTACCATTTCCAATAAGCAACTTTTCAACGCCAGTATATACTCTTAAATCAAGAAGTTTCCCTGAATCATTTGTAATATGATTTATTGCACCACTGTCTCAGTACAAGAAGGATCTTCTACAATCTCAGGAGTAAGAACAGGAGCTAAAGCTAAAGAAGTGGATGACAAACCACTATTTATACTAGAAAAACCAGCCAAACGAAGAGCGTTTCCAGTGCTAGGTGCAAAGGCACTAAAAACAGCAGCATGACATGCATAGAAAGCAATAGCTGAAGGATCTGGATAGATGTCATGACCCTGAAAAACTGAAACCCTTAGCATCACTAAGTTATTAGAATAGAGATCAGAGCCTCTTCCAAAACCATTAAAAGGTTTATAGCCTCCATTATTAGGAAAACCAAAACGCCCTCTGCCATACTATCCTTAAACCAACATCAAAGCCACCTCTGCCAAAGCTTCTAGGAACAAAAGAGGAATTATATGTGCTTTTACATTTCTTAGCCCTATGACCTTGTGTAAAACAAATTTGACAAATGATATCAAGAGCAGTAGCACCATTGACTTGACCTTGACCTCTATTGTTGATACCTCCACAGCCAAATGTACAACCACCACCATATGAACCTCCATTTTTCTTTTGAAAGCCATTGACAATTTTACCATAATTTTGATTTTTTTTTAGCTACATTTGTTGTCATGTTAAGTGTAACATCACCAGTAATTTTGCCTCTTTTCAGTTCCATTCCGTTCTCATGACTTAAAAAAGAAAGGATAAAGTTCATTTAAGCTAATTTAGTCTCCTCTGGCTAAGACATGGTGACGAAGGATTCATAATAAGAGGAATTAAGTCCATTTAAAATATGCCGCACAAAATCATTTAACTTAACATGTTTTCCAGCTAAAGCAAGATTATTAGCCAATTTTTCATTATAGAAAATAATCCACCACCGAGATCACTTCTTTCTTAAGTGTTTCAAGTTGCATCTTGAGATATGCTGCCCAAAATCATGCCAGTGAGCATGTCCAATAGCTCTTTTGAGGTAGTGCAATGATCACCGTCCAGAGTAAGTTTTGTTGAATCGATGACATCATCCAGCTTAAAAAATTGATCTCCCTCCGTCCAGGTTATAAAGTCTGGATTCACCTCTATTGTAGTAGGATCCAGTTGAGGACCTAGCTCCAGTAGTTTCATGAGGAAGAAATTGCACGGGACACGGGCGATTGCTATTAATAAAGCTTTCTAAACAGTTGCCTTTGATCAAAGTTAAAATGTGTGCGCGCCGCACAATGAAGTTTTTGTTACCTAGCTTGATAGGAGTAACAAAGCTAAAGGATCCAGCTGATTGATTATTCAGATTCGAACTCGCCATATTTGGCTCTTATACTAAGAATTTGCAATTGAGTGTGTTTGGGAAATGAGAAAGTGAAGTAGGAAATGAAAGAAAATAGAGAGAATCTTGAATGGAACAATACGGAGAATTCTTTTAATTGATTCTTAGAAAAACTTAATCAACCAATTACATTTTATATAACTAATTTCAACTCTTCAACGCAGCTTAGTGACACGTCAATTGGTGAGTTATAATCAAATTGCTGTGCAAAAAGCTTCTCAACACTTCTCAAGCTCAATCATCAAAGCCACTAACGATTCTAATAATTATCCACATACAACAGTTTATTTCAAAAAATCATTATTCTACCCATAGTTTTACAAAATAATAATAATAATAATAATAAAAGTACTTGTATGTCAAAATTTTAAAACCTTCTTCATCTTTCTACAAACAAGATTTATAACAATATAATTGAATTAGAAGAAGATAAAATTGGAAGTAAGTTACCCCCAAACCCACATAATTTCTCCTGACAACTCAAATAATAAAGTGAAAACTGAAGTTATCTGAGTATCATTTCACACTTAACACTAGAAAGACCATATTGTTCCAAAGCTTTCTCTTACTCCAGACTTTCGTTCCGATATTCATTTGCATTGAGCTAATGAATAAACAATCTTCATTTCAACTACTTTTATTGTCATCATGGCTTTCTTTTACTAGTTTAGAATCTAAGTTCTATTATAATTAACAATTTTTTTAATTAATTTCTTCCAATATCTTAAAGTAAGAAAGAATCTTGAAAAGTAAACTTTTTTTGGTTTGTCTCATGCATCCTATCACATGCTATGAACATGGAAAAGCAATAATCATGTGTGAGTTAATTCTCATAAACTCTATGCTTGTCGCTTGATAAGATGGAATTCATAACATATGAATCGAGCAAATTTCTTTTTTTTTAATAAATATTTTCATATTATTTCATGATAATCTCTCGAGTAGGATTATTTGCTCCATGATTAAAATTTTAAACTACAAATTTTTTCAACATCTGAAATTATCTTTCCCCCTACGCAGGTGATAGCAAACCATATACTAATATTAAATGGAATAAAAAAATTAAAATATTCATCATTTAAAAATAGTTCTATTATTAAAAATAAATTATTTAAGTTAAGAAATACTTAATTCAACTAATTTAATCATGTTATATCCATTTGCACAAACTAAAATTAAAATTACATGTACCTCCATTATTACTCTTAGAAGTATAATCAATGTGTGTCTCTTGCAGCACTAGCATAGCTTTAAGTATTTTGTATGATTATGTGATAAGCATAATAAATCAGTTAACATTGTAATAGTTTATTTATTGAATGATTTGTTTATTTTGAAGCAGTTTTGGCCTTTGGGTGTTTTCATGATAAAATCTATTAAAATTCAACCTTTTTTAAAATAAATTGGAAAATAGTATCACCCAATTTTATTTATTAGGAATATTAGGTAAAAAAAAATCATCAGTTCAGCTAACGTTAATGCCCAAAAATTATTTGATCAGAGCTGGATCGCTAAAATTCGATAGTTAAGTGTTCTTTACTTTATCCAACAACAATCTAACACAATGAAATTGGAACAAGGATCGAGAAAGAAAAAGAAAGATTAAAAATCTTCTTTAAAAACGGATGCAGTTCAATTGAATGAGGTGGGTGCTGGGTTGTGTGAAAGAAGTAAAAAATTTCGGTTAGGTTTAGCCAAACCTTTTTGATGTGTAGCCCAATTGAGGCTAAGGGTTGGTTGTCTAATAACAAAGCGGCTTGCCAACAGATACCAAATACAGAAAATTTAAAAGAAGAATGAACAGATCAACTGTGGGTCTCTTTATTGTTTGATGGGAATTGGCAGAAAGATGAACGTGTTCATTTATTTTTACAGCATTTTGCTACATCTCTACCAAGAATTGCTGACAATAATCAAACCCAATTAAAATTTTGCTGCAAATCTACCAGAGTTGCTCATGGGATCAACTCAAAAATTATAATGCCTTAGTACAAAGAACATGAGATCAACTCATGGTCAAAAGTTAGTTCATGAATTAAGGTTCTCGAGTTCGTTATTTACAGTCCATTGGAGGTGGATATTTTCCATATCAACTCCGTACTACATTTTCTTTATCACCCATCTCTTGCGAGCCCATTTGAGATAATAAAACTAACTCATAAGTTAATAGTCATTTCAAACTTATATTATAGTGTTTAGCGGTATTCTCTATCAAGTTTCAAATATAATATAAATTAAGTCCCTTTTTTTTTTTGGGTGTTTTGACGGTCATCTTTTTCAGTTGAGTTGAACAATGTCTATCCACGAGGAAAAGATAAAGGGAAAAAATAGATAAGAAAAGTGAAATAGATAAAGATTTTCCGGAGAAAATTGAAGATGGCAGATGGGCAAGCTAAGTTTGTTGGTTCAAATCAAAAGACAAGCCGCACACGTAAAGTGCTGATGCGATTTAAGTAGAATTGCTGTCAATTTGTAGAGATAGCACACCCTTTCGGAAAGCTCAGAGCTTAGTCAGCACTCGGCAGCATTAAGACCTTTCAACCACTAACGGAAGGCCACCCAATTCAACATATGCTCTCATCATTCAATTTCATTAATCAGACAATCCACTGACTGGCACACTTCTTTCTTTCTTTTTTTTCAACCCTGGTCCCTTTCACAATCTTTTATTAGGATCCGTCTTTATTTTTTTGTACTAAAAACCAAAGGGTTATTTACAAATGAGCAAGAATATTAATATAAACGCACAATTAAACGATTAAGTGTGTAGATTTCCAATCGTTATGTTAAAATGTTGGATGTATATGGAACCTAATTATATAACCCATAGTTTGCAAATAATTATAAACTTTGGATGTGAATGGAGCATAACCTCTGGGTAAAGTCAATAAGGTGGTTGGAGGGAGGGCAAAATCGCCAACACAATAATTTTGTGAATCCTACTAGTTTTCTCTTAGATTTTATAATTTCAATTTTAACTGAGTTAAACAAGTTATCTAGCTGATAAAAAGAAACATTAGTATCCCCACTAGAGACAGAGAGGACAAACACCACACAAACAAAAGCATGGACGATGGGCCCCAATGTTCGTGTCCACCACGATCTGTTGTTATGCTTTTGGCTTCACTGTTTCTGCTTGAATGAATCAAATAGAATATTGAGATGATAAATAATTAAAAAGACAGCCACATCAATAAAGAAGATATACACAAAGCAGGCAGGCGCGCAGCAGGCGCCAGGCAGCATCCAAAGCAACAGGCACAAAAGTAATTAATTAAACAAAAATATAATCAATCAAAAAGATTTCATTCATTCATTCTTCTCTCAAATTTTCCTCCAAATTACAATTACAAATCGGAGGAGGATGGTTAAAGATTGACAAACTAAGCACCATATTGTTATATTACAGAATTTCCAATTGAAACCCCCATCCCCCCAACAAAAGATTAAACAACTCTCTCTCTCTATATACAAAATATATATATATATATAAATTTAAAAAAAAACTTGATAAAAGGGTAAAAGAGACTTGCCCCTTTTCTTCCCCAATTTTTATTCTTCAAAATTAACTTCTCATAATAACCCCACTTCATTACAATGCACAATATTATTATGAGAACAACACAAAAAAGAAAAAGACTAAACCAATACCACACCACCCAACCAACCACCACTGGGGACTTTGTATATACAATAATAGTAGGACTAGTACCATTTTAGCTGCTGCTCCTTTTTCTCCTCAAATCAAAATTTTTTTTTAGGCTAAAAATTGGGTTTGTTATGTGAACGCCTTGGATTATTGTTTGCTTAAGCCACAGCAGAGATGCTGCAATTGCGGCGATCTCGGCTGAGACAATCAAACCCTTCAATTCTCACCGCAGCAGGCTTGTGCCCGAATTTCACCCTCACGCATCCGCCGCCTCCCATCCGCGAGGACGGAGATGGCGGTGCTGCAGTGAGCGGGGCTGACTTCTCATTGCCGAATTGGGCATCCTGTATTAGAGGATTTGAAGCCCTCGATGGTGGAGATCCGGAGAAATAAGGTGGCGACGACGCCACTTGGTTGCCAGTCTTTTCTGTACCGTAGCCTCCCTAAAATCACACAGCCGCAAGGATTTAGTAGCAGTAATAATAATAATAACTGAAACTGTGAGAATCATCCAACAAGATAGACAGAATATTAAAAAAAAAAAAACAAAATTGAGGGAGCTGAGAGAAAATTTATGGACCTTGGTGAGAATTAAATCCAGAAGTTCAGTCCCAGCTTTTGAATCTCCAAACTCACTACAGAAATAAAAAATAAAATAAAATAAAATAAAAATTAGAACATAAAGCGTGAAGGATTAAAAGAAAAATTGAAAACTTACGACGGAAAATAAAACTTACCTAGCTGGCCTTTTCAAATGTCTAATGGAATCGTTAATCGGAGGATTTATGAGGCCTAATCTCCTTGGCTTAGGGCAAATCATTGAACCCATCCTCCTCTCTTCATCACAGCCTCCTCCCAATCCCATAACGGCGCAGCGGTTCATTTTTTTTCCGTTTTCACGAATCAATTACCGGAAACGCCGTCGTCTAGTCACCAAAAACAAAATTTGAAAAAAAAATAAAATACAATCAGCTTAAGGCAAACCAAGTGAAGATTTTTTCCTCACAAAATGAAATTACAGAAAATACCCAGATTGAAAAATCTTTTCTTTTGTCTGTTTTATGTATTTTCCCAAGGTTTCTCGGGAAACAAACGGAAAATGAAACTGGACTTATACTTTATACTTCCAAAAAATCAAATCAGATCTATAGATAAAAAGAAAAACAAAGAGAGAAAGAGGGATTTGATTTGACCTTGGATGATGCCTCCCAAGAGGAGGAGGGATTCAAGGAGGAAAAATAGAGAGGATTTAGAACAAATCTTGATGCTGGGATTTTTGTGCGAAGAAAAATTAAAAATAATAAAATTTAAAGAGAAGAGAAAAGAACAGAGAGAGAGATAAGATGATGGGGTTGGCTTTAGCTTTTAACAGAGTCTGAAGACCGCTTCTATGTGGTCAACTCTGATCTGTTTTTCCAGTGACCACCATTTTTAACCGTTTGATGTGATTACTCTCGTTGACTGTTTAAATTTTAACGGAAACCGTATGCACTTGGATTCGCTTGCTGTGAAGATAAGATTTTATCCGCATTATACACATTACACGCGTGTCCTTTTATTTGGATATTTTTATTAAAAAAAAGAAAAAGAAAATGGCCGTTCTTCATTGGCCCCTGTGCATTTAATAAATATTTTTTTCGTTGGTACAAAAATGGCACCCATTCCCCAAAATATATATATAACAATTAATTAATCATATAAACTTGTTATAAGTATTTATTTAATTTTATAAAAAAATTTAATTTTTATTATCATTTAATTATTTTAATAAAATTTTTAAAAATTAATAAGTTGTTTTATCTCTATTGATAAAAATTCAAATTTTAAACTTTGAAAAATAGAGGTTGAATTTTTTTTAAAACATTAAAATATCATTTATTTTATTATTTATTTAATAATCTTATTTTATTTATTTTATAATGTAACTTTAAAAGCTTACCTATAAAAGTAATTTTATAATTTTTAATTAAAAATTTCATTGTTAACCAAACAAATACTTTTTTTTTTTTTTGTGAAAGTTCTACTTATAAATTCTACTAACAAAAACTCTACTTAAATAAATTCTATTTTGAAAGTTACATCAAACGGAGCTTAAATATCAAGATTGAATTATTATCTTTTAATTATAGGAAAGAATAAAAATTTGTTATAGAAATAAAAGGAAATATTTTATTCTATCTCTATATATATAAATAATTGAATTAGAATTGTATTGATTTATGCGGATACATTGAAGAAGTATAAAATTAGCAAGTAATAATTTTGTCATATAAGCTAAATATTTTGTTTTAGGGTAAATACATCATATTATCTACTTTTGCCATATTTAGTTTTGCTAGTAGGATTTTTCTTAATTCTTTTCCCATAAAAGAAATTGTATTTATTATTTGCTTCTTTTTTTCCCTACCCTTTTCGGCAACTACAGTTTAAAAAATTGCATAATATGAATTATAGTTAGGATGGTAATCGCACCACAAATTAGAAGGTGTGACAAATTTTTAATTATAATATCAATAAATTACTCATGTTAAAAAAAAAGAAAATTTATCTATTCGCAATCGCATCTCACGGATTTTTTATTATAACTCATAATACATTAATAGAAGTAATTATATTTTATTTATAAAAATGTTTAAGAACATCTCCAATGATACTCGTTGAAAGTATCTCCGGCGTACTTATTTATCCCTGCTCATTAGTGTGAAATTTCTAGATTATCCCTAACAAAAGTTTTCTTTTGTTTCATAGCGTAGAGAGAATTTTGGACTTTTTCCTGAAGAATTTGTTTGTAATTTATGGAATTAAGATAATAGGCAGGCCGATTAGGCATCAATACGAGTAACTTTATTTGATACTCCAAAAATCGTCGGGAATCTCCAATCATGGAGGGCGGAACCGATTGGCCATTTAAAACAACTACTTCGTGTTTGAAAATCATTTTCATTCAGAACACAAAAGTGCGTAGCTTTAATTTGTACGCCAACCGTTCATGTTGTCCATCATCGATTAAGAGTAATTTTTTACCTAAATAATTTGGTAGGAAAATGAAATAGACTAAGCAGTTCTTGGCTTGATTGAAGAAGACAGATTTTATATTTAATTTTAATTAGTTGTTAGTCCATACCTTAGGTTGCTGATTAAGTTGGAGTTGCGTGTGTAATATGAACAAGGAGCTTCCCTAGATTAGAGATTATCCTCTTCCAGACATTGAGATCATTACCTTCAAAATATTCGAAAAAGAAATTTATATAAGTTTACGGCATTGGTTTAATCAATCCACCATGCAATTGTTAAAATATTATTATCTATATTATTTTGTGATATATTCTCTCTTTTGTGTTTTAAATACGTTTGAATCTTAAATATTTTGTACCACTTAAAAAATATTGTATCATTTAAACTCATTAGCACCCGCAAATTAATTTTTTTTTTAGGATTTTGTAAAATAAATAAATAAATAAAACTTTTTTTAATTATCTTAATATATATATATATATTTTTTTTAATAATTTTATTTGATGAATCATCCAAATGTATGATAAATCTTACTTGAGCAATCATTTGCAACTTTTGAAAATAGAACATAGAGAGTAAAATCAAAACCTATAATATTCTGGATTTGTCAACATTATAACTGTTGTATTTTTTTTAATATTCTATAAATAAAATCAAAGTCTAATATAGTATAGTGTAAAATCAAAACCTAATATGTCAAAGTCCACAAATACACTACAATCAAAGCTCAAAATATATAATTGAAGTCCAATCTAAGAAATCAAGGAAAATAAACACATTATAATAATTGTATATTAAACTATTATATGTTTTTATCGTATATCATAAGTATTTATTCTTTACATTTAATAAATTGTTTACTAAACTTTTTTTTTCCCTTCCAATTTTATGTTATACCGCACAAGTAATAAATTTAACGAAAATTTGGGAAAATATTTAATAAATTTGAGACAATTGAATGTAGGATCCATATATAAATACTATAAAAGTACGATTTTCTAATATAATATTATAAACAAAAACATGGACTGTGATCATTCTATGAACGTGTACGGGTAACAGCAACGATTCGATTTCGATGTGTTGCTATTGGGATCCATGTAAAAAAGTTGTTACGTTCCCAATGAATCATCGTCGTCACATCAACATCCTAAACTATATTCAATCAACATATATCTATTGACGCGTATATGTTATATATTAGGGTCCCTTTATCTTACATGCATGTAAGATACATTCCCCTCACATGAATAGTATATGGATCCCACACATATACTATTCATGTGAGAGGAGTGTATCTTACATGCATGTAAGATAGAGATTGCCTATATATTATCAATAAATTAGAATTAAGCAACAATTGAATTAATTAATGGACTTCTGTTTAATTGTTTGGGCAACGATGGCGAAAAAGCAAAAGAGCATCCATGCCTCCACCCTAGAGTTTGAACGAAGACAAAACGAAACGAAATTTCAAAGGTGGGGAGACAATCAAGCAAACGTGGACCCATTATTATTATTATTATTATTAGGAAAGAAATAAGGCCCATTTTAATTCATTTATTTTTGTTGCTGGCCCTGCCTGATCCCTGCACATGCAGCCGTAGCAAAGAGCCCCCACAAGGCTTTTACGGTTGGGAAGTTGATGCCGTAATTAAAGAATCAAAAGTGGGAAATGCTTGGGCATAGCCCACAGATTTAGCTTTTGTATAATTGGAGTAATAATGTCACATTTCATGAAAGAATTGTGAATTTAGTTGCATGATATATAGTAGAGTATTTTTACAATAATATGTTTGTAAAGAATTAGTTAAAATATAACAAAAAAACATATTTTAATACGTTAAAGATAAAATACACTACAATAGAGAATGTGTTTTTTTCAGTCTATTTTTTAATTTTTCCCTTTAATTGATTCCTTTATTAAAATTACTCTATATTTATATATTCACATTGATTTAGGTTGTTTAACTCTAAGGTTGCGTTTGTTTTTTTATCTGAAATTTGAATAAATCTGAATTTATCTGAAGTCTGAATGAAAATGTCTAAATGCCAAGTTTTTTTTTTCTTTTTCAACATCTAAAAAAAAAATTAAAAACTAATAGTTTGACATAAATATTATTTTAAGTGGTGTATATATTTGTTCTTCACAAAATATAATTTTCACAAGTGATTAGTTTGGTAGCATTAAAAAAAATACTATCATTGTTGATCTTAATTTTAATTTTGTAATAAAAAATGTAATTATAACATCAACTTTTATTATAAAGTCAATACTGTTTTTATTTATCACAATGAACATAATTTGATCTGTTCAATATTTCAGTTTAATTAATGTTATCATGTGAATAAAAATTTAAAGCAATTAAAAAAAACTTCAAGAATGATACAAAAATATTATGTTTATACATAATATTGGAAATATATGAATTGTTAATGTTATTTTTTAGATTTGAAATTAAAATTTCCCATTTAAACTTCAAACTTAAGATAAAAGCGGATTTTTGCTATTCAGATAAAATTGTCTGACAATAAGTGATAAGTTAAAAAAAAACCTAAAATAAATAAATTTATAAAAAAAATTAAATTCAAACTTAAGACTAAAAAAAAACAGCATCTAACTCTAGTAGTATTCAGTTAGATCTTAATATAATAGTTGCAATTTTTCAACTTAAATTTGAATGAAAGAATTAAGAATGTTTAATTGGAGATGGACTAAAATCTTAAATTTAAACATTTTCTGTTTATGAAACGGCATTCGAATGAACGTGCAACTCGAAAATATTTTGTCCGTGCATCTTACTGTCGTTGTTTCCTCATTTTGAACTCGCAAATATTTTGTTGCACTTCTTAAATTATTTATTCCACTAATAAATAAGTTTCACGTTATAAAGTACAAGTTTGTGAACCTCACGAAAAATCCTAAGCAAAAAAAAAAATAAAATTGGTAATTAGTATTCTAAAATTTTGCACATTTATAGCACTTTTATTACTCATAAGATAGACTATAAGTGATCTTTAATGAATTAGGTCATGTTTGATTGGAGGCACTGTACTTTAAAAATCATAATTATTGCAGAAAAAATTATAGTTATAAAATACGAGTTGAGGGTATATGATAAATTATGAATTTTAAATAATAATTTTAATAAAAATAATAAAGATATTTTAGATATTTTATTAAATAAGTGTAGGACAAAATCAACTTATCTTACAAACAACATTAACAAATGTTTACTAAATACTTTAGAACTATAAGTCTACAATTTAGAAAATATAACTATTCTATTGGATTATAGTTCGGAATTTTGCAATCAAAGCAAGAGGATAAGGTTCAAGTTGAGATGGATTATTTTAAAAAAATTAAATAAAAGTAAGAATTGCAATTTGCAAATGCAAGTGGAGATTGGAGAATCATTTTGCGTATATTGTGGGCTCTTGTTTCCCCCCACACAATGCGGATCTTGTTCTTGAAGTGTTGGTAGCAGAGAATATCGAAAGAATTAATATCGTTTGTTGGGTACTAATTCTCCTCTTCCCCCTTCCCCCCAAAAAAGGTTTAAATTACACTAAAATTAACTCTACAAATTTTTGTGGTTTTTATGATGGGCCAGGTCGGGTTACACTCCAGCTTATATAATGTAGCCCACTCAAAGAAAGAAAAATTGTTACTATTTAGAAACTTATACATACATACACACACACACATAGATAATACATACATACATACATACGCATATATATATATATCTATATGGGGACGGATCAGCAGCCCTCTAAAAATACTCTTAATTTTACACTAATTAATATCCATTAGATTTGAATTGAATCAATGGATGAGAGTAATTGAAATTAAATCTTCAAGATCTTTTAATATTCTCTCTCTCCATGTGGTCCCCACCTAAAATTTTTCTCTCTTTTATTTTTTCCCTTCCTTCACACGTGATGTGCTCTATCTATCTTCTCTTCTCTTGTTCTTTTTAACCTATGACTTTTCGTTTGCTTTTTTCTTTCTTCCTCAGTCATAAAAAGTCTTAACTCTCTCCAGCAAAAAATTTTTACTCTCTCCAACTTTTAACTCCACAACTCTTCGTGAAGATGCCTGAAAATAATGAATATTTGGTATGTGTCATACTTTTATAATTTTTTATTTTTTTTACAATTAATTTTACCTAACTTTTCTAATACGTAATTTTTTCAATATTTTTATCTTTTTATACATTATTTATTTTTCTTTCAATTGTTTGACACATTACAGGGGAACAATGGCGAAGAGGTTGAAAACAATCTTGAACAATTAGAGGCACCATATGTGGGGATGCTTTTTGAAACATTAGAGCAAGCTAGAAACTACTATGAAGATTACGGTAGACAGGAGGGATTTTGGATTCGAACTCGATCTTCTTCCAAGAGTAGAGTATGCTGCAATGAGGTGACTAGTGGACAATTTACTTGTGCCCATCAAGGAAAGCATGTGCCAAAGATTAATAAGCCTAATTTTATGGAAGAACACAATGAAAAAGATGCAAGTGAGGTAAATACAAAAAAAAGAAGTAGAAATTGTTCAACAGTCAAATGTGGGTGTGAAGCTAGTATGCGGGTTATGTATGACAAATGGTCAAACAAGTGGAAGATTACGGTTTTCAGGGACTCTCACAATCATAAAGTAGTTACTCCTGCTAGAAGAATAAAGATGAAGTCAAACAAACACATGCCTAAAGCTGCTAAGAATTTGACTGAAGCTTTTCATAAAGAAAATTTGCCTATTGCAAAAGTTCGTTCAATTCTAGGAGGTTCGCAAATGGGCTTTAACAACAGAGATTGCTATAATCACTTAAGAAATGTGCGTCATAAGCAATTGGATGGAGGGGATGCCCAATCAGTCCTTATATATTTCAGGAAAAAGCAAGCTGAGAACCCTCAATTTTTTTATGCAATCCAATGTGATGAAAAAGGGCAAGCAACCAATTTTTTTTGGGTAGATGCTCGATCACGGTTGGCATATCACTGTTTTGGGGATGTAGTTTCATTTGACACAACTTATAGAACAAACAAGTACGATATGCCGTTCGCACCATTCACAGGAGTGAACCACCACTTACAGTCAATACAATTCGGTTGTGCACTCCTACAGGATGAAACAGAGGTAACATTTCAGTGGCTTTTTGAGACATGGCTTGAAGCTATGGGAGGACGTCCTCCAGTTTCTATCATTACTGACCAAGACTTGGCAATGAAAAGAGCAATTGTGACGGTTTTTCCAAATACTCACCATCGATTATGCCTTTGGCATATTAAGAAGAAGTTTGCCGAGAAGTTGTCACATGTGTACTTCAAGAAGTCAAGATTCAAGATCGGATTGAAAAAATGTATTATGTCTACTTACAAAGTAGAGGAATTTGAAGAAACTTGGAAGAGTTTGATTATAGAGTATAAATTGGAAGACAATGAATGGCTAAATCATCT